>NC_136264.1:74836527-75436527 GCF_964187855.1 Myxine glutinosa | reverse complement strand
ACGACGAGTGGAAAGTTCATTACCAAATTGTGGTGCCACCGCCGTACCGGAAGGAGATATTGAGTTTGGCGCATGAGACACCTTTGGCCGGGCACCTTGGAGTGAACAAGACCTGTGACAGAATATTGGTACATTTTTTCTGGCCAGGATTGCGACGTGATGTGGCGGAGTTCTGTAAATCTTGCCACTCTTGCCAGCTGGTGGGAAAACCTAATCAGAAAGTCCCATCCGCACCGTTAAAACCAAATCCAGCTTTTGAAGAGCCATTCAGCCGTGTCATTATTGACTGTGTAGGCCCTTTACCTAAAACTAAGGCTTGACATCAGTATTTGCTGACCATCATGTGCGCTTCCACAAGGTTCCCAGAGGCAGTGCCTCTTAGAAAAATTACTGCGGCAGTTATTGCGAAGGCTTTGATTAAATTTTTCACTTTGGTTGGCCTACCTAAGGTCATCCAGTCTGATCAGGGTTCCAATTTCATGTCAACACTTTTTCAGCAAGTGGTACACCTGTTGGGAGTGGAGCAAGTAAGATCAAGTACTCACCATCCCGAGAGCCAAGGGGCCTTGGAAAGGTTCCACCAGACATTGAAGAATATGATCAGAACGTATTGTTTTGAATGTGACAAGGATTGGGATGAAGGAATACCCTTATTGTTGTTTGCTACGAGGGAATCCGTTCAGGAGTCATTGGGATTCAGTCCTTTTGAACTTGTGTTTGGACACGCAGTGCGAGGACCATTGAAATTGGTGAAAGAACAGTGGCTACAGGAGGAGTCACAGTCAACAGTGGTGGAGTATGTGTCAACGGTTAGGCACAGATTGGCAAAGGCTTGTGAAGTTGCGAGGAGAACCTGAAAGTGACACAGGATAAAATGAAAGTGAGACATGACAAGAAATCTCAGATAAGAAATTTCAGTCCTGAGGACCGAGTGTTAGTGTGGCTTCCTGTTCCAGGTCAGCCACTACAGGCTAGATATTTTGGTCCCTATGCAATCGAAAGGAGGGTTAATGAAACAGATTACGTGGTGACAACTCCCGACCGACGGAAAAAGCGCCAGCTCTGTCATGTCAACCGACTGAAGAAATATTATGAGAGGAAGCCTGTGGGGAAAATGGTTCCTGTCTCACCTGTTGTGCCTGTAGTCGGGGTGCAAGAGGATCCAGAGGTTGAGGCCGGTGTGAAGTTTGATAACTTTGATGACCAGGCTTGTCCCAGATTGACGACCTCGGAAGTGTCGAGTCATTTGGATGAGAAATTAGGTCATTTGACGAGGGAACAACAAGGACAACTATCCAACCTAATTTTTGAGTTTGCACATTTGTTCACAGATGTACCTGGTCGTACTGACCTGGTATATCATGATATTGAGGTGGGGGAAGCCACTCCTGTGAAGCAACACCCCTATCGGATGAACCCTGTGAAGATGGAGTATCTTCGGAAGGAGGTTCAGTATATGTTGGAGAATGACATCATCGAACCAAGCAGTAGCGAATGGAGCTCACCCTGTGTGTTGGTTCCAAAACCCGATGGCAGTTTTCGCTGTTGTACGGATTTAAAACGGGTTAATGCAGTGACCAAGACCGACTCATATCCCATCCCGAGGATTGATGACTGTATTGATAGAATAGGCCCAGCTAAATTTGTAACTAAATTTGACTTGCTGAAAGGGTATTGGCAGAATCCTCTTTCTGAGAGAGCCAAGGAAATCTCGGCTTTAGTCACACCAAATGGGTTGTATCAGTACAAGTTTCTTCCATTTGGATTGAAAAACGGGCCTGCTACATTTCAACGGCTGATTAATAAGCTCATTGCAGACCTTGAGGGGGTGCTTATCTGGATGATGTCATCATACACACCATGACCATGAAAGATCATATTAAACAATTTCATGCATTTTTCAAGAAACTGACCAAGGCAGGGTTGACCATCAACTTATGTAAGAGCGAGTTTGTAAAAGCACAGGTGGTGTTCCTAGGCCATGTAGTAGGTCAGGGTCAGGTGCAACCGGTGACAGCCAAGATAGAAGCCATTGATTGCTTCCAAGGCCAAAAAGGGAAGAAGGAGCTTATGAGATTCTTGGGTATGGCTGGTTGGTATCGGCGGTTCTGCAGTAATTTTTCTGATGTGGTAGCCCCTTTAACGAATTTGCTGAGGAAAGAGACCAAGTTTGTTTGGGATGACAAATGTCAGGCTGCCTTTGCCCACGTCAAAGCAATATTAATGAGCTCTCCTGTCCTAGCAGCCCTGGATTTTCAAGAACCATTCAAGTTGGCCATTGATGCAAGTGATGTGGGGGCTGGGGCAGTTCTATTACAGGAAGATGAGGATGGAGTGGATCACCCGGTATGCTACGATTCCAAAAGTTTAACAAACACCAGCAAATTATGCCACCGTGGAAAAAGAGACCCATGCTCTCCTGCTAGCGCTTCAGCATTATGAGGTGTATCTAGGAACGACTACTTTTCCTATAAGGCTGGTTAAAAATTTTTCCCTGTTTATCATCACTTTTTTTTCAAAAAAGTGGGTAGGGAGGGAGGGTTTTTTTTTTTTTTTTTTTTTAATGAGTGAAATTTTAATGGATTATTCAACGCACAATATGTTTTTTTCTTAAATATACTTGATCTTGTTGTGATTTCTAAACAAGTAAACCTTCGTATGTACGCACTGATATGATTCAAATAAAGAAAATAAAGAAACCTACGTCACATTGAGTTCTGTTTACTTTTAATATTTGCTGATACATATAACAATGGTAGACCAAAACTTCGGCTTTTAAGAATAATGTACCTTGCGGTAAATAACCTTGTGGTCCACGTAAATGGCGAGTGAGGGGGAAAACCAGCACACACTAAATATTCAACAACACCAACAACGTACATTAAAACGGCTATATTTCTTACCATCAAGCGTTCCTGACACGAGCTCATAATGCAGTTCGTCTAGTGATATTTTCTGGCACTTTGACACCAACCCAGGCGTTTAGAACACTGGACGTTCGCCGAATTTGGCAAACAACGAACGGCATTTTCTGTCAAACTGTCGCGCACATGTAACTTGGCTCAGACAGTACGCGAGCACATACAAAATTCGAACCTGTTCCACTGAGCGGGAACGGATTTTACTGACTTCGCGAGCAAAAAAATATAAAAAATGATTTTTTAGGGGCGGACGACTTTTATGGGGCGGGCGGCGATGATAAACAGGAATTTTTTTTTAACCAGCCTAAAAGTCTTCACTGATCACAACCCCTTAACCTTCATTCAAAAAGTGAAAAATAAAAATCAGAGGTTGACGAGATGGAGTTTGGCTTTGCAGGAGTTCAACTTGGAAATTGAGCATGTAAAGGGCAGGGACAATGTCGTTGCGGATGCTTTATCCAGTGAACTAACTTTGAAGATTCCTGTAGGTTGTTTGGAAGTTTTGTTGCTTTATTTTGGGGAATATTAATTGTTGTTGCTCACGTGAATTGATCATTTGGGGGTGAGTTTTACTTTTGTTTGTTAAAAGAGTTTTTGCATGCAAAGAAAGTTTTCACTATGTTCCAACTTTCTTTCTTGAGGGGGGGAAGTGTTACGGATTCATCACTTCCGTTGTTGTGGTTCTCATCCACTGTGAACATTTTTGGTTGCATGTACTATTATTGTAATCAGCCTGGTGTTGGCTTAGCGGTCAGGGTGCCGGCCTGGGATCCTAGGATGCTGGGTTCGAATTCCGATCGATCGCTGAATTAACGCCAGGGGGGTTGACTCAGCCTGTCATCCTTCTGAGGTCGGCAAATTGAGTACCAGCTTGCTGGGATGAATGATCACGGTGTGTACCCCAGTTTAGAATAGGTGCACCGTATCCCTGCGCACCGTAAGAGGCGACCAAGGGTTGGCGTCAGGAAGGGCATCCGGCCATAAAAACATTGCCTCAAACAGGGAACCATGATTGTCATGGGGCCCGCAAGGCTAACCCCCACTCTAGCGGGGAAAAATGGCCTTAAAACGACCAATCATTCATTTTGTACTATTATTGTTATCATTTAAGTGAAATAGAGATTACTGTTTTCAAAAGGTTAAAAAAGTTAGTGTTTTAAAATAAACCGGAAACCGGATCGGGAACCGGACAAGGAAGAAAAAGAAGAGGAGGAAGAAGAAGAGGTGGAGCAAGTGAGGTCAGAGAAGGAGCGGAGCTGCTTGGAGGTCTGGAGCAAACGTTGGCGAACGGGGGTCACTAGCGAACTTTGGGGTTTCCTGGGAAAGGGATTCCTGCGACAGAGTTGTTATCGCTGTGACAGATAAACCTGCGTGACAGGTTTTGCGGTTGATTCCGAAGAGAATCGTTGGAGTGCCGTTACGTCTCGAGTACGGGACGGTTGGCCATTTTGCCTCGCGACCGATTTTGACATGCTCTGGGCTCTTCACCTCGCTTCAACCATTTTCACAACCATCCAGACGTTAATCTGGTGTGTGTGTGTAACGTGGATTTTGAGTGGGAATTTGCAGTTCGCCGTCTGTGAGCCGTTGAACGTCCATACCCGAAGGTGTGATTTCCCAGTCGCCTCTTGAGGACACCTTTGCCCATCTTTGGCAGTGTGACTGTCAACCGAGCGGGATTCTGGTCTCGATACAACATCGTTCTGACGATCACTGGAGCGTGGATTGACTTTGGTTTGAAGCTGGGACAGCGACATTGGGAATGTTCTTTTCGCTCACTTGGAGCACAGTGAGTTATATTGTATGAAACTGATGGTACCATCATAGGAATGATATATTTTGTTGTACACTTGCTTAATACTATTATTGTGCTGTTATTCTTGTGTGACCTTAATACAATACTTGTTTGTTGGTAACAATTGGTGTGGTTTCACTATTGATCTTTAACACACAGAATAACACATCTTTCTGCCGTGACTCCTCTCGGGGCTCGGAGGTACACCGTGACCGGGGTTTGGGGAGGAGTGTGAAGAAGCGGCTCTTCGTTTGCAAAAGAAGTCCACAAACAGTTTGAAAATGACGCAGCTTTATTAAAAACCAACTTATACAGATCCGGAGGAAGGCGAACATCTACAGCACGACTTGCCCTCATGCCACGTTCAGCCCTTCCTGGTGTGCAAAGATTCACAGTTTACTTATATAGGAACACGATTATCAGAAAATCTCCGAGAGAACAAAGGAACTGGCGAGAGTTCCTCCCACCGTTATCCCTAGCCCCCACCGTTATCCGCTCTGTCATTCGGGGGAGTGCAGCACGCACCTTATCATTCGGACCAGATGTAGTTTCAAAGCTCCGAGGTGACAGAAAATGTAACTCACAGAGAGAAGAGTGCATGTTTGGCCCAGATAAGACCATTATCCAAAGGTTTACAATCCGAGCATCTTACATGAAACTACACATTCCACGCGCGTATAAACGTCCGCCAGCCCGCGGCTCGAGGCGCCATCTGCGAATCAAAGAGGGTTTTTACGACCGGACTTATCTAGGTGAAAGGGCACACGTATACGAAAAACCATTTGCCCAGCACGACCGAAGCGAGCATTTCTCATTTATACTAAAGCGAAGAGAAAAGCCCTTTATTCACTTATGAAAATAGCATATAAGCAACATTAAAATCATAACATATTATTCAAGACGTCTTATACAGAATTCTTAGCAATAACGAATCTACGACTTGACATTCCTTCCTCTTGTCTCGTCGAGACAAAGTATCTTAAGAGACAACGTGCCACATCGGGCTTTATTGAAAAATAATTGTGTAATGCGGGTATCTCCCAAGGGCATATCGTGCGCCCAAAGCGCCTCGCCCGTGCATTTGGCGAACGTGTCGTGTGGTGCGTGCTTGGAGCCTGAGGGCTCAGAACATGAAAGTCCATTAACGTTTCGGATCCACAACGAAGGCATCTGGTCCAGATGAGGTTCTGCCCCGCCAGGGGGCCAGTCACCTCCCCTGCGGAACTTGCTCCCCCCACCCTTTGCAGACTCAGTCCTTGCAGATCTTCGAAGTTAATCAACGATCATGCCCATGAGATCCCTCACGTGCTGCTGTTCTGGGGAATACATAATATTGTCAGTATCTTGTGTCTCAATTTCCTGGTCAGGGTACAGAGCGTAAAAATCCGATTCACTTGAAGCATTTGAACTTAATACATATGAAGCAAAGAGAGGAACTTCCTTTATGTCAAAGTCTCCCTTGGGCGCCTGGTCGGCTTGCGGGTCTAAGATATCCACGTCGGGTCCCTCGACCGCCAGACCCAGCGTCGCAATCAGATCCATAGTTGGGTCGGAAGGGGGCGTGCAGCTGTCAGCTTGTAAT
This sequence comes from Myxine glutinosa, assembly GCF_964187855.1. Classification (NCBI taxonomy): domain Eukaryota; kingdom Metazoa; phylum Chordata; class Myxini; order Myxiniformes; family Myxinidae; genus Myxine; species Myxine glutinosa. The sequence continues at coordinate 75,430,229 of NC_136264.1, read as the reverse complement.
ACATAAGCAGCGTTAGCCAGTACACGCAAGGGGTTTATAGCACAAGTATCACAGTCATCACATACACCGTTACAGGCAGCAGCCAGTTCCCACATGGGATCCACACAAGTATCACAGTCGTCACAAAATTCAATACAATTTTCTGGAGCGTTGGTCGCAACTGCCTTGTTGAAGGACCCGTTCAGGTCGACGGCCTCTGTGGTCAGAGCCATAGTCGTTGTCGGCGGCTTCTTCACTTTCCATCCTGTAAAATACTTTCTCATACAGAGGAGGACTAGAGATTTCATTAGTGCCCCCCAAATTACTACCCCGATTATCACAGCCAGTGCGGTCAATAACCACTTCACTATGGTGCCCGTCCATCCCCGGAACCAGTCAGTGAGCCAGCTAAATGTATAAGAATTTTCGCGCGCGATCCGATCGATCGTCAGGGCGTGGCTAGTTTCCCTTAGTCTCACTATTGCGGCTGACACTCCTTCAGATGGATCGGGTATGTAAGTGCAACATTTTCCCTCTATAATTCCGCATACCCCTCCTTTCTCTGCCAAGAGCATGTCCAAAGCCACCCGATTCTGCATCACCATTGTACGCATGTGAATCACCGTATCCAATAGTATGTCATGAGCCGTAGCGGTGTCGTTTGCCACCTTTTCTAGGGCCAAAGCCAATTTATCTATCCGGAAACTATCCATGACTGTGCCCGCTCCTGGGAAGAAGAAACCGAACACCTTTTCCCATAGGCTCCCGTGTAGTTTAGTGGTTCCATCTTCGTTCATGACTGACCTCTTATAACGCCTGTCCAAGGACTTTGGGTCTAGCTCATCCAGTATCTCAACGTCAGGAAGGACTGAACCCAAATAACATGTGCCCCCCCAATTATTTGGTAAATAGGGGTAAGCCTTGTCGCCGCATATAAACATTGTCCCATGGGGTGGGACCAGGTGGGTGGATAAGCACTGGAGTCCCTTTACCACCCCATTAATCCTACTAACCCCCCTAGAGAATGTTATGGCCGTTATGTTGTGGTTGTGTTTATCTTGCAGTACTATTCGTAATGTAATCCCTGAGCTCCCTTGTCCCAGCTTCCCGGGGAGAGTGTAGGCGCATTCTGATTCTCCCATACGCAAGTGGCCGGAACCCTGGAGGCAGACCCTCCCTTTCTGTGGTTTGACCCAGACGGGGGCAGGCCTCTCGGCCACATGGGCAATCATTGACGGGCGATAATTAAATTGTCGATTGCAACTCTTGCCGTTGTCAACCCCTTCTCTTTCCAGCGTGGTGACTAAACATGGGGAATCGATAGGTTGTGAGCAGAGGTCATTGAGGGACAGAGGTAGCACTATCATGTGTATTCCTGTGGTGCCTGCTTGGGGAAAGTGCATGCACGACCAGCAGTGTGTCCTATTTTGAATTGTTGCCACCTCCCTGGCCACTTTCCAATATGTGTTTTCCCCCCTCTTTGGGGCCTTATCCTGGGGGTGTGGCGTGAGTATGTATTCGATGCATGGTGTGTATTTAGTTTCGCCACTGGCCGCTCCTGGGGTCCAGACGCTGCACCGGACCTGCATAGTCATGCCTTTCTCTAGGCGCGTGCGTGTTTGTAGCTTAAAATCAGGGGTTCCCCATTTGTATCCTGGTTGGGCCAAGGTCTCAATGCTAGCTTGCCCGTTTTCCCGGAACTCTCGTTGCTTTTGTAGTACCATGCCAACGCGTCCAGGCCCTGCCGACAGTGCTAGCCAATTTATGTTCACCCAATTTGTGTGCAGGGCTTTCTGTTCGAAACATGGTAGTGATACTCTTTGTCCCCATGTTACGGTGAGGTGTCGGGTTTCGTTTTCGCATCTATTGGAATCGGAGTTTCCCCTAGCTGCTGTCGCTATCAATAGTATTGTACCTATGATTAGGCCCATCCTTACTGTGGTTGCTGTGGTGTAGTGTCTGGTGCTTGTATGGCCAACTTACAGTGCGTGGCGTGGATCCACGAGGTCTTGCCCTCGCAAAAGACTGCCGTTGGTGTAGTCAGCAACACCTGGACTGGTCCCTTCCACCTTGGTTCCAAGGCGTTCTTGCAGGTGAAGTGCTCCACGAACACCTGGTCTTTTTCCTCTGGTGGAACACCTGGTCCACAAGTCTCCTGGGAACGCCTGGTCTACAGGTCTCCAATTCATAGATTCAATTCATTCAATTCATAGTTTCATAGAACACCTTTTCTCCAATTTCCTAATCCACTTTTTTCAAGTGGATCCAATTTTATCCAATATTCAATTTTTAAATTCAATCCCATTTAATCCAGTCCAATTCAAATTAAATTCAATCCTTCTCTCAGCATCCCATTACCTGTTTCCAACATCAATAAAAATAAAATTATAAAATTAATAAAAATCAATCATCTCAAATCTCAAATCAAATCAAAAAATCAATCAAAATCATAAAAATCAATAAAATAATAAAAATAAACGAAAATTACTTCAGCTAGAGTTTCAACTAGAATTAACACAAACAAACCACCATTAACCTCCATTAACACAAACAAACCACCATTAACCTCCATTAACACAAACAAACCACCATTAACCTCCATTAACCTCCCCCTATTATTTATTTATTTTCACGAATAAACAAATAATAGAAATAACCTGGTCTACTTCCAATTTCAATTCTGGTCAGTTCTGGTGTCTGGTCACACACAATGTTTTCCTCACCCACTGTGATTCGCTCAAAATAGATTCTCACTGTTATGTCTGAAATTCGTCTCATGAAAACCCATTCAAGAGTCCGGTGTAACAGACAGCCAAACACATAGACACGCCGAAGACCCCAGGGTACCCATCAACCTAGCTTGTCCCCAGATCCACAACACAGCGAAACATGTAACTTTACTAAAACTAGAACGGGCACTCGGTAGAGCGCATACCTTCGCCGCAGCTACTTTTGTTGCCAAAATAAAAGACTACAAGATCTGTGTAGCAAAGCCACACCTACGTTGTCATGCGGGAAGATTTGTTTCAAATTAAACCATTCTATCCTGCCAAAAGTTTGATATTGTAATCACATCCATGACCTTTTCATGACCTTGACCTTTGACCCGATCGATTCCAAAATCTAATCAAATGGTTCCCGGATAATAACCTATCATCCCACCAAATTTCATGCGAATCGGTTGAATACCTTTTGAGTTATGCGAATAACATACACATACACACACACACACATACAAATAAATACACAGCGATCAAAACATAACCTTCTGCTTTTGCGAAGGTAATAATCACTTACTCATAACTAATACTCATAATAACTCATAATTACTTATGTAATTACTCATGCCAATACTTACTTAAAATAATGTAATATCCCAATCTTCACCCCCTATGCAAATCGAAGCACCCCGGACAATCCACAACCAATATCAACCACTGTAGCCGCCTTCCCGACTCCAGGCAGCCACACGCAGCCACATACATCTCCATCCACGTCACACAAGACAACAGCCAACGAGTGTGTCCACCACACAGAAACCTTTGGCAATGCAACAACCGAACTCCCAGACAACCAACAACAAAACCCAATCCATCTCCATGGCTCATCAAGCAGTTCCAACTTAATCCAGCTTCACATACCGATTTCCCCAAAAACTCGTGAAACTTCACCCCCATTCTGGAAAAACCCTGGACTAAACCATGACACCCTAAATAACTTCAGACCCATCTCCAACCTACCCTTTCTGTCAAAAGTTTTGGAACGTGCTGTGGCCACTCAACTCAAACATCACCACTCTGCCAATAACCTGTATGAAACATCCCAATCCGGATTCTGCTCCAGCCACAGTACTGAAACTGCTCTCCTCAAAATCACCAGCGACCTTCTCTCTCCTCTGACGCCGGCAACCTCAACATTTTCATCCTCCTCACCTCAACGCCTCCTTTGACATCATCAATCACACCATCCTCCTCACCCTGTTTAGACCAGCTTGTGCCTATTAAACCCAAATCAGTTCACTCCCAAGCCTACAAGGACCACCTACAGCACTGCAAAGATGTCCTCTACTCCACCTACTACTCTCAAATTATCCACTCTGGCTCCGGAATCCCAAAAGCACTCTTCTCTACAATAAACAAACTAAATAAACAAATAAATAAACAAACTTTACAACGTGAACAAACTCCTCAGCGCCCTGGATACCACCACCTGTCATTCAGAGTAGACAACAGCATCTCCTTTCTGGCTTTCAGCATCTCCTTTCTCCTTTCTGGCATCCAAATAAAATTCTGGCTTCAAATCAACTTCCTCGAACTTAACTATGATAAATCTAAATTAATCTTCGTTTGCCCAAAACCACTCACCAAATCCACCCATAACTTTGCCCCCAACATCGATGGTTTCCCAGTATCCACCTTCCCTCACATCCGGAATCTTGGCATCATCATTGACCAAAACCCTCTCCTTTGAAAAATACACTTTTTTTTTTTTTTTTTTTTTTTGAATTGTGATAAACTGATCATTTGAACACAAATTGAACAAAATTAATCGAACAAAACACTTCCATTAACTCGACATTCTTTTCACAGCACAAAGTTCACTTGAACATCCTTTTCCTGGATACTCCCTCTTTATTTTTATTTTTATTTATTATTATTTTTTTACAATAAAAATAACCTAGTTTTATCATCACATTTACAATTTTCATATTTCCACTCTCACCAGTGAATACAAATGGCACCGGTATGTAGACGTCACACGTTATCAACTGTATGGTGTTGGGATATATATCATCCACTGGATCGTAATTTCAACCATGCTTCTCCACTTGCAACCCAAATATTTTCCATGAAATAAATAAAATGAATTTTATGAATCTTCTCATTATTCGAAAGTTTACAAAATGTCCCAAATCTGTATATTATTTTCTACTGTGGTTATATTAAACCATTATTTTACAAAATCCAACTTTCAATAAACTGAAAAATGCTTCGCCATGGAATAGTCCACCACTCATATAAATAATCATAAGAGTTCTGCGAAACATCTCCATCTTTAAAACTTAGCCAACCATTTTTAAACCACATGTTTTCCCCCCAAAAAACAAGTCACATTCTTTGTATATTGCCAACATTGTTCATCGTTTAAGTATCATCCAGAACTAAAATTTTTTTAAACCATCAACTTGTAGATGCATTTATTTATATCCCATTAACCCAAGAACTCTCAATTGCTTGGTTATATTTTAGTAATGTCATATATCCATATTTCTTTTCCAAAATGTTCCTGATATACACATTAATCCCATCTGTCTTTGTTTCCAGATCAACTCAAACCAAGAAATCGACGCAAATCCTTATTACCTCCAATCAACTCAAAATTAAATCAAACAATTCAAAACCAGATCGGATCAGCGATCAGAAATCACTTTTCCCTGATTCATTGACCTTATATCCCATCCCAGGTCCAAATTTTGTGACTCACAGTACCTGCCTCCATGGAACAATGACGCCTGAGCACTCAATTAGCCCTCCCAGTACCAAAGACTTACAATCAGACCGACAGACAGACAAATAACAGAGGCATGTCGCCAGCCCCAGCACAGGACATCACCTTTCCGGGCAGGCACAATATAATCCACAGTATCGAAATGCCAATTTCTATCCGGAGCCTCGCAAAGCCAAAATCGGGCATGTTCACTGCATTTCAACCTCCAACCACACGGGGTGTTCCACCCTGCGCCTGCTCCACCATGCAACCCGATCTGTACTTGGTGCACCCGGCGCCCCCTATAATCAGCGAGTTATAATAACCACAATATACTTACTTGGTGTACCAATATACCAATATACAGCACCCACCTCTTGATACCACAACTTAATTCATGTTACTTGCATCTCTTTGCATCTTCCCAATTGTCCTCCATTTACCATGACTATCCCCATTGCTCGGTCACACACGTCACTGTGCTCGGCCCGGTTAAATTAAACTCAAGCGTACTGTACCTGACGCTTCCGGTCGGCACCGGAAGTCTGTTTATTTCTTGAGACCCCTGAATCGGGACATCAACGACAATTACAACGACAAACAGAACTCGATATTCTCTGTTCACTAATTACGTACGTGATTTCAGTTTTAACCCACAATATAATGTCCCGATATTCTCCAGATTTAAGTCCTATATATCCTGCCGTTAAATCAACCTCCAGTAGACTGACAGCCTGTCGTTCTTCCAAGGTTAGTGAATTATCTCCGACCTCTTTCTCTTACAAATCTCGAACAAAGGTCAAATGAACTTTAAAAGGTCAAACTTCAAACGGAGAAAGGTGGTACCAGTTCTCATTCCACAACTAATACAAGTCCGGCGACATTCCCGTTCCTTGCAAGAACTCCACATCCGGACAGACAGACGACCACTATCGTGGCTCCACATCGCAAAATGCTAGCTTCTACGAATCCAACAACCGTATAACTCCACAGACAGACAAACACAACCACATCCTCCTCGCGCCCACACCTTGGCATGAAGCCACACCACATACCGACAGTTGAAACCTCGACCGTCCTCCTTCCTCGGATAAGCGTTCTGTTGAAAACGTGACATTTCTGCCTACCTCAATCAGAGATCTCTCTGAATCTCATTTATTCGCACTGTATCTCACTTACTGTATGAACAAGACTTCCTGTTGGCACCGGAAATTAATTACTCTGTCTTGAAATCCTTCATTCGACTATGATAAATCCATCTTGAATAACGTATTCCTCCTGTGACATTGCATGGCATGTATATCGCAGGCGCCCACTATTCTGACATGGCTCATGACTCATGTCTAATTCTGACATGAAGATGAAGGACAAGAAGATGAAGGATGAAGGACATGACATGAAGAAGAAGATTCTGACAAGATACTGACATGAACGTCCGACATCCAGCAAAGTCGAAATGACCCACAATGCATTTGGGCACACATCCTCCGAGCAACCTCATACAGCACACCCGTGACTCGCGGCTCGCTCGGCTCCTGCCCGAACGCACAATAACTCTACCCAAACTTCCACGGAGCCGCACGGCGGAAACACAGGTTTGTACCACACTTTAATTAAACGAACATCGCCAGGATTCTCGGATAGATGTTAATTTCACAACACACACGACAAGAATCCGATTTAAATTCAGAGATCGCCGATCGACCTGGCACAACCATCTCAACGCGACGACGCCACGCCGCCCTCCGTCCTGGCGCGCACCCTCGTGCCTCCACACGAATCCCAACACTCCCAAACAGATGAAAATCCGGACTCAGTTCAGGACCTCACCTGTTCCCTCGGATAGTCGCTAGGGAATGTCAAGTAGACCACTTACAAAGCTTCACACCGAAACCCTCTGCTTTGCATATGTCATACAGACAAATACATTGGCCAGATACACACGTCAATTAACATCCCAATATACATTCATTCCTCATTCATATACGAGTGAGTCTCCCAGACTTCGCGCGAAACTCAGATCGACTCAAATCATGCCTTTCTCCAGCCACTCCCATGTACCATCTTTGCTCATTCATGTTACGTCTCTCATTCAAGGAAAAGGATTTTTGGGACGGGTTGGACGGGGTGGGTTGAGGTGAAAAAGGGAAGGCAGGGCGGGGGGTGTTGGGGTGTTGCCTAGAGCCCCGGGACTGAGCTCAGGTCTTGGGGGGGGGGGGGGTGGGGGGTCCTTTTGCACGGCCCAATTCTGCGGCTGTGGAGGGGGCCCTTGTATGTTCCAGTTTTGGGGAGGGGGCCCTTGTGGGTTCCAAATTTTGGGGAGGGGGCCCTTATGGATTCCTGGGCAAGCATTTGCAACATGTCGTCCTTTACATCGGCCTTCTTATCGTCGCCCATGTCCCACTGCTCGGCCGCTTCATCTAATTGGTCGGTTAGCCTTAGTGCGATGTGTACCCCGGCCAACAACAGGTCGACCAGGGCCCCCCAATCGTCGAGGGTCTGGGCCGGGGTTGGTGCTACATTCGGCCAGCGTGCGTGTACTTTGGCCTGGTCCCACACCCGCGCTGGCAATACAGCCTCTCCCATGTGGCAGACGTCCCGCCAATCTGCGCCTGTATTTTGTATCCACAAACGCATAAGTTCCGGTACGTGACCGGGCTGTTCAGCCAGCAAGGTTCTCACCCGCTCCTGCATAGACGCCAAATCTGGGACACATCTCGATTGTAGGCTGTGGGTTCTCCGATTCCGTGAGCCCTTCCACTGAGGGGTACAATACAATACTCCTAGCCCTTCTGGGGCCGCGAACCCGCTGTCCGCCCCACTAATTTCTTGTCCTCTAAAAGGGTTGCCCGGGCTAAGGTGAACCTGGGGGGCGGCTGGTCTAGTTTTCTGGGGGTCTAACCCCTGGGGGAACAGGGGCGGGGGTGGGAGAGGTGGCGCCTGTGGCCCGGGGACAGGGCTCAGGGCTTGGGGGTGTGGGGGGTCTTGGTCTGGCATCTGGTCCAGCGGCATCACTCGCTGATTTACTTGCTTAACTGCTTACTTACTTGTCCTCTGTCTGGTGTAGCTTCAATAACCATAGCTGCAATGCTTAAAATTTCAATATTTCAAAAACCATTCCTGTCCTTCTCACCCTGTGGCCACCTGGCCCATTTCCTGTGAGCTTATTTATTTTCTCTTGTCCACCAGATCCTGGCCTGTTTTATCTGGACCTCTGTTGCTTGCTTCCTTCTTGTCAAGCCTACCTACTGCGCGTTTTCCTTTTCCTGGCCATGTTCCTATGGCCCTCTAAGTTAGCCACAGCCCTTCGTTCCCTGGCATGCAATGGCATACCCCATCTTGTCTCTGGGCTGTTCCTTCCTGGAAAAATCTTGGCCACCTGGCTTCAACCTATATGGCTGTCCGACCTCATTTTCCCCTCCTGGTGCTAACTGTAACTTTAAGCTTACTGTTAAGTCCTTACTGGTATCCTGCGCAAAATCTATTCTTAGCTTTACCCTTAATGTTTATCCTGGCTTTAACAAAGCCACGTCATTCTGAGGCCTAAAATGAGCCTTTACTTACAATTTCTGTTCGAGTGCAGGCAGCGCGGAGACAGGGAGACTGGACCCGCTCGAGGGAGGAAGCTACGAATTTTGAATAATAGCCCTCTGATATAAAACAACTCTCACCTTTAATCAAATCAGCGTGCCGGCGCCGGCCTCAGGCAGCCTTCCTCCTGTCCCTCGGGCTCCGTTTCCCGTCGTCCGGTGCTGCACCCCACTCCTGGTACCATTTGTGAAGAAGCGGCTCTTCGTTTGCAAAAGAAGTCCACAAACAGTTTGAAAATGACGCAGCTTTATTAAAAACCAACTTATACAGATCCGGAGGAAGGCGAACATCTACAGCACGACTTGCCCTCATGCCACGTTCAGCCCTTCCTGGTGTGCAAAGATTCACAGTTTACTTATATAGGAACACGATTATCAGAAAATCTCCGAGAGAACAAAGGAACTGGCGAGAGTTCCTCCCACCGTTATCCCTAGCCCCCACCGTTATCCGCTCTGTCATTCGGGGGAGTGCAGCACGCACCTTATCATTCGGACCAGATGTAGTTTCAAAGCTCCGAGGTGACAGAAAATGTAACTCACAGAGAGAAGAGTGCATGTTTGGCCCAGATAAGACCATTATCCAAAGGTTTACAATCCGAGCATCTTACATGAAACTACACATTCCACGCGCGTATAAACGTCCGCCAGCCCGCGGCTCGAGGCGCCATCTGCGAATCAAAGAGGGTTTTTACGACCGGACTTATCTAGGTGAAAGGGCACACGTATACGAAAAACCATTTGCCCAGCACGACCGAAGCGAGCATTTCTCATTTATACTAAAGCGAAGAGAAAAGCCCTTTATTCACTTATGAAAATAGCATATAAGCAACATTAAAATCATAACATATTATTCAAGACGTCTTATACAGAATTCTTAGCAATAACGAATCTACGACTTGACAGGAGCACGTAACACAATGTACAAACATCATGTCGGGACATGGTAAAGGCGGTGGAAAGACTCGTGCTAAGGCTAAGACTCGTTCTTCCCATGCTGGGCTGCAGTTTCCTGTGGGTCGTGTCCACAGACATCTTCGCAAAGGCAACTACGCCAAGTGCATCGGTGCCGGCGCTCCCGTCTATCTGGCGGCTGTGCTCGAGTACTTGTCTGCAGAGACCTCGGAGCTCGCTGGTAACGCTGCACGAGATAACAAGAAATCGCGCATCATCCCACGTCATTTGCAGCTCGCCATCCGCAACGATGAGGAGCTGCACAAACTGCTGGGCGGGGTGACGATCGCGCAAGGTGGTGTACTGCCGAACATCCAGGCCGTGCTGCTCCCCAAGAAGAGCAAGGGAAAGTAAACGGCTTCGCCTCACACAAGGCCCAAGAGCTCGTCAGCTCTCCCACAACGGCAGCAGCATCAGCGATACACGATCCGTGTTTTACACAAAACTCTTTGCTGTGTATTTTTTTACAAATTCATTTTTATCAAACTCAAAATCAAAACTTATTTTTACAAACAACGTACAGATCGGGAAATAGGAAAAAAAAGAATTATTTACAAAGACTGTAGGTCTGGAATGTAAAAATGTATTACCTGGCGACGCCACCTCGACAAACTACCAAATTTTGAAATCGAGTAGTGAGTAGAATTGTGAAATTTTTAGTATTACAAGACAAACACTCGCAATTATTCGGCAAGGATATGTCTTTTGCTTCTTCACGTTTAAAGAATTGTTTAACAGGCCCAAAGGAGCTCAGGATAGATATTGGTAGGAAAAACGAGCAAAGGAGGGCGGACGCAGCTTTCCCTCGCAGAGCGGATCACATCGGGCTCGGATTTGAGCCAATTAAGAGAGGAGAGTGAAGTTTCGACCAATGGATAGAGAGTGAGGCGGGGATTAATTCTTCAGCGAATGGGAGAGTGTTTGAGGCAGCCAATAACAAACGTGCAAAATGTGCCAGCCAATGGCGAACGGCCGAAGCGTCTCGCGGCGCAAACAAAATCAGACCGTGCGTTTCTCATCTCATAATCTTATTTCATTCGCTGTTATTTTTCCCGCCAGGGAGGTGTGTGTGTGTGTGTGTGTGTGTGTGTGTGTGTGTGTGTGTGTGTGTGTGTGTGTGTAAGATATCTGGAAAAGTTCTGAACGGATTTGGATGAAAGTTGGTGAAATGATTGCCCTTGGGATAAGGAAGACTTGATTCGTTTTTGGTGAAGCTCAGGATATTATTCCGGATCCAGGAATTTTTTGAAGGATTTTTTTACCATTGGAAGATAGGGCTCATCTTTTTTAAACATTATCATCTATATATTCTATATTTAACATTGTGATATGAAAACAGTTTTTATATTTGTTGTAAATGTAGTTTAAACTCGTGGTTATGCCTTAGAGCGGTGTATTTTTTTTTAGCAGCGTCGTCTTCAATGTTCATTTTTTTTCTTCTCATAAAGACATATTCTGTCATTTTAAAACCACCAAAGTGTGTATTAGGCTTCCCCGTTTTATAAAATGTATCGATTGATACGTGTAATAATTTAAAACTGTTTTTTTTTTTTACCTCAGAAGAGATATCAACATTTAGCTCAGCGAATGTCAATCGCGGTGTCAGTATTTGATGAACTTATAAAGACTTAGTTCCAGCTTTGTCAATGGCTGAGGTATATTAACAAACGAAAAAAACAGATTTGGCAAAATTCCAACTTTTATTTAAAAAGATCGCATATTCACCTAGGGTTGTGCGAGGCTGAAGAAGAAACCTCGCATGGGCTTCCCAGACAAAATAAATAATTCTGGTTCTGGCTCTGCGATTTTCAGGTTTATTACTCCCACCAGGGAGTAACGCTTTCGATCGTGTCCGTCCGTGTGTGTGCGTGTGTGTTTGTATGCTCGTGTGTTCGTGTGTTTGTGAACAAGATATCTGGAAAAGTTCTGAACGGATTTGGATGAAAGTTGGTGGAATGATTGCCCTTGGGATAAGGAAGAATTGATTAGTTTTTGGTGAAGCTCAGGTTATTATTCCGGATCCAGGAATTTTTTTGGGAAATTGTTTTGGGAAAGATTTTTCTGTTTTACTGCATTAAAGCTTTTATTCTTATTCTTAAATGATGTTTTTCTCCTCTAATTCTGAGATATATCAAAATTAATTCTCTGACAGTTAGGGCTTACTTTATTTTTCATTTATTGTTTTGGGGAGAGGGGATGTTAAACAAAACGTATTATTCCAACTAAACCCACGGCGGGAGTATGCGCTCTAATGAGTGGCGTTCTAGTTTTGTTTTGTATTGATCTTTGATGGTCACGATGGCTCGTACGAAGCAAACTGCCCATAAATCGACTGGTGGAAAAGCTCCCCGAAAGCAGTTGGCGACGAAGGCGGCATGGAAAAGTGCTCCAGCCACCGGTGGCGTGAAAAAGCCGCATCGTTGCCGTCCAGGAACTGTGGCGCTGCGTGAGATCCGGCGCTACCAAAAGTCCCCTAGCTGCTCATTCGCAAGCTGCCGTTTCAGCGCCTCGTCCGTGAAATCGCACAGGATTTCAAGACCGATTTGCGATTCCAGAGCTCCGCAGTGATGGCGCTGCAGGAGGCGAGCGAGGCCAACCTCGTTTGGCTGTTTTAGGACACTAATTTGTGCGCGATTCACGCCAAACGTGTCACCATCATGCCCAAGGACATCCAGCTGGCACGACGTATCTGCGGGGAGCGAGCTTCAGCTGCTCGTCCAAGGTCTTGTGCACAGCTTCTGCACCACACCACCCAAAAGGCTCTTTACAGAGCTACAACACTTTTCTTAAAAGCGCAATCCACCGAAGTCGCCAACTATAACTACCTTTTGTGTGTGTATACGGGTCGGAAGGAAATACGTTTTGTGATGCCCTTTTTATGAAGACTGAAAGGGAAACGTTGAACAAGACGGTGGAGGTTGGCTGTCTTCAGGGAATGGGGTTTCACAATGTTTCAATGGACCCCCACAGGATTGTGAAGTGACAATTGTTGGGGATCATGTGTCATGTCGCTTGCAAGGTGGTTCATGTCAAAATACACATTTTTTTATTTTAACCATAACATGTATAATCTGACCCGTTCATCTCAACCCCAAAATAATAATATAAACCCTGCTATCAACATTGCATTTCTGGTGCCAAATAATACATAAAGCAAAGTTCAAGTCGCCTGAAGCTCTTTCATGAACGAGTTGGTGGCTCTTAAAAGAGCCGTTTTGTTGTTGTCGCTGTTGATGAACACCACCCCCAGAATGTTTAACCACCGAAACCGTAGAGTGTGCGGCCCTGGCGCTTCAAAGCGTACACCACATCCATGGCAGTGACGGTCTTTCGCTTGGCGTGCTCCTTGTAGGCAACAGCATCGCGGATCACATTTTCCAGGAACACCTTGAGAACTCCACGGGTTTCCTCGTCGATGAGACCCGAGATGCGTTTTACCCCACCACGGCGAGCAAGGCGACGAATAGCGGGCTTTGTGATTCCCTGGATGTTATCACGCAGTACCTTGCGATGACGTTTCGCACATCCTTTACCGAGACCCTTTCCCCCTTTACCACGTCCAGATATGACGACAGCAGTTGAATCCAAAGCTGAATAAACGAAACGACGAGCATTCCTGTGTTTCTATGGTGGTGATAGAGGTTTTCTATTGGTGGGAACTCGATTTTACCATTTGTTCTTTGACCCTTCCACGATTCCCTCCGACACTTAATTACTTTCTCTGCAGTTTCCGTGGTGATTTCCACCAAGTCCGCATATGCTCTTTGTGCCTTTTGCCCTTTCACCTCTGGTTCCGCGCATGCGCACGTCGTCCTTTCGCTTTGACCAGCTGCAACTGCACTGGCTTTTACTGTCCCTTCGCTTTCACTCAAGTCAACACGTAATCCTGTCAAATAAGGTTTAAATAATGCAGTAATTCACGACGAGTTAATTCTGAACACAACTTGAACTGCAGAATTTTGGCAAATAACAACGCACGCTCACATCACCTGAGAAATAAGCTTAAAAAGCATTGTCATCGTCCGATATTTTGATGCCAGTTTGGATCTGTACGAGAGCCATCCCCGGACGCGCAGACCATCACCCTGCTGCTGCAATCCCTGTGTGAGTGTGAGTGTGAGTGAAACGGGCCCGTAGTCTTTTGGGTATTAAGTAAGACTGCATAAGGCTGCACTGTGTCCTCATTTTCTGGAATCATTGTGAATAGTGTAAATAAATCTTGTTCTTCCTGTTTCCAATTCGATCGCCTTTGTGAGTTCGCCATTGTCTAAGCGTGGCACGATTAAGACCGCTAGAACCGGGTTCACCATCTAAATGGCACGGATCGTGTGTACGCACTGCTAGGCGTCTCAACAAACGTGGTTCGTGCGGGGCTTATTTCCTCGCTTCCAGGGCATCGCGAGTACTTAGGTAATAGCGAATTTGGTCCTAATACCCTATTTCGCGCTGTCCGGAAGGGACGTCCTAGGTCCCGGGTCCCGCCAGGCCAGTCAAAGACAAGGGGACTAATCCCCCCTTGGTAAGGGGAAAAGGCCAGTGGCAGATGCGCAACATTTGGTGTCAGGAGTTCGGATTGGGACCCGAAGTGCGCCTAACGCACTCGAAAATTACGAGCGACCGAAATTTAATTATTACCATCTAAATTAAATTCGTGCCATGGCTAGCCAAAGCGGTCGAATGCCGGTGGGGGTAAATTATGAGGTAGAGGGAGAAGAATTAATAACCCAGGACCCCCGGGAAGAATTGGGAGAAATGGAGGAGGACATTAATGAGGGTACTGCAGTAGAGGTAGCAGGGGAAGAAAATGGCGGCGCCCCTGCACGTGGCGGCGGAAGCCGAGCCCGCGATGCCGAGGTGCATGCAACTATTCCTGGCTCAAATAAAAGAAATGAGGGACGAAGCAAGGTGTAATAAGGGCGAGTTGAAAAATGACATAAATAAATTAAATGGGAAAATGGACATCCAAGAGAAAAAGATGGATGCCCAAAGTGACAAATCCACCCGGGAAATAAAAGGGTTGGAAAACAAAATGGGGGGCCAATTGAAGGAAATGGGGGATCAATTAGAAGAGGTGGAAAAGGGACTGAATGCAAAAATGGACACCCGAGGGGAGTTAATAAAAGAGATGGGGAAAGACAAAGGGCGCAGGTCGAGCGGGAAAGTCGCATTGGTATGCGACGAGGTAACGTGGTGTGAGGAACGCAGGGAAAGCGAGCTAGAGCAGAGCGCAGCTAGGTTGACCGAGGGGATAGAGATCGCGACTCGGGGTACGGAAAAGCCGACGGCCGCCGAACTGGAAAATAACATTTTATGCGCGCCAGCGGTCGTTGAGCTTAATAAAGAAAAAGAAATTATAATTGAAATTGGGGTTGAAGAGACGGCAGAGATAGAATCGGGAAATGAATCGAATAAAGAAATGGAATGCACGCAAAGTCCGTGTTCACATTGTGATGCCGTACTTGCTAACAAAAATGAAGGTTTGCAGGTGCGGTTGGTGGAGAAGAGAATCCCGAAGGTGAGTCGGAGCGTGTATGGTGCGAAAATGTTAGGCGCGAAAAGATTTTTGGCGCGCTTGGGGTACAGACGCAACCCGGGCGCTCGTGGAAGGTCCGTGGTGCGATGTGTGAAAGCGAATGGCGCGCGTGTGAGGAAAAAGTGTGCGCCGGAGCGCGAGTGTATAACGGGAGAGTGTGTTACAGAGAGTGAGAGTGAATGCACAATGGAGTGTATGTGTGAAGAGTGTGAAACAGAGTGTGCGATGGCCGAAGAGAGTGTGCGACAGTGCACACCGGAGCGTGTTGTAGAGAGTGCGTGATTGGGTGTGTACCAAGAGAGTGCACACCCGTGGTTGTTACTGAGGGTGTAACAAGAGAGTGTATGCGAGGGTGTGCGATGGCCAAGTGTGTTACAGAGTGTGTAACAGAGGAGTGTGTAATAATGGAGTGTGCGAACGGCATGAGTGCGCCTGGGTGGTGTGCACGAGAGCGTGCGGTAGTAGAATGCAGGGAATGTATGAGCGGCGCTGGAGCACCTTGGTGTGCGAGTAAGGAGTGGGTCACGTGTGGGTGTGAGAATGCGACTCGTGCAATGACGCAGACCGGGGCAGCGTTTAGGGTGACGGATAGCCGACGCGAGCCCTTTGTGAGTCGGGTGCTTTGTGTGCTGCAGGGACCGGCGGGGATCGTTGCCGCGGCGGCATGCACGATCCGTGCGGGGCCCCGCCCTGTATGGTCGGTGCCGCGCCTTGGTGGGAAAGGCGATCGGCACGGTTCGAGGGGGGGTAGGAGAGGTCGGATCTTCGCCCCCTGGCGGGCGCGATGCTCTGACCGTGGGCGGCTGGGCCATCGTGCCGGGGACCGAAAGGCTCCGCGCAGGGATGGCGCCTGGAACCTAGGCCCAACAAAACCTCCTCCCCTGAATCGAAAATGCCGGATGGACCCAACCAACAGGAGACCAACCACCCGCATGCATTGCTCGGCTTTTCGAAGCCGAGCTGTGACGAAAATGTATTTCCGCACTGAGAGGCTCGAGTGGAGTGGACAGTTAGCCATAGTGTTGGCGAATGGTAGCTTTACCATTCAAGTGGGGCACATGAGCAGTAGATTATGGGGTGGCAGTGTAAACTAGACAAGGGCGGGCTAGGATATCGTTAGGGATTTAGAGATGACAATTGGGACGAGATTTAAGTAGAGACATTGGTACAGGTAGAGGGGACGTAGTTAGATTAGGTGGATGATAATGACGAGGGAGTGCTTAGTGTAAGGGAAGATGGGAAAGCACGAGTATTAGGGTGAAAAGCAGCTAGTTAGATGATGCTGTGTGTGTGTAGTAGTGTGGAGAAATTGTGTGTGAGGATGAGCTTGAGATTGAGGCGCAAATGAGGAATTGAATGAGAATCGCTGTGTGTATGAGCTTGAGATTGAGGCGCAAATGAGGCATTGGTCGGGGATGACCAGAGGTAGTGTATGAGTGGTGTATTGATGACAAGTGGAATTGTGTTGAGTGAATTGACTTGCTGGGGTGCAAGTGGAGAGGAGGAATGTGAGCACAAGAAGTGTGCAAGAGGATTTGGTGTGTGGAATAAATGGTGTGGAATGAGTGGTGTGGAATGCATGGTGCGAAGGAGTGAATGGGGGAAGATGGACCCCTTCACGAATACCCGGGGAGGCTAGTTTAGAGTTAGGTAGAGGGTTTAGGTAAATTGTTGGATATTGACATCTGTGGTGCAGGAAGTAGCATGAAGTGCTTGGATGGGTGCATGAGTCTGTGGAATGGCTGGGCGTGTGGGCTTTGTTGGTGCATATGGTTATTGGGGCACTCCGCCACTGGTAGTCTGTCGGCCAGGTGAGGCCGCAGGTAGGCTCTGGGAGCCAGTCAGAGTAGTGTTCAGTGGGGCCCGAGGATCCAAGAGAAGGACCTGGGTAGCCCAATGCCAGAGAGGGCATCAGAGGGGTGAGAGAGCTAGGAGGGGCCTTCCCCGATTTAGGGTAGTCGCAAGGAGCAAGGTAAGCTCGGGTGGCGACTTCAGTGGTGGAGGTGCACAGGTAGTTGGACCTGCTAGTGGAGCCACATGACCCAGCCCCGAAATTGTGCAAAGGCACAGTAGTGAAAAATTGGGGAGTGAGACCCAAATTTGGAGGGCACCACAGGGTGGGTCAATGGGAATTGGTTTTCAGAACCGCACAGTGTAACAATGGCCAATTGAATTGGCAGGGCAAGACCCCAGGTAGTGTAACTGAGTTAATGTTATTTGAGTTAAGTTAGGATGACGAATGTCTTCGCACCATCCACATCCACTCACCAAGGGAGACGGAACTCCACACCAGGTTTTGTGAACG
The DNA here is from genome assembly GCF_964187855.1 of Myxine glutinosa. Classification (NCBI taxonomy): domain Eukaryota; kingdom Metazoa; phylum Chordata; class Myxini; order Myxiniformes; family Myxinidae; genus Myxine; species Myxine glutinosa. The sequence continues at coordinate 75,412,384 of NC_136264.1, read as the reverse complement.
ATTTGAGTGGGTGAGACGCATCTCGACGTGATTTGACATTGTGTTTATTCCATCTCTTCCTTCTTTGGAGGGATTGGAAGACGAATTTGGTTGAGAGGGGGATATGGGAGAAAGGACGTAGTGACGAATTTGTAAATTGTAAATACAGGGAAGGGGAAGGGTAGTGTTGGCTGACATGGGGGGGGGGGGAGGGGAGGTACGAACGGCTAGGGACGAGCTTGCTCTGCTCGCTCTTCCGCGCCCCTCATGTTGCATTGCCTTGTATTGTGTGTACCCTTGCGTCCTTTCCTTTGCTAACTGTGCTTTGTCTTCCTCCCCACCCATGGACCCATTTTGGAGGGGAGTGTGCAGGAACCCTGAACAGTGCAGCTTCACCTGGCTACACTTGTGCGGCACCCCTGCTGCATTTTGCTGCACCAATACATCTTATGGACCACACGTTCTGTGGCCTGGCATCTTTGCTGAGCAGACATTTGCTGCAAACGTTACCTTGCACCTGCGGACCACTGGTTTTAAGTGGCGTCGATATCACGCAGTCGGACCACCTAAGATTGGCCCTGCTGGTAAATAAAAACGGACATTCTGGTGTGTCAGGAAAGAAGACCTTTAAGTTTTTATTATGGCACACCGAAGACGAAGCAGGAAGCAAGAAGATGCAGCCAAGCGGCAGCTGAGCAGCAAATGTGACATTTAAATATGACATGTGAAATGTGTATTGGTGTATTGGTGCATTGCTGTGTTTTCTCCCCTCCAAATTTCTTTCCACAAAAGAACAGGTCCTGGGTTATAGAGATGTAAATAATTAGTTTAGTGTTGTAAATAACATGCTCCCCACCGACTTTATGTTTAGTTTCAAAACAATTCCGCAATTCGGTTAGCTGTGGGTGTGAGTCGGTTAGAGTTAGTTACACAACGCAGTAGTGGGACATATCTAGTGTTATAAGACTGTCACATACAGGGTGTTAGATTAAATGTTGAGGGAAACCACATCTAAGTGTCACACGTAATTTTAAAACTAGTCCCGAACCTTTGTCAAAACCGGTCGTTCTCACTTGTGTGGGTTCGACTCGGGGACGAGTCTGGCAAGGGAGGGGGGCAGTGCTGCGGTTTTGGGATTGTACATATGACTTCATTAAATGCTAAAGGTTTGCCCCTCATAGTTAGTTCCACGAGCAACACGTAGGCCCACTTGTAGTATTAGTTATGTCATAGTATGTTTATGTATAGGACATTTCCCCTATTAGCCCAGCAGATATGTGAAAAAATTGTGCTTTTGGTGATACAAGCATGAAATTTTGAACACTGATAGAGCATACTACTAGGAAGATTTTTGGATATAGGGGCATTCAAATCTTTTCCTAGGGACAAAATGGCGGCCATTTTAAAAATGGCCGTTTACGGATAATAAGATACACAGTACCGATGTCTATAAAACTAGATTTACTTATTGCTCAAGCACACCTATGATGTTTTTTTCACGTAAACAGGTTGTAAGATCATAATTAAATGTCAACAAACTCACATAACATTTATTTGGTCCTTATTCTTTACAAAAATAATTACTTTTTGAGCTATTTTGAGCAAACTCCAGAAACACAATGGAAATGAAGTGAAAATGCCACATTAACGCTGTGGAAGTGACTTTCACTATAAAACAGTCTACAAAACAGTCTTCCACATGTTTGTGTATATGTAACAGGTGTGTTATTCCTCCTGTATACTATCGTGTGCACTCCCCTGCACAGTGACACAGAGCTGAGCACTGGAGTGCGGCCTTAACACACTTGCACTGTTTCCTGCAACCCTTCTTGCATCCACATCTAATCAATTGTCGGCATGCCTCAGTTGCCTCTGTGAGGGTTGTCCAATATATCCCCCAGCCGTTATTACTCTGTTTCCAACCCCATTCACTTGGCGATGGGAGCTCAGGTGCGCAAATCATCATCTGGCCCCAACAAAAGCCGGCTTGGTAGGCAGCTCTCTTGATGTGTTGTCTGAGGGCTTCTTGCGTTGGTGGGATAGCCTCTATTGATCTACCAGTCTGGGTGAAGAGATGCTTGCGGGCATCGTTAACATGTTCCTGGCTGCTTGTTCGATCGTAGAGCAGAACAACAAAACGCTCCAGTGGATCCATGTTGTCATTTGCAGTTGAAATGGTTGGTGTGGCAGCCAGTGCGCAGAAAGCTGAGGTGACCTCATCATTGGCTTTCCATGTTTCCCATGCTGTTTTCTTCCCCCTTCCGCCGAAGCAGGACACGGTGTCACACCCAGTGAAGGCGTGGAAGAATGGCAACCCTCGGCACTTGTTTGGTCCCAGTGCCACAGCCATCTCGTGAGCTGCCAAGTGCCTGAAATTCTTCCCTGTGCCAAAAGCAACCCAGAGTTCATCGATGTCAAGATATCCAGTTGCTGCCACTGCAAGGATCAAAACATCTGTGTCCACTGTGCGGATTGACACCTTGGTATAGCCCTGTCTGACTGCATCTTGGACATGGAGTAGTATCCTTGTATCTGCCTCCTCGTGACTACACGGGGAAAGACCAGTAACATCTCGTGGCTGTGTACAAAAAACTTCTTTGTGGTTTGTGGTGACGATTTGCTTGTCAGTCTCAATGTTTGCTATCCTCGTTGCTAGAAAGTCAAACAACTCCACCTTGTTCTCGTCTATGCGAAGGAAGGCCTGCCAGTTTCGAGGGATGGAACTAGATGGCTCAACTCGTCTCCTGGTGCCTTTACCCCTCGTCTTCCTGGTGTCGGCTTTCAAACTGTCTGGGAAATATTCATCCCAGATAATATCAACCCTGCTCTTATTTTGTATCTGAGATGTGATGTATGGCAAGAATACTAGTGATGCATACTCAGAGAAGGTCTTCGCATTACGAGGTGCCAGCATGTTCACGATGGCTGCTCCATCCAGGATCATGACTTCAACAGGGGGGCTTACATCATCATTTTCCCGTGAGGTGATCAGATCTTCTAAGCACCCAACCAGATCAGACTTGGTTCCAAGCCGGATTTTGCCCATTTGTGACAATGCAGGGGGACAAGCTTGGTTTTCATGTGCAAAGAATTCATCAAGATCTCCATTCCGTGTCTGGGATGCAATAAACAGCCTGGAGAACAGAACGCAGTCATTCTTCAGAGATACCACCTTCAACTCTGTTCTTGACTTCTCTCTGACTGGGGGTCGGCTGAAGAGAGGGAGATTGTTTCTTTTTATTGGGTCAGTGATAGGCTTTGTCTGATGTACAAGCCTCTCATTCACATATGTGTCATACTGTTCTTTTCCCAGCTTCTCGATCTGGTAAAGGGTGTTGATGACTGCTGGGTCTGCCAGGTCTCTGCTGTCTAGCACCAAGAGATCTTTGCTGTCGTCACAGAATGGGTTCCCCATCTCTCCTATGACACGGGTGAGTGCTCTCACATCTCGAGCAAAGGCTACCTGCGTGTGCTTTGTCTGTTCATGGTGTTTTAGTTCAGTTTTCCTAATTCTTTTTTCTGTTGTGGCCTCGAACTTATAGATCAGATCATAGAAACTAGTGATACAAGCGAATTAGGTACCGAATGTTCTTGGCAGTGGGCTTCAAATGAACCACTAAATGTTGAGTTCATTTTCAACATGTCTCTACGAACTATATTTGCGGCTCTAGCAAGACAAACTCCATCACTGTCAGTGTCGTGATCACATGCCTTCTGAAGGGCTGAGCCAACATCCTGGTTGAAAGCAAGCAGAATATCTCGACCGGACATGTGCTCCTCTAGGTCTGGAAAATATGTCATGATTCGATCTTTGAGTTTGGTGGAGTGGACACGCCTGGTCAAGACTGTTCCAAGCTGTTCCAGCCTGGTGGTGTATAGTCTTGCTAGGTCTACCAGCTTGAACACTGGTGTCACAAGAGCATCTGTGCGGGCATCATCGATGTAGGACACTAGCTCTCCAAGTGCTATACCGTGATTGATATCATCTTGTTCATTCAGTGTTGTGCTTGTGGCCCTTGCTTTGTTATAAAGTGACACCAGACACTTCACGTGGTACTGTGCATCTTGTGCTATAAGGTCACCTGCACTCAGTTTAGCAAGAAGTGCCTGATCTCCTAGTTTCAGGGCAGCTGTCCTGACATGTTTATCGAGGTCGAAGGTGGAAGCTTTTCGCAGAGAATTAGTACCCGCTGGTTTGTCACAAAAGAAACACTTTTCAGGCTGTGGCTGTGTGTGGTCTACATGTACTCTGTGACGGGTGTACTTTCTTGAGACACTTGCGGTTTCTTCACTAGACGTTTCTCTTTTTTGTGCCCGATGCAGTTCAGTTTTGTTGTATTTCAGTCTGCATGAATCATGCCACTTAGCCTTGTGGCTCTGGAAGGTTGACTGGATACCTTCACCATCGTCCAGGCGGGACAGTTCTAGAGATTTTGGCAGGCAGCCCATCTGGCTGAAGGTGAGGAGATAATCTGCAAGAGTTTGGTATCCGGACCCTGTGGTTCGCTTGGAATCAGCTGGACAGGCAAGGGCCTCATCGGTGACCTCCTGACATAACACACACTTCTCCCAATCTGTCAGATAAGGCATGTTTGTTCCAGATGTACTAGGGCTTTGGGGGTCTAATAGCTTGAAATTTTTGTTGGCCATTGTCAATTAAGCATTATCCACCACCACCATCCAATCAATATACAAATTGGGAACCAAATCTAGGTAGCTACTACAGTCAATGAGCGAAGGTGCAGTGCAGTCGAGTTATCATCTGAAAAAGAAATACATACATTATTATCATAAATATAGTAATTCGCTTTCGTAACTTTTCACGAGCCTTGCATTGTTCCTTATAGTCACCTAGTCTATGATAGGAAAGTTCATAAAGCTACATCAAAGTTGTTCATATAAAGGTATTGAACCAAAATTACACCCAGGGAGAAATCAGATAGTCATGCAAAGTTAAATAATTAAACCGCTAGACCAGTCCTGTCTATTGCAATGGTAAACCATTTGTTCTGCCCCTTATAGGCCACCGTAGATTCCAATTTTGAACCCAGTATGAAGGTATTGCATAGCATGTACATGACAATTTATAATATGCTCATTACATTGTGTTTCAATAGCAGCACAAATGACAAGTCTGAAATAATAGGTAAATATGTCCTTCTTAGCCGCCATTTTGGGCCAAGGAGAAATCTGGAATGCCCCTACATCCAAATTTCACTGTAAGGGTATGCCCTAACTGTGTGCCAAGTTTCATGCTTGTATCATCAAAGGCACAATTCTACCACAATTCTTCACATATCTGCCGGACTATATTAATATCTGCGTTGTGTAAAGACATGAGATTAGGTCCCGTTCATTTTGCGTCCACCCTCCAATTCCACCTCAATGGGCGGAATCCATCCCGCGCCCCATTTGGCGGCCCGCTCAGTTTGTTAAGCATTGGCTGCTGGATCCAGTTTTTTAAGCATTGGCTGTCCACTGGTCGAGTAACACAAGGTAGGCCTAAAAAGGGTGGGGCCGGTGTTGAGGTCGGGGCGGAGTCGAGGCAGAGCGTCAGAGGCGATGACGGTAAGAGCCACCAGCCACTCAGGGCTCTAGCGGCATGGCGTGAGAGGGCGTGGGGAGGCGCGTCTGGTGAGTTCGAGAAGGTTCGCGGGGCGTGCCAATATAAGTCGCTGTGCAAAGCCCTCAACAGGACTTACGTGAAGGACTCGCAGAGGAGAGAGAGAGATAGAGGACTTGTTGGGAGAGGCCTTACAGTGAGCGCATATCAAGAGGACTCGCAGAGAAAGGACTTGTTGAGGAGGACTTTTACAGTGAGCGCATATCGAGAGGACTTTGAGGGAGAAGGACTTGGGAGAACTTCATTGCGAGAGCGCTTTGAGGCTTTGAACTGTAACTCCCCATATTACGTACGCGCCAGAGGGGAAGAAGAAGAGGCATTGGCGGTACGAGTATGCGGCCACAGCCAAACGCGCCGGTGGCGAATAGCGAATATCCCAGCCACGCGAATAAACGTGGTCACAGCCGCCAGTGATTACCACCAACCGCACCAGAGCCCACCCCCCTACCGTTCGCCCCATAATAACCCTGTGCGTCCAAACGGCGCTACGAGCTCCTGCCTTCTCCTGGATCCATCTGCACGGGACGAGCCGAAGACCGGAGGTAGCTGCACAGAGCCATCCCCGGATGCGTGGACCATCACCCTGCAGCTGCAATCCCTGTGTGAGTGTGAGTGAAATGGGCCCGTAGTCTTTTGGGTATTAAGTAAGACTGTATATGGCTGCACTGTGTCCCCTTTTTCTGGAATCATTGTGAATAGTGTAAATAAATCTTGTTCTTCCTGTTTCCAATTCGATCGCCTTTGTGATTTCGCCATTGACTAAGCGTGGCACGAATAAGACCGCTAGAACCGGGTTCACCATCTAAACGGCACGGATCGCGTGTACGCACCGCTCGGCGTCTCAACACATGTGGTTCGTGCGGGGCTTATTTCCTCGCTTCCAGGGCAGCGCGAGTACTTAGGTAATAGCGAATTTGGTCCTAATACCGTATTTTGCACTGTCCGGAAGGGACGTCCTAGGTCCCGGGTCCCGCCAGGCCAGTCAAAGACAAGGGGACTAATCCCCCCTTGGTAAGGGGAAAAGGCCGGCGGCAGATCCGCAACAATATATATATACATATATTGATAAAAAGAGGGGTTAGGGATTTTAATGGGCTACCGCCGCCTTTTTAACGAATATATAAATGATAGAACCAAGCAATAACCAAACCAAAAAGTGGAGAAAACAACAACCTTGGTATTTAAATGGAAAACATCATGAATGTGAAAAATATCAAATAAGTCTCATTGAAGAAATAACAGGGGTAAAAGTAGATAAAACAAATAAGTGAATAAATTTAAATACGAATAAGTTGGAGGCTCTGGGAGGTAATATCCTGGAGTGGACAGAAAACTTTGATAGTTGTTAAGAGATTGGGGGGAAAATAATTTACGATAATCTCAAAATGGTATGTGGCACTGGAGGATTTCAGACAAGGTCATCAAGAGAAGTTTATCATTTCATATCAGCTCAACAGCGCTACCTAAACCGCGAGTTAAATTCTAATGTCATATTTATCAATATTTTAGATGGTGATTATTCTTTTAAGAAAATTAAATTATTGCCTAAAAATGAAACACAAATATTCGTTGGGTCTCTGTATGAGCATAATGAAAAATGGGGGGAGTTAATAAGTTAAATGCAGGTGTGAGTCAATAGCTTAATTTTCCCCATTGACTTCAATGTTATATTTAATGTGTTTTCGTTGTTGGGTCTATTGAGGATTTAATAATTGTAGATGGGCAAAAAGAGGGTGAAATCTGGGTGAAAAACAGTGAGTTGGTAAGTTTTTTTAAAGTTTTTTTTTAAAGCTCTTTCCCCATTGTCTCCAATGTTAAATTTGAAGGTGAGCCAGATCCCCCCTTTCTTTACGACTCACGGGTGACCCCACGAGTTGGAAATACCAGCACAGAGTTTAATTGGCCTCACTGTTTCATCCTGTGTTAAACTTCCTTGAAAGCGAACATTTTTTTTGTTGTTGCTGTAGAAAAATAAAACAGTTGAATGTTTTTATCACGACCATAGATGGCGAGGTTTGCAGTGAAATCAGAAAAATCGAAATGAACATTCGCATGTCCACATGAAAGTGGAACCGAGGCTTTCTATTGGTCGATAGCTCGACATAATCACCCTTTCCACTTTGACTCCATCGCTTTGTGATGGGTATGAATGGGATGGGGTGAGGGGTGAGGAGTGAGGGGTAACGGGTGAGGGGTGGTGAGGGGCGAAGAAAGCTCCTTGTGCCCTTTCACTTTTCACCTCCTTCATCGTCAACTCATGTTGGCTTCGCCCTCACTGAAGGAAAGACGGAATTTTGTCAAAGGAGGTTGGAAGTTAAAATGAATTACGATTTTATTCGGAACACAACATGAACTCAACATGTCTGGAAAGTAAACAACGAGCGAGAACGTCACCAAGTTAGAAAAACGATTCCAAGGTAAGAGCTGAATCTTGATTCTGATGAACCTTTCTCTGTTACAGGGTCAGTGCTGTCGAAGTAGTTTCATGGCAATGGTAAAACTGGGTGGTTTGCCATTACCTTTGCAGCAATTAGTAAGGGCAGAAATTTGTAATTTGTTCAGTGTGCCGGTGATAGCTCGCCTCCTCTTCCCGAAAGACACAATGGGAATTTTAACGTCCACCAACTAATGAAGACAGACGAAACACCCAGTTTAACATCCACCCGAGGGAAGGCACACACAACCCTAACCACAACCGATTGATTGAAACACCTGGACGACAGTTTATAGTTTGGTCGGGATTCAACCCAGGTTTCGAGGTGACTGTGCACCAGAAGCGGACTGGGTCTTAAAACCGGCCCGGGCATCCTTCACCTAGGTCGGCCCATTATTCATTTATATGTTGCTTATCTGAGAAAATAGACGAAATGCTTGAAAAAAAAAACTAAATAAAATCCACTAAAAATTAAATTTCTTTTCAGTAACACAAGCACATGTCATGTCTAAGAGAGTAGGTGCACGCGCAGTTTGCTGCTTCTGGCAGCCACACCATCAATGATATCCTTAGTTTCAAGTTTGGCCAGGATCCCTTTTTCCACAGACATCAACATGAACGCCTCAAGATGTTCTTGTGTCATTGTACTTCGCAGACGGCTTTTGATTCTCTTCAAAGCAGAGAAAGCCCGTTCACATGCCACTTGTGACACAGGCAGCGTTAGCAGCAGCTTGTCGGCAAGCCCAATGCTCTTGTAGACATCAGTGAAGAGGTTCAACTTGAGGAGCACCTTGTAGCAGCAGAGAGGACAGGCTTTACATGACTTACATGTATTTGGCAGAGTCTTCCTGTCCTGTTCAGACTCAATGTCCTCCTCACTGTATAAGCATCTGCTACTGATTCTTTCAGTGTTGACCATTGTTCTCCAAGGCTTCGCAGTTCTTTTCGTAGTTGTTCCACAGTGACACCATCATCAAATCTCAGCAAATGTTTATGCAGCTCTTCCACAGCTCCCAATGGCACTTGATCAAAGTTCCTTGGGTGAAGAAGTGAGAGATCAGCATACAATGTTGATGTTGCTGATCTGTCAAACCGCTGCTCAATGCTGCTCACAATAGTGTCCACTATTCAGTTGTACACTTCAATGCGATACTTCTTTACTGGGTCAGAAGCTGATGTAGCCTCATCTATGGACAGTTCACCATCAATACGTTTGTGCTGTCTTTGCCGTTTTATAGGAAGGGACTCTTCCATAACAAGATTTACATCCATTTCATCCAGCTGGTCATTAGCCAGTTGAACAAACTTTGCAGCTGCATCATGACAAGCTTGGAAGTCATCCCGTAGCATCTGCATATTCTCCAGCAATTCATCCACCCTCCGGTGCACAGTCAGCAGATCCAATTGCACAGTTTGTAGATACTTGGAGAGCACTGTCGTGCGGGAGAATACTTGCAGATATACTTGTGCAGTCAGAATTGTTTCAAACTGCAGGAGACTGGCAATGTATCCCTTCACCTTGGCCTTAACAAGGATCTGGTCAGCAACTAGCATGGCATTAAGAGTGGTGATAACTTCCATGAAAAGCGCTCCAGCTGGGTTGCTGAATGAACCAAAAACCTTCTTCAAGGCGGCATCCTTTGACCACCATCGAGTTTCTCCGATAGTTCCCATTCGTTTCACAGTAGTGGAGTGTCGACTCCAGATGTTCATTCGCTGATAAGATTCCCGAAAGAATACTGCAATGTTATTCAGTAGTGAGAACAGTGATGCGCTAGTCACCACAACACTTGTAGCTTCGGTCACAACGAGATTTAACACATGTGCGTGGCACCAAACATGGATCTGCATTGGAGCTTCCTTTGATAGCAGAGTACTGAAGCCTTTGTAGCACCCCTGCATGTTTGCTGCACCATCAGTTGAGTTTCCAACACAGTTCTTGAGGCCAAGATTCAGTCCTAACAAGACTTCAGAAACAAGTTGCACAAAAGCTTCGCCAGTAGATTCCTCACATTTCACCACACTCACTAATCTTTCTTGGATAGTGCCAGTGCTATCAACATATCTAAGAACAACAGAGCACTGGTCTTGAGTTGAGATGTCTTGAGTGGTATCAATTTCCACAGCAAACATGTCTGTTACTTCTTCAGAAATCCACTGACGTATCTTATCCCGGATAACTGTGATAACATAATTCACTGTAGTTTTAGACAGCAAAGTTACCAAGGAGCCACGACCTCGTGAACTCTTTGCCTTCTCATGTTGCTTCTTGCTGTTCTGGACAACGTGAGAGATGATCGGCTGTGCAGGAATCATACTTCTGGAAGTAGTTTTACAACTTCCAGAAATGTACCATGGTCGATCTCCTCATTGTCAAGTGTGTATGCTGCTTCTTCATTACTTCCTCTGTAGCTCAGTCCCCTCTTACCAATGAGTTTGACCACATCCACAACTCTTTCCATCACTTGTCGTCTCTTTCTAACCTCATCATGATGGCTACGTGCAAGCAGGTGAGAAACGCTGGACTGTTGTCGATCTACCAGGTATGCTGTAGAGCATCTCAAATGAAACCAAGAGCGTTCATGTTCTTGAACACGTGTATGTACATGTCGCCAGTCAGTCATTCCCTCGATGAACGTGGACCAGTCTGAGGTGCTGGAAAACGCCAAGCACACAGAACAGTGAAGAGAATGATTGTCCTTGTTGTATGACAACCACCATCTGTTTGTACCATCTTTTCACATGAAACACCTCTTGACCACTCGGTTGTCAGTTTTTTGATTAGGGTGGTAATTCCAAAACAGCAAACAATCTTCATCTCTACATGGTTTCTTAAAGTAGTTAATCGAGGGGTATCCCTCCTCTGCAAGTGTAGCAGCTGCAGCAGGTACATGTCCCTCAGCTGACCGCACCTGTTCGTGTTCACCAATTTGCACTAATTCTGCCGATTCAGCTGCCAATTGGTCATCTACTGATTCAACTGCCAATTGATCATCTACCAATTCAGCTGCTGATGGTCCAGCTACCGATTCAGTATCCTTATCCCCATGTTCACTGACTTCACCAGGCCCAGTATTAGTACTCTTGAACAGATCCAAAAGGTTTCTGCACTTTGAAGCACTATCTTGTAGCGGTTACCGCTGGTTGTACACAATCGCCTTGCACCTGCCAGGACGCGGCCAGGGCGCAATCGCCATGCCGGGCTCGTCCGGACGGGCCCAGATGCGCTTCTCCCGGGCATGCCCGAACTCGCTGTTCCCGGGCTCGCCCGAACCTCCCGGGCACGCCCGGTCTCGTCTTTCCCGGGCATGCCCGCTCTCGACTTGCCAGGCCTTGTCCAGCACGCCCGGGCAGGTCCAGACTCGCCTTTCCAGGACTCGCCCTTGACACCCGGGCATGCCCGGTCTCGCTTTTCCCGGGCAAACGCTCCGGCATAAATGTGTATATATATTGCTGCCCGATAAACGGGCTTTTGGAGAGTACCCGAGTTTGATACGTGCAATAAAGCAACTCGGACGAATTTCCGTCTTTGGTCGTGTCAATCCTTTCGACTCGCGTTGGAGCACAGCTCCTTCAATCTGACAGTTTCTTTTTCTTTCGATCACGTTCCTTCTCAGCACCTCCGTTTCTTCTCTTCTGGTTTGCTTTATCCATTGTCGGTTACAGATGCAGATGCTGACATAATTTAAAAAAAATTAGCATCGTAAGTCAGTTCGCGACATTGTTGTCAATACTAGATCAGTCGTCAGCAGACCTATCTAAACTTACTTGGCCTGTTGGCTCAAAATCCTTTTTACTGTTGATTTGGTAGTTTTTACAATGAAGGAAACACGTATCGGGAGTACATACGACATAGCGATTGTGAATGTAACAGCTCTGAGGCGTCTTTTGCTTTGCATCGCAGTGACAGTGAGCACCAATATGGCGGCCGTAAGACTAAAATCTGGCTTAAAACCCCCTCACCTCACAGCCCACAGCCTTCCACCAGACATATTAACACGCTCCTCCACCTTCATTCCCGTTCTTCAAAGCAAAGCGGTAAAAATTGTTGTGTCGCCATTATATATGACGAGCAACGGTACCCGCCCTAAGGGCGGGGCTTCAATTAGGAGGCGCGATTTATATAAACATCCGTTAAATATCACACGCAAATCATCAAAATCTAAACAGTATTTTTAGAATTTCAATAAAAAAAACCACATCACTGTTCATATCGGTAAATATTATTCCATCGTGTTTCAAATCGTGATTAGTGACATCAACTGGACGCTTTTCTTTAGGAAAAAAAATTGAATGATTTTGTACCTCTTCTTCAGCTTAGAACTTCAGGATACACGACATTGCTGATAAAAGTTCCTTTTCTCTCTTTGAAGTTCTTGGCAAACATTTTTATTTTGTCACTGCTGCCAACGCGACACCATGGCATTATTCATAACATTCATTCATTCATTCATTTAATGATCATTAAACATTATTCTTACGCTCATTAAACGATTACGAAATTAAAAACGAAAAACATTACGAAATTACGTTCACACCATCACATCAAACACGACCGTGAACACAAAAGTCACAAACATCGCCACAAACGTTACGTCACGTAATTCAAACCGTGAACACATCGAATATTGGAGAGCCCATTGCGCAAACGATTTGTTTTCTCTGGTACGTGTTACTGGGCGGGTACCGTTGCTAGTAATTATAATGACCTTTTGACCTTTTGATATTTAGCGGGGAATCCCCGGGGATGGAGGCAGAAGTTTTCCGTGACAAAAAATTTTCAGCAGTTTTTTTATCCAGCCCAGCGGCCCATTTTTTACTCAGCGGTCCCAGCCCACCGGGCATTGCCCAAATGCCCTATGGCCAGTCCGCCCATGCTGTGCACACCTCCACGCCGTCCTATCAAGTAATGAGTGTATTTAACATGAACCTTTCCACCTTCCTTCACCTACTCTCGACATGATTTATGCACATCTTTGTAAATCAAAAGAACCTGCCTGAAGTCGTGTCCATTGTTGCGAGTTGGGTTATTTTTAAGGGAATGTGGATCGGGAATTATACACGCCCACTTTTCATTCGCCCAATAGCTGAACATGACGTTGGTGACTCCGCCTCCAAACTCTCTGTGATCCACGTATTTGCATATGAACTCCTTCATAAGACAAACTCGATTACAAGTGTTCATATTGTTTCGCTCAAGCTTTAGTTTTTCTTTGTTCGCTATTGTTTCCATTTCTACTCGTCATGCCTGCGGATCCCGATCCTCCCAAGTCCCAAGCAAGTGGCAGCAAAGAAGGGTTCGAAGAAAGCCGTTTCCAAAGCGACTCGATAGGGTCCCGGTAAACGGCGTCATCGCAGAAAGGAAAGCTACGCCATTTACATCTACAAGGTGCTGAAACAAGTTCACCCCGATACGGGTGTTTCTTCCAAAGCGATGAGCATCATGAATTCCTTCGTTAACGACATCTTTGAGCGCATCGCATCCGAAGCATCTCGTCTGGCGCATTACAACAAGCGCTCCACCATCACATCGCGGGAGATCCAGACGGCAGTGCGTCTGCTCCTCCCCGGGGAGTTGGCCAAGCACGCCGTGTCCGAAGGTACAAAGGCCGTGACCAAGTACACCAGCTCCAAGTGAGCTCGGACTCGTTTCTCTAGTTCATCCCCAAACGGCTCTTTTCAGAGCCACTCAATGTTTCTTTAATGGTGTGCGACTTTTGCTCTTCGTGTATCCTTGGTGAAAGAACCACGTGATGTTATCTGTAACTAGAAATGTGGTTCATATTAATGTGGAGGTCAGGTAATCAACATTATACTGAAGTAAAAAGTCGTCCTGTTAAAACTTCCTATTATTCCATGGATAGGGTTGGTATATGTCACAACGACCTGGAACATAATTTATTGTGAGGTGGGTATGTTTGTTGGGTAGTAACGTAGCTCCTTGCAGACGTCTTTCAGCGGAGACTTCTCAAATGAAGATTAAGAAGACTTCAACGAGTTCCAAGATTTATTCAGTCATTGTGGGAGAAACCCCGACTCTGATACAGTTATACATCCACAAAAAACACATACAAACGACGCGTCATCCTCGAAGGGCATTCTCTGTCCAGGCTTCGCACCGAGTCCGTTATGTAGCCTGAATCCCTTTGATGTCCTTTGCTTGAAGTCCGGGGTCACTGAAAGACTTGCCAAAGGCCGTTTTCCTGGCGCCAAGGCCCCCGAATTCCACACACGAAGAGGTTTACACAAGATTGCGATCCCACCAAGAGGGAAAAGGTCATTGTTCAAGGCGTAAGGTCAACCTTCCCTGACCTGTTTCCATTTGGAATAATTAACTCTTGTCCATCGGCCCGTGCTGTATCAACATTTTACCCCCTGTGTCCATTTCAGAGGTTAAGAGATCATTCCACAGATGGGAGTCTTCACGTTTTGTTTCATTTTCACTCCCTTGCTTAAATGGAAGCTTTGAGAACACATTTAATTCTTAAATCCAAGAATGGAGTCCATACAATGCTATTGACCTGCCGGCGATAACTCGCCACCTCATGGCCTATACATGTCTTTTATAATTCCACAGAAGTCAGGATCAAATTTGATGAGAGGACCAATGTTTGTCCAACCTGCTCCTATCTACATTATAAAAGGAGCCGTGTCTGTCTGTTTGTCGTGAAAAAACTTGAGAACGGATTAACAGATTTCAATAAATCCAACTACGGTGGATTGGCGTAACTCCTGGGAGTTTGTGATCCCAAAAAAGAAATACCTTTTTTTATGGGTACATGGACACGCGTGTCAAAATTGCAAATGCCAACACGGAGCATGAGAGCAGGATCTCCCAGGAATCCTTTTTTTTTTTTATTATCCTCATACATTAGCCATCGCAGCAGAGATTGGTATTGCCATCAGCGAAGAGACGGGTCTTCTATTCTAGTATATCTGAACTGATGGGGGCAGTTACCACGAGCTCAGAAAATCTATTATGCCATTTCTCAGTTACTCTTCTACCGAAACAGCTCTTTCATAGAGCCATGTAACTGTTCTCCTAAAATAACTTTCAGTTCAGAGCGTGGCCTCTAATTGCACGAAACATCACTGCAACAAAGTGCTCAGGATCATTGGCTTTTAAGCCTCGAATAATCTTTCAGACTTCAATATCTGACCGATTCACCTGGTGAAAATCAAAGTAATAAACAGAGCTGTCTCCATTGCATTTCTGGTGCCACAGAATACATCATACTAGGTTCAAGACGCCTGAAGCTCTTTCATGAACGAGTTGGTGGCTCTGAAAAGAGCCGTTTTGTTGTTGTAGCTGTTGATGAACATCACCCCCAAAATGTTTAACCACCGAAACCGTAGAGGGTACGGCCCTGGCGCTTCAAAGCGTACACCACATCCATGGCAGTTACGGTCTTTCGTTTGGCGTGCCCCGTGCAGGTAACAGCATAGCGGATAACATTTTCCAGGAACACCTTGAGAAGTTCACGGGTTTCCTCGTAGATGAGACCCGAGATGCGCTTTACCCCACCACGACGAGCAAGGCGACGAATAGCAGGCTTTGTGATTCCTTGGATGTTATCATGCAGTACCTTCCGATGACGTTTCGCACCTCCTTTTCCGAGACCCTTTCCACCTTCACCACGTCCAGGCATGATTGACAGTTGAACTCAAATCAGAATAAACGAAATGACAAGCGTTCGTGTGTATATCGTGGTGGGACAGAGATTTTCTTTTGGTGGGAACTCGATATTACCATTTGCTGTTTGACTCTTCCACTTTGACTACTACATGAATTATTTTCTCTGGGAAAAGGGTGTCTGTGCTCTTCGTGCCTTTTCCTTCTTTCACCTGTCTTCCCGCGCATGCGCACGTCGTCCTTTCGCTTTAACAATCTGCAAATGCACTGGCTTTTACTTTCCCTTCCCTTTTACTCAAGTAAACACAGAATCCTGTAAAATGAGGTTAAAGTTTTGCAGTAATTGACGACGATTTAATTCTGAACACAACTTGAACTGCAGAACTTTGGCAAATAACAACGCGCGCTCACATCACCGAAGTTAAAATAAGCTTCAAAAGCATCAAGTAGCTAGATTCAGCTATGAGGAGCGGCTGAAGGAGAGAAGTCTTTAAATATTATAAGGGAAGCGGTTGCGAGGGGATATGATGGAGTGGAGATGTTTAACATCATGAAGGGTGGGAACCAAATATCTGCAGAATAATTATTAAGCACAATGTACAGTGATAGGACAAAGGCCCCACAGCCTGAGAGTAAAGAGGAGAGTTCAGAGAGTAGTAATGCAGAAGTCTTTCACTCAGAGAGTCGTTAACAAATGGAATGGTCTCCCTGGAAATGAATTGGCAGCAAAAACAGCAACGTTTAAATTGGCAGAGATCACATCAGTACTTGTAAATATTGGAGATCGAGGGGAATAAGAATAAACAAAGCAGGAGTTTTATGGAGCTTGAGCATGGATGGATGATTGTGTGCATGTGTGCAGTGTTGTCTGTGGAGTTATCGTTGGCTGGAGGGGATGGTGTGTGTTTCTTGTTGAGTTTCTCACCCATTAACCAGGTTCGCCTACTCCCCCCCCCCCCCCCCACCCCCCGAGAGAAAAACAACCCAACAAAAACACGTTTTCCATTTTAACTTTCATGTAAATTGTTGATGTCTCACAGGCATCATGGACCGAATGGCTTCCTCCTGAGTCTAATTTCCTTGTGTGTAATTGCAGGATATTTTGATGCCAGTTTGGATTTAAAGAAAAGTAAAACTCCTCGTTTTGTCCACCAAATGAATTTAACCACGTTGAATCTTCGATTGTTGTCTCTGGCAAATGTCATTTGTTTATGTTTTGGTTTAACCTGTTTAAGTTCAAACACAATGAATAATAGTGACGTCGACCCAGTGAGAAACTCAGCCTTTCCATCATCATCACATAGGTTTATTTAAACGCGTGCAAGACCTTTAAACTTGCCCTACTTTGAACGGCAGGCGATGAATTTAAGCAGTTCAGCTGCAGAGATATCGCAACCGTTTTGTTTGCAAGATCTGGATGCAAACGATACATCACACGATGTAAGCTCCACAATTGTGACGTTTCAAATTTGGATAAAAAACCTTGTAAGCATTGCTTATTATTAACCTTATTAGTAAGTACCTGTTGGTAAACAAGTATTTTCACACTCATGCTGTTCCATGGTAAATTGACTTCCACATGAGCCTTGGAAAAGCCGTGTTTTCTTCTTTGCTTGCCTGCTTTGCAAATGCAGCTGCAGACAGATGCACAGTTCACCATTAACTTTTTAACGTTGAGGTCATTTCCAAGTAGAGATTAAACTCGTGAAAAACAGAGTCTGAGTAAAGAAGCAACTTGGGCGAAGCCCGAGAACGTGTCCGAATAAGTAATGTTCTGCCAAAGCAGCTCTTCCCTCTGCAATGTCGGCCCGTGTGAATATGGTGAAATATGTAGAGAAACAAAATGTGTTTCTCGCCGTGCGCAATGCGCAAGGAGTTATCGTTCATGTGAATAACAGAGCTGAAAGTGATGTGAGAAATACAAATGGATGCGAGGAACACCTCCATAGTTTTCCGAGCGCCGACGATGATTTCTACCACGTCCGCTCTTCCATGCCATCGCAATAACATCGAACTGTTAAAATCCCATTATTTATGTGTGTGTGCAATATTATTACAATATGTGTATTATGTTGGGGTTCGAGGAACCGATTCCGAAGGCAATTTAAACCAACATACAGGTCACATCGTTAGTTGTATTAATAGCCGGCGGAGCCGGTGTTGTCAATAAACGCGTACGTATTATGTCGAAAACCTGATTATGCCTTGGCTTGAGAATTCCGAAGCGCAATGGAGGCCGCCATCTTGCGGATGCGGAAGTATGCATAACAAATTGAAACGTTCAATAGGAGTTTCTTTCACCCGTCATTGTTTGATTCACAATCTTAAGCACCTCCAATTTATTATTAAAATACTTTAAGACCAACCTCGGCCCGCACGGGCCTGGTTATCTTCAATGAAACGCGTCACCAAACACCGGACCCAATGAGATTCGAGCATTTGAAAAAATATTTCTAAAACCAAATCACCCAATGGAGGCCACCATCGACCAGATGCGGAAGTTTGCATAAAACAAATGCGAAAAAGTTCAATAGGAGTTTGTTTCACCCGTCGTTCTTTGATTCACAATCTAATGCACCTCTAATTTGTAATTAAAATACGTTAAGACCAACCTCGTTATCTTCAACGAAAATCGTCACCAAACACCGGAACCAATGAGATTCGAGCATTTGAAAAAATATTTTTTAAAAGCTTATTACTTCGGAGGGTGAAAACAGCATCAAATATTCTAAAATTGACGAAGAATTTTTTTTAATAGAAATCTCGTGGCCATCGGGGATAGTTTTTCACGGCCAGAAATACGGTATAAGCGGTTTACATATTTAGTTTAGAAATACGGATAGTTTTTCACGGCCGGAAATATCCGAAGTTGAGACGGAATTCACCGAATTAATCAAGAATAAATTTTATCAATTTTAATCTCATCAAGAATGCAAATTGTGTCATTTTAGGTCTGAATTTTCGAAATTTTGTGAGCTGACCAATCAGCGATCAGCTTAGGTCAGCCAATCAGCGCCCTCGACACAGGACATCTTACCAGGGCGTCGTCTGCGACGCCGGGAACGAGGTTGGTGCAAAACAACCGAATCACGCATAAGCATATGCTGCTCGAAATAGTTCTCATCATATGCTCAAATTTCTTAAGCTAAATCGTCATTGCTTTGGGCACTGTGAAACGTATCAAGTCACTCGCTCACTGCACAGCGAAAAAGTACGAGCACTTGAACAACGTGTTTTTCGACTCGATTCTGCAAAACGCCATGTCACTCGGTCAAAGCCAAAACGAGGAACAATGTTTCGCCTCCATTCTTCATCGCCACACTGACCTATCAGATGTGGCATGAAGGACGACGTTTATGCTTAACCACGACATAAATGTACCCAAGTCTTGGGTACCCAAGCTAATTCGTGAGAAAGTGTCATGTGACTCCTGCTCATTCACCAGGTTACAATCTACACTTTCAATTACCAGTTTAAGTCTACACTTTAACTGTACACTGCTAAATTTCTCTAAAGCGTGTAAAGACCTTTGAGTGCTCGCACCAGCATATATGTGTTGTTGAGGATGTTCAAGAGTACTTACAGGTCACTATCAGCGTCTATCACCTTCTTTTCGCGATAAAAAACAATGTTCTCACGAAACGTAATTGGAAAGTAAACCACTCTGGGCCATTTTCGAAATTTTTCGCTTCTTTAGTGGTAGACCTGAAAAGCCGAATTAGGCTTCAATCCCATGCTCCCATGCTCAGTAGGTTTGTCTGATTTATGATGTTGTCCTGCACCTACCGGTATAAGTGGTTTACATAAAGAAAGAAAGCTCGGTTTGATTAACGACAGTCACACATTGCCGTTGAAACGGCGCTATCGTCTGATCTGTCGGCACTGATCTTACTGCAAGCTATCTTCTTCTGGTGGAGGAAGCCGCAGTGCCCGGAGAGAACCAGTCCTGACAGCGACTGAAGTTAGAAGACTACACACATACTGTGAAAACGTATATTAAGCCCAGTTAAAATTTCTTAAAATAGGCCTTAAGCTAGCACATCGTATAGTTACTTCCTTAAGCTTCTTGTGACATTTATTGTATGCAGGTATTGGGGAGGACTGTCTGCTCTTCTCTTTTACCAAGTCTTACCAGGTACGGTACCTACTACACCTACCTACTACCAACTACCTAACCTACTGATGCCATAGTGATGGGTAAAATAGTGGCAAGAGGCTTTGGCTTCGCCAGCTCATTGCGGCTTTGCAGTCGGTACTAGTAGCCGGCGAAGCCGGTGTTGTGAATGAACGCGTATGTATTATGTTGAAAAGCCAGATTTTGCTGGATACTTTGAGAATTCCAAGCTTTGACGCACCAAATCATTCAATGGAGGCCGCCATCTTGCGGATGCCGAAGTATGCATAAAAAAATTGCGAAAAAGTTCAATAGGAGTTTGTTTCAGTTTCACCCGTCTTTTTTTGATTCACAATCTTATACACCTCTAATTTGTAATTAAAATACTTTAAGACCAACCTCGTTCCCCGAGCCTGCACGGGCTCTGGTTATCTTCAACGAAAATCGTCACCAAACATCGGAACCAATGAGATTCGAGCATTTGAAAAAGTATTTCAAAAAAGCTTTTTACCGCGTTTCGGAGGCTGAAAACGGCGTCAAATATTCTAAAATTGACGAAGAATTATTTTTTAGAAACCTCGCGGCCGTAGGGCATAGTTTTTCACGGCCGGAAATATCCGAAGTTGAGACGGAATTCACCGAATTAATCAAGAAGGGAATTTTATAAATTTTTATCTCATCCAGAATGCAAATGGTGTCATTTTGAACTAGGTACGGTACCTACTACCTACTACACCTACCTACTACCAACTACCTAACCTACTGATGCCATAGTGATGGGTAAAATAGTGGCAAGAGGCTTTGGCTTCGCCAGCTCATTGCGGCTTTGCAGTAGTGTACTAGTAGTATAAGACCAGAGTATTCCCATCCCTTTGTGTATTGGGTTGATTGTGCTAGAATGCGTTAGTGAGGGTTAAGGCGGTTTTCCCCTTTTTCTCCCCATTTCCTTGGGGTAATTGTGCACTGCGTACGGGCTTCGTGGTGTGCGATGTGCAACACGTGCACTGTCTCATTAGCATATCGCGCCAAAACCGAGTTTGAATCGCGCTCCAAGACTAAACTTCCACCTTGCTTAACTCCACCACAATCTTCTTTGAGAACCCACAATTATTACACAACCCTTAACATTAATTAGTACCCATTTTTATTTACATTCGGTTTTTATTTCACGTTGGATTACATTGCATCAAATTTATTAGGCATGCTGTTTATCGCTCCAAGACCGCAAAACACCACCAAAACTATCACTTTTTAAGTTATGTACTTATATCTAAAAATGTATACTTATAAAAAAAACTGTCGATTCAAATATAGTGTTTGTAACTCTGTCATGTTGAACTGTGGCTTTGCAAGTGAAATTCTGACATTTTGCTCGATCTAGTCTGCACCCTTGGCTGATTTCCTGCTGGATTTTCACTTTCATCGAACACCATTTAAAGGTACTCATTGTGGTTGCTGTTTTTGTGTCGTGTTGAAATTTGTGGACAATTCGACTGTTCACTTTCGGGACTACTTATCTGCGGGGTCGACTCAACTTGTATTTCCATTTTTAGAGGTCCCTCGAGGTGCTCCGCACGAAATGAAAACAAATCTGGTGAAAAACGTATGTTTGAAACAGTAAGTTTAATAGCTGGAATGATTTTCACTTTTGTTTGATTGCCAGGCAGACAGACAGAGTAAAATTACTCTCACTCCTCTCTCCGCATGTGCGATTGGGACGCCTTCAGAGCCAGTATCGGGTAAAACGGCAAACTTGCCTTCCTTTTCAAAATTCAAAATGTAACGTTCAATTCAAATAACTTGTTTGTCGATAATAAAGCTCAACCTCATTGCTTCGCTTTGCGTGTGGCAACAACTACGAAAGCCTGAATCTAAAGGTACTCAGAAAATAAAATTAGAAAACATTTCTATCTTTTAAATGGAATCATAGTTGAAAGTTCAAAGTTCAAAGGTGCTATCTTATAAAGGGTATCATATGCAAATATGTGGATCACAGAGAGTTTGGAGGCGGAGTACACAACCTGATGTTCAGCCATTGGATGGATAAAAGATGGGCGTGTATGATTCCTGATCCGACTTCACCCTTAAAACAACTCAATTCGCACCATGTCCATGACTTTCAGTCACGTTGGGGTTATTGAGATATCGGTTCTTCTCTGCAAATCATGTCGGGACGTGGTAAAGGCGGTGGAAAGGCTCGTGCTAAGGCCAAGTCTCGGTCTTCCCGTGCTGGACTACAGTTTCCCGTGGGTCGTGTCCACAGACATCTTCGCAAAGGCAACTACGCCAAGCGCGTCGGTGCCGGCGCTCCCGTCTATCTGGCGGCTGTGCTCGAGTACTTGTCTGCAGAGATCCTGGAGCTCGCCGGTAACGCTGCACGAGATAACAAGAAAACGCGCATCATCCCGCGTCATTTGCAGCTCGCCATCCGCAACGATGAGGAGCTGAACAAACTGCTGGGCGGGGTGACGATCGCGCAAGGTGGTGTACTGCCGAACATCCAGGCTGTGCTGCTCCCCAAGAAGAGCAAGGGAAAGTAAACGGCTTCGCCTCACACAAGGTCCAAGAGTTCTTCAGCTCCCCCACAACGGCTCTTTTCAGAGCCACTCAAACCTTTGCGAAAGCAGCATCAGCGATACACGATACGTGTTTTACACAAAACTTCGCTGTGTATTTTTTTTTACATTTTTATTAAACTCAAAAATCAAAACTCATTTTTTCAAACAACGTAAAGATCGTGTAATGTCACAAAAATGCATTGTTTACAAAGACTGCAGTTCCTGAATATAAAATTTTGTTACCGGCGACGTCACCTCGATAAACTACCAAATTTTGAAATCGAATCGTGAGTAGAATTGTGAAATTTATAGTATCACGAGACAAACACTTGCAATTATTCGGCAGGAATCGGCCTTTTGCTTCACGTTCAAAGAAATGTTGAATAGGCCCAAGAGCTCAGCTTCAGGATATTGATGGGAGAAACGAGCAAGGGAGGGCGAACGAAGCTTTCTCTCGGCGAGCGGATCACATTGGGCTCGGATTTCAGCCAATGGAGAGGGAAGGGTGAAGTTTTGACCAATGGAAAGAGCTTAAGGTGGGGCTTAATTCTTCAACGAATGGGAGAGTGTTTGAGGCAGCCAATAACAAACGTGCAAAATGTGCCAGCCAATAGCGAACGGTGGAAGCGCCTCGCGGCGCAAACAAAATCAGATCGCGCATTTCTAATCTCATTCGCCGTTGTTTTGTGTTGATCTTTGCCGGTTGCGATGGCTCGCACGAAGCAAACCGCCCGTAAATCGACAGGTGGAAAAGCTCCCCGAAAGCAGTTGGTGACAAAGGCGGCACGGAAAAGTGCTCCAGCCACCGGTGGCGTGAAAAAGCCGCATCGTTACCGTCCAGGAACTGTGGCGCTGCGCGAGATCCGGCGCTACCAAAAGTCCACGGAGCTGCTCATTCGCAAGCTGCCGTTTCAGCGCCTCGTCCGTGAAATCGCACAGGATTTCAAGACCGATTTGCGATTCCAGAGCTCCGCAGTGATTGCGCTGCAGGAGGCGAGCGAGGCCTACCTCGTTGGTCTGTTTGAGGACACTAATTTGTGCGCGATTCACGCCAAACGTGTCACCATCATGCCCAAGGACATCCAGCTGGCACGACGTACACGTGGGGGCGAGCTTAACGCGCTCGTCCAAGATCTTGTGCACCACACCACCCAATGGCTCTTTTCAGAGCCACAACACCTTTCTTGAAAGTGTAATCGACCTTTCACATCACTCAATGTGTCAATGTTTTTGTGCATGCACCATGTGTATACACAGTATATCTGTCGAATGGAAATCCGTTTTGTGAAGCACTTTTGCCTTATTTTTTAATGAAGACCCCGAGAAGGATCCGTGATGAAACAATACGGTGTCATCTGCCTGTGTCTCAGGGGAAAAGGGTTCAGGATCGTTCAATGAAACTTCCACACGGCTTACAAATGATAGTTTTTCGAGTTCATCTGTCATGAAACATGCAATGTGGGGTGGGGAGGGGAGGGGGGTATTAAAGTACAGCTCAAGTAATGTCGTTAACAGCGGATGGTCGAGAACATTGATGAAAATTAACATGTATTACACTTCATGTGCCACATCAGTTATCGATCCAACCTTAACAAAACCAGTTCCCTCCGCTACCTTTTCCATTTTAAGCTTAACGTTTATTATTTGACCCCTTCAGCTTATAAGTGTTCGATACATTTGTATTCGAGGTGGGGGGCTCGATATTACCATTTGCTCTGCCCCTCACACTTCGCCTCCTACAATTATTTATTTTTTCGAGGATAAAGTGTGCTTCTCTGATGATTTCTACCACGTCCGCACGTGCGCGCTTTGCCTGAGCACCTCTCTTGACGCACGAGCGCCCGTGTGCCTTGCGCTTTGAAAATATGCAACTGCACTGGCTCGTCCAGTCCCTTCATTTTCTCTCAAAGACACAAAGACTCTTGTCAAATTAGGTTTAAGTTTGGCAGTAATTTACGACGATTTCATTCTGAACACAACTGTCGAACTTTGTCAAAATATACAACAAACGAAAACGTCCCGGAAGTTATAAATACGCTTCAAAGGTATCAAGTAATGGAAGGATCGATATTTTCATGAGTTTGGATTTCAAGAAAAGTAAAACTACGCTGCATGGAAAAGTTAAAAGCTACATGGAAGACCTTGCTCCTCTCTTGGACGACAGGCGATGAATTGAGGCAGTCAATAAGTGTTAATGAGACATGACAACAGTTTCGTTAACAAGACCTGGATGCACACAGAACATCACACGAAGCACGACACAAGAACAGAGGAGAAACAAGGTCGACGATTTTATTTGCGTTTGGATGAATAAAAAAAAAACTTTCCAAGTATTGCTTTCACCCGTGTGCTGTTGGTGAGTGGTAACCAAGTATCTTCACATTTGTGATGGTCCATGTTAAGATGACCTCGACACGAACCTCCAAAAAAGAGGCTATTTCCTGTTTGTTTAATTGCCTTGCAAAGGTGGCTGCAGACGGGTGCAGATTTCACCATGAACTTTGTGAGATTTAAGTCAGGTCAAAGAAGATATTTTACTCTTGAAAAACTGATTCTGAGCAAAGAAACCCCTTGGGCAAAGCCCGAGAACGTGTTCGAGAAAGCAATGTTCTGTCAAAGCAGATCGTCCATCTGCTGCGTCGGGCCGTGTGTTACGTGCTCCTCCCCAAACCCCGGTCACGGTGTACCTCCGAGCCCCGAGAGGAGTCATGGCAGAAAAATGTGTTATTCGGTATGTCAAAGATCAATGGTGAAACCACACCAAATGTTACCAACAAACAAGTATTGTATGAAGGTCACACAAGAATAACAGTACAATAACAATAGTAATCAATTGTACAACCAATATATCCTTCCTATGATGGTACCATCAGTTCGTACAAGGTAACTCACTGTGCTCCAAGTGTGTGAAACAATAACATTGCCAATGTCTCTATCCCGGCATCAAGCCAAAGTCAATCCGCTCCAGGGATCGTCAGAACGATGTCGTATCGAAACCAGAATCCCGTTGGGTTGACAGTCACACTGCCAAAGATGGGTGAAGGTACCCTCAAGAGGCGACTGGGAAATCCCACCTTTGGGTATGGACGTTCCACGGCTCCCAATCGGCGAACCGCAGATTTCCCACTCAAAAGCCACGTTACACACACACACACACCAGATTAACGTCTGGATGGTCGTGAAAATGGTTGAAGTGAGGTGAAGAGCCTGGAGCGATCCGAAATCGGCACGAGGCAAAATGGCCAATGGCCTGTACTCGTGACGTAACGGCACTCAAATGAGTCTCTTCGGAATCGACCGCAATAACCTGACACGCAGGTTTATCTGTCACAGCGATAACAACTCTGTCGCAGGAATCTCTTTCCCAGGAAACCCCAAAGTTCGCTCATGACCCCCGTTCGCTAGCGTTTGCTCAAAACCTCAACGCAGCTCGGTTTCTGTCCACCTCACTCGCTCAGCCTCTTTCTCCTCTTCTTCCTCTTCGTCTTCGTCTGGTTCCGGTTTCTTTTAAAACATTAACTTTTTTACCTTTTGAAAATAGTAATCTCTATTTCACTGAAACGACAACAATAATAGTACATGCAACCACAAATGTTTACAGTGGATGAGAACCACCACAACGAAAGTGACGAATCTGTAACACTTCCCCCCCCCTCAAGAAAGAAAGTTGGAACATTGTGAAAACTTTCTTTGCATGCAAAAACTCTTTTAACAAACAAAAGTAAAAGTCACTCCCAAATGATCAATTCACATGAGCAACAATTAATATTTCCCAAAATAAAGCAACAAAACTTCCAAACAACCTACAGGAATTTCCAAAGTTAGTTCACTCTGGATAAAGCATCAGCAACGACATTGTCCCTGTCCTTTACATGCTCAATTTCCAAGTTGAACTCCTGCAAAGCCAAACTCCATCTCATCAACCTCTGATTTTTATTTTTCATTTTTTGAATGAAAGTTAAGGGGTAGTGATCAGTGAAGACTTTTAGAGGAAAGGTAGTAGTTCCTTGATACACCTCATAATGCTGAAGCGCTAGCAGGAGAGCAAGGGTCTCTTTTTCCACAGTGGCATAATTTGCCTGATGTTTGTTAAACTTTTTGGAATAGTAGCACACTGGGTGATCCACTCCATCCTCATCTTCCTGTAATAGAACTGCCCCAGCCCCCACATCACTTGCATCAATGGCCAACTTGAAAGGTGCTTGAAAATCCGGGGCTGTTAGGACAGGAGAGCTCATTAATATTGCTTTGACATGGGAAAAGGCAGCCTGACATTTGTCATCCCAAACAAACTTGGTCTCTTTCCTCAACAAGTCAGAAACAAGGTTGCACCCCTAGGTTGCACCCCTAGTTAGTCCACAAGCAACACGTAGGCCACCATAGGAACTCAGGTATTTCATTATTATGTGTTTTAGATAAGGCCGTGTTTCCAATAGTTGAATCTGCGTTGCATCAATTAAATAAGAGTAGGTCCCCAATCCAATTCCGGCCATTTTGCCAACCTCTCTCTCCCAGCGACGCCATCTTGGAACAAGACAGCCAAATCAGAAAAATTCCTGCAGAACCGCCGGTGCCAAGCAGCCATACCCAAGAATCTCATAAGCTCCTTCTTCCCGTTTGGAACTTGGAAGCAATCAATGGCTTCTATTTGGCTGTCACCGGTTGCACCTGACCCTGACCTACTACATGGCCTAGGAACACCACCTGTGCTTTTACAAACTCGCTCTTAGATAAGTTGATGGTCAACCCTGCCTCGGTCAGTTTCTTGAAAAATGCATGAATTTGTTTAATATGATATTCCGTGGTCATAGTGTGGATGATGACATCTGTTACGGGGTCCTCTACAATCTCCTGGTCTCGGTAACCTCCGAACCCTGAGAGGAACCCCGGCAGAAAAATATGTTACCCTGTGTTGAAAATCAATAGTGAAACCACACCAATGATTATAAATGAACAAACTTGTATAATAAATCACACACAGGTATAACGGTACAACAAATGGCCATTAAAAGTGCACTCTATATATATCTTATATAAAGTCAGGTCACTCACGGCGCTGTCAGCGAGTGAAACGACACTCCTCAATGTCTCTATAACTTTTTCCAAGGCGAATGTGATTCGCTCCAGCGGTCGATGGAACGAAATCCGGTCGAAGCCCGAATCTCGCTCTCCAGTTGATATCCGAAGCGTATACAGTGGGCAAGGATGATCCGAAGCGTGCACAGTGGGCAAGGGTGCTCGTCCCGCCAAACTGTACAATGGCGCCCTCCAGAGGCGCACCTTCACCGCTCACTCAGCAAACCGCAACGTAATTGGAGATGAAGCGGCTGCACACCCACATCCCCAACAGATGGTAGGATGTTGGGGTGAAGATGACACGAAGCAAACCTTCACAGATGTTCAAAGCACGGGGTTCAAAATAGCCGATGGCTCTGGCTTGAGCCGATGCAATGAGGCGAGGATTCGTCGGAATCTCAGCGCCCCAAATCTGTCCGCAGATTTCTCCACTCCAGCGAATATTCTTATCACCGGATGTCCCTTCCCGGAAATCAAAATCCCCTCGCGGCTGTCGGTAAACCTTGCTCGTTATGGAGCGCTGACGTCACGCGTCTTCTCCAACTTTGCTCGTGCTGCTTCTTCCTCTTCACCTTCTCATCTTTCCGGTTCGGTGTCCTGTATCATTTAAAGTTAGCCTTTTTAACTTTAAATAACCATTCCTGAATAATAAGCCTTTTGAAGATAATAATAGTGCATAATATCAGAACTACGTCAAGTGGGTGAAAACTACAATAACGGAAGTTACGAATCCGTAACACTTCCCCCCCTCAAGAAAGAAAATTTGAACACAGCGAAAACTTTCTTTGCATGCAAACTTTTTAAAAACAAAAGTAAATTCACAACCCAAATCATCAATTCCCGTGGGTAACAATATTCAACATTCCCCAAAAATAAAACAACAAAATTTCACACAACCCACAGAGATTTCCAAAGTTAATTCACTCTGGACAAAGCATCAGCAACGACATTGTCCCTGCCCTTTATGTGCTCAATTTCCAAGTTGAACTCCTGCAAAGCCAAACTCCATCTCATCACCCTCTGATTTTTACTTTCAGTTTCTTGTGAATGAAGGTTAAGGGGTAGTAATCCAAAATCCCAAGTCAAGCAAAACTACAACACTTTTCCCGGGAGGCCGAGCTGAAAGCCAGGTTCCATGATGGTTGCGGTGGTGAGGCCTGGAAGTATTCACTACATGGACGCCTTTAGGAACGTGGAGTTCACGGTTGGTCCATGCAGGAAAGCTCACTACATGGATGCTTTTAGGAACGTGGCTAATGAGGAACGTGGCATTGTTCATGGTTAATCCGTGTAGGAATTTCGGCTTGGTGGCTCCGCAGCATTCAGTGCTTCAACTTTTCCGAACTTTCATAATAATTACGGTGGGACCGCTTGTCACTGTAGTCACATGAATAGCGGTCTCCTTCTCGACCACTACTCTGACAATCCTTCCTTCGGGAGCTGCCGTAACTCTGGACGCCTCCATAATAATATCGATTGTGGCCACCATGAAAACTACTACTCCGTGGTCCTCTTCTGTAGCTCCCACGACACCTATGAAATGCCTTCCCTACTGTTATGGTCCGGCCCTCCAACTCCTTGCAATTCAGATCCTTTTCTGCATCTCTGGCATCCTTTGAGTTTTCAAACGTGACATAGCCAAACCCTCTTGACTTTTGTGTCTCCCTGTCTTTTATCAGCACTACTTCCAAAAGTGGTCCATATTTGCTGAAGGCCGACTCCAGAAAATCTTCCTTTGTTTTGAAGTTCAGTCCACCTATGAATAACTTGCTAAATTTGTCGCCATCCCTAACTGGTGTGGTGTTATTTTCCCTACTGGGCTGTTTAACAACCATCGGGTTACCATAAACTTGACCACCGGCCAAATCATTCTCGATAACAACAGATACTCCCTCTATAGGAAGAGTGGCTTGTAAACCTACGGTGACCGGTCCTGACACCACATCGGACTCCGACTGGATGGCATGAAGTGGAGCTCTAACACAGCCACCAATCCCCTGTAAACGAACACTATCACCAGTTGCTGTCTCCTCTGACAAGCGCAAGACGCCTTCAAGCATTAAAGATTGATGTGCTCCGGTGTCCCTCAATACCCTAACAGGTTTCCGGGTAGTCGGGTCTCCATCCAGTGACACAAACCCCTTTGAAATAAATGGTTGGTAACCCTTTTGAGGGCGATATTTCTCACATTGGCCATTGCATTCGGAGTTGTACTAGTCGAACTCCGCTCCTGATTTTCCTTTCCCCAAGCATAACAGTGGGACATCAAGTGTCCAGGTTTATGGCAAAAAGCGCAAGTAGGCCCGAAGGAGAACCTCGTGGTTTGTCTCGAGCCCCCCGGAGGATAAGTCTGCCTTGGAACTGGTGCCTTCAGATTTCTAGAAGTCGTGGTGTCAGAGTGGTCCTCATAGTCATCGCGAGGTCGCCCCCATGAAGTTTCGTTCTCCGCCCCTGATGTACCATAGCTCCCCTGGCTAGGTCTAGGCGAGAAGTTCGGTTTGTGGAACCCCATCCTGTGTGTTAAGGCATAGTCATCTGCCATGGTTGCTGCTTCATACAGCTTTGGTACTTTCCTTTCCTCCAGATGTACTTTAATGTCATCGGGGACACATTGTTGGAATTCCTCCACTAGGATCAATTGTCGCAATAGTTCGAAGTCTTTCCCGACTTCTTTTGAATCACACCACCGATCAAACATGGTTTCTTTCATTCTGGCAAACTCCACATGGGTCTCATTCTCCCTCTTCGTGGCATTCCGGAATTTTTGCCGGTAAGCTTCAGGGACCAATTCATAGGCTTTGAGAATGGTTTTCTTCACCATCTCATAATCTGCACATTGCTCAATCGGTAAAGCCGAATAAATATCCTGAGCTTTACCCACCAGAACACTTTGGACTAATATGGTCCAGGACTCCTCCGGCCATTTTAGCATTTGAGCCACTTTCTCAAAGTGTAAAAAAAACTTGGCTACCTCCTTTTCATTGAAGGGTGGAACCAGCCTCACATGTCTGCCAACATCCCAGGTGTTTTGACTAGTTGTCGAACCAGTTGGCATGGGTGGTACCTCTCCCCGTTCTCTCATTAACTTCAGCTCCTTGACTTTAATTTCCTGCTGACGCGCCAATTCACGGTCCTTTAACTCCCTTTCGGCTCTTCTCTCCTCTGCTTCGAGTTCTCTTGCAGCTCTCCTTTCCTCTGCTTTTTTGTCTTCTAACCTTTCCTGGAGTTCTCTTTCCACTCTCCTTTCCTCTGCTTTTTTTCTCTTCTAACCTTTCCTGGAGTTCTCTTTCCTGTACTTTTAACCTTTCCTGGAGTTCTCTTTCCACTCTCCTTTCCTCTGTTTTTTTTCTCTTCTAACCTTTCCTGGATTTCTCTTTCCACTCTCCTTTCCTTTGTTTTTTTCCCCTCTAACCTTTCCTGGAGTTCTCTTTCCACTCTCCTTTCCTCTGTTTTTTTCTCTTCTAACCTTTCCTGGCTCTTCAATTGCATCTCCGTTTTTTGGAGCTCCACACTTTCTTGTTCTTATGGTTACCAATCCAAGGCTCCCTCTCGCCATGTTCCTTGTTCCACCATAGATTCTATCACCACTGTCTGCATCTCTGTTTTCTTCATTTAGCTTTTAGCCTCCAAGCTAAAATGCTTGCCCAATATCAAGAGTTCCGATTTTTAGTCAGGTTCACTATGTCAATAAATTATATTTCGTTCAAAATCATGGTAGATTAGCAAACCTATACATTTTGGAAAGGTTATAGCATAAGGAAACTAAAAATCAATGTTTACATTTGGAGAGATACCTGTATGGCGGCCATTTTGGATTTTCAAAATGGCCACTGTAAAATACATATTTTGTTCTATTTCTGCCTCTAATTACCCTAAAAACTTTTTAAAATATACTAAACCTATATTTTCTGGGACAAGGAATCCAATGAAAGTATCAAATTAGTGCTATGGAGAATGGTAAGACACGAATCAAAGGTTTTGAATTGCAAAATACTGTCTTTATATTCGCGATAAGTTGCATAATCAAATACATGTTATCATTTTGTACAGGCAGTTAATAACATCAAAATGTGTCACAATAATTCATATCACCAAACATACACAGGCAGTCAGTAAAATCATATATACACATGCAGTCAGTATAACTTCACATCGACACAGGCAGTCAATGACAAAAACAACACAGGCAGTCAATGGCATCAAACATACACGATTACAGAATATGCTATTTAGAGTTCGTCATCACTGTCCTGTGTGTCGTATCCGACAATATAGTCCGCATCGTTTTCACAGTCCGTTCCACACAAGCAAAGGTCGGTCAAATTGATTGGCAAATCGAATTGGTCGAATGGTCGATCGAATCGAATTCGATGAATCGAATCGAATCAAATCGATCGAATTGGTCGAATGGTCGAATGGTCGATCGAAGCGATTGGTCGAATGGTCGAATGGTCGAATTGGTCGAATGGAATTGGTCGATTGGTCGAATTGGTCGAATTGGTCGAATCGAATTGGTCGGAATTGGCAAATGTAAACATTGATTTTCAGATTTTCCATGTAATAACGTTTCCAAAAATGTATAGGTTTGCTAATCTACCATGATTTTGAACGAAAAAACATAGTGAACCTGACTATTTAGTAACGATCAGAACTGTGCCTCACTAGAGGTCGCTGCAAACTTCTCTGCGTCAAACTCCATGGTGACTATCCGTTAACACATGTTAACCTTCACACAAGAAATTTCCCCCCCAAAAAAAATTTTTTTTTTTTTTTTAAACAATTGGGAATGTTGAAAAATTTCCAAAATTGGAAAATTTGGGAATGCTAGGGAATTCTATCCCGGACGATATATAGGGAATTTTAGATCCCGGACGAAGACCCAATTGTCAATTGTCAATTGGAGTCAATTGGACGAGCCCCCAATTTCTGTTACGGGGTCCTCTACAATCTCCTGGTTGCGGAAAGCTCCGAACCCCGAGAGGAACCCCGGCAGAAAAATATGTTACCCTGTGTTGAAAATCAATAGTGAAACCACACCAATGATTATAAATAAACAAACTTGTATTATAAATCACACACAGGTACAACGGTACAACAAATGGCCATTAAGAGTGCACTCTATATATATCTTATATAAAGTCAGGTCACTCACGGCGCCGTCAGCAAGTGAAACGACACTCCTCAATGTCTCTATAACTTTTTCCCAAGGCGAATGGGATTCGCTCCAGCGGTCGATGGAACGAAATCCGGTCGAAGCCCGAATCTCGCTCTCCAGTCGATATCCGAAGCGTATGCAGTGGGCAAGGATGATCCGAAGCGTGTACAGTGGGCAAGGGTGCTCGTCCTGCCAAACTGTACAACGGCGCCCTCCAGAGGCACACCTTCGCCGCTCACTCAGCAAACCGCAACGTAATTGGAGATGAAACGGTTGCACACCCACATCCCCGACAGACAGTAGGATATTGGGGTGAAGATGACACGAAGTAAACCTTCACAGGTGTCCGAAGCACGGGGTTCAAAATGGCCGACCGCTCTGGCTTGAGCCAATGCAACGAGGCGAGGATTCGTCGGCATCTCAGCGCCCCAAATCTGTCTACGCAGATTTCTCCACTCCAGCGAATATCCTTATCGCCGGATGTCCCTTCCAGGAACTCAAAATCCCCTCGCGGCTGTCGGTAAACCTTGCTCATTACGGAGCGCTGATGTCACGCATCTTCTCCGACTTTGCTCGTACTGCTTCTTCCTCTTCACCTTCTCGTCTTTCCGGTTCGGTGTCCTGTATCATTTAAAGTTAGCCTTTTTAGCTTTAAATAACCGTTCCTGAATAATAAGCCTTTTGAAGATAATAATAGTACATAATATCAGAACTACGTCAAGTGGGTGAAAACCACAATAACGGAAGTTACGAATCCGTAACACATCATCCAGATAAGCCTCCACCCCCTCACAGTCTGCAATGAGCTTATTAATCAGCCGTTGAAATGTAGCAGGCCCGTTTTTCAATCCAAAGGGAAGAACCTTGTACTGATACAACCCATTTGGTGTGACTAAAGCCGAGATTTCCTTGGCTCTTTCAGTGAGAGGAATCTGCCAATACCCTTTCAGCAAGTCAAATTTAGTTTCAAATTTAGCTGGGCCTATTCTATCAATACAGTCATCAATCCTCGGGATGGGATATGAGTCGGTCTTGGTCACTGCATTAACCAATTTTAAATCCGTACAACAGCGAAAACTGCCATCGGGTTTTCGAACCAACACACATGGTGAGCTCCATTCACTGCTGCTTGGTTCGATGATGTCATTCTCCAACATATTGTTACGGATCTCGGGGGTCGGCGCTCCCCTTTTCAAGGGGGGTTAATCCCCTTGTCTTTTTTGCTGGCCGTCCCGAGTCCTGAGAAGTTATAACGCTCCTTCCGGCCGGTATTAGCTAGGGTCATTGGTCAAAGTAGTCCCAAATACCTACTTACTAACCCGACCGTAAAGCAGGGAAATAACTCCCGCTCGAACCACGGATACGATGGAAACTGCCAAGCGGATGGCAATATGCGATCCGAGCCGTTAACAATTTTTTTTTTTTTTTTTTTTGTATACAAGATCGAGGCTCATGAAAGAGCGAACATTAATCACACAGAAAGACAAACCAACACATAAAACATATAACATCGGGAGCGGTAGACAAGATGGGGAGAGAGGGGGAAGGACACAAACACAACATTTGAGAGCAGGGACTGAGAGACATGGAGACATCGAGAGATCTGTGACAGGGAGAGGGCTTTGGGGGGGGGGGGGCATGGGAAGCGGGGGTCATGGGGAGGGGGGGGTGGGAGAGGTATAAAACATATGGACACTGCCAGGACTTCCAGGAAAGAAGTTGGAATTTCAAACAAGGTGGATCTGGGGTGAATTAGCGGGGGTAGAAAAGATCAAGGATTTGGATGGGGGAAGACAAGAGATGGTGGTGAACAGCTGTTTTAAAGACCTGGAGGGAGGAGTGGGATTGAAGGGAGTGAGGGAGTTTGTTCCAGAGGCGGGAGAAAAGAGGAATGAAAGAGTGAAGGTGAGCAGACAGCCGAGATTTCGGCAGGTTAACCATCAGAGGGTTGCTGGCAGATCTTGTGCGACCTGTAGGAATATTTGGGGGACAGAGCACAGAGAGAGCTGGGGGTGCAAGGCCGGAGAGGAGTCGGAAGAAGACAGAAAGACCACCTACCTGCCTGC
The DNA here is from genome assembly GCF_964187855.1 of Myxine glutinosa. NCBI lineage: Eukaryota > Metazoa > Chordata > Myxini > Myxiniformes > Myxinidae > Myxine > Myxine glutinosa. Next base: position 75,377,746 of record NC_136264.1, on the reverse strand, counting down.
GGTGAGAGAGTGAAAGGCCCTCAGAGATAGCTTCATCGCGGGAGATTCCAATAATTCTGAAAGCTTTGGTTTCAACAGCGTGAAGCCGAGCTAGGTGTGAGGCAGGAGCACCGGCCCATAGGGGAGAACAGTATTCCATTGAGCTGCGGATGAAAGCCTTGTATGTGGTGAGGAGCTCAGGTGTGCCGAGGAACGACTTCACACGACGGAGGATGCCCAGTCGGTGACTGGCTTTGGAGGCCAGCTTGGAAATGTGGTTTTCCCAAGAAAGATCATGGCAGATAGTGAGACCCAAAAGCTTGAGCGACAGAACTTCTTGGAGAGGATTGTTGAGAAAGTAGATGGGAAGGTTGTCCAGTCGATCTTTTCGGAGAGACATAGTAAGAGTGTGAGATTTGTCAGGATTGAAAGACATGTTCCACTTGTTTGACCAGTCTGTGATTTTGTCCAAGTCTTCAGAGAGTGAGGAGGCTGCAGACTGCCGATCTGAGGGAAGAGGAATGGAGCGGCAGAGAGTGGAGTCATCAGCAAAGAGATAGAGAGGATTTTCCAGAGAGTCGGAGAGATCATTGATAAAGACCAGAAAAAGCACAGGGCCCAGAACACTGCCTTGGGGAACTCCAGCCTGAACAGGAAGGGGAGATGAGAGAAATCCATTCAGGGCCACACATTGACTACGACCAGAGAGGAAGTCCGCAAGCCATGCATGGAGATTTCCATGGATACCATAGGAGGAGAGTTTGGTGAGCAGAGCTGGGTGCCAGACCGTATCGAAGGCACGTGATATGTCAAGGGAGACAGCTCTGATTTCCTGTTTGGCATTGAGGACCTCCATCCTTTGTTGAGACAGCAGAAGCAGCATGTCCAGAGTAGAGTGACCTGGTCTGAAACCAAATTGATGATCAGAGATCAAGCCATTGGAGAAGACGAAAGATTTCATATCCGAGGCAATGATGGATTCCATGACTTTGCTGATAATTGGGAGCAGGCTGATTGGTCTGTAGTTGCAAGGATCTGTTTTTGCACCTTTTTTGTGTAAAGCGGTAATGTTTGCTGAATTCCAGGATGCTGGCAGATGACCTTGAGCAAAAGAGAGGGTGAAAATAACAGAGAGAGGGTGAGATAGAGCGGCAGAGCAGGATTTTAGGACCCGTGGGCTGATGCCGTCTGGTCCAGTTGCAGAATCAGAGTCGAGGTTAGACAAAAACTCCTCCACCTTGTCAGGAGAGAAGGACACAGAGTCCAGGAGCAGTTGGGTTCGACTGGGAAAGGTGGGAACAGAGAGAGATGGGTTTGGGACTAAAGATTTTGAGGCAAACACAGAGTTGAGGCATTCGGCTTTGTCACATGCGATGTCAACTGTGTGGTCATTTGAGGTAAGGGAGGGGATGGAGGGGGAACAAACACCAGAAACGGATTTGACCAGACACCACCAGGATTTGGAGGAAGGAGACAGGTTTGAGAGTTTATTCTTCAGTGTGGAGAGATAGTGCTTCCTGGCACTCCTGAGGGTAGACACACACTTGTTCCGAGCTTGGTGGAAGGAACTGAGATTGCCTTCAGTTGGATTAGCCTTCCAAGAGGCAAAGGCAAGTTGTTTCAGGGCAACTGCCTCACCACAAGATTCAGTGTACCATGGATGGGAGGAAGGGTAAGACAACTGAAGACGAGATGGGATAAATCTGTGCATGAGAGAGAGCAGTTTGCTTTGGAAGAATTCCCAGGAAGAATTGATGTCAGAGGCAGTGGAGATGGGAGAACAATCCAGACGATTGATGGCTGCTTGAAGACCGTCCCAGTCGGCCTGAGTGAAATGCCAGACTCGTCGACGCTGAGGAGGCTCTCTGAGAATGGCCAGAGAGATGTCCACTTTGACAAGCACATGATCAGAAGAACCGATTGGAGCAGAAGAAGAGCAGCAGACATTAGCAGGGAAGTTTGTCATAATCAAGTCTAGAAGAGAAGATACTCCATTGGCTGAGATCCGGGTCGGGAAATTGACAGATTGTGTCAATCCCAGTGAGTCACAGAAGTCCTTTGCTGAGGTGCCATGACTGGTGAGAGAGGAACCCACACCCAACCATCTGGCATGATGACAGTTGAAATCACCACATATGAGGAAGAGAGAGTTGGGATGAGTGGATAGAAGTTGGTCGATGTTGTCAGACAGTGAAATGTAAATGTCTGGATTGTTAGAAGCAACCTGTATGGAGAGATCAGTCAGGTTTGAGCGAAGGCCCCGGATGTTTGAGGTCCATACCGTTAATGAAGAGAGAGGGGAGCATCGGGTTCCGGACAGGGGAGGGGAGGAGTAGGGTAAGATGAAGGATGAGAGGGGGAGGTAGGAAGAGCAGTTGATAGAGTGTCAGACATTACAGAAGAGTTCCAAGAAAGTTACTCCCAAGAGAGTTAAGTTCCCAAGTTCCCAAGAGAGAGTTCCCAAGAAAGTTACAATGAGACTAAAACTGCTTCTGAGCGGTTCCTAATCGTGCCACAGGTACTCAATTGAGAAAAGACGAAAGCGAAGGGATTAAGACAAAACCAGCTGGAACAGGTGAATTTATTACGAACAAAAAGAGGAAAGGAAAGAATGTACAAGAAAGGAATAAGAAGAAGCAGCACACCTGGCAGTCTTATAAACAGTCTTAACTTATTACCCCAGGACAAACATACACACTCACACGGGGATTGTAGCTGGTAGGGTGGAAGGTCCAGGTAGAGGGTCCGGTGGTGAGGTCCGGCTCCAGGTGAGGCTCCAGTCCAGTGGGTGAAAATCCGGCAGGCAGCTCTGCGTATCGTTGGAACGCGACCGGACCTTACATATAGCGGGGGGAGGCTGGTGTCCTGTATGTGCGTGCTCCCGGACAAGTTCGTTAATAAGCGCATCTTCAACCCAACTCGTTCAAATGCGCTCTCTCCCACCAGTCCGTTTGTAATGCACCTGCCGACCAAGTCAAACCAGCGCTTTCTCATCAAAATAAGTCCTTGTGCGCAGTCCTCAAGTCCTTTCGCCTGAGCGCCGCCGAGTAAGTCCTCCAACAAGTCCGTGAAAGGGCTTTGCGTTCACGCTTATATCATGCGAGCCAAGATCACTCCGTGCTTCATAAAGCCACGCCCGTCGGTGATATTCCCTCAGCCCTGGTTGGCTGTTGAGTGCTTACCGGCCACGCCTTTGATGGCTGGTTGACAGGCCACACCTTGTTCTTGGCGTTCTGCCCCCTTTTTCCTCGGGCCTGACTGCATGGTTCATGGCAAGCTTGAGCAAGCGCTAAGGCGGCTGCTGCTGGCAGAGGTGCGTAATGGCGTCGCTGGGAGAGAGAGGTTGGCAAAATGGCCGGAATTGGATTGGGGACCTACTCTTATTTAATTGATGCAACGCAGATTCAACTATTGGAAACACGGCCTTATCTAAAACACATAATAATGAAATACCTGAGTTCCTATGGTGGCCTACGTGTTGCTTGTGGACTAACTAGGGGTGCAACCTTTAACCTTTCATGTCATATTTACAAGTGATTATTTATTTACAAGTGTGGGTTCTAAAACAGCAACACTGCCCCCCCCCCTTTTTCCAGGCCCGTCCCGAGCCGAAACAAAAAGGACTATCTTTTAAATTAATGTGGCACTTCGGTGTGGTTACCCTCTACTTTTAACCTCACCCTGAATGCGATAGTTTTAACACTAGATATGTCCCACCTGCTGCGTTGCATCCTACCTAACCGACTCACGCCCACAATTAACCGAATTGCGGAATTCTCTTCAAACTACACATAAAGCCGGTGGGGAGCATTATTTACAATACACTAATTATTTACACTGTCACCCAGGAGCTGTCTTTTGTGGGAAAAGAAGAGATGTTTGAAAAGAGGAAAAATGCCATTGCCATGCACTGCACTGATACACCATACCATATGTACCCATATGCACCGATAATAAAGAAATGCACAAAAAGCACCAAAAATGAAAAATGCACCAAAAGCACCAGCACCAAAACATTTCAAAATTAATCAATGATGTCTGATGTCTTCTCTGCTGGGCCGATGTATCTTGCTGTCTTGATGGATCTTCTTGCTTGATGTTGTTTTAATTATTAATAAAAAGGGCACACACCGCGTCCGCTTTATGGCCAGCAGGGCCAACTCAGGTGGTCCACTGCTGGGCATAGGTGCCACTCAGAACACAGTGGTCCGCAAGCCAGATACCGCTGGTGTTACGGATTCGTCACTTCCATTGTTGTGGTTTTCCTCTACTTGAAAGATTTCTGATTCTATGTACTATTATTGTCTTCCAAAGGTTTATTGTTTATGAGCAGTTTTTAAAAGTTAAAAAGGTTAACTTAAAATGATACAGGAACCCGAACCGGAAGACAAGGAGGTGAAGAGGAGGAGGCGGTGAGAAAAGTCGGAGAAGAAGCTGGTTGCTTTGCGTTCTCGATCGAACGTTGTCGAGCAAGAGACACGAGGGAACTTTGGGTTTCATGGAAAGGGATTCCGCGATGGAGTTGTTATCGCTGTGACTGATCAAACCTGCGTGTCAAGTTGGCGTTGGATTCGGAGGAACCATCGTCGTGTGATTACGTCTCAAGTACGAGCCGTCCGCCATTTTGACTCGTGCGCTTCGCGCGTAGAGCAAACGTTCCTTGCTTCATCAACCGTTTCCACCACGTTCAGACGTATCTGTGGTGTGTGTGCGCACCGAGGCTTCTGACGATTACTTTGCGGCTCGCCGACCGTGAACAGTGAAAGTTCGTACCTGGAGGGGGCCTTTGGATTTCCCAGTCGCCGTGAGTGCGCTTTTGTGCCACTTTAACCACGTGACCCTTTTCTCTGCTTTGGGCCACGTGCGCCTTGGTGCCGTTTTGGGCGGCGTGTCTGTGCCTGCCCTCGGAACGAGATTCTGGTGTAGAGTCGACATCGTTCCGTTGATCACTGGAGGGGACCAACTCTGAGCTCGAAGACGGGAATATAGAGACATTGGAGAAGGTTCTTTCCACTCACTTGGAACACTGTGAGTTACCTTATGCATGCTAGCTGATGGAATAGAGAGTGCACTCTTAATTGTATTTTTTGTGGTAATGTTATTCCTGTGTGATTTATAATAATTATTGGTTTGTTCATAACCATTGGTGTGGTTTCCTTATTGATTTCGACACGGAATAATATATTTTTCTGCCGTGGCCCCTCCCGGGGTTCGGAGGTATAACGAGACCAGGAGGTCGGGGAGGAACACGTACCACTGGCAACAATGGTCGGTCCCAGCAGAGGTGCCAGGCCACAGAACGTGTGGTCCATATGTGGTGTCAGGCCACAGAACGTGTGGTCCATAAGTGGTGCATCAGTCCAGGCAGGAGGCAGCAAAGGTGCGGGCGCACAACTGCGGACACCTGCACACTCCCCTCGGGCACAAAATAGCATGGTCCATGAGTGGGGATGGAAGACAAAGCAGATTAGCGGGGCAAGGGCGCAAGGGTACACATCAATACAAGGCAATGTAAGATGAGGGGCGCGGGAGAGCGAGCTGAGAAAGCTCATCCGTACTCGTTCGTCACCCCCCATGTGACCGACTCTACCCTTGCCCCTACCCCGTATTTACACAATCTACAAATTTACAAATTCGTCGCTAACATCTTGTCCTTCCTATCTCTCCCCTAATGCCAAATTCGTCATCACTCCCTCCTAAGGAGGAAGAGATGGAATAAACACAATGTCTCCCCCACGTCCTGATGCGTCTTACCATCCAAATGTTTGCAAAACATGGTGTAGAGTCTTATCACCCAGGTGAGTGGATGCTGCTGGTGCGAAGAGACTTTCATCCTAGCTATACTTCTAAATGACATTAACTCTTTACTCTACCCAGGGTCTTACCCTGGCAATCCATTGGCCATCATTACTCTATGTGGTTCTAAAAACCAATTCCCATTGACGATCCCTGTGGTGCCTCCCAATTTGGGGTCTCACTCCCCCGGTTTTTCTCCCTGTGCCCTCGCACAATTTCAGGGCTGGGTCGTGTGGCTCACCAGCAGGTCCGCTCACCTGCACACCTCCGCCACTGCAGTTGCCACCCAAGCTTACCTAGCTCCTCACTAACCTAACCTGGGGAAGGCCCTCTGGCTCCCTTACCCAACTAATGCCCCCTCTGGCATCGGGCTACCCGGGTCCTCTCCTTGGGATCCTCGGGCCCCATTGAACTCTACCTGGCTCCCAGAGCCTACCTGTGGCCTCACCTGGCCGACAGACTACCAGTGGTGGAGTGCCTAACCAACTATTCTCACTAACAGGCCACACGCCCAGCCATTCCATACACTCATGCACCCAACAAAACACTTCTTTTCCACAAACAGCACCACCGATGTCAATATCCAACCACAATTTACCTACTCCCTCTACCTAACTTTAATCTACCCTCCCCGGGTACTCGTGAAGGGGTCCATCCTTCCCCCATCTATTCCTTCACACCATACACTCCACTCCATGTATTCCACACTACTCACTCCACACCATTCATTCCACACACCTGTACTTCACTTGCACATCATGCAAGTCAAACACTCAACACACACACACATCTCTCTCGAGCATTGCCTCATTTGCTAACCAGCACTATAAGGACTTCCATTCGCATTTCCTCATTATTCACCAGCACTACAAGGAATCTCATTCATTTTCTCATTTAAACTCTACCACAAACACACTGCATCATCTGGCTCTCTATTTCCCCTCTAAAACTCGTGCTTCCCCGTCATCCCTTTATACTACTGCACTCCCTCGTCGTTACCATCCAACTACTCTATGCGACGTCCCCACTACAGGTACAATAGTCACTACTTAAATCTTGGTCACCTATGGTCATCTTTCTAAATTCCTAACCATTATCCTAACCCTCCCGGGCTCGTTTTCACTGCCTCCCCATAAACTATAGCTCCTCTGCCCAAATAGTAAGGATGTGAGGGATGGTCGAGCTACCATTCCTCTACATCACTATCGCCATTACTGCTACTATTAGTCCACTCACTACGAGCCTCTCATGCGGGAATACATTTTTTACAGCTCGGTTTCGAAAAACCGAGCAATGCTAATGGATGGTCTGTCTCCTGCAGGTTGGGTTCGTCCGGCAGTTTCGACTCGGGGGAGGAGGCATACTCGGTCCAAGATTCCACTGCCCATCTAAGCGCGGACCCTTTCGGTCTCCGGCCCAATGACCCAACCTCGTCCGGTCGGAGCGCCGCCACCACAAGGGGGCGCCGCTCCGAACCCTCCTCCCTCCCCTCGAACCGGGCCGGTCGCCTTGCCTGGCAAAACGCGGCACCGACCGTGCAGGGCGGAGCCCGGCCCGAATCGTGCATGGCGCTCCATGCAGGAGCGACGCGGCACCGATCCCCGCCGGCCCCCGCAGCACACAAAGCGCACCACGCCCCGAGAGCTCGCGTCGGCTATACGTCGGCCTGAACGCTGTCCCGGTTAGCGTCGATGCTCCCCTCGCATGCTCACACCACGCGTTCCGTTTCCTACTCGCAAAACGCGGCGCTCCAACCCCTCCCATACATCCCACGCATTCCGTCACCGCACTCTCTCGTGCACACCACACAGGCACACTCACACACTCCTCGGTTACACACCTCTCCTGCGCACACCCTGGTGCACACTCTCCCGGTACATACTCCGTACCACTCACGGGTGTGCACTCTGTTGCACACCCACTCAGTGCACACCTACCCACGGGTGTGCAATCCCCTGTCGCACACCCAAGCACGCGCTCCACAACCAACCCAGGTGTGCATCCTCGCACACGCTCCTCAACCAACTCACACTCCGTGTCACTCTCACCCAACCCACTTTCACACTCTGTAACACACTCACGCCTCGGCGCACACTTTTTCCTCCCACTCACGCCATTTCCTCTCACACAGCGCACCACGGACCTCCTACGAGCGCCCGGGTTCTGCCCAGATCCCAAGCGCGCGAAAAATCCTCTCGCGCCAAACACTTTGGCGCCAAATCTTTGAGCACCATATACAGCCCGGCTTACCTTCGGGGTCCTTTTCTCCACACGCACCTGCAAATCTTTATAAGGATTAGCAAGTACGGCATCGTGATGTGAATACAGACTTTGAGTACGTTCCATCTTTTCCTTCCACGAGTGCTGTTCTAAGTCCACCGTCTCTCCAATTTCCGCTATTGCTTCGGTTTTCTCATTAAGCCCGATGACCACTGGTGCTAATAAAATAAAATTCTCTACTTCGGCGGTCGCCGGCTTCCCCATACCCCGGGTCGCGATTTCTACCCCGGTCCAGTTACCTGCGCCTCGCTCTGGCTCACTTAACCCGTGCTCCTCTAGCCACGTTACCTCGTCATGTACAAATGCGACCTCCTCGCTTGCCCTGCGGTCAATTTCCCTCTCAACTTCCCTTGTCTCCTACCTGGCTTGCCGCCTTGCGAGCCCCTCGTTTACTTCCCGGGCTTGGCCATTTATGTCCTCCAATTGGTCCCCTACTTTGTTTTCTAATACTCCCATTTGATTTCCCACGTCATTTCTCAATTCCCCAATTTGGTTTCCCATTTCATTTCTCAATTCCCCCATTTTGTTTCTCATGCCATTTCTCAATTCCCCTTTTTGGTTTCCCAATTTCTCCCCCATTCTATTTTCCAAATTACCTAATCCTTCTTTCAATCCCCAAATTTGGTTTCCCACATCGTTTCTCAACCCCCCTATTTGGTTTCCCAGGCCTTTCGTCACGTCCTTCTGGGTGTCTAACTTGGCCATTAATTGGTCCATAAAAAATCGCATGTGCCCTGGTATCTCAGGTTTGGCTGCCACGGGCATGTGCGAGGCACCGCCATTTTATGCGCCTGCAACCCCCACTACCGCACCCTCATTATTTTCCTCCTCGATTACTCCCACTTCTTCCCTGGGGTCCTGGGTCGATTCTACCTCTTCTTCTACCCCCTCATTCTCCTCCACCTGCATCCGATCGCCTTGATTATCCATGGCATGACTCAATTTGGATCTTTTAATATAAATTTCGGCCGCTCAAAATTTTGACCAATTTTTTTTCAGAAGATAAGATTTGGTTCGAGCTTCAAATCCCACTCCCAAACACCAATTGTTACGGATTTCGGGGGTCGGCGCTCCCCTTATCAAGGGTGGTTAATCCCCTTGTCTTTTTAGCTGGCCGCCCCGAGTCAATAGAAGTTATAACGCTCCTTCCGGCCGGTATTAGCTCGGGTAATTGGTCAAAGTAGTCCCAAATACCTACTTACTAACCCGACCGTAAAGCAGGGAAATAACTCCCGCTCGAACCACGGATACGATGGAAAACGCCGAGCGGATGGCAATCCGCGATCCAAACCATTAACAATGAGAATAAACCCGATTCTAAGCGGTTCCAAAATCGTGCCACAGGTACTCAATTGAGAAAAGACGAAAGCGAAGGGATTAAGACGAAACCAGAAGGAACAGGTGAATTTATTACGAACAAAAAGAGGAAAGGAAAGAATGTACAAGAAAGGAAGAAGAAGAAGAAGCAGCACACAGGGCAGTCTTAAAAAGAGTCTTAACTTATTACCCCAGGACAAACATACACACTCACACGGGGATTGTAGCTGGTAGGGTGGAAGGTCCAGGTAGAGGGTCCGGTGGTGAGGTCTGGCTCCAGGTGAGGCTCTAGTCCAGCGGGCGAAAACCCGGCAGGCAGCTCTGCGTATCATTGGAACGCGACCAGACTTTACATGTAGCGGGGGGGAGGCTGGTGTCCTGTACGTGCGCGCTCCCGGACAAGTTCGTTAATAAGCGCATCTTCAACCCAACTCGTTCAAATGCGCTCTCTCCCACCAGTCCGTTTGTAATGCACCTGCCGACCAAGTCCAACCAGCGCTTTCTCATCAAAAGAAGTCCTTGTGCGCAGTCCTCAAGTCCTTTCGCCTGAGCACCGCCGAATAAGTCCTCCAACAAGTCCGTGAAAGGGCTTTGCGTTCGTGCTTATATCATGCGAGCCAAGATCACTCCATGCTTCATAAAGCCACGCCCGTCGGTGATATTCCCTCAGCCCTGGTTGGCTGGTGAGGGTTTACCGGCCACGCCTTTGACGGCTGGTTGACAGGCCACACCTTGTTCTTGGCGTTCCGCCCCCATTTTCCTTGGGCCTGACCGCATGGTTCATGGCGGCTTGAGCGAGCGCTAAGGCGGCTGCTGCTGGCAGAGGTGCGTAATGGCGTCGCTGGGAGAGAGAGGTTGGCAAAATGGCCGGAATTGGATTGGGGACCTACTCTTATTTAATTGATGCAACGCAGATTCAACTATTGGAAACATGGCCTTATCTAAAACACAAAATAATGAAATAACTGAGTTCCTATGGTGGCCTACGTGTTGCTTGTGGACTAACCAGGGGTGCAACCTTTAACCTTTAATGTCATATTTACAAGTGATTATTTATTTGCAAGTGTGGGTTCTAAAACCGCAACAATATACTGAACCTCCTTCCGAAGATACTCCATCTTCACAGGGTTCATCCGATAGGGGTGTTGCTTCACAGGAGTGGCTTCCCACACCTCAATATCATGATATATGAAGTCAGTACGACCAGGTACATCTGTGAACAAATGTGCAAACTCAAAAATTAGGCTGGACAGTTGTCCGTGTTGTTCCCTTGTCAAATTACCTAATTTCTCATCTAAATGACTCAACACTTCTGTGTTCGTCAATCTGGGACAAGCCTGGTCATCAAAGTTATCAAACTTCACACCGGCGTCAACCTCTGGATTCTCTTGCACCCCGACTACAGGCACGACAGGTGAGACAGGAACCATTTCTTCCACAGGCTTCCTCTCATAATATTTCTTCAGTCGGTTGACATGACACAGCTCCCGCTTTGTCCGTCGGTCGGGAGTTGTCACCACGTAATCTGTTTCATTAACCCTCCTTTCGATTGCATAGGGACCAAAATATCTAGCCTGTAGTGGCTGACCTGGAACAGGAAGCAACACTAACACTCGGTCCTCAGGACTGAAATTTCTTACCTGAGATTTTTTGTCATGTCTCACTTTCATTTTATCCTGTGTCACTTTCAAGTTTCTTCTCGCAACTTCACAAGCCTTTGCCAATCTGTGCCTAACCGTTGACACATACTCGACCACTGTGGACGGTGACTCCTCCTGTAGCCACTATTCTTTCACCAATTTCAATGCTCCTCGAACGGTGTGTCCAAACACAAGTTCAAAAGGACTGAATCCCAATGACTCCTGAACGGATTCCCTCATAGCAAACAACAATAAGGGTATTCCTTCATCCCAATCCTTGTCACATTCAAAACAATACGTTCTGATCATATTCTTCAATGTCTGGTGAAACCTTTCCAAGGCCCCTTGGCTCTCGGGATGGTAAGTACTTGATCTCACTTGCTCCACTCCCAACAGGTGTACCACTTGTTGAAAAAGCGTTGACATGAAATTGGAACCCTGATCAGACTGGATGACCTTAGGAAGGCCAACCAAAGTGAAAAATTTAATCAAGGCCTTCACAATAACTGCCGCAGTAATTTTTCTAAGAGGCACTGCCTCTGGTAACCTTGTGGAAGCGCACATGATGGTCAGCAAATACTGATGTCCAGCCTTAGTTTCAGGTAAAGGGCCTACACTGTCAATAATGACACGGCTGAATGGCTGTTCAAAAGCTGGAATTGGTTTTAAAGGTGCGGTTTGGGACTTTCTGAATAGGTTTTCCCACCAGCTGGCAAGAATGGCAAGATTTACAGAAATCCGCCACATCACGTCGCAATCCTGGCCAGAAAAAATGTACCAATATTCTGTCACAGGTCTTGTTCACTCCAAGGTGCCCGGCCAAAGGTGTCTCATGCGCCAAACTCAAAATCTCCTTCCGGTACGGCGGTGGCACCACAATTTGGTAATGAACTTTCCACTCATCATTTGCTGGCACCTCCCGTTGTCTCCATTTTCTCATAAGTATTTCCCCTTTCATGAAGTAACCAACAGGTATCTTTATAGCCTCTTCCTCTGGAACGGCTTTATCAATCAAACTCCGGATCTCCGAATCTCCGTGTTGTTCTTCAACAAGTCTCTTTCGAACCAGCACCTTTTGTTCAACCTCGTTCCCAGATGTCAACCTCCGACGGACACTCCATTTCCTCTTTTGGTCCAGATGCCACCTTTTCCTTTGCTTCATTGATGTCACTCCCTTTCCTATTATCTCTTTCAGAATTTTCCTCCAATACCTCCAAGGAACCCAAGTCCACATCGCCTTCCTTCTCCTTCTCTTCAGAGCGCTTCCTACCCATAGCACGGGTCACTGCACAGGATGGAAAGATACCCGGAATCTCCTGCTCTAACTGTGCGGTGTTATTTTCCATACTGGGCTTTTCCACCAACATTGGATTACCAGAAACTCGACCACCTGCCAAATCATTCCCGATAATAAAAGAGATTCCCTCTACAGGAAAAGTGGCTTGTAAACCTACAGTGACCGGTCCTGACACCAAATCAGACTGCAAATGGATGACATGAAGTGGGGCTCTAACAAAGCCACCAACCCCCTGTAAACGAACACTAACACCAGTTGCCGTCTTCTCTGACAATGGCAAAATGCCTTCAAGCATCAAAGATTGATGTGCTCCTGTGTCCCTCAATACCCTAACAGGTCTCTGGTTAGTCACGTCTCCATCCAGTGACACAAACCCCTCTGAAATAAAAGGTTTGTAACCCTCTTGAACAAGGTTGTTCTGTGATGCCGTAACTTTGGCATGGGAACCTTCACAAGGCACTGTCCTCCAAGGACGATTTCTCACATTTGCCAATGCATTCGGAGTTGTACTAGTCTGACTCCGCTCTTGATCTTTCTTTTCCAGAGCATAACATTGGGACATCAAGTGTCCAGGTTTCTTGCAAAAAGCGCATGTAGGCCTGGAGGAGAAACTCGTGGTCTGTCTCGAGCCCCCCGGAAGATAATTCTGTCACGGATAGTTGGCTGTGTGGGGGGGGGGGGGGAGGGAGCACGGAGTTATAAATACAGACTCTCCTCGAGTTACGACGGGGTTACGTTCTGACAAGCAAGTGTTCCATGTTCCTCCCCAAACCCCGGTCACGGTGTACCTCCGAGCCCCGAGAGGAGTCACGGCAGAAAAATGTGTTATTCTGTATGTCAAAGATCAATGGTGAAACCACACCAATTGTTACCAACAAACAAGTATTGTATTAAGATCACACAAGAATAACAGTACAGCAACAATAGTAATCAATTGTACAACCAATATATATTTCCTATGATGGTACCATCAGGTTCGTACAATATAACTCACTGTGCTCCAAGTGAGCGAAAAGAAGAACATTCCCAATATTTCTATTCCCGCATCAAGCCAAGGTCGATCCGCTCCAGTGATCATCAGAACGATATCTAATCGAGACCAGAATCCCGTTCGGATGACAGTCACAGTCCCGCTGCCAAAGCTGCGCAAAGGCGCCCTCAATGCGACTGGGAAATCACACCCTCGGGTATGGACGTTCCACGGCTCCCAATCGGCGAACCACAGATTTCCCACTCAAAAGCCACGTTACACACACACACCAGATTAACGTCTGAATGCGGTGAAAATGGTTGAAGCGCGGTGAAAAACCTTGAGCGAAGCCTGCGCGTGAGGCAAAAATGGCCAACGACCCGTTCTCGTGATGTAACGGCACTCCGATGATTCTCATCGGAAGCAACCGCAAAACCTGTTACACAGGTTTATCTGTCACAGCAATAACAACTCTGTCGCAGGAATCCCTTTCCGGGGAAACCGAAAGTTCACACGTGACCCTCGTTCGCCAACGTTCGCTCAGGACCTTGAAGCAGCTCGGCTTCTTGTCCGACTCACTCGCTCCGCCTTCTCTTCCTCCTCTTCCTCTTCGTCGTCGTCCGGTTCCGGTTTCATTTAAAACATGAACTTTTTTACCTTTTGAAAATCGTAATCTCTATTTCCCTTAAACGACAACAATAATAGTACATGGAATCAAAAATGTTTACAGTGGATGAAAACCACAACAACGGAAGTGACGAATCCATAACACACCCCACAAATAATTGACCCAGGCCCCCCACAATGTTAATCCGGCACTGGCCAAAGCCACTCCCCCACCCATACACCTATCATCTGGTTTTCCCCTGACGACTTGTCGTAAATAAGACACTGTTTTAGTAATCTAATTTATCAATTATAATACATAAATAATCATAAAATATGTGTCAGACGGATGACACGGCAGGAAAGGTTCGTTGCAAAACATTCACTAACTTCCCCAGTGACAAAAAGCCGAACACATGCTAACCTTTCTAGTGTTTCTGTTGCACAATAATCTGTTGTACACAACATTATTCCACTTACCTATGAAATGATACATTGGAGCTCTTCCCTGTGGCATTTGTGCAACCAAATGCAGCACATTGAGGCATACTTTCAGCGTGGGACTAATGCAGAGCTGTCTGTGTCAAAAGGTTGGAAGCAGCTGACAATCGGCCCTCCAAGATGGCCGTCTCATTACTTCCGGCTGCTTCAAAAGAGAGGCTTCATTGGCTCTCCAGATTCTACAGACACTCCTCGAGTTACGACGTAGGCGACTTACGACGACTCGCACTTATGACCGTCGCAAAAATCTCAGTTGCTCCTTGTGCCTCGCGCTGACAACATCCCTTAAGCTCCATCACCTATAAGTGTGTGTGTGTGTGTGTGTGTGTGTGTGTGTGTGTGTGTGTGTGTGTGTGGTGTGTGTGTGTGTGTGTGTGTGTGTGTGTGTGTGTGTGTGTGTGTGTGTGTGTGTGTGTGTGTGTGTGTGCGACTGGGCTGAAAGGATCGAAACCTCGAGGAAGAACGGTGCCCAGCTGATGATCCATGCAGTCGGGAAACTAGTCAATTGCTTACGGGTTAACGTTCTTGCTTAAGGTGGAGAAACTATGTTTGAGATTTGCAATTTAAATAAAGTTGAATATGGGATGTTGTGAAATTAACATCATTTACAACAATCCTTTAAATTATTTATATTTAAGTTTAGGAACAACCGATACTGTACAATTAATTAAGTGTGTGTGTGTGCGTGCGTGCGTGCGTGCGTGTGTGTGTGTTTGTGAATAAAAGAGAGAGATAGAATTGTGAGGAACAGAAATGAAAAAACGAGATGTGTGTGTGTGTGTGTGTGTGTGTGTGTGTGTGTGTGTGTGTGTGTGTGTGTGTGTGTGTGTGTGTGTGTGTGTGTGTGTGTGTGTACCCTACTGCCATCATCATGTCTTGCAAGAGGAAGAGTGCATCCACTGATGGATCGGAGAAAAAGAAGAGGAAGGCGATCGACCTGGAGTTAAAGATGAAAATAATCGTGCAGCTCGAGAACGGTAAAAGCGTGACTGCCATCTCACGTGACTTAGGCAGTTGGACAGAGAATCATCAGCGTATGCTTTTCTACACCAGGGCCAGAGCACTCGGGTCGAAAGTGTAGATGATGCAAAGACTTTTCATGTCACGCAGGTAGGCCTGTGATTTATTTTCAATGTGACTCACATCGTATTTTACTATAAGCATCCATCTCTATCAAGCTCAAATAGTGATGGTAGGGATAACTGGATCACTGATAGAACTTTGGTGAACAACATTGAGGGTGTAGCGGTTACCGCTGGATGTACACAATCGCCTTGCACCGGCCAGAACACGGCCAGACGCGCCTCTCCAGGGCATGCCCGGACTCACTGTTCCCGGGCACGCCCGAACCTCCCGGGCACGCCCGGTCTCGTCTTTCCCGGGCATGCCCGCTCTCGCCTTTTCAGGGCTCGCCCAGAGCGTCCGGGCATGCCCGCTATCGCCTTTCCAGGGCTCGCCCAGAGCGTCCGGGCATGCCCGCTATCGCCTTTCCAGGGCTCGCCCAGAGCGTCCGGGCATGCCCGCTATCACCTTTCCAGTGCTCGTCCAGAGCGCCCGGGCACGCCCAGCCTCGACTTGCCAGGCCGCAGCCAAACACGCCCGGGCAGGTCCAGACTCGCCTTTCCAAGGCTCGCCCTTGATACCCGGGCATGCCCGGTATAGCTTTTGCCGGGCAAACTTCCCGACATAAATGTGTATATATATTGCTGCCCGATAAACGGGCTTGTCAGAATACCTGAGCTGTTTTGTTTCAATAAAGCAACTCGGACGAATTCCGTCTTTGGTCGCGTCAATTCTTTCGACTCGCGTTGGAGCGCAGTTCCTTCAAGGGTAACGTTTCTCCAATATCAACCAATGGTTTAACCTCCATCGAGCAAGCATCTCATCGAGCAAGCATCTCCAAGAAAGTGCTTTTCCCCCCATAATTGTTCTTCAACCTAACCTGTATGCTCACGGTTATACAATATCTCGGCGTATTGACGAGTAAAGAGGAAGACAATCCTGGTATGCACCTTCTCTGTCCTCTGCCTCACCACTGATGGATGACCAGCCATCTTGTTCAAAGGAATGATTTGTGTGCTTATATGTGGTTATGTTATAGGGTACTTTATCACTTCTTATGGCAGTGCCACATTATTTGTGTACCTCATTATATTGTTGCGGATATGGCATTTGGCCTCCATATCCGCTTGGAAATATTCCCCTATTTCCCCAATACTCCCCAACTATCCCCAATCCCCCATTCCCTAGTCCCATTGCCTGTAAATAACACTCTGTAGAACCGACCTTCCCCTTTTTCCCCCATTAAATGTCGTGCCCAGGTCCACCGCATCTCACGTAGACAACTTTCGGACATCTTGCTAGTTATTCTTAGTCTATGTCAGTTAAGGACTCGTTTCCATTAATTCTGACTCTTCGTTGCACCAGAATGTGATTGTATGGCACCAGTAGTGAGTTTAGGACCTCCCCATACCTCCTCCCATCTTCCCCATGAAACAACAACTACAACAACGGCGTGCGGAGAGTGTGCGTCCTCACACCGGCTTGGTTAGCCGCCATTGACCATGCGCTCCGACGGGGTTACCACGAAGGGGCTCGCTGTCAGCTCCTCGTCAAGGGCGGAGCCGGTAACCCCCCCGCACCCAATAAGAAGGGCGGACCGATTCCATCTGGGGTGGAGCTAACTAGCCGAGGGTGTGTCACTCCCCGCCGGATATACGCAGCCTACCGGACGTGACGTCAGATGCGCCCCCAGCTTGGAAAGACAAGTCGCGACCTCCGAGCACTGAGCGACCTCCCCGCATCTTTGGACCGGACCGGGTCGATTTTGCCCCTGAGCCAAGGTGCACCTTGAGCCATCGACTACCCGCTTTCCTTGCCATCAATCCCCGTGTGAGTCAGTTTTGTCCTGTTTATCTGTCGTCTGTCGGGGCTACTATAAGACCGTAATTAAGTGCCTATCTTTCTATGCTGTCTCTCTCATCCCTGTAATCTAACCTTCCGCAATATTATAACCTCCTCCGGAGGTCTTGAGAACTGGACCCCTGGTGTCGTGTCATTTTAAACCCAGCCGTTGTGTCTTTTCCTCAATTGATTTAGCATAGCGCGACTTAGTCAACGTTCGAGTATAATCGGGTAACTTGTGCGGACACGGCGGCCATTCCGCTCGGCCCACCATAGCATCAAAGTCGTGTCCGTAACAATTGGTGTCAGGAGTGTCGGATTCGGACCTGGGACTAAATTCATTTAGCCCAAATTTTGGAACACCAATTGTACCATTAGGGTAACAATTGGTGTCGAGGAGTGAGATTCGATCCGGAGCGCGTTTTACGCGCTCGAAATTATAACGGCGAAATTTGATTGTGTTTTACAAAATATAAAAACCCGAATTTTGAAAGTCGCGCTATGGCAGACCAAGTCGGCTGGGGTCCGGTAGAGGAGAGTGAGGCAGGGTCGATCCAGGACCAAATTGAGGGACATGAGGAGAGCGAAGCAGTGAGGGTAGCAGACGCACAAAATAGCGTCGTTGCGCCCGACGTTGCGGGCGCGCAAAATGGCGCCTCGCAAGAGCGCGCGGTAGCCGAGCCCGCTGTATCAACGGGCTTTAACATGCAGCCGATTGACATGCAGGCCCTCATGGAGCAATTTATGATGCAAATGACGGCCCTTATGGAAAAGAATAGTGAGCAAATAGGGGTAATGGGAAACCAAATGGGGGTAATGAGGGACGAAGCGAGGGGTACCGGTGAGGGGTTAGACAATAATTTTAAGGGATTAGACAAGAAATTTGGGAAGTTAGACGACAAATTTGAGGGGTTAGACAACGGGATAAAAGAGGTGAAAAATGGGTTAATGGGGGTAGAAAACAGAATGGCCGCTCAAGAGAATCAAATGGAAGGGATGCAAAAGGGGTTAGTGGGGTTAGAAAACAGGATGGAAGGCAAATTGAGGGACATGAGGGACCAAGCGGAAAGGGAAGTTAAACAAATGGGGCAGCAGATAGAGGGGGTCAGAATGGGGGTAGAAACTAAACTGGATGCTCACAGGGAGGAAATGGAGCAGATGAGGGTGGCATCTGGGCAGGAGATGCAAGTGATGGGAGAGGAGATCAGAAGAGGTGTGAGTGAGGAGGTCGGAGGAGTGCGCGAGGAGGTGAGGCACTGTAAGGAGCACATGGAGAAGGAGGTGAGAAAGGGGACTGTAAAATTGCAAGGGGGCATAGAGGACCTGACGCAGGAGGTGGAACAGCTGACGGAGGGACAAAAAGGACTAACGGAGCAGGTTCAAAGGAACACTGCGGTATTAGGAGGGTTAAAGGCGACACAGAAAGAACTAAAAGATGACTTGGTAGCGACAAAGAGGGAATGTCAGATGGTACGTGAGGGACTGACAACGAGGTTGGACGAGGTGATAGAGGTAATGGAGACGAAGGACCGGCAGGTGAGGACGCACATGGAAACGGTCAAGGTAGCCTTGGAGGACGAGCTTGAGGAGACGTACCGGGGAATAAAAGAGGTGAAGCAGAAATTAGAAGAAGTGGAAGAAGGGGTGAGCGAAATTAAGAAGCGATGGAGAGGGGATAAGAAAGAGATAAAAGAGGAGATAAAAGAATTGGTCCAAAGTCTGTGTTCGGATCGTGATGATGTGCTCATTAACCGGATGAGGGATTCGCAGGTGATGGAGGAGAAGCGAAGAGAAAGAGGACCCGGTGTAAGTGGTGACCAATATGGTCGTGCGTATGATGCGCCAGGTGATTTAAGAAGCTTGGGGGTCGAGATGGACCCGGGTGTTCGTGAGAGGCCGTTGGTGAAGTGTGCGACAGGTCTGGTGTGCGAAAGAGGAGGTGTGCGAGAAAGTCCGACTCTGGGGTGTGTGAGGAAAAAGTGCGTGCCAAGGAGTGAGGGTGCTGGCGAGAGTGAGTCGGTCGTAGCGCATGTGCGAGGGAGCACATGGAAGCGCGGTGTGGTAAGTGTTACAGAGGGTGTGACGGGAGAGTGTGCGCGAGAAAGGTGTGTAACGGACGGGTGCATGAGGAAAGAGTGCGCTGTCAAGAGTAAGGGTGAGTGCGCTGTCAAGAGTGGAGGGGAGAGTAGTAAGAGTGACACGGAGCGTGAGTTGGTTGTGACAGGTGAGAAAGGAAGCACACCTGGAATGGTAGAGCGTGAGTGGGAATGCACGCTGGAGTTGGTGGTGAGGCACGTGGTTGGGTGTGCGAATGAGAGCACACCTGTGATTGTCACAGAGGAGGTGACA
Source organism: Myxine glutinosa (assembly GCF_964187855.1). Taxonomy (NCBI): domain Eukaryota; kingdom Metazoa; phylum Chordata; class Myxini; order Myxiniformes; family Myxinidae; genus Myxine; species Myxine glutinosa. Next base: position 75,358,107 of record NC_136264.1, on the reverse strand, counting down.
GAGGAGGGGCGCGAAGAGGTGTGTTGGTGAGGTGTGCGACCAACGAATGTGTGCCAAAGTGTTCGGTGGTCAGGTGTGTGACCAAGGCTGTGAGTGGAATGAGGGTACCTGGGTGTGTAAGGAAAGGTACGAGGAGCATGGGAACGGCTGGAGGTGTGAGCAAGGAACGGGCTGCGGGGTGTAAGCATGCAGGTGAGGCATCGAAGGTAACCGGGTTAGAGGTTAGAGCGACTTTTAGCCGAATCGGGCCCTCGGTGCGTGCCGGGCCTCGCTTGGAACGGCCGCGTCCGTGCTCCACTAGGCGGAGCGGGCGGCTGGATAGGAAGGGTCGTCATGGCGACCACTTTTTGTTGAGGCATTCCGGCAGGCCGAGATCGAGCCATGGGATGGCTCCGTGCCGAGATGGTGCGTGGGATCTCGGCCCGGGTAAACCTCCTTCCCTGCACCGAATGCGGGATGTATCCAGCCGCTGGCACAGAACAACCCGCATTCATTGCTCGGCTTTATGAAGCCGGGCTTTGGACAGGAATTGGCGCACCGAGAGGCATTAGTGAGTAGACTGTGTGATGAGGATAGTGTTTTGGCCCCAAAATTAGAAAAAAGCGAAATTTGATGATTGGCAAAGGAGTGGCAGTAGTGATTGGCAGATGATGGGTAGTGATTGGCAAATTTTTTAATTTGTTGAAATTTGATGTGCAAAATTGGTAGTGAGCGATGGGCCCGGTGGGTAAGGCTGGCATCCCTGCCGCCCTTCCCATGATGGGGCAAATGCGCTATAGTTTATGGGGTGTATGGCAGTGAAAACTAGCCCGGGTGGGTTAGGTTATATTGTGTGTAGGGATCTAGCGAAGATGACATTAGGTAACGTTAAGATTAGTTAGTGACTGATACCTGTAGTGGGGACGCAGGTAGATTAGTATGGATGATAATGACGTGGGAGCGCAATGGTTTAAAGGGACGACTGGGAAGCGCAAGTTTCAGAGGGGAGTAGTTAGATGAGATGATGCCGTGTGTGTGAGAATTGAACAGGTGTGATTGCACAGGTGTGCAACTGGACAGGTGTGTGGAGCAGTGTGTGAGTAATGAGTGTTGTGGATCAGCACGAATGCGCTTGGGGAGAGAAGGGTGCAGGTGGCACCAGGTGTGAGAGCACAGGTGTGCAGGTACAGGTGTGTGGAGAGAGTTGGAGTAAGTGGTACGGAGTGGTGTGCATGGTGCGAAGGTGTGGATGGGGGAAGAGTGGACCCCTTTCACGAGTACCCGGGGCGGGTAGTGTAAGTGTTAGGTAGAGGGTATAGGTAAATTGTGGTTGGATATTGGCATTTGTGGTGCGGGTGACAGAATGGTATTGTGGATGGGTGCATTAGTGTTGTGGAAATGGCTGGGCGTGTAGCCTGTTAGTGTGTGTAGTTGGTTGGGCACTCCACCACTGTGAGGATGTCGGCCAGGTGAGGCCGCAGGTGGGCTCTGGGAGCCGTTAGTTGTGGATGGGGCCCGAGGATCCGGAGGACGGACCCGGGTAGCCCAGTGCCAGAGAGGGCACCGAGTGGGGAGAGCGCCAGAGGGCCTTCCCCAGGTAGTTAGGTTAGGGTAAGGAGCAGGTAAGCTCGGAGGCAACTGCAGTGGTGGAGGTGTGCAGGTGGGTAGACCCGCTGGGAGAGGTACACGCCACAGCCCAGAAATTGTGCGAGGGCACCGGGAGATGAATCGGGGGAGTGAGACCCCAAATTGAAAAGCACCACAGTTGGTCAATGGGAATTGGTTTTTAGAACCCATAGTGTAAGTTGGCCAATGGATTGGCAGGGAAAGACCCCGGGTAGTGTAAAGTTGTTAAAGTCACTTAGGAAATAGTTAGGATTGATGAACCTGTCGCACCATACGCAGCCACTTACCTGTGGTGATGATGATGACTCCACACCTGTGTTTTCTTTGTTCTGTTGCAGGAAATGAGAATTGCTGTGTGGATTTGTGAGACGCATCACGACGTGGATGAGACATTGGGGTGATTCCATCTCTCCCTCCTTAGGAGGGACTTTTTTTTTTTTTTTTTTTTTTTTTTTTTGTATACAAGATCGAGGCTCGTGAAAGAGCGAACATTAATCACACAGAAATACAAACCGACACATAAAACATATAACATCGGGAGCGGTAGACAAGATGGGGAGAGAGGGGGAAGGACACAAACACAACATTTGAGAGCAGGGACCGAGAGACATGGAGACATCGAGAGATCTGAGAGAGGGCGAGGGCTTTGGGGGGGGGGGCATGGGAAGGGGGCGGTGGGAGAGGTATAAAACATATGGACACTGCCAGGACTTCCAGGAAAGAAGTTGGAATTTCAAACAAGGTGGATCTGGGGTGAATTAGCGGGGGTAGAAAAGATCAAGGTTTTGGATGGGGGAAGATAAGAGATGGTGGTGAACAGCTGTTTTAAAGACCTGGAGGGAGGAGTGGGATTGAAGGGAGTGAGGGAGTTTGTTCCAGAGGCGGGAGAAAAGAGGCATGAAAGAGTGAAGGTGAGCAGAGAGCCGAGATTTCGGCAGTTTAACAATCAGAGGGTTGCTGGCAGATCTTGTGCGACCTGTAGGAATATTTGCGGGACAGAGCACAGAGAGAGCTGGGGGTGCAAGGCCGGAGAGGAGTCGGTAGAAGACAGAAAGACCACCTACCTGCCTGCGGTGAGTGAGTGAAAGGCCCTCAGAGATAGCTTCATCGCGGGAGATTCCAATAATTCTGAAAGCTTTGGTTTCAACAGCGTGAAGCCGAGCTAGGTGTGAGGCAGGAGCACCGGCCCATAGGGGAGAACAGTATTCCATTGAGCTGCGGATGAAAGCCTTGTATGTGGTGAGGAGCTCAGGTGTGCCGAGGAAGGACTTCGCACGACGGAGGATGCCCAGTCGGCGACTGGCTTTGGAGGCCAGCTTGGAAATGTGGTTTTCCCAAGAAAGATCATGGCAGATAGTGAGACCCAAAATCTTGAGCGACAGAACTTCTTGGAGAGGATTGTTGAGAAAGTAGATGGGAGGGTTGTCCAGTCGATCTTTTCGGAGAGACATAGTAAGAGTGTGAGATTTGTCAGGATTGAAAGACATGTTCCACTTGTTTGACCAGTCTGTGATTTTGTCCAGGTCTTCAGAGAGTGAGGAGGCAGCAGACTGCCGATCTGAGGGAAGAGGAATGGAGCGGCAGAGAGTGGAGTCATCAGCAAAGAGATAGAGAGGATTTTCGAGAGAGTCAGAGAGATCATTGATGAAGACCAGAAAAAGCACGGGGCCCAGAACACTGCCTTGGGGAACTCCAGCCTGAACAGGAAGAGGAGATGAGAGAAACCCATTCAGGGCCACACATTGACGACGACTAGAGAGGAAGTCCGCCAGCCATGCGTGGAGATTTCCATGGATACCAAAGGAGGAGAGTTTGGTGAGCAGAGCGGGGTGCCAGACCGTGTCGAAGGCACGTGATATGTCGAGGGAGACAGCTCTAATTTCCTGTTTGGCATTGAGGACCTCCATCCATTGTTGAGACAGCAGAAGCAGCATGTCCAGAGTAGAGTGACCTGGTCTGAAACCAAATTGATGATCAGAGATCAAGCCATTGGAGAAGAGGAAAGATTTCATATCTGAAGCAATGATGGATTCCATGACTTTGCTGATAATTGGGAGAAGGCTGATTGGTCTGTAGTTGCTAGGATCTGTTTTTGCACCTTTTTTGTGCAAAGCGGTGATGTTGGCTGATTTCCAAGCAGATGGCAGTTGACCTTGAGCAAAAGAGAGGGTGAAAATAACAGAGAGAGGGTGAGATAGAGCGGCAGAGCAGGATTTTAGGACCCGTGGGCTGATGCCGTCGGGTCCAGTTGCAGAATCAGAGTCGAGGGTTGACAGAAACTTTTCCACCTTGTCAGGAGGAAAGGACACGGAGTCCAGGAGCAGCAGGGTACGACTGGGTATGGTGGGTACAGAGAGGGATGGGTTTGGGACACAAGATTTAGAGGCAAACACAGAGTTGAGGCATTCAGCTTTTTCACGTGCGGAGTCAGCTGTGTAGCCGTTTGAGGTAAGGGAGGGGATGGAGGGGGAACAAACACCAGAAACGGATTTGACCAGACGCCACCAGGATTTGGAAGAGGGAGACAGATAAGAGAGTTCGGTCTTGAGAACGGAGAGATATTGTTTCCTGGCTCTCCTGAGGGTGGACACACACTTGTTTCCGGCTTTGTGAAAGGAAATGAGATTTCCTTCCGTTGGATTTGCTTTCCAGGAGACGAAGGCAAGTTGTTTCTGGGCAACAGCCTCACCACAAGATTCCGTGTACCATGGACGGGAGGAAGGGTATGACAACTGAAGACGAGATGGGATAAATCTGTGCATGAGAGAGAGCAATTTACTTTGGAAGAATTCCCAGGATGAGTTGATGTCAGAGGTGGTAGAGATGGGAGACCAGTCCAGATGATTGATGGCTGCTTGAAGACCGTGCCAGTTGGCCTGAGTGAAATGCCAGACTCGTCGACGCTGAGCAGGCTCCCTGAGGATGGTCAGAGAGATGTCCACTTTAACAAGGACATGATCAGATGATCCGATCGGAGCAGAAGAAGAGCAGCAGACATTTTCAGGGAAGTTAGTCATAACCAAGTCCAGAAGAGAAGATGTTCCGTTGACTGAGATCCGGGTCGGGAAATTGACAGATTGTGTCAGTCCCAGTGAGTCACAGAAGTCCTTTGCTGAAGAGCCATGGCTGGTGAGAGAGGTACCCACACCCAGCCAACTGGCATGGTGACAATTGAAATCACCACATATGAGGAAGAGAGAGTTGGGATGAGTAGATAGAAGTTGGTCCATATCATCAGACAGCGAGATGTAGATGGAGTCATCACTGTTTGGTGGACGGTACAACACACATATGAACAAGAGGTGGGAGCGAAGGGGAAGCCGTAGCCAGAGGTATTCCTGGGGGTGAGGTGGAGAGAGTGCAGTGCAGGGCGAGTGAGGAAGAGAGTTTTTGATAAAGATAGCAACCCCGCCTCCAGGACGAGGCTCAGGTCTATCATACCGGAGGAGGGAGTAGCCCGGGAGAGATACTATGGAATCAGAGACATCATAAAGGAGGAAAGTTTCTGTTAAGCAGATCACGTCTGGTTTGACAGAAGCAACCTGTATGGAGAGATCAGTTAAGTTTGAACGAAGGCCCCGGATGTTTGAGGTCCATACCGTTAATGAAGAGGAAGGGGGAGCATCAGATACAGAACAGGGGGGAGGAGGGGTAGGGTAAGATGTGGAAGAGGTGGAAGAGATAGGGAGAGCTGTTGAAGGTGTGTCAGAGATTTCAGAATAGCTCGGAGAAAGGGAAGGATGGGGCGGACAAAAGGTTTGATGGTGATTGGGTGAGCCACAATGAGGTGTTATTTGAGGAGGGGGAAGAGCGAGGCAGAAGGTTGGGGGAGATGGAGGTGAGAGTTTGAAGGGGGAAGAAGCGGGGAGGACGCTTTGAGGAGGGGGAGTGAGAGGGGGGAAATTGAGAAGCAATGAGGGTGGGGAGATTTGAAGGGGAGGGGTGAGGGGGGAGTTTGGGAGGGAAGGGACAAGGGGAGGGATTTGAAAGGGATGGGATATGGGGGAGATTTGGAGGGGAGGGGTGATGGGGAAGATTTGGAGGGGAGGGGTTATGGGGAAGATTTGGAGGGGAGGGGTGAGATTGGATTTTTGAAAGTGTACGATTTATGGGAAACGAACATTTATTGCAAAATGAGTTTCTTGTGACCTTCGAGTTAAAAATACGTTTAAGGACGCTGGATGGAGGATGGAGTGCAGGAGAGTTTAGGGAATGTAGAAAAAAGGCACTATAGGAGATGGATATTTTTTTTGGGATGAATTGATTTGGTGAGCAAGTCGAAAGCAGCCTTTTAAAGAAGAAGAAGAAAAAGGTGTTATAAAATATGACGGAATACATAACTTGAGGGGAAAGTGAACATAACTTGAGGGGAAAGACTGATGATGAATTGGTAATGGCAAATTTTGATGTTCAGTTGGAGATGGCAAATTTTGATGAGAGTTGAAAATGGCAAATTTGATTGGTTAGGAGGGAGAGAAGACGAATTTGGTTTATGGGAGGAACGGGGAAGACAGTAGGGACGTTTGTTGATTTGTAAAGTAGATGTTTATGGGTAGTGTTGTGTTTTGTGGATACAGTAAGGGGTAAGGGAGGGGCCATGTAGGTTACCTGGTGGGGGGGGGGGCGTATGGTAGGAACGTACCTGTCTCACCTGGTTCCCATGTGCCCCCAGTGTGCATTACCTTACATTGCGTGCACTTTTGCGCCCTTACCACCTTACTCACTTGTCTTTTCTTTTGTCTCCCACCTCCGAGGATCTGGCTTTGGGGCAGAGAGAGAGGAGAGAGAGGTGCTGGCTCCGCAGTTGTGGGCCTGCACTTTCGCTGCTTGCTGCCCGGATCGATACACCATATGGACCGCAATGTTTGTGGCCACCCACAATGGACCGCAGTTCTTTTGCGGCCAAGCACCACCCGCGGATGGACCTATGGGTCAACGTGGCACCTATGCCATACAGGTGAACCACTAATAGTTGGCCCCCTGACGGCCACAATAAAGAAATGGACGCGGTTGGCGCCTTTCTTTATTTTTGAAAGAAGTACGAAGGCCAAGTGCACCACACGAAGGCAAGACCAGCGGCAGAACATCGGCCGGCTGCGACACCACACCATGATCATTAAACATTTTATTGGTGCACCGGATGGTGCTGACTGTGTGATGGGGTGGTGCTTTTGGTGCTTGGAAGGGGTGCTCTGCACATTATTAAAGGCTGTAAGGCCACAGAGCACTCGTGGGTTGGTGTATCGATGCTGGCATGCGTGCTCTCTCTCTATGCATAACATCTGCATGTGTTCCTCCAAAAACAGGTCCTGGATCGTAGTGTAAATATCAGCGTAGTCTTGTGTAAATAATGCTCCCTACCGGCTGTATGTTTAGTTTGCGAATTCTTTCCGCAATTCGGTTATCCTGTGGGTGTGTTTCTGTGAGGAGAAGGGTGCAACGTCGCAGGGGGACATATTTACTCATTTGTGAATATCCGTAAAACTGTCGCACTCAGGGTAGAGTTAATAGTAGAGAGAACTACATCTGAGTGCCACACTAAAATAGGTAAAAATTTATCGGGTCGGGACGCCCCGAGGGTAGAGAAGGGTGCAATGTTGCGGATATGGCATTTGGCCTCCATATCCGCTTGGAAATATTCCCCTATTTCCCCAATACTCCCCAACTATCCCCAATCCCCCATTCCCTAGTCCCATTGCCTGTAAATAACACTCTGTAGAACCGACCTTCCCCTTTTTCCCCCATTAAATGTCGTGCCCAGGTCCACCGCATCTCACGTAGACAACTTTCGGACATCTTGCTAGTTATTCTTAGTCTATGTCAGTTAAGGACTCGTTTCCATTAATTCTGACTCTTCGTTGCACCAGAATGTGATTGTATGGCACCAGTAGTGAGTTTAGGACCTCCCCATACCTCCTCCCATCTTCCCCATGAAACAACAACTACAACAACGGCGTGCGGGGAGTGTGCGTCCTCACACCGGCTTGGTTAGCCGCCATTGACCATGCGCTCCGACGGGGTTACCACGAAGGGGCTCGTTGTCAGCTCCTCGTCAAGGGCGGAGCCGGTAACCCCCCCGCACCCAATAAGAAGGGCGGACCGATTCCATCTGGGGCGGAGCTAACTAGCCGAGGGCGTGTCACTCCCCGCCGGATATACGCAGCCTACCGGACGTGACGTCAGATGCGCCCCCAGCTTGGAAAGACAAGTCGCGACCTCCGAGCGCTGAGCGACCTCCCCGCATCTTTGGACCGGACCGGGTCAATTTTGCCCCTGAGCCAAGGTGCACCTTGAGCCATCGACTACCCGCTTTCCTTGCCATCAATCCCCGTGTGAGTCAGTTTTGTCCTGTTTATCTGTCGTCTGTCGGGGCTACTATAAGACCGTAATTAAGTGCCTATCTTTCTATGCTGTCTCTCTCATCCCTGTAATCTAACCTTCCGCAATATTATAACCTCCTCCGGAGGTCTTGAGGACTGGACCCCTGGTGTCGTGTCATTTTAAACCCAGCCGTTGTGTCTTTTCCTCAATTGATTTAGCATAGCGCGACAGTCAACGTTCGAGTATAATCGGGTAACTTGTGCGGACACGGCGGCCATTCCGCTCGGCCCACCATAACATCAAAGTCGTGTCCGTAACAATATGTACCTGGATTTTTGTAAGCTTTTTTTGTACAGTAACACGCATTGTAATGTCATAAAGTCTTTTATTTCAACCCTTTTATTTATTTTACTTATTGTACAGTGGATGGATTGGATTGGATTATGGGATTTAGTCTGTATGACTTTTAACAAATGATGCTATTAAAGCGCGGCGTTACGCGCGCTGCTTGCGAGCAAGGAGGAAGCGGACAAGCGGTAACTTATAAGCGTCTTTATTTCAGGAGCTCACTGTAACACTGGCGTGCTCCGGGCTGCGCGCCCGGTGTATATCATGAGGCCACGCCTACCCCTCGGGCGTGGCCACCGCCCACTTGGTGCGCGGAATGATGTCACCACGCCAGTGGGCTTTTGTGTCCGCCACACGCGCCCCCCCAGAATTCCCGCGCACCTGGAGGGCCAGTTTGCGGGGCAGACGAATGACCCGGCCGAAGCGCCCCCTGGCGATCGGCGGCGTCCAGGGTGCAGGGATGCCAGGTGGGATGCCCCTGGCTGCCCCTGGGATGGGTGCAGGACCGGGGGGCGGCGTGGCGGCGGGGCTGGGAGGTGCCGGGGGTCCGCCCGCAGGGGGGCGGCCCCGACGCGGGGGTCGGGCCACTGGCGGTGAATGGTCCACGTCGAGGTGGGCCGGCTTGAGGCGGTCTACCGAAACGCGGTCAGGAGTACCGCCGATGTCCAGGGTGAAGTGCTTTGCCCCGGTCTCCAGCACGCGGAAAGGCCCGTCGTACGAGTGGTGTCCGGTGGGCATCGTGGCGGACGAAGACGTACTCCGCCGTGCGAAGCTCTGGGGCGACGTGCGTCGGTGGGTGCCCGTGGCATGCCGTTGGCACCGGGGCGAACCTCTGGGCGGTCTCTTGCAGAGCGGAGCGCTGCTGTGCCGTGGACCATGGTGCCGTGGAGGCGGGGAGGAACTCTCCCGGCACCCGCAGCGGTTGCCCGAAGACCAACTCCGCCGCGGATGCGCGCAGGTCCTCCTTGGGCGCCGTCCGGAGGCCCAGCAGGACCCAGGGGAGCCTGTCGACCCAGCCGCCGTCGCGGAGGGTGGCCCGGAGCGCGGCCTTCAATGAGCGGTGAAATCGCTCACACAGGCCGTTAGCCTGGGGGTGGTAGGCCGTGGTTCGGTGCAGCCGGACCCCGAGCCCCTGCGCGACCGCCCCCCAGAGCTCCGAGGTGAACTGGGGGCCGCGGTCGGACGAGATGTCTGAGGGAGCGCCGAACCGGGCGACCCAGGTGGCGATGAAAGCCTGCGCGACATCGGCCGCCGTTGTCGACGCCAAGGGCACGGCCTCCGGCCACCGGGTGGTGCGGTCCACCATGGTGAGGACGTAGGTGAAACCCCGCGAGGGGGGCAGAGGTCCCACCAGGTCCATGTGGATGTGGTCAAACCGGCGTTCCAGCACCGTGAACGGGGCCAACGGGGCCTGGGTGTGCCGGTGCACCTTGGCGCGCTGGCACGCGAGGCACGTCCTGGCCCAGCCGCGGACGGCCTTCCGGAGGCCATGCCAGACGAACTTGTCAGCGATCAGCCTTTGGGAGGCCCTCGCGCCCGGGTGGGACAGGCCGTGGATGGCGTCAAACACCTGGCGCTGCCAGCCCGCGGGCACGATGGGGCGAGGACGCCCGAGGGAGACGTCGCACAAGAGGGCCGCGCCCGCGCCAACGAACGCCACCTCGGTGACGCGGAGGCCCGTGACGGCGGTCCGCAAGGCCTGGACGTCGGGGTCAGTGGCCTGGTCCGCTGCCATCCGGGCATAGTCGATGCCGAGGTGGACTGCGTGGGCGACGGCCCGGGAAAGGCAATCCGCCACCGGGTTGTCCTTCCCCGCGACGTGCTGGATGTCCATCGTGTACTCGGACACGGCCGAGAGGTGACGCTGCTGCCGGGCCGACCACGGCTCGGTGACCTTGCCCATCGCGAAGATCAGCGGCTTGTGGTCGACGAAGGCAGTGAACGTACGGCCCTCGAGCAGATGGCAGAAGTGCCTGACCGCCAAGTGAAGCCCGAGCAACTCACGGTCGAAGGTACTGTAACGGCGTTCGGGCGGGCGAAGCTGCCGGCTAAAGAACGCCAGCGGTTGCCAAGCTCCACGCACCCATTGCTCGTGCACCGCGCCCACCGCGTAGTCCGAGGCATCGGTGGTGAGGGCGATCGGTGCATCGGGCGCCGGGTGCGCGAGCATGGTGGCGTTAGCCAAGGCGAGCTTCGCGCCCGTGAACGCCGTGTCCATCTGCTCGGTCCAGGTAACGTCGCCTTTGCCCGGCTTACCTCGGAGAGCTTCGTGCAGGGGGCGCAGGAGCTGGGCGATACGGGGCAGGTACCGATGGTAAAAGTTCACCATGCCCAGGAACTCCTGCAGCCCTCTGATCGTGCGGGGGCGCGGAAACCCCTTCACCGCCTCCACCTTGGCCGGCAGGGGGACGGCTCCGTGCCTGGTGACACGGTGCCCCAGAAAATCGATTATGGTGGCGCCAAACCGGCACTTTGCAGGGTTCACAATCAGGCCATGCTGGCCCGGGCGTTCGAAGAGCGTGCGGAGGTGGCGTAGGTGCTCTTCGCGGGACGCGCTGGCGACGAGGATATCGTCCAGGTAGATGTAGACAAAATCCAAGTCACGCAGGACGCTGTCCATCAGTCGCTAGAACGCCTGAGCCGCATTCTTCAGACCGAAGGGCATGCGCAGAAACTCGAAGAGTCCGAATGGCGTGATGACCGCCGTCTTCGGGACGTCCTCCGGCCTGACGGGGACCTGATGGTAGCCGCGTATGAGGTCCACCTTCGAGAAGAAGGACATGCCCGCCAAACGGGCGGAAAAGTCCTGAATGTGGGGGACGGGGTAGCGGTCGGGAGTCGTGGCGTCATTGAGACGGCGATAGTCCCCGCACGGTCGCCATCCCCCGCCGGGCTTCGGCACGATGTGCAGCGGCGATGCCCAAGCACTCTCTGAGCGCCGAACGATGCCGAGTCGCTCCAGGGTAGCGAACGCCGCTTTTGCCACCGCCAGCTTCGTCGGCTCGAGGCGGCGTGCCCGGGCGTAGACCGGTGGCCCGACGGTGGGGATGTGATGGGCCACCCCGTGCTTGACGGCCCCCGCCAAGAACGTGGGCTGCGTGAGGGCCGGGAAGCCGGCGAGGAGGCGGGTGAATGCATCCGCTGCCGGAAGCGTACAGACCAACGTGGCCGGAACCGAACCGTTCGGCAAGCCGCTTGGCAAGCCGCTCGTTGAGCTGGGCAACGCACAAGCGAGCGAGCTGAACGTCTCGGCCTGGACAAGACGTCTGCGCTTGACGTCGACCAGGAGCCCATTAGCGCACAGGAAGTCCGCGCCAAGCAGTGCCATGGGCACGTCGGCGGTGACGAACGTCCATCGGAAAACCTGCCCTCCGAACCGCAGAGAGAGGCAGCGTTTTCCGTACGTACGGATGGGCGTCCCGTTCGCGGCAAGCAGCGCGGGGCCCCCACCCGCGGCGTGCTTGTCTGACGTGCCGGCGGGAACGACACTCACCTGCGCTCCCGTGTCGCACAGGTAACGGCGCCCGGAGAAGGTGTCCGTTATGAACAGCAGGCTGCTCGAACGGCCGGCGCTCATCGCCACTATTGAGCGCCGGCCCGGGCGTTTCCCGACCTGTTGAAGGAGCATGAGCATGAGCTTCTGAAACTGCCGAGCTTCGTGGCCGAACTTGGCATGGAACCAGCACCAGGTGGTGGAGCTGGAGGAGTGCGGCTGGCTCCGCCAGGCCGGTGGAGTTGGCGGGTTTCCCCGCGGTGGCGGTTTTCGCCGCGGCGGTGGGCGGGGCGTGGCGGCGGTCATGAGGTGCGTATCAGCATGCTGCGTATGCTGTATAAGCTGATGCTGTGGATCAGCAGCATCAGGAGCAGCATCAGCAGCATCAGCAGCAGCATCAGCAGCATCAGCCACGAGGGCCGTGATGGCCACGCCGACTCTCGCCCGCGTGTCCGAAGCGGCGAAGTAGTTGTCCGCCTCGGCTGCCAATGCTCGGGGTTCCGTTAGCCCGGTCCCGGCCAACGCGAGGCGAACCTGCGCTGGAAGTTGGCGACGGAAAAGCGCCCGGAATAGAGAACCGGGGGCTTCGTCGCCCAACAGTGACAGCATATGGTCCATTCGGACCGACGGGCGCGTGTCACCGAGCTCGGGGAGATCCACGAGGCGGTCGGCCCGTGCGTCATCCGTGAGGCCGAACGTGGCTAGGAGTAGCCGCTTGAGTGCCTCGTACTTGTGGCCGTCCGGTGGGTGGCGAAGGACGGACACAACTCGAGCGGCCGTGCCGGGCCCGAGGGAGGCGACGACGTGGCAATAGCGCGTGTCATCGCCGGTGAGGCGCCGAAGCTGAAATTGGGCTTCGGCCTGGACGAACCAGACTTCGGCCTGAGCCTCCCAAAATTCGGGAAGTTTGATGAAGTTGGCCATGGCAATGGCGTCGCGTGTGGAAGGATCGCTCCGGCAGATCCAACGTCGAGGGTGTCACCAGTAAAGCGTGGCGCTGCGCACGCTGCTTGCGAGCAAGGAGGAAGCGGACAAGCGGTAACTTATAAGCGTCTTTATTTCAGGAGCTCACTGTAACACTGGCGTGCTCCAGGCTGCGCGCCCGGTGTATATCATGAGGCCACGCCTACCCCTCGGGCGTGGCCACCGCCCACTTGGTGCGCGGAATGATGTCACCACACCAGTGGGCTTTTGTGTCCGCCACACTATGGTGGAATACGGACTTGGAAATATTTAATAAGTAATATATAATAAGTCCATGAGGGGTGATTCGACTTACGACTACTTCGACTTACGACTTGTGTTACGGATTCGTCACTTCCGTTGTTGTGGTTTTCATCCACTGCAAATATTTCTGATTCCATGTATTATTATTGTTTTCAAAAGGTTTATTGTTTCGGAACTGTTTTCAAAAGGTGAAAAAGTTAGAGTTAAAAGAAACCGAAAACCGGATCGGGAACCGGACGACGACGAAGAAGAGGAAGAGGAGAAAAAGAAGGCGGAGCGAGTGGAGTCGGACAAGAAGCATAGTTGCTTTGCGGTCCGGAGCGAACATTGGCGAGCAAGCGTCACGAGTGAACTTTGGGTTTCCCAGGAAAGGGATTCCCGCGACAGAGTGGTTATCGTTGTGACAGATTAACCTGTGTGTCAGGTTTTGCGATCTATTCCGGAGAGAATCATTGTCGGGCCGTTACGTCTCGAGAACGGGCCGTCGGCCATTTTGACTCGCGCGCTTTGCACGTCGAGCAAGGTTTCTTAGCTTCACTTCAGCCTTTGCGCGTCGCTCTAGGTTTTTCTTTGCTTGACTTCAGCCGTTTTCACCGCATTCAGACGTATCTGGTGTGTGTGTGTGCAATGCGGATTTTGAAGGTAAATCTGAGGCATTCCGCTTGTGGGCCTTGGAACGTCCATACCCGAGGGGGTGATTTCCCAGTTGCCTAGGGGGCGCCTTTGCACAGCTTTGGCAGCAGGACTGTAACTGCCAACCCAACGGGATTCTGGTCTCGATTGGACATTGATCTGACGATCGCTGGAGCGAATCCACTTTGGCTTGAAGCCGGGAATTAGAGACATTGGGAATCTTCTTCTTTTCCGCTCACTCGGAGCACAGTGAGTTATATATTACGAAACTGATGGTACCAGCATAGGACATATTGATTGTACTTTTGATTACTATTATTGTTGTACTGTTATTCTTGTGTGATCTTAATACAATATTTGTTTGTGAGTAACAATTGGTGTGGCTTCTCCATTGATCTTTGACATACAGAATAACACATTTTTTCTGCCGTGACTCCTCTCGGGGCTCGGAGGTACACCGTGACCCGGGGGTCGGGGAGGAGCACGTAACACTTGCTTGTCGGAACGTAACCCCGTCGTAACTCGAGGAGAGTCTGTATTTATAACTCCGTGCTCCCTCCTCCCCCCCCCCCGCACCCCCCCCCCCCCCCCCCCACGCACAGCCAACAATCCGCAATGATGTTCACAATGACCCATCCTTGCTCAAGCCACCAAGAAGTGCTGCAAATATCCTTAGACGTCTCGTTCTACATTATTTCCGGGTACTTATCTCATTCCAATTTAGACTAATGCAGTTTCTGCTGCCACTACCTTTCCGGAGGAACCATTCCATACATTAACAACTGAGTGAAAGACCCTTGCCTTATTACCGTTTGATCTCCCCTCTTCTTTACTCTCAAGTTGATTTGCTTGTCTGGTTGATTTGTTTGTGAAGTAAATGTTAGCTCTTTCACGAGCCTCGATTCAGTATACAAAAAAAAATTAAAAAAAATAAAAAATAAGAAGTTCTGAACAAATCCATTCTGACAGATAAATGCACAAAAAGGGATTTGTAGGTTTCGAGTTTTATGGACGGTGGATGACGCTCTCCTCGTGTCCTCAAACAGACCGATGAGGGAGGTCAAAATGTCACCTGCAACGCCATCACATCGGAGCTCTGGAAACCAAATAATTTAATCTTCTGCTTGTGTTCGGCGATGGAATTACCATTCTGCGGGGTTTGCGCAATTGCACGTTCGTCTTTCAAGCAAGCTTTTGTAACGTCCATTTTCTGTTTCTCGATTCATTGACAAATGTGCGGTTCCTGCAACATCGCAATAATGTTTTATTTACAAATAACGTACAACGACTGTGATATAATAAAAATGTAGTTCCGTCCCACCTCGACAAACTACGCAATTTTGATATCGATTCGTGAGTGAATTTTTTATATAACGGGACACAAACGGAAATATCGGCAACGATTTGCCTTTTGCTTCTTCACGTTCACGGAAGTGCTGAACAGGCCCAAAGGAGCTCAGGATAGATATTGGTGGGAGAAACGAGCAAGGGAAGGCGGACGTAGCTTTCCCTCGAGGAGCGGATCACATCAGGGTCAGATTTGTGCTAATGGAGAGGGGAGAATGAAGTTTTGACCAATGGATGGAGCGTGAGGTGGGGCTTAATTCTTCAGTGATTGGGAATGGTTTTGAGGCAGCCAATAGCAAACATAAAAATGTGGCAGCCAATTGTAACCGAGCAAATCGTAGCAGCCAATAGCAAACGAGCAAATCGTGGAAGTCAAGAGCAAACGGGCAAATCGTGGCAGCCAATAGCAAACGAGCAAATCGTGGAAGCCAATAGCAACCGGGCAAATCGTGGCAGCCAATAACAAATGGGCAAATCGTGGCAGCCAATCGCAAACGAGCAAATCGTGTTGGTCAAATGCAAAGCGGCGCAAGAGTCTCCCGACAGAAATAAAAGTGCACAGCGCGGTTTTAATCGCATTGTTGGCGTTTGGTGAAAAAGTTGTTTTTCAAATTGGTGTTATTGTCACCATGGCTCGTTCGAAGCAAACCGCCCGCAAATCGACTGGTGGAAAAGCTCCCTCAAAGCAGTTGGCGACAAAGGCGGCACGGAAAAGTGCTCCAGCCACCGGTGGCGGGAAAAAGCCGCATCGTTACCGTCCAGGAACTGTGGCGCTGCGCGAGATCCGGCGCTACCAAAAGTCCACGGAGCTGCTCATTCGCAAGCTGCCGTTTCAGCGCCTCATCCGTGAAATCGCACAGGATTTCAAGACCGATTTGGGATTCCAGAGCTCCGCAGTGATGGCGCTGCAGGAGGCGAGCGAGGCCTACCTCGTTGGTCTGTTTGAAGACAGTAATTTGTGCGCGATTCATGCCAAACGTGTCACCATCATGCCCAAAGACATCCAGCTGGCACGACGTATCCGCGGGGAGCGAGCTTAACGCGCTCGTCCAAGGTCTTGTGCACAGCTTCCGCACCACACCACCCAACGGCTCTTTTCAGAGCCACAACACCTTTCTTGAAAGTGTAATCGCCATTCACCGAACTCGCCACCTGTCGCTACCTTTTGTGTGTATAATGTGTACACGGGTCAGAAGGAAATACGTTTTGTAATGCCATTTTTATGAAGACAGAGGGAAACGTTGAACAAGAGGGTGGAGTTTCGCTGTCTTCAGGGAATGGGGTTTCAATGAAACCGCCACAGGATTGACATGTGACAATTATTGGGGATCATATTGTTGCAGATCTCAGGGGTCAGCGCTCCCCTTATCAAGGGGGGTTTAATCCCCCTGTCCGTGACTGACCGACCCGAGTCCTTCGAAGTTATAACGCTCCTTCTGGTCGGTATTAGATAGGGTCATTGGTCAATGTAGTCCCAAATACCTACTTACTAACCCGACCGTAAAGCAGGGAAATAACTCCTACTCGAACCACGGACGTGATGGTAAATGCCGAGCGGTTAGCAGTCCGCGATCCAGGCCGTTAACAAATGACTAAACCGATTCTGTGTGGTTCCTAATCGTGCCACAGGTACTCAATTGAGATAAAGGATGGATGCGATCGGATGGAGAGGAAACCAGAAGGTAGGAAGAACAAAGATGGGTTTATTAATTATGTACAAAGAAAGAAAGAGGACCCGAAAGGATGTACAGAAAAGGAAGAGG
The DNA here is from genome assembly GCF_964187855.1 of Myxine glutinosa. NCBI lineage: Eukaryota > Metazoa > Chordata > Myxini > Myxiniformes > Myxinidae > Myxine > Myxine glutinosa. The sequence goes on along the minus strand of NC_136264.1, from coordinate 75,341,370 downwards.
AAGAAGGAGCACACAGCGCAGTCTTAATACAGTCTTACTCTACGACCCCAGACAAACATACGCACTCACACGGGGATTGTAGCTGGTAGGGTGGAAGGTCCAGGCAGATGGTCCAGGCGATGGGTGCCAGGCTCCAGGTGAGGTTCCGGTTCCGTGGCCGAAAACTCGGCAGGCAGCTTCGCGCATATCGTTCACCCGCGAGCGGACCTTACATATGGCGGGGGGGGGGGGGGGGGAGGCTCGTGTCCTTTAGCGTATGTAACAGATGGACGATCGTGCTAAACGCTCCCTCTCTCTCTCGTTCTCATTCTGCACCAGCAAGTGAATCCTCCTTTTCCAATGTGCGCTCCGTATCAAAAGAAGTCCCTCACAATAGGCGCGCCTCCAACAAGTCCTTGCAAGTCAACCGTCTCTGCGCAGTCCTGTGAAAGGGCTTTGCGCTCGCGCTTATATATCGTGCTTCAAGATCACTACGCGCTTCATCAAGCCACGCCCGCCAGTGATATTTCATCAGCCCTGGTTGGCTGGTGGGGGCTTACCGGCCACGCCTTGATGACTAGTTGACAGGCCACACCTTCTTCTTGGCGTCCCGCCCCCTTCTTCCTCGAGCCGACCGCATGGTCAATGGCGGCGCTTGAGCGAGCGTGAACCAAGGCGCGTAACAGAATTTGGAGAGAGGTCGCAAAATGAACAAAAAGGCCTACTCCTTATTTGATTGATGCAATGCAGATTCAACTATTGGAAACACAGCCTTAACTAAAACACATAATAAGGAAATAACTGTAATTTCTAAGGTGGCCTACGTGTTGCTGTGGCCTAACTAGGGGTGCAACCTTTAACCTTCACTGTGATATTTACAAGTTAGGGTTCTAAAACCGCAACACTGCACCCTCCCTTTTTCCAGGCCCGTCCCGAGCCGAAACACAAGGGCTCTCTTTTAACTTAATGTGACACTTAGGTGTGGTTACCCTCTACTTTTAACCTCACCCTGAGTGCGACAGTTTTAACACTAGATATGTCCCACCTGCTGCATTGCATCCTACCTAACTGACTAACACCCACAATTAACCGAATTACGGAATTGTCTTCAAACTAAACATTTAGCTGGTGGGGAGCATTATTTTACAAAAACACGAGTTATTTACAAACTGTCACCCAGGACCTGTCTTTTGTGGGAAAAGAAGAGATGTATGAAAAGAGGAAATGCCATTGCCATGCACTGCACCGATACACCATACCATATGTACCAATATGCACCAATAAAGAAAAAATGCACCAAAAGCACCAAAAAAGCACCATCACCAAAATGCACAAAACAAACATTTTAAAAATAAGTGATGATGTCTTCTGCTTCTTTGCTCTGCTGGGCCGCTGTTTCTGGTTGTCTTGATTTTCTTGCTTGATATTAATTTGAATAAGAAAGGGCACAAACCGTGTCCGCTTTTTATTATTGATTTGGCCAGCAGGGCCAATTTCGGTGGTCCACTGCTGGACATGGGTGCCACTTTAAAACAGTGGTCCGCAAGGCATACACCGCTGGTAACAATGGTCAGTCCCAGCAGAGACGCCGGGCCACAGAACGTGTGGTCCATAAGGTGGTGCTAGGCCACAGAACGTGTGGTCCATATGGTGCATCAGTGCAGGCAGGAGGCAGCAAAGGTGCGGGCACACAACTCGCAGCACCTGCACACTTCCCTCGGGCACAAAAGAACAATGGTCCGTGAGTGGGGAAGGAAGGACAAGCAGATCAGCGGGCAGGGGTGCAAGGATACACATCAAAGCGAAGCAATGCGACATGAAGGGCACGGGAGAGCGAGCCGAGAAAGCTTGTCCCTATCGTTCGTCACCCCCCATGTCACCTACCCTACCCTTGCCCTTACCCGTATTTACACAATCTACACCTTTACAAATTCGTCGCTATGTCTCGTCCCCCAATATCTCCCCAAAACCGAATTCATCATCAATCCCTCCTGAGGAGGAAGAGATGGAATAACAAACAATGTCTCACCCATGTCAAGATGTGTCTTACATTTCCAACATTTGCACAAAATCTGGTGTGGAGTTCTATTACCTCGGTGAGTGGTTGCGGATGGTGCGAAGATATTTTCATCCTAGCTACACTTCTAATTGACATTAACACTTTAAACTACCCGGGGTCTTGCCCTGCCAATCCATTGGCCATCATTAAACTATGCGGTTCTAAAAACCAATTCCCATTGCACATACTGTGGCGCTCTCCAATTTGGGGTCTAACTCCCCCGATTTTTCTACCTGTGCCCTTGCACAATTTCAGGGCTGGTTCGTGTGGCTCACCAGCAGGTCCGCTCACCTGCACACCTCCTCCACTGCAGTTGCCACCCGAGCTTACCTGCTCCTCACCCTAACCTGGGGAAGGCCCTCCCTGGCACTTACCCCACTAATGCCCCCTCTGGCATCGGGCTACCCGGGTCCTCTCCTTGGGATCCACAGGCCCCATTGAACTCCACTTTCCTCCCAGAGCCTACCTGCGGCCTCACCTGCCTGACAGACTACCAGTGGCGGAGTGCCCAACCAACCATTCTCACTAACAGGCCACACGCCCAGCCATTCCACTCTACTCATGCACCAAACAAAACACTTCTTCCTACTACCCGCATCACAGATGTCAATCTCCAACCACAATTTACCTACTCCCTCTACCTACTTTTAAACTACCCTCCCCGGGTACTCGTGAAGGGGTCCATCCTTCCCCCATCCACTCCTTCGCACCATACACTCCACTCCACTCATTCCAAAATACTCACTCCACACCATTCATTCCACACACCTGTACTTCACCTGCAGGTCAATCACTCAACACACACACACATCTGTCTCGAGCATTGCCTCATTTCAACAAGCTCACCAGCAACCTTCATACGCATTACGCAATGCCTTATTTCATCCGAAACCTCCTGCTCACACACACAGCATCATCTGGCTATCTATTTCCCCTCTAAAACTCGTGCTTCCCCATCATCCCTTTATACTACTGCACTCCCTCGTCATTACCATCCAACTACTCTACTCGACGTCCTCACTACAGGTACAATAGTCACTACTTAAATCTCAGTCACCTATGGTCATTTCTAGATCCCTATACATTTATCCTAACCCTCCCGGGCTAGTTTGTACTGCCACCCCATAAACTATAGCTCCTCTGCCCAAAATTGAATGGTACAACTACCATTCCTATCACTACCACTACTATTTGTCCACTATACTCGATGAGCCTCTCGGTGCGCCAATGCATTTTTACTGCTTGGCTTCGCAAAACCGAGCAATGCATGCGGATGGTCAGTCTCCTGCAGGTTGGGTCCGTCCAGCATTCGGATTCAGGGGAGAACGTTTTGTCAGGCCAAGACTCCAGGCACCATCCCTACACAGGGCCTTGCGCTCCCAAGCGCTATTGCCCAGCCTTTCCCGGCCGGAGCGCCGCCACCACAAGGGGACGCCGCTCCGAACCCTCCTTCCTCCCCTCGAACCGGGCCGGTCGCCTTGCCTGGCAAAACGCGGCACCGACCGTGCAGGGCGGAGCCCGGCCCGAATCGTGCATGGCGCTCCGTGCAGGAGCGACGCGGCAACGATCCCGGCCAGCCCCCGCAGCACACAAAGCGCACCACGCCCCAAGAGCTCGCGTCGGCTATAAGTCGGCCTGAACGCTGTCCCGGTTAGCATCGATGCTCCCCTCGCATGCTCACACCACGCATTCCTTTTCTCTCTTGCAAAACCCGGCGCTCCGACGCCTCTCATACATCGCACGCATTCTACTACTGCACTCGCTCGTGCATTCCCTTTCACTCCACACTCTGGCGCACACCACTCACTGCTCACACACTCCATAACACACCTCTCTCACGCGCCTTCTTGCGCACACTCTCCCGGTACGTACTCCGTACCACTCATGGGGGTGCACTCTTGCATCCACCCATTCAGTGCACACCTACCCATGGGTGTGCAATCCCCTATCGCACACCCAATCACGCGCTCTGGTGTGCTCGCCAGCACACGCTCCACAACCAACTCAGGTGTGCATCCTCGCACACGCTCCTCATCCATCTCACTCTCTGTGTCACACTTCTCACACATACACTCCTCTGTGCATTCTCCCTCACTTTCAGACTCTGTCGTGCATTCATTCTCACTCTCTGTAATGCACTCTCTGTAATTCGTTGTGCTCTGGCGCCATTCGCACATGCGCGCCATTGCCATTCACACAGCGCACCACGGACCTCCTACGAGCGCCCGGGTTAAGCCTGGATCCCAAGCGCGCGAAAACTTTCGCGCAAAACTCTTGTGCGCCAAATCTTTTCGCGCCATTTATTACCCTTCTCACCTTGGCGCTTCATCCTCTTCGCTCCACCACCTGCAAACTTTCATTTTGGTTATGCAGCACGACATCACGATGTGAATTCAGACTTTGAGCAATTTCCATCACTTTCTCCGATTTAATTCCTCTCTCTGCCGTCTCTCCAATTTCAATTTCGACTATTTATTTTTCTTTAATTTATTTTCCCTCGTCGACCGCTGGCGCTAATAAAATCAAATTTTCTAATTCTGCGGTCGTCGGCTTCTCTATACCCCGGGTCGCAATGTCTATACCCGTCCAGTTACCTGCGCCTTGCTCAGTCTCGCTTTCCCCGTGCTTCTCAAGCCGCATTACCTCGTCGCGTACAAATGCGACCTCCTCATTCGCCCTGCGGTCAATTTCCCTCTCAACTTCCTTTGTCTCATACCTGGCTTGGCCCCTCGCTAGCCCCTCGTTTACTTCCCGGGCTTGGCCATTTATGTCCTCCAATTGGTCCCCTACTTTATTTTCTAATCCTCCCAATTTATTTTCTAATCCCCCAAATTTACTTTCTAACCCCCCAATTTTGCGGTCCAATCCCCCAAATTTGCGATCTAATCCCACAATTTGATCGCCCAATTCATTTCTCAACCCCCCAATTTAGCTTCCCAATTGCTCCCCCATTCTATTTTCCATTCCCTTAAAGCTATCCTCTGTGTTGACCATAAAGGCCATCATGTGGGTCACAAATAGGCCCCAGTCTACTGGTGCCGCGGGCTCCGATCTCGCCGCCATGTGCAAGGCGCCGCCATTTTGTGCGCCTGCAACCCCCACTACCGCACCTTCTTCGCTTTCCTCCTCCATTACTCCCACCTCTTCCCTGGGGTCCTGGGTTGCCTCTAACGCCTCTTCTATTTCCCCCACCGGCATCCGATCGCCTTGATTATCCATGGCACGATTTTAATTTGGTTTTTAATACTAAATTTTGGCTGCTCATAATTTTTGACCAAAATTTTCAGATATATTAAAATTTGGTTCGGGTCCAAATCCCACTCCCAGACACCAATTGTTGCGGATCTCGGGGGTCGGCGCTCCCCTTATCAAGGGGGGGTTAATCCCCTTGTCCGTGAATGACCGACCTGAGTCCTTGGAAGTTATAACGCTCCTTCCGGTCGGTATTAGCTAGGGTCATTGGTCAATGTAGTCCCAAATACCAACTTACTAACCCGACCGTAAAGCAGGGAAATAACTCCTGCTCGAACCACGGACGTGATGGTAAATGCCGAGCGGTTAGCAGTCCGCGATCTGGGCCGTTAACAAATGACTAAACCCGATTCTGAGCGGTTCCTAATCATGCCACAGGTACTCAATTGAGAGAAAGGATGGATGCGATCGGATGGAGAGGAAACCAGAAGGTAGGAAGAACAAAGATGGGTTTATCAATTATGTACAAAGAAAGAAAGAGGAAACGAAAGGATGTACAGAAAAGGAAGAGGAACAAGCAGCACATAGGGCAGTCTTTATACAGTCTTACTCTACGACCCCAGACAAACATACGCACTCACACGGGGATTGTAGCTGGTAGGGTGGAAGGTCCAGACAGATGGTCCAGGCGATGGGGTCCAGGCTCCAGGTGAGGCTCCAGGTGAGGCTCCGGTTCCGTGGCCGAAAACCCGGCAGGCAGCTTCGCGCGTATCGTTCACCTGCGAGCGGACCTTACATATGGTGGGGGGGGGGGGGGGAGGCTCGTGTCCTTTAGCGTATGTAACAGATGGACGGTCGTGCTAAACGCTCCCTCTCTCTCTAGTTCTCATTCAGCGCCAGCGAGTGAATCCTCCTTTTCCAATGTGTGCTCTGTATCAAAAGCAGTCCCTCACAATAGGCGCGCCTCCAACAAGTCCTTGCAAGTCAGCCGTCTCCGCGCAGTCCTGTGTAAGGGCTTTGCGCTCGCGCTTATATATCACGCTTCAAGATCACTACGCGCTTCATCAAGCCACGCCCGCCAGTGATATTTCATCAGCCCTGGTTGGCTGGTGGGGGCTTACCGGCCACGCCTTGATGACTAGTTGCCAGGCCACACTTTCTTCTTGGCGTCCCGCCCCCTTCTTCCTCGAGCTGACCGCATGGTCAATGGTGGCACATGAGTGAGCATGAACCAAGGCGCGTAACAGAATTTGGAGAGAGGTCGCAAAATGAACAAAAGGGCCTACTCCTTATTTGATTGATGCAACGCAGATTCAACAATTGGAAACACAGCCTTAACTAAAACACATAATAAGGAAATAACTGTAATTTATAAGGTGGCCTCCATGTTGCTGTGGCCTAACTAGGGGTGCAACCTTTAACCTTTACTGTGATATTTACAAGTGAGGGTTGTTACATATTTATGTGAATGTATGTGAATTACCATTCAGGTCTTTGCTTATCCGTGTGTAGTATATTAAGTTGTTGTGTAGTTGTTGTGGTTGGAGGGTCAGGAGCCCTTCTGAAAAAGTGGCCGGAAACGGAAGTGACCGGAAACGGGAGAGGAAAAGACACGAGGGGAAAAGGAGGAGGATTTTTCTTCCTCGCCCCGCACCGACGAAAGGTGGGATTGATTGAGCCGTGTGGAAAAGCGGCGTTCCCGAGCCTGTCTGGCGAGAGGAGTTACCGGGACGGATACCTGCCCGGTGGACGTCAAACTGTCGTGTGGCCGTGCACCGACCCAGCGTTTGGCGCCGTTCGCGACCCCGTCTAAAAAGACGCGTACGGGGCGCCCGTTGGGGCCTAACACGCCTGGCAAGCGGCGTGGGGCTTTTGGCTTGCTTTCCCGTCCCCGCTTCGCGTGGCCGCGAGGGGCTGTAGCCGGGGTGCCGGGTACGATACCTGCCCGGTGGAAACACGTCCACCCGGGGTTCGTTCAACCGCCCGAGTGCGGCGACGCCGACCATCATCTTGGTCAGGAGGGGCCCAGAGACATTGTGCGGGACCGAGACCAAAAGGGGGTCGTGAGTACTCACCGGGACACACGTATATAAGATGGCCATCTTAATCATAGGGAATTGATTGTGGGTTGGGAATTGTTGATGGTTGTGTATTGTTGATTGCTCGGGGAAAATCTCCGTGGTTGTATCGTTGAAATTGTATGGTATCATTACCATTGAAATATATCCTTGAACATCAGTTGTCTCTTGGGTGAAATTCATATGGATTGCGTGGCGAAAGCGCATATATGATACAGCTTTCTGGCGAAGTTCCTCTCACGGTCCGGGGGTCACCGAGACCAGGTATTCACCGAGGGGACCACGTAACAGAATTGGGGGCTCGTCCAAATTACGATTTGCGGTTTCGCAATTGGGTCTACGTCCGGGATTTAAAATTGTATAACATAATAAAATAATAATTTTTTATTAATTAAAATTTATTAATTAATTATTAATTGGTAAAAAAAAATTTGAGAAATTGGGGTAAAGTCTTGGGTGAAGGTTAACAGGTGTTAACGATAGGCACCATGGCGTTTGTGGCACAGAACTTTGTGGTAACCCCGAGTGAGGCACAGTTCCGAGCGTTGCTAAAGTCGGACCTCTTGAAATTGGCCAAACATTTTAACTTGGAGGTCCGAACTAATTTGAGGAAGGCAGAGTTGCAGGCCACGGTGATACAATCTATGGTGGGATTAGGAACATGGGACGAGTTAGCCTGGGAGTGGCTACCCGAAGAACCAGAAGACGTTGACCTCCGGAAACTGGAGTTGCAATTACGGAGCCAGGAACGGATTAAAGAAGAAGAAAGGAAAGCAGAAAAGGAAAGAGCAGAAGAAGAAAGGAAAGCAGAAAAGGAAAGAGCAGAAGAAGAAAGGAAAGCAGAAAAGGAAAGATCAGAAGAAGAAAGGAAAGCAGAAAAGGAAAGAGCAGAAGAAGAAAGGAAAGCAGAAGAGAGGAGGGAAGAGAAACAAGCAGAGGAAAGGAGAGTGGAACGAGAACTCCAGGAAAGGTTAGCAGAAGAAGAAAGGAAAGCAGAAAAGGAAAGAGCAGAAGCAGAAAGGAAAGCAGAAGAGAGGAGAGAAGAGAAACAAGCAGAGGAAAGGAGAGTGGAAAGAGAACTCCAGGAAAGGTTAGAAGGGAGAAAAGCGGAGGAGAGGAGAGCTGCAAGGGACCTCGAAGCAGAGGAGAGAAAAGCGGAAAGGGAATTAAAGGAACGTGACATGGAGCTTCAGCAAGAAATCAAATTCAAGGAGCTGGAGTTAATGAGAGAACGGGGAGAGGCACCACCCTTGCTGACGGGGTCGACACCTAACCAGAAAACCTGGGATGCGGGCAGACATGTGAGGCTGGTTCCACCGTTCAGTGAAAAAGAAGTCGCGAAATTTTTTCCACACTTTGAGAAAGTGGCTCGACAATTAAACTGGCCGGAGGAGGCCTGGACCATACTCGTGCAAAGTGTGCTGGTGGGGAAAGCTCAGAAAATTTATTCGGCGCTACCAATGGACCAATGTGCAGATTATGAGGTACTGAAGACGCACATCCTCAAAGCGTATGAGTTGGTTCCGGAAGCTTACAGGCAAAAATTCAGGAATGCCAGGAAGAGGGAGAGTGAGACCCATGTGGAGTTTGCCAGAGTGAAAGAAAACATGTTTGATCGGTGGTGTGAGTCAAAAGGAGTCGGGAAAGACTTCGAGACATTGCGAGACTTGATCCTGGTGGAGGAATTCCAGCAGTGTGTCCACGAGGACATCAAAGTGTACCTGCAGGAAAAGAAAGTACCAAAGTTGTGGGACGCAGCCACCATGGCAGATGATTATGCCTTAACCCACCGAATAGGGGTCCACGAACCTAACTCCTCGCCTAGATCTCCGCAGGGGAGGTGGGGAACAGCAGGTGCGGAGAACGACCATACATGGCGGCGGCCTCGAGATGATTATGGGGACAACTATGATACCCCACCTGTTCGAAATCAGAGGGATGCGGGCCCAAGACAAACTTATAGTTCGGGGGGCCCGAGGCAGACCACGAGTTTTTCCTCCGGGCCTAATTGCACTTTTTGCAAGAAACCTGGACACTTGATGTCCAGTTGTTACCGCATGAAAAGCGAAGACCCAGAGCGGAGTCCGACTACTACGACTCCAAATGCAATGGCCATTGTGAGAAATCGCCATCAAAAGGGTTACCAACCATTTATTTCAGAGGGGTTTGTGTCACGGGATGGAGCCTCGACTAACCGGAAACCGGTTAAGATATTGAGGGACACAGGGGCACATCAATCTTTAATGCTTGAAGGCATTTTGCCATGGTCCGAGGAGACGGCAACGGGGGATAGTGTTCGTTTACAGGGGATCGGGGGCGGTGTTAGTGCTCCCCTTCATGTCATCCATTTGGAGTCCGATTTGGTGTCAGGACCGGTCACCGTCGGTTTACAAGCCACGCTTCCTGTAGAGGGTGTATCTGTGGTTATCGGGAATGATTTGGCCGGGGGTCAAGTTTATGGTAACCTGAGGGTTGGTAAAGAGCCCAGCAGGGAAAATAACACCACACCAGCTCGGGATGGCGACAAAAGTGCCAAGTTATTTGTAGGGGGACTGAACTTCAAAACAGAGGAAGAAGTTCTGACCTCTGTCTTCAACAGATATGGGCCGCTGGTGGAAGTGCGGTTGGTAAGAGACTGGGAAACGCAACAGTCAAGAGGGTTCGGCTTTGTCACATTTGCCAGCACAAAAGACGCCAGAGAGGCAGAGAAGAATTGGAATGGCAAGGATTTGGAGGGTCGGACCATAACAGTAGGGAAGGCATTTCGTAGGCGTCGAGAGGTCTACAGGAGAGGACAACTGGGCGGTAGTTTTGGTGGTGGCCGCAATCAATATTATTATGGAGGCTCCCTGAGTTACGGCCGCTCCCGAAGGAAGGATTGGCAAAGTAGTGGCCGAGAAGGAGACCGCTATTCATGGGACTACAGGGACAAGTGGTCCCACCCTAATTATTAGGGAAGTTCTGAGAAGTTGAAGCACTGAATGCGGCGGAGCCGCCGAGCCAAGATTCCTACACGGATTAACCGTGAACGCCGTTCCTAAAGGCGTCCATGTAGTGAACTTTCATGCACGGACTAACCGTGAACTCCACGTTCCTCAAGGCGCCCATGTAGAGAACTTTCCTGCACGGACTAACCGTGAACTCCACGTTCCTAAAGGCATCCATGTAGTGAATACTCGGCTTGGCCTCCCGGAAAAAATGCTATCGAGTGGCTTAACTTTGGATCTTTGATCAACCCCTTAACCTTCATTCACAAGAAACTGACGGTCAAAGTCAGAGGGTCAGGAGATGGAGTTTGATTTGGCAGGGACAATGTCGTGGCTGGTGCTTAGTCCAGAGGGAGTAATCTGGAGGGGTTGTGGTGAAATTTTGGTTGCTTTATTTTTAAGTGATAACTGTGCCCGGGGGGAACTGATAATGTGGGGGGGTTGAGTTATCTGGTTTGTTTCTCCAAATTGGCCGGCAAAGAAAGTTTTCGCTGGGTTCAAACTTTCTTTCTTGAAGGGGGGGAGTGTTACATATTTATGTGAATGTATGTGAATTACCATTCAGGTCTTTGCTTATCCGTGTGTAGTATATTAAGTTGTTGTGTAGTTGTTGTGGTTGGAGGGTCAGGAGCCCTTCTGAAAAAGTGGCCGGAAACGGAAGTGACCGGAAACGGGAGAGGAAAAGACACGAGGGGAAAAGGAGGAGGATTCTTCTTCCTCGCCCCGCACCGACGAAAGGTGGGATTGATTGAGCCGTGTGGAAAAGCGGCGTTCCCGAGCCTGTCTGGCGAGAGGAGTTACCGGGACGGATACCTGCCCGGTGGACGTCAAACTGTCGTGTGGCCGTGCACCGACCCAGCGTTTGGCGCCGTTCGCGACCCCGTCTAAAAAGACGCGTACGGGGCGCCCGTTGGGGCCTAACACGCCTGGCAAGCGGCGTGGGGCTTTTGGCTTGCTTTCCCGTCCCCGCTTTGCGTGGCCGCGAGGGGCTGTAGCCGGGGTGCCGGGTACGATACCTGCCCGGTGGAAACACGTCCACCCGGGGTTCGTTCAACCGCCCGAGTGCGGCGACGCCGACCATCATCTTGGTCAGGAGGGGCCCAGAGACATTGTGCGGGACCGAGACCAAAAGGGGGTCGTGAGTACTCACCGGGACACACGTATATAAGATGGCCATCTTAATCATAGGGAATTGATTGTGGGTTGGGAATTGTTGATGGATGTGTATTGTTGATTGCTCGGGGAAAATCTCCGTGGTTGTATCGTTGAAATTGTATGGTATCATTACCATTGAAATATATCCTTGAACATCAGTTGTCTCTTGGGTGAAATTCATATGGATTGCGTGGCGAAAGCGCATATATGATACAGCTTTCTGGCGAAGTTCCTCTCACGGTCCGGGGGTCACCGAGACCAGGTATTCACCGAGGGGACCACGTAACAGGGTTCAAAAACCGCAACAATATGTAATGTCACCAGCAAGGTGGTTCATGTTAAAATACACATTTGTTTTTGTTTTTGAACCATAACATGTATTATTTGACCCGTTCATCTCCTCAAACCCAAAATAATAATACAAACCCTGCTGTCAACATTGCATTTCTGGTGCAAAACAATACGTAATACAAAGATCAAGTTGCCTGAAGCTCCTTCGTGAACGAGTTGGTGGCTCTGAAAAGAGCCGTTTTGTTGTTGTAGCTGTTAATGAACACCACCCCCAAAATGTTTAACCACCGAAACCGTAAAGTATACGGCCCTGGCGCTTCAAAGCGTACACCACATCCATGGCAGTAACGGACTTTAACCTCGTTGAACCACCGTCCATTGTAAATGTCATTTTATTCAGGTTCAAACAATGAATTCTCATGACGTTCAAGTTCAACCAGTAAACAGCAGAACCTTTCGCTATTATTACGAAGCTTTACTTTAACGCGTGGAAGATCTTTGAAGTTGCTGCATTACATGGAAGACCTTGCACCTCTCTTGGACGACAAGGGATGAATTGAACCAGTCAAGTAAATGTAAATGAGATATCACAACAGTTTCGTTTACAACACCTGGATGCATCCACAACATCACACGAAGCACGACACAAGAACAGGGGAGTAACCGGGTCGACGATTTTATTCGCGTTTGGATTTAAAAAAAACTTTCCAACCATTGCTTACACCCGTGTGCTGTTGGTGAGTGGTAAACAAGTATATTCACATTTGTGATGGTCCATGCAAAGATGACCTCGACACGAACCTCCAAAAAGGAGTTTTTTCATGTTTGTATCATTGCCTTGCAAAGGTGGCTACAGACAGGTGCACATTTCACCATTAACTTTGTGAGGTTTCATTCAGGTCAAAGAAGATATTTTACTCGTGAAAAACAGATTCTGAGCACAGAAACAACTTTGGCGAAGCCCGAGAACGTGTTCGAGTAAGCAATGTTCTGTCAAAGCAGATCGTCCATGTGCCGTGTCGGGCCGTGGAATGCGGCGAAAGGTCCAGATATTTGAAAATATCCTTCTCTCCGTTTGCCAGGATGTGCTCGTACCTGGAACGATTGTGCGCATTGCGCATGGAGTTATCGTTCATATGAATAACAAAGCTCAAAGTGACGCAGGAAACACAAACCGATACGGTGAACGACCCCATCGTTTTCCGAACGCTCACGTTGATTTCAACGACGTCCGCTCGTTCACGCCATCACTACAACAGGCGACGTGGCGAAGCGACGCTTTATTTGTGAAACACTGAACTTTTTGGATCTTCGTATTACCTCTCATACTCTTGTTGGCGCGTAATGTCGGAGTCTGTTCCTGTTTCAGCAGCACTTTCAACTTCGGCCTCGTCTGTCAAGCGAGGGAAAAATAAACCTGGCGCTTCCAAGACCTTGAGGAAGACTGACGGCCCCCTTTCGGAAAAGATCATCAAGGTGGTGGGATCGAGCAAGGAGCGAAATGGTATGTCACTTGTCGCCTTGAAAAAGGCCCTGGGGGCAGATGGCTACAATCTCCAACGGAATTCCGTTCGTATCAATTCGGCTGTGAAGAGGCTCGTTGCAAGTGGAAATCTTGTGCCGACCAAGGGAACGGGCGCTGCCGGCTCATTCAAACTGAACAAGGAGAAGAGTGCGAAAGTGAAGAAGAGCACCAGTCCCAGAAAAGTTGTGAAGAGCACAATCAAGTCTGAAGCGGCCAAGAAAGCGACCAAAAAGCCAGCAGTGAAGAAGGTGGTGCGGAAGGTATCTCCCAAGAAACCGAAAAGACCTATCGCCGCCTCTTCAAAGCGATCCAGTAAGTCGCCTGCCAAGGTGAAGAAAAACGTGAAGAAGGTTCTGCCTAAGACGAAGGGAAAGATCAAGACGACGAAACCAAAGTCCAAGCTTGCAACCAAGAGGTTGAAGAACAAGAAGGCGACGCTCAAAAAGAAGCGAGAGGAAGGGAAGACGAGAGAGTCGAGGTGAAGTTTCTCTTGTTCCTCCTCGTCTCACTTGCCCGAAACCCACAACGGCTCTTTTCAGAGCCACCACCTCGTTCACTTGAAAGGAGCTGATCCGATGGTTCATAAAATCACTGGTGGGGCTGGCACATTGCAAACAACTTGGTGCATCCTACGTGCAGACATAATAGATATAACCTTTATATACATTATTCGATGAAGTGGTTTGTGAAAGAGCTTTATAAACAAGAGCACGAGGTTCAAATTATTTGCAAGACCAACAAAAGTTGTTCCATATTCATTCATAACTTATTTATATCAAACAATGACCAAAGAATGGCAAGTCACGTGACTCAACACGCAATGTTAAATATGCAACATTAAAAGTGTGTCATCACGACTACCATTACTTAGTATTTACCAAATTACTAATTTCTAAGATCACTTAGTAATTGACCCATTTGCCCCAATGTTCAGGAACAATGTCCGACCAATAAATGAAACTTGCCCCATTTGACATTGACACAGGTCGTTGACCATCCCCGTTTACCTGTAAACCCAGTGCCTCGTGTCTGGAAAAGCTCGAACATTACACTATTCTTCGTCCTTTCTCTGCACTAAGTTTCCTCATTCGGAATCCAAATACAAAGTGCTCGCAGTATTTATGAACCGTACACTGTACTATGCATATACCTGCATCTCGTCAACGTATGAGCCCAACTAATTCAGACATGTCGATATTTCACTGAACCATCCTGAAGCCCCGTCCCGATCCACCCAGCACCCCCTGTCTAGTTCATCAAATCAATTCACTGGGTCTTTATCTTTTCCCAGTCTTTGTTAAAAACAAACCAAATGCTTCATAAAACACGTCTGCGTCTCTTTCTGACCCGGATACACTATTACAATACACACACAAAAGGGAGTGAGAGGTGCCGAGTTCGGTGAAAGGTCGATTACACTTTCAAGAAAGGTGTTGTGGCTCTGAAAAGAGCCGTTGGGTGGTGTGGTGCGGAAGGTGTGCACAAGACCTTGGACGAGCGGGTGAAGCTCGCTCCCCGCGGATACGTCGTGCCAGCTGGATGTCCTTGGGCATGATGGTGACACGTTTGCGTGAATCGTGAAGGATCAAAAGGTCAAGGTTCAAAAGGTCAAGGTTCGAAAGGTCAAAGTTCAAAAGATTCTGGCTCACATGCAAATATATGGATCACACAGAGTTTGGAGGCGGAGTCCACAACTTGATGTTCAGCCATTGGAAAGGGAAAAGATGGGCGTGTGTGATTCCTGATCCGAATTCACCCTTAAAACAACTCAATTCGCACCATGACGTTCATTCACGTTTAGGTTACTTCGATATTTGTTCCTCTCTGCGAATCATGTCGGGACGTGGTAAAGGTGGTGGAAAGGCTCGTGCTAAGGCAAAGACTCGTTCTTCCCGTGCTGGGCTGCAGTTTCCCGTGGGTCGTGTCCACAGACATCTTCGCAAAGGCAACTACGCCGAGCGTATCGGTGCCGGTGCTCCCGTCTATCTGGCGGCTGTGCTCGAGTACTTGTCTGCAGAGATCCTGGAGCTCGCCGGTAACGCTGCACGAGATAACAAGAAATCGCGCATCATCCCGCGTCATTTGCAGCTCGCCATCCGCAACGATGAGGAGCTGAACAAACTGCTGGGCGGGGTGACGATCGCGCAAGGTGGTGTACTGCCGAACATCCAGGCCGTGCTGCTCCCCAAGAAAAGCCAGGGCAAGTAAACGGCTCCGCCTCACAAGAGTTCTTCAGCTCTCCCACAACGGCTCTTTTCAGAGCCACTCAAACCTTTCCGAAAGCGGCATCAGCGATACACGATCCGTGTTTTACACAAAACTCTGCTGTGTGTTGAAAAACCCTACACGGTTCTTTCTCGTTTCCTTTACATTTCAAAACCACATGCAGAACTTTGAACGCCAGTTTTATTATTGTCTCATTTGAGAAACGACGTCGAAAGTGCTGTCGGAAGGGGAACAGTCTCCGCCATTTCACACCAAAAGGAGAGAACGAATTCGAGAATCCAAAATCAAGTGCAGTCTTGTACAAACCTCGTCGTCTCAACTCGCCGCCGATGTTGTGACGGGAGAAGCGGACGTGGTGGAAATCAACGTCGGCGTTCGGAAACAATGAGAAGTGTTCTTTTGTTTCCGTTTATTTCTCGCCTCACTTTGACCTCCGTAATTAACGTGAACGATACATCCATGCGTAATGCGCACAGCATTCTCAGGTACAAGCACATGCTGGTGAAAGGCGAGATGGACATTTTCAATCCTCTGCACATTTCACCATCTTCCACGGGCCGACACTGCAGATGGAAGAGATGCTTTGACACAACATTGCATTGCTTACTCGGTCGGATACGTTCTCGGGCTTCCCCCAAGGAGCTTCATTACTCGGGCTCATTTTCACGAGGTAAATCTATTCTTAGACCAAACTTAAACGTTAAAATTTTCATTGTGAAATGTGCACCTGTCTGTAGCCATCTTTGCAAGGCAGTCGAGCAAACAAGCAGAAAATCAGCTTTTCTGAGGCTCATGTTGAGGCCACCTGAGCAAAGACCAGCCGAGAGTGAAAATACTTGGTCACGAACAGCACACGGCTCGAAGCAATGCTTTGAATATTTTTTTGTTTTTTTTATCCAAACGTCACGGTCATCGAGCTTGTATCGTGCTTCCTGTGATGTGCCGATTCCATCTCCGCCTTGTAAACGAAACTGTTGCGTTGTCTCATTCACAATGAGCTGCTCAAATTCATCACCTGTCGTCCAAGGTAGCGCAATGATGGAGAAACTTTAAGCATTCATTGGGTTTGAAGCTCAATGAAATGATATTTGAAAGAGACAAATTTTAAACGAGGCTACAATCGAGGGTTCAACGAGGTTAAAGTTGGTTCGCGGACAAAAGAGGTATTTTTACTTTTCATCAAATCCAAACTGGCATCAAAATATCGTACGATGACTTGATGCTTTTGAAGCTTATTTCCAACTTCGGTGATGTGAGCGCGCGTTGTTATTTGCCAAAGTTCTACAGTTCAAGTTTTGTTCAGAATTAAATCGTCGTCAATTTTGCAAAACTTAAACCTCATTTGACAGGATTACGTGTTTACTTGAGTGAAAGCGATGGGATCGGAAAAGCCAGTGCAGTTGCAGATGGTCAAAACGAAAGGACGACGTGCGCATGCGCGGAAAGTGAGGTGAAAGGGGTAAAGGGTACGAAGAGCACACGCGGACGTGAGAGAAATCACCAAGGAAACCGCAATGAAAATAATTAAATGTGGAAGGGTCAAAGAGCAAATGGTAATATCGAGTTCCCACCAATAGAAAGCCTCAGTATCACCACCAAAAAGACACACGAACGCTCGTTTCGTTTATTCACCTTTGCATTCAACTCCGATCGTCATTTTTGGACGTGGTAAAGGTGGAAAGGGTCTCGGTAAAGGAGGTGCTGAACGTCATCGCAAGGAACTGCGTGATAACATCCAAGGAATCACAAAGCCTGCTATTCGTCGCCTTGCTCGTCGTGGTGGGGTAAAGCGCATCTCGGGTCTCATCTACGAGGAAACCCGTGGAGTTCTCAAGGTGTTCCTGGAAAATGTGATCCGCGATGCTGTTACCTACACGGAGCACGCCAAGCGCAAGACCGTTACTGCCATGGATGTGGTGTACGCTTTGAAGCGCCAGGGCCGTACCCTCTACGGTTTCGGTGGTTAAACATTTTGGTGGTGGTGTTGAACAGCTACAACAACAAAACGGCTCTTTTCAGCGCCACCACCTCATTCGTGAAGGAGCTTCAGGCGACTGAACTTTGCTTTATGTATTATTTGGCACCAGAAATGCAATGTTGATAGCAGGGTTCATATTATTTTGGGTTTGTGGAGATGAACGGGTCAAATAATACATGTTATGGTTAAAATGAAAAATGTGTATTTTAACATGAACCACCTTCAATGTATCATGACACATGATCCCCAACAATTGTCACTTGTCAATCCTGTGGAGGTTTCATTGAAACATTGTGAAACCCCATTCCCTGAAGACAGCCAACCACCACATCTTGTTCAACGTTTCCCGTTCAGTCTTCAAAAAAAGGGCATCATAAAACGTATTTCCTTCCGACCCGTATACACATTATACACACAAAATGCAGTGATCGATGGCGAGTTCGGTGAACGGTCGATTACACTTTCAAGAAAGGTGTTGTGGCTCTGAAAAGAGCCGTTGGGTGGTGTGGTGCGGAAGCTGTGCACAAGACCTTGGACGAGCGGGTTAAGCTCGCTCCCCGCGGATACGTCGTGCCAGCTGGATGTCCTTGGGCATGATGGTGACACGTTTGGCGTGAATCGCGCACAAATTAGTGTCCTCAAACAGCCCAACGAGGTAGGCCTCGCTCGCCTCCTGCAGCGCCATCACTGCGGAGCTCTGGAATCGCAAATCGGTCTTGAAATCCTGTGCGATTTCACGGACGAGGCGCTGAAACGGCAGCTTGCGAATGAGCAGCTCCGTGGACTTTTGGTAGCGCCGGATCTCGCGCAGCGCCACAGTTCCTGGACGGTAACGATGCGGCTTTTTCACGCCACCGGTGGCTGGAGCACTTTTCCGTGCCGCCTTTGTCGCCAACTGCTTTCGGGGAGCTTTTCCACCTGTCGATTTACGGGCGGTTTGCTTCGTTCGAGCCATCGTAACCGGCAAAGATCAACACAAAACAAAACAACAGAGAATGAAAATTGAAACAAGATGACAAATGCGCGGCCAGATTTTGTTTGCGCCGAGAGACGCTTCGGTTATTGGCTATTTGCTGCCACCTTTTGCACGTTTGCTATTGGCTGCGTCAAAACCATTCCCATTCGCTGAAGAATTAAGCCCCACCTCACGTTCCATCCATTGGTTGAAACTTCACTCTCCCCTCTCCATTGGCTTAAATCTGAGTCCGATGTGATCCGCTACGCGAAGGAAAGCTCCGTTCGCCTTCCCTTGCTCGTTTCTCCCACCAATATCTATCCTGAGCTCCTTTGGGCCTGTTCAATGCTTCTGTTAACGTGAAGAAGCAAAAAGGAAATCCTTGCCGATATTTCCGTTTGTGTACCGTGATATAAAAAAATTTCACTCACGAATCGATTTCAAAATTGGGTAGTTTGTCTTGGTGGGACGGAACTACATTTTTATTATATCACAGTCGTTGTACGTTATTTGTAAATAAAATATTATTGCGATATTGCAGGAACCGCATATTTGTCAATAAATCGAGAAACAGAAAATGGACGTAACAAAAGCTTGCTTGAAAGACGAACGTGCAATTGCGCAAACCCGGCAGAATGGTAATTCCATCGCCGAACACAAGCAGGAGATTAAATTATTTGGTTTCCAGAGCTCCGATCTGATGGCTTTGCAGGCGACATTTTGACCTCCCTCGTCGGTCTGTTTGAGGACACGAGGATAGCGTCATCCACCGTCCATAAAACTCGAAACCTACAAATCCCTTTTTGTGCATTAATCTGTCAGAATTGGATTTGTTCATAACTTGAGAGTAAAGAAGAGGGGAGATCAAACGGTAATAAGGCAAGGGTCTTTCACTCAGTTGTTAATGTATGGAATGGTCGCTCCGGAAAGGTAGTGGCAGCAGAAACTACATTAGTCTAAATTTTGTTACGTGCTCCTCCCAAAATCCCGGTCACGGTGTACCTCCGAGCCCCGAGAGGAGTCACGGCAGAAAGATGTGTTATTTTGTATGCCAAGGATCAATGGTGAAACCACACCAATTGTTACCAACAAACAAGTATTGTATTAAGGTCACACAAGAATAACGGTACAGTAACAATATTAATCAAATGTACAATCAATATATATCATCCCTATGATGGTACCATCAGTTTCGTAATATAAACCTCACTATGCTCCAAGTGAGCGAAAAGAATATCCCCAATGTCTCTTTCCCGGCTTCAAGCCAAAGTTGCTTCCAGCTTCAAGCCAAAGTAGATCCCCGGCTTCAAGCCAAAGTAGATCCACTCCAGTGATCGTCCATACGATGTCGTATCGAGACCAGAATCCCATTGGGTTGACAGTTACACTGCCAAAGATGGGCGAAGGTGTCCTCAGGAAGCGACGGGGAAAGCACACCTTCAGGTATGGACGTTTGACGGCTCTCAATTGTTACATATTTATGTGAATGTATGTGAATTACCATGCAGGTGTTTGCTTCCGTGTGTAGTATATTAAGTTGTTGTGTAGTTGTTGTGGTTGGAGGGTCAGGAGCCCTTCTGAAAGAGTGGCAGGAAACGGAAGTGGCCGGAAGCGGAAGTGACGGAAAACGGGGGAGAAAAGACACGAGGGAAAGGAAGGTTTCTTCTTCCTCGCTCCGCTCCGACAAAAGGTGGAAGCGACCTTGCGCTGCGTGGAAAACGCGCCGTTTCGAAACGTCTGGCGAGAGGAGTTACCTGGGCGGTAAATACCTTTTGACACGTCCAGTCACCGTGAGTTCGTGCACGAAACCAAGCGTCCGGGACAGTTTGCCCCGTCTACAAAGACGCGTACGGGTCCGCACGTTGGGCCTCGCTCGCGTCGGAAGCCGCGCTGGGTTTTGCCCCGTCTACAAAGACGCGTACGGGTCCGCACGTTGGGCCTCGCTCGCGTCGGAAGCCGCGCTGGGTTTTTGCCCATCTACAAGGACGCGTAAGGGTCGCACTTGGGGCCTCGCGCACGTTGGACGCCGCGCTGGGTTTGCCCCGTGGCTTGGCAAGGAGGTGCGCTGCAGCCGCGGCCCCAGTCCGAGACGGCACGTTTAGAGCACGTCCGCCCGGGGCTCGGTCAACCGCCCGTGTGCGGAGAGGAGAGACATTGACCACGGAGGGAGTCAGGAGTGGGGCTCACGTGAGGAATGTATTAGTATAAGATGGCCATCTTAGAGTTTGTGTAGATGAGTTCACATGGTTGTAATATTGATTGTGCCTGGTTGTGTATTGTTGAGTGCTCGGGGAAAATCTCCGTGGTTGTGTCTTTGAAAGTGTTTGGTATCATTACCATTGGAAATATATACTTGCACATCAGTTGTCTCCTGGGTGAAATTCCTATGGATTGCGTGGCGAATGCGCCTATATAAGACTATTTGCTGGCGAAGGTCCTCTCACGGTCCGGGGGTCACCGAGACCTGGTATGCACTGAGGGGACCACGTAACAGAATTGGGGGCTCGTCCAAATTACGATTTGCGGTTTCGCAATTGGGTCTACGTCCGGGATCTAAAAGTGTATAAAATAATAAAATAATAATATTTTTGGTAATTAAAATTTATTAATTAATTATTAATTGGTAATTTTTTTTTTTTGAGAAATTGGGGAAAGTCTTGGGGTGAAGGTTAACAGGTGTTAACGATAGGCACCATGGCGTTTGTGGCACAGAACTTTGGGGTAACCCCGAGTGAGGCACAGTTCCGAGCGTTGCTAAAGTCGGATCTCTTGAAATTGGCCAAACATTTTAACTTGGAGGTCCGAACTAATTTGAGGAAGGCAGAGTTGCAGGCCACGGTGATACAATCTATGGTGGGATTAGGAACATGGGACGAGTTAGCCTGGGAGTGGCTACCCGAAGAACCAGAAGACGTGGAGCTCCGGAAACTGGAGTTGCAATTACGGAGCCAGGAACGGATCAAAGAAGAAGAAAGGAAAGCAGAAGAGAGAAGAGAAGAGAAGCAAGCAGAGGAAAGGAGAGTGGAACGAGAACTCCAGGAAAGGTTAAAAGAAGAAGAAAGGAAAGCAGAAGCGAGGAGAGAAGAGAAGCAAGCAGAGGAAAGGAGAGTGGAACGAGAACTCCAGGAAAGGTTAAAAGAAGAAGAAAGGAAAGCAGAAGAGAGGAGAGAAGAGAAACAAGCAGAGGAAAGGAGAGTGGAACGAGAACTCCAGGAAAGGTTAGCAGAAGAAGAAAGGAAAGCAGAAAAGGAAAGAGCAGAAGAAGAAAGGAAAGCAGAGGAGAGGAGAGAAGAGAAACAAGCAGAAGAAAGGATGAAAACAAGGGAACTCGAAGCAGAGGAGAGGAAAGCGGAAAGGGAATTAAAGGAACGTGACATGGAGCTTCAGCAAGAAATCAAATGCAAGGAGCTGGAGTTAATGAGAGAACGGGGAGAGGCACCACCCTTGCTGACGGGGTCGACACCTAACCAGAAAACCTGGGATGTGGGCAGACATGTGAGGCTGGTTCCACCGTTCAGTGAAAAGGAAGTCGCGAAATTCTTCCCACACTTTGAGAAAGTGGCTCGACAATTAAACTGGCCGGAGGAGGCCTGGACCATACTCGTACAAAGTGTGCTGGTGGGGAAAGCTCAGGAAATTTATTCGGCATTACCAATGGACCAATGTGCAGATTATGAGGTACTGAAGAAGCACATCCTCAAGGCCTATGAGTTGGTTCCGGAAGCTTACAGGCAAAAATTCAGGAATGCCAGGAAGAGGGAGAGTGAGACCCATGTGGAGTTTGCCAGAGTGAAAGAAAACATGTTTGATCGGTGGTGTGAGTCAAAAGGAGTCGGGAAAGACTTCGAGACATTGCGGGACTTGATCCTGGTGGAGGAATTCCAGCAGTGTGTCCACGAGGACATCAAAGTGTACCTGCAGGAAAAGAAGGTACCAAAGTTGTGGGACGCAGCCACCATGGCAGATGATTATGCCTTAACCCACCGAATAGGGGTCCACGAACCTAACTCCTCGCCTAGATCTCCGCAGGGGAGGTGGGGAACAGCAGGTGCGGAGAACGAC
This sequence comes from Myxine glutinosa, assembly GCF_964187855.1. Classification (NCBI taxonomy): domain Eukaryota; kingdom Metazoa; phylum Chordata; class Myxini; order Myxiniformes; family Myxinidae; genus Myxine; species Myxine glutinosa. The sequence continues at coordinate 75,318,883 of NC_136264.1, read as the reverse complement.
CATACATGGCGGCGGCCTCGAGATGATTATGGGGACAACTATGATACCCCACCGGTTCGAAATCAGAGGGATGCGGGCCCAAGACAAACTTATAGTTCGGGGGGCCCGAGGCAGACCCCGAGTTTTTCCTCCGGGCCTACTTGCGCGTTTTGCAAAAAACCTGGACACTTGATGTCCAGTTGTTACCTCATGAAAAGGGACAACCCAGAGCGGAGTCCGACTATTACAACTCCGAATGCGATGGCTAGCGTAAGAAATCGCCATCAAGAGGGTTACCAACCATTTGTTTCCGAGGGGTTTGTGTCACTGGATGGAGCCTCGACTAACCGGAGACCGGTTAGGATATTGAGAGACACAGGGGCCCATCAATCTTTAATGCTTGAAGGCATTTTGCCATGGTCCGAGGAGACGGCAACGGGGGATAGTGTTCGTTTACAGGGGATCGGGGGCGGTGTTAGTGCTCCCCTTCAGGTCATCCAGTTGGAGTCCGATTTGGTGTCAGGACCGGTCACCGTCGGTTTACAAGCCACGTTTCCTGTAGAGGGTGTATCTGTGGTTCTCGGGAATGATTTGGCCGGGGGTCAAGTTTATGGTAACCTGAGGGTTGATAAAGAGCCCAGCAGGGAAAATAACACCACACCAGCTCGGGATGGTGACAAAAGTGCCAAGTTATTTGTAGGGGGACTGAACTTCAAAACAGAGGAAGAAGTTCTGACCTCTGTCTTCAACAGATATGGGCCGCTGGTGGAAGTGCGGTTGGTAAGAGACTGGGAAACGCAACAGTCAAGAGGGTTCGGCTTTGTCACGTTTGCCAGCACAAAAGACGCCAGAGAGGCAGAGAAGAATTGGAATGGCAAGGATTTGGAGGGTCGGACCATAACAGTAGGGAAGGCATTTCGTAGGCGTCGAGAGGTCTACAGGAGAGGACAACTGGGCGGTAGTTTTGGTGGTGGCCGCAGTCAATATTATTATGGAGGCTCCCTGAGTTACGGCCGCTCCCGAAGGAAGAATTGGCAAAGTAGTGGCCGAGAAGAAGACCGGTATTCAGGGGACTACAGGGACCAGTGGTCCCACCCTAATTATTAGGGACGTTCTGAGAAGTTGAAGCACTGAAGGCGGCGGAGCCGCCGAGCCAAGATTCCTACACGAATTAACCGTGAACGCCGTTCCTAAAGGCGTCCATGTAGTGAACTTTCCTGCACGGACTAACCGTGAACTCCACGTTCCTCAAGGCGCCCATGTAGAGAACTTTCCTGCACGGACTAACCGTGAACTCCGCGTTCCTAAAGGCATCCATGTAGTGAATACTCGGCTTGGACTCCCGGAAAAGTGCTATCGAGTGGCTTAACTGGCTTTATTTTTAAGTGATAACTGTGCCCGGGGGGAACTGATAATGTGGGGGGGTTGAGTTATCTGGTTTGTTTCTCCAAATTGGCCGGCAAAGAAAGTTTTCGCTGGGTTCAAACTTTCTTTCTTGAAGGGGGGGAGTGTTACATATTTATGTGAATGTATGTGAATTACCATGCAGGTGTTTGCTTCCGTGTGTAGTATATTAAGTTGTTGTGTAGTTGTTGTGGTTGGAGGGTCAGGAGCCCTTCTGAAAGAGTGGCAGGAAACGGAAGTGGCCGGAAGCGGAAGTGACGGAAAACGGGGGAGAAAAGACACGAGGGAAAGGAAGGTTTCTTCTTCCTCGCCCCGCTCCGACAAAAGGTGGAAGCGACCTTGCGCTGCGTGGAAAACGCGCCGTTTCGAAACGTCTGGCGAGAGGAGTTACCTGGGCGGTAAATACCTTTTGACACGTCCAGTCACCGTGAGTTCGTGCACGAAACCAAGCGTCCGGGACAGTTTGCCCCGTCTACAAAGACGCGTACGGGTCCGCACGTTGGGCCTCGCTCGCGTCGGAAGCCGCGCTGGGTTTTGCCCCGTCTACAAAGACGCGTACGGGTCCGCACGTTGGGCCTCGCTCGCGTCGGAAGCCGCGCTGGGTTTTTGCCCATCTACAAGGACGCGTAAGGGTCGCACTTGGGGCCTCGCGCACGTTGGACGCCGCGCTGGGTTTGCCCCGTGGCTTGGCAAGGAGGTGCGCTGCAGCCGCGGCCCCAGTCCGAGACGGCACGTTTAGAGCACGTCCGCCCGGGGCTCGGTCAACCGCCCGTGTGCGGAGAGGAGAGACATTGACCACGGAGGGAGTCAGGAGTGGGGCTCACGTGAGGAATGTATTAGTATAAGATGGCCATCTTAGAGTTTGTGTAGATGAGTTCACATGGTTGTAATATTGATTGTGCCTGGTTGTGTATTGTTGAGTGCTCGGGGAAAATCTCCGTGGTTGTGTCTTTGAAAGTGTTTGGTATCATTACCATTGGAAATATATACTTGCACATCAGTTGTCTCCTGGGTGAAATTCCTATGGATTGCGTGGCGAATGCGCCTATATAAGAGTATTTGCTGGCGAAGGTCCTCTCACGGTCCGGGGGTCACCGAGACCTGGTATGCACTGAGGGGACCACGTAACACAATCGGCGAACCACAGATTTCCCACTCAAAAGCCACGTTAGACACACACCAAATTAACGTCTGAATGTGGAGAAAATGGTTGAAGCGAAGTAAAAAAACCTTGAGTGCGCGAGTCAAAATGGCCGACGGCCCGTCTCAAGGCGTAACGGCACTCCAAACATTCTCTTCGGAATCGACCGCAAAACCTGTCAAGCAGGTTTATCTGTCACAGCGATGACAACTCTGTCGCAGGAATCCCTTTCCCGGGAAACCCAAAGTTCACTCGTGACTATCATTCGCCGACGTTCGCTCCAGACCTCGAAGCAGCTAGGCTTCTTGTCCGACTCACTCGCTCCACCTTCTCCTTCTCCTCTTCCTCTTCATCGTCGTCCGGTTCCGGGTTCATTTAAAACATTCACTTTTTTACCTTTTCAAAATAGTAATCTCTATCTCCCTTAAACGACAACAATAATATTACATGGAATCAAAAATGTTTACAGTGGATGAAAACCACAACAACGGAAGTGACGGATCCGTAACACTCCCCCCCTCCCCCCCCTCAAGAAAGAAAGTTTGAACAAAGTGAAAACTTTCTTTGCAGGCAAAAACTCTTTTAACAAACAAAAGTAAAACTCACACCCAAATTATCAATTCACGTGAGCAACAATAATTATTATTCCCCAAAATAAAGCAACAAAACTTCCAACAACCTTCAGAAATTTCCAAAGTTCGTTCACTCTGGACAAAGCATCAGCAACGACATTGTCCCTCCCTTTACATGCTCAATTTCCAATTTGAACTCCTGCAAAGCCAAACTCCACCTCATCAACCTCTGATTTTTATTTTTCATTTTTTGAATGAAGGTTAAGGGGTTGTGATCAGTGAAGACTTTTATAGGAAAGGTAGTAGTTCCCAGATACACCTCATAATGCTGAAGCGCTAGCAGGAGAGCAAGGGTCTCTTTTTCCACAGTGGCATAATTTGCCTGATGTTTGTTAAACTTTCTGGAGTAGTAGCACACCGGGTGATCCACTCCATCGTCATCTTCCTGTAATAGAACTGCCCCAGCCCCCACATCACTTGCATCAATGGCCAACTTGAAAGGTGCTTGAAAATCCGGGGCTGCGAGGACAGGAGAGCTCATTAATATTGCTTTGACGTGGGCAAAGGCAGCCTGACATTTGTCATCCCAAACAAACGTGGTCTCTTTCCTCAGCAAATTCGTTAAAGGGGCTACCACATCAGAAAAATTCCTGCAGAACCGCCGGTACCAACCAGCCATACCCAATAATCTCATAAGCTCCTTCTTCCCTTTTGGAACTTGGAAGCGATCAATGGCTTCTATCTTGGCTGTCACCAGTTGCACCTGACCCTGACCTACGACATGGCCTAGGAACACCACCTGTGTTCCTAGGCACAGAATGAGGATGTTTGTTGGTAACAATTGGTGTGGTTTCACCATTGATCTTTGACATACAGAATAACACATCTTTCTGCTGTGACTCCTCTCGGGGCTTGGAGGTACACCGTGACCGGGGGCTGGGGAGGAGCACGTAACAGAAATTGGGGGCTCGTCTTTGCTGATAGAATTCCCTAACATCCTCATCCAGATGAAAGAGGTAATAGGAAAGGGAGTGACATCAAGGAACTTAAGGAAAAGGTGGCATCTGGAACCAAAGAGGAAATGGAGTGTCCATCAGAGACATCTGGGAGCGAGGTTGAGCAAACGGTGCTGGTCCGAAAGAGACTTGTTGAAGAACAACACGGAGATTCTGAGATCCGGAGTTTAATTGGTAAAGCCGTTACAGAGGAGGAGGCCATGAAGATACCTGCTGCTTATTTCATGAAAGGGCAAATACTCATGAGAAAATGGAGACCACCGGAGGTGCCAGCAAACGATGAGTGGAAAGTTCATTAACAAATTGTGGTGCCACCGCCGTACCGGAAGGAGATATTGAGTTTGGCGCATGAGACACCTTTGGCCGGACACCTTGTAGTGAACAAGACCTGTGACAGAATATTGGTACATTTTTTCTGGCCAGGATTGCGACGTGATGTAGCGGATTTCTGAAAATCTTGCCATTCTTGCCAGCTGGTGGGAAAACCTAATCAGAAAGTCCCATCCGCACCTTTAAAACCCTTTCCAGCTTTTGAAGAGCCATTCAGCCGTGTCATTATTGACTGTGTAGGCCCTTTACCTAAAACTAAAGCTGGACATCAGTATTTGTTGACCATCATGTGTGCTTCCACAAGGTTCCCACAGGCAGTTCCTCTTAGAAAAATTACGGCGGCAGTTATTGCGAAGGCCTTGATTAAATTTTTCACTTTGGTTGGCCTACCTTTGGTCATCCAGTCTGATCAGAGTTCCAATTTCACGTCAACACTTTTTCAGCAAGTGGTACACATATTGGGAGTGGAGCAAGTAAGATCAAGTACTTACCATCCCGAGAGCCAAGGGGCCTTGGAAAGGTTTCACCAGACATTGAAGAATATGATCAGAACGTATTGTTTTGAATGTGACAAGGATTGGGATGAAGGAATACCCTTATTGTTGTTTGCTACGAGGGAATCTGTTCAGGAGTCAATGGAGTTCAGTCCTTTTGAACTTGAGTTTGGACACGCAGTGCGAGGACTGTTGAAATTGGTGAAAGAACAGTGGCTACAGGAGAAGTCACAGTCAACATTGTTGGAGTATGTGTCAACGGTTAGGCACAGATTGGCAAAGGCTTGTGAAGTTGCGAGGAGAAACGTGAAAGTGACACTAGTCTAGTAGGAAGTCTAGGTCCCCCTGCACCCCCCGGAGATATACTTCTAATCAGTGTTTCTAGATTGGAAAAAATGTGTAGAAAATGACTAGCTATGGCCCCAAGCTGAAAAAATGTCCCACATACCATTTTTATGCAAATTACTGCTGCAAATTTTATGCAAAATTATGCAAATTTTATGCAAATTTTTGATGAGGAGTAGAGTTGAGGGGTCTTTGAGGGCTTCATCGAGGTGCTCTCGGTTGCAAGACTGGGTCATTCTGAGAAGCACAGCAGGGTCAGAGATCATGATGTTCTCCTCCTCAGTGAATCTCTCCATCAACAGCCTCTCCATTGCCTCACACACTGTTTTGAGGCAAAAGAGGGACTTTGCGTAGGCCTTTCCACTGAGAACACCTTTGAGAGATCCACTTGTTACTAGTTGTGCCTCAAAGAGAATCTCTGCATATCCAGAACCACGCATCTTGTGTCCAGTGAGCATCCCGATGTAGTTCATGGATGTGTGGAAGGGTCCAATCGTTACTACATGACTAGCAAATTCATTTGGCCAGCGCCAGATGATGGGAAGGGCTTTCATGCAGACACCCAGATCAAATGTATTCAGGACCCATCTCTGACCCACCTCAGCAGTTGCTGCCTCGGAACGCTTCAGTAGCTCACGAACAACTGCGTTGTCTGTGATCGGTTGGTGGATAGGCGTGCAGTAGTCGACTGTTGATTTGCTGGGTGGGGGAGAACCAGTTGCAGAGGTGAAACCCCCTAGCCCAGGCACAGGCTGCAGGCCACAGCTTCCGATGTATCTGATGAAGAGCCAGATGTAGTACTCTTGCATCGTAGTGGCATAGACTGTGTCATTCTCTGCTGGCGGTGTGAATGATGAGCGTTCCGAGGCAGCAACTGCTGAGGTGGGTCAGAGATGGGTCCTGAATACATTTGATCTGGGTGTCTGCATGAAAGCCCTTCCCATCATCTGGCGCTGGCCAAATGAATTTGCTAGTCATGTAGTAACGATTGGACCCTTCCACACATCCATGAACTACATCGGGATGCTCACTGGACACAAGATGCGTGGTTCTGGATATGCAGAGATTCTCTTTGAGGCACAACTAGTAACAAGTGGATCTCTCAAAGGTGTTCTCAGTGGAAAGGCCTACGCAAAGTCCCTCTTTTGCCTCAAAACAGTGTGTGAGGCAATGGAGAGGCTGTTGATGGAGAGATTCACTGAGGAGGAGAACATCATGATCTCTGACCCTGCTGTGCTTCTCAGAATGACCCAGTCTTGCAACCGAGAGCACCTCGATGAAGCCCTCAAAGACCCCTCAACTCTACTCCTCATCAAAAATTTGCATAAAATTTGCATAATTTTGCATAAAATTTGCAGCAGTAATTTGCATAAAAATGGTATGTGGGACATTTTTACAGCTTGGGGCCATAGCTAGTCATTTTCTACACATTTTTTCCAATCTAGAAACACTGATTAGAAGTATATCTCCGGGGGGTGCAGGGGGACCTAGTCTTCCTACTAGACTACACAGGATAAAATTAAAGTGAGACATGACAAAAAATCTCAGATAAGAAATTTCAGTCCTAAGGACCGAGTGTTAGTGTTGCTTCCTGTTCCAGGTCAGCCACTGCAGGCTAGATATTTTGGTCCCTATGCAATCGAAAGGAGGGTTAATGAAAGATTATGTGGTGACAACTCCTGACCGACGGAAAAAGCGGCAGCTCTGTCATATCAACCGACTGAAGAGATATTATGAGAGGAAGCCTGTGGAAGAAATGGTTCCTGTCTCACCTGTTGTGCCTGTAGTCGGGGTGCAAGACAATCCAGAGGTTGAGGCCGGTCTGAAGTTTGTTAACTTTGAAGACCAGGTTTGTCCCAGATTGACAACAACGGAAGTGATGAATCCATAACAATTGCCATAAGGGACACCGGGATAATCACAGAGGTTTCACATATGTACAATGGAGTTAGCATAATCCCGAGAACTATTTATCATGCCCCATTCCTCGTCATGGGGACGAAGATACAGCTTAACCCGAATAAACCGCCCAAACAGAACTTATTACAGGTGAGGTTTCCCTATCACGACAGACGAAGCACCTACCTATGCAGATATACCTAAATCTATATATGCCTACCCAACCAACATAACAATATTGTTATGAATTTTGGGTTGGGCATATATAGATCCAGGTAGATTTGTGTTGGTATTATGCTCCGGCTGTCGTGATGGGAATCCTCACCTGTAATAAGTTTGTTTCGGCGGTTTGTCCGAATTAAGTGCACATCTGTGATCATACAAGGATGATCGTGTGATCGGTAGAGTAGGGATTATATTATATTATATCGGTAGAGTAGAGTAGGGATCATCCCCTGTGTGTGTCAGACCTGTTGTTACGGATTTGTCACTTCTGTTGTTGTGGTTTTCATCCCCTTGAAACATTTCTGGTTCTACGTATTATTATTATTATTATTATTATTGTTTGGGGGAAATAGCCATTATTATTGTCACAAGGTAAAAATGTTAATGTTAAATGAAACAGGAAACCGGATCGGGAACCGGAAGACGAGGAAGAAGAAGAAGGAGAGACAAAATGGAGGAGCGAATGAGTCAGACAAGAAAGCCGAGTTACTCCGGGTTCTGAAGCGAACGTTGGTGAGCCAGAGTCATTAGCGAACTTTCGGGTTTCCGGGAGAGGAATTCCTACGACGGAGTTGTCGTCGCTGTGACCGGTCAACCTGCATGTCAGGTTTTGCGATCGATTCAGGAGAGAATCATCGCCGTGCCGTGCGCCACGGGACCGGGTCGTCGGCCATTTTGACTCGTGCAGGATTTGTGCTTCGCTCGCGGTTTCGTTTCTTTTCGACAATTCTCACCGCATCCAGACGTCAATCTGGGGCGTGTGTGTGACACGGATTTCTGAAGGCGAATTCGTCCATACCCGAGGGTGTGATCTCTTGGTCGCCTGTAGGGCGCCTTTGGATTTCCCAGTCGCCTTGAGGGCGCCTGTGTACAGCTTCGGCTGTGTGACTGCCCTGGCCATCCGTGCGGGATTCTGGTCGTTTGGACATCGTTCTAGCGATCGCTGGAGCGAATCAACTTCGTCTTGGAGCCGGGAATAAGAAACATTGGGGAATGTTGTTGTTACACTCACTTGGAGCACAATGAGTTATATATTGCAAAACTGATGGTACCATCATAGGACATATTGATTGTACTTTTGAATACTATTGTTTTTGTACCGTTATTCTTGTGTGATCTCAATACAATATTTGTTTGTGAGTAACAATTGGGGTGGCTTCTCCATAGATCTTTGACACACAGAATAACACATTTTTCTGCCGTGACTCCTCTCGGGGCTCGGAGGTACACCGTGACCAGGGGTTTGGGGAGGAGCACGTAACACCTGTGATCATATCCGGTGTCCCGTATGGCAATGCACTCATATACATTAGTTAGGCCCAATAGCACGCCACACTAATTAGGTTCCCCCCTCCGCCACAATAACAAAGGAACTGATGGAAGAACAGACGGCAAGCGAGCACGCACTTGGGCTGACAACATCGGCATGAAGACAGACATCGCACAGGCAGGCCGGGAACCACGCCCAGGAAAGTTCCTGACTGGCCGGGGGGAGGAATTAGCCTCATCCCTACAACTATTTAACACACGATCATCCTTGGATGATCACAAATATACACTTCATCTGATGTCTGTGATTCTTCTTCTTCAGGATGCAGAATCACTCTTTGTAAAATTAAAACTAAGTACTGTGTTTCTCATTTTATATAACATGCGATAAAATATATTTGTATTGACATTTATTAATTATTTTCCGATTCAACAACTGATCGGGAATGGCTTTTGTGGGATCTTCATTAAAACAATTGTTGTTTCCCGCCTCCTTACTACCGAACAACAATAATAGTCTATTGACTAATTGTGATGAGTCATTTGGAAGAAAACTAACACCTGAACCAAGCTTACTTAAAGCATTAATAATATATTTTTCGTTCTCATTCTTCTTACCTTTACCAGCAACAGAAACTCTATAATCAAGCGAGTTTAATACATCAATATATACCTTATCTTCCTCATTTTCCATATCAAGCGGTTCATCAAAATATTTTGAATTTGTATACCCATCTTTTGTGAGAAGAAACATTAATCTAGGGGTTAATTTAAGAGGCGGTAGGTCAGAACTTAAGATTGCCAATTTATCATTAAATATAAATACCTTTTCTTTAACAAGATAAAACTGTGCGGGTTCTTCTGTTGGAATGAGCCCCGCTTTGGTTTTTGAATCCGTTGAATAGTCATTGTTTTGAAGAGCTTTCACAACATAATCAGGAGGTTGATTTATCTCCTCAAGGTGTCGGAATGATTCTTCATCATCAGATTTTGATGCTCCTATATCTCCAAGCTCTTGCTCTGTCATTTGACTAAAATCTTTTATCATTTGAAGTTTTTTTGGAGTATATTCCATCGCAGGACTTTGAAATGAAACCGCTTTTTGTTCGGGAGATTTTAAGAGGCTTAAAAAACTTCTCTTGTTTTCTTTCAAATATTTCTTCACCTGATAGTTTCTGTCTCCAATTCTTCTTTACCTCTTCATGTTGTTGAACAACTTTTGAAGCTAATAATTGATTATATTCCTTAAATTTTCTTGCTCATTCTTCATTGTCCATTTTATTTATACAAAAAAAATTATTGGTTATTATATCATCTTCTCTAACAACAATATATTTCTATTTTTCAACCGAACGTTTCAGATACCCCTCAAATTCCTTTTTACTACATAATGTTGAACAATTATCTCTCCAAAAATTATTCATATCTATTGAATTTAGTTTGAATAAAATAAAAGTATTAGCATTATTTCTTATTGAGCGACGAGGGAGTTGAAAGTATGATTGACTGAGATAAATACAATTACAAGAACAATGTCGCCCCCTTGTATCGTAGCTGTCCATAACCATTTGGTTTCTCTCATTAACACAATCGTCAAAGATAACGAGGTTCTTTTTTGTTTCATCTAAATCTTGGGGTAAAGGTATATCATCCGTATTATCACTGAGAATACAAGTTATGGTTGTAGGTGATGTGGGTTTTGATTTCTTTTTAACTTTTTGTGGATTATCACAAAATAGTTGTATTATATCTTTAATCTTGTACTCATTTAGTTTGTGTTGAAGTTTAAATAAACCGATTATATCTTCTTTTTGAAGACCCGCATTAAAACCTTGTGATGGTAGTTGATACTCTGGTTGAAAACTTGACTTTGTGAAAATTATTAAATTTTCAAAATCTAAAACGTTTGGAGTAAGGAGCATCTTTAAAAGCAAACAGGTTTTCCCACATCCGCTTGAACCAACTATTAGACATCTTAATGAATTTGGGTGATTGTTATGATTATTAAATTTTATTTTACTTTCCCAAACGGGTAAAAAATCATTCACTTTACATTGGTTTGAAAATTCTTAGCGTTTAATCATTCAAGTTATGGACAGGCAGGACAATACACATTGGACAGGCAGGACGAAGGCCGCTGATTGGCAAAGTAGGGAAGGACTGGTGATTGGCCAGGGGAGGGGCAAGAAGTTTCCCTGGGATTGGTGGAAGGAAGGGAGCAAGAATAAACAGACTGATTGACCACCGACCGATGACGTGAGGAGGAGAGCGTGAAGTGCTCGGCCAATGGTAAAGGACCACAGGGGGAGGAAGATTCGAGAGGTCGAGAGGTGATGGACTGATTGGTAGGGAGGGCCGGTGACGTCAGACGACGAGCGACAAAATGACTCGCAAGCCGGCATTTTCTCTCTCTCATTGGATGCCATAGCGGATGGTCATGGACCCCTTCCTCCCTTTTCGCTCTATTGGCCTTCTCGTTCTCTTCTCATTATTGCTCATTGTTGGATCCCTGGGTGCGTGGATCTCGTTCGCTCCTGCCCTCACGATTCCTCTGCTCCGACCTCTTTTCCTAACGCCTTCCTTTGCCCTCGGCCCTTTCTCCCTTTCAAAACAAGCGTTGGGTGCATCGCAGTTCCGTGCCGAGTCCGCGGGGACATTGCATGGCTGAGGGGGCAGGTTGCACGCCCACTCGCTCACTTCCCGACTGGACGATCGCTGCCAAGGCGCCAATCGAGCTGAGTGCACGATAATGCACACGATTTAAATTCCCATTTGTTTGTGTTTCAGTCTGGTGTGGGGACGTCCCGATTTAGGATATTCATTTACAGTCACATTTATCTTGGCCCGGCATTCCGTTGTAAATCAACCCTTTTATTATCTTCCCTGTTATTCTAAATTCGTTTTCGTGAGTTTAATTTCCTGCAACTTTGAAGACTGCTCGGGGATCGCATCAGGTAAAGCTCCCGCTTCTTCTTCCTCTGCCTTCCTCTGTGCATACATCGTGAAGTCCGCATTCGATCGTCACCTTCATTAAAGCTCAATTGGTCATCCGTGTACTCGGTAGTGTGCTCGGTGTTAATTGAGATGTCCACACGAGAATACAGCCGCAATTCAACCTGCGGTAAATTTTTCACATAAACACAGTCAACACAAATGCAAATACAAGCAAACAAATTACAACACCCAATTAACGTAATAAATACCAATTAAAAATCTGTCAATCATCTTCTGAAAAGTTTGGACAATTTAATTCTTGAGTCTATCAATCACTCCAAGTCTAAATTAATTCCACAACAACATTTACAATGGACGGTGGTTCAACGAGGTTAAAGTCCGCCAAAAAGGGTAGTTTTACTTTTCTTGAAATCCAAACTGTCATGAAAATATCGATCCTGCGATTACTTGATACCTTTGAAGCGTATTTATAACTTCAGGGCCGTTTGCGTTTGTTGTTGATTTTGACAAAGTTCTGCAGTTGTGTTCAGAATGAAATCGTTGTAAATTACTGCCGAATTTAAACCTCATTTGACAAGATTCTGTTTCTTTGAGAGAAAGCGAAGGGACCGTAATGCTTCAGTCACATTTGGCTCGGCGGCCGTAGCGTCTAAAAAATCTAAGGCCACTAGCAATTATAGGGCGGCCGCAGTATTTCCACGGTCACACAATGTAGCAGTCACATATGTTTTTATTTTTCGGGTAGCCGCACGGGGTATTTAGAAATTGTGGAGACCGAAAACGTGGGGGTGCCGTACGGTCTTTGATTTGATGTCGCACGGTGACCTTAGGGCGTCCGTGCGGCGGCCATAGAATTTTCAAGGCAGACGCAAGGTAGCCTCAAGGTGCCCGCAAGGCGACCGCATGGGGGCCCTAAGGCGAACGTGCGGCCGCCGTAATTTTTGGGGGGTTGGCAAAATTCATTTTTCATTGATAAGAGCCTACGGCAGCCGCATGAATAACGCAAGCCCACCGTACGCCCTACGTACGGTCGACGTGGAACACATCTACGTCATGGCTACGGCGAATTGTCATGTCGAATTGCTACGGCCAACCTAGAAATGAAAAAAGTTATAACTCCGCGCTATAATTCCACGGCGACCCCTACGGCCTGTAAAAGATAGCCATACGCCCTAGGGCCACCCTGAGGCCACCTCAGAAACTCTGCGGCCGCCGCACGTTTCTGTCAATTTAGGGGGGTACGGCCGCCGTATCCTAGCCGTAGAGCAAATGTGACTGAGGAGTAAGCGCGAGTGCAGGCGGACATTGTCAAAGCGGCAGGAAAACGTGCGCATGCACGGCAAAGGAGGTGAAAAGGCAAAGCGCACACGCCCGGACGTGGTAGAAATCATCAAATAAGCACCCCTTCTCCGAGAGAAAATAATGAAGTGCATGAGGCAAAGTGCAAAGGTTAAAGAACAAACAGTAACATGGAGATCTCCACCAATATAAAGCCTCAGTACCACCGCCGCCACCACCACCATCCATCCACACATACACGCGAACGTTCGTCGGTTTGCTCAATTGGGGTCAGAGGCAAACGGTGGTGTCATGTCTGGACGTGGTAAAGGTGGAAAGGGTCTCGGCAAAGGAGGTGCGAAACGTCATCGCAAGGTACTGCGTGATAACATCCAGGGAATCACAAAGCCTGCTATTCGTCGCCTTGCTCGTCGTGGTGGGGTAAAGCGCATCTCGGGTCTCATCTACGAGGAAACCCGTGGAGTTCTCAAGGTGTTCCTGGAAAATGTGATCCGCGATGCTGTCACTTACACGGAGCACGCCAAGCGCAAGACCGTTACTGCCATGGATGTTGTGGACGCTTTGAAGCGCCAGGGCCGTACGCTTTACAGTTATTTTTTTTTTTTTTTGTATACAAGATCGAGGCTCGTGAAAGAGCGAACATTAATCACACAGAAAGACAAACAGACACATAAAACAAATAACATCGGGAGCGGTAGACAAGATGGGGAGAGAGGGGGAAGGACACAAACACAACATTTGAGAGCAGGGACCTAGAGACATGGAGACATCGAGAGAACTGTGGGAGGGAGAGGGCTTTGGGGGGGAGGCATGGGCAGGGGGGGGGTGGGAGAGGTATAAAACATATGGACACTGCCAGGACTTCCAGGAAAGAAGTTGGAATTTCAAACAAGGTGGATCTGGGGTGAATTCGTGGGGGTAGAAAAGATCAAGGTTTTGGATGGGGGAAGATAAGAGATGGTGGTGAACAGCTGTTTCAAAGACCTGGAGGGAGGAGTGTGATTGAAGTGAGTGTGGGAGTTTGTTCCAGAGGCGGGAGAAAAGAGGATTGAAAGAGTGAAGGTGAGCAGAGAGCCGAGATGTCCGCAGTTTAACCATCAGAGGGTGGCTGGCAGATCTTGTGCGACCTGTAGGAATATTTGGGGGACAGAGCACAGAGAGAGCTGGGGGAGCAAGGCCGGAGAGGAGTCGGTAGAAGACAGAAAGATCACCTACCTGCCTGCGGTGAGTGAGTGAAAGGCCTTCAGAGATAGCTTCATCGCGGGAGATTCCAATGATTCTGAAAGCTTTGGATTCAACAGCGTGAAGCCGAGCCAGGTGTGAGGCAGGAGCACCAGCCCATAGGGGAGAACAGTATTCCATTGAGCTGCGGATGAAAGCCTTGTATGTGGTGAGGAGCTCAGGTGTGCCTTGGAAGGACTTCGCACGACGGAGGATGCGCAGTCGGCGACTGGCTTTCGAGGCCAGCTTGGAAATGTGGTTTTCCCAAGAAAGATCATGGCAGATAGTGAGACCCAAAAGCTTGAGCGACAGAACTTATTGGAGAGGATTGTTGAGAAAGTAGATGGGAGGGTTGTCCAGTCGATCTTTTCGGAGAGACATAGTAAGAGTGTGAGATTTTTCAGGATTGAAAGACATGTTCCACTTGTTTGACCAGTCTGTGATTTTGTCCAGGTCTTCAGAGAGTGAGGAGGCTGCAGACTGCCGATCTGAGGGAAGAGGTATGGAGCGGCAGAGAGTGGAGTCATCAGCAAAAAGCTAGAGAGGATTTTCGAGAGAGTCAGAGAGATCATTGATAAAGACCAGAAAAAGCACAGGGCCCAGCACACTGCCTTGGGGAACTCCAGCCTGAACAGGAAGGGGAGATGAGAGAAATCCATTCAGGGCCACACGTTGACTACGACCAGAGAGGAAGTCCGCAAGCCATGCATGGAGATTTCCATGGATACCATAGGAGGAGAGTTTGGTAAGCAGAGCTGTGTGCCAGACCGTATCGAAGGCACGTGATATGTCAAGGGAGACAGCTCTGATTTCCTGTTTGCAATTGAGGACCTCCATCCATTGTTGAGACAGCAGAAGCAGCATGTCCAGAGTGGAGTGACCTGGTCTGAAACCAAATTGATGATCAGAGATCAAGCCATTGGAGAAGAGGAAAGATTTCATATCCGAAGCAATGATGGATTCCATGACTTTGCTGATAATTGGGAGCAGGCTGATTGGTCTGTAGTTGCAAGGATCTGTTTTTGCACCTTTTTTGTGTAAAGCGGTAATGTTTGCTGATTTCCAGGATGCTGGCAGATGACCTTGAGCAAAAGATAGGGTGAAAAGAACAGAGAGAGGGTGAGATAGAGCGGCAGAGCAGGATTTTAGGACCCGTGGGCTGACGCCGTTTGGTCCAGTTGCAGAATCAGAGTCGAGGTTTGACAAAAACTCCTCCACCTTGTCAGGAGAGAAGGACACAGAGTCCAGGAGCAGTTGGGTTCGACTGGGAAAGGTGGGAACAGAGAGAGATGGGTTTGGGACGAAGGACTTTGAGGCAAACACAGAGTTGAGGCATTCGACTTTGTCACGTGCGATGTCAACTGTGTGGCCATTTGAGGTAAGGGAGGGGATGGAGGGGGAACAAACACCAGAAACGGATTTGACCAGACGCCACCAGGATTTGGAGGAAGGAGACAGGTTTGAGAGTTCATTCTTGAGTGAGGAGAGATAGTGCTTCCTGGCACTCCTGAGGGTAGACACACACTTGTTCCGAGCTTGGTGGAAGGAACTGAGATTGCCTTCAGTTGGATTAGCCTTCCAAGAGGCAAAGGCAAGTTGTTTCAGGGCAACTGCCTCACCACAAGATTCAGTGTACCATGGATGGGAGGAAGGGTAAGACAACTGAAGGCGAGATGGGATAAATCTGTGCATGAGAGAGATCAGTTTGCTTTGGAAGAATTCCCAGGAAGAATTGATGTCAGAGGCAGTGGAGATGGGAGACCAATCCAGACGATTGATGGCTGCTTGAAGACCGTCCCAGTCGGCCTGAGTGAAATGCCAGACTCGTCGATGCTGAGGAGGCTCTCTGAGAATGGCCAGAGAGATGTCCACTTTGACAAGCACATGATCAGAAGAACCGATTGGAGCAGAAGAAGAGCAGCAGACATTAGCAGGGAAGTTTGTCATAACCAAGTCTAGAAGAGAAGATACTCCATTGGCTGAGATCCGGGTCGGGAAATTGACAGATTGTGTCAATCCCAGTGAGTCACAGAAGTCCTTTGCTGAGGTGCCATGACTGGTGAGAGAGGAACCCACACCCAACCAGGTGGCATGATGACAGTTGAAGTCACCACATATGAGGAAGAGAGAG
The DNA here is from genome assembly GCF_964187855.1 of Myxine glutinosa. Taxonomy (NCBI): domain Eukaryota; kingdom Metazoa; phylum Chordata; class Myxini; order Myxiniformes; family Myxinidae; genus Myxine; species Myxine glutinosa. The sequence continues at coordinate 75,302,603 of NC_136264.1, read as the reverse complement.
TTGGGATGAGTGGATAGAAGTTGGTCCATGTTGTCAGACAGTGAAATGTAGATTGAGTCATCACTGTTTGGGGGACGGTACAGAACACATATGAACAAAAGGTGGGATCGGAGAGGAAGCCGTAGCCAGAGGTACTCCTGGGGGTGAGGGGGAGAGAGGGCAGTGCAAGGAGACTGAGGGAGAGAGTTTTTGATAAAGATAGCCACCCCACCACCAGGCCGAGGCTCAGGTCTATCATAACGGAGGAGGGAGTAACCAGGAAGAGATATTAAGGAATCAGAGACATCTTGAAGGAGGAAAGTCTCTGTTAAGCAGATCAAGTCTGGATTGTCAGAAGCAACCTGTATGGAGAGATCAGTCAGGTTTGAGCGAAGGCCCCGGATGTTTGAGGTCCATACCGTTAATGAAGAGAGAGGGGGAGCATCGGGTACAGGACAGGGGAGGGGAGGAGTAGGGTAAGATGAAGGATGAGAGGGGGAGGTAGGGAGAGCAGTTGCTAGTGTGTCAGAGATTGCAGAAGAGTTCCAAGAAAGGGAAGGATGAGGAGGATGAAAGGTTTGATGGTGAAGGGATGAGGCACAGTGAGGGGTTGTATGAGGGGGGGCAGAGGAAAGTAGAAGGTTGGGGGGGGGGTGGAGGTATGAGATAGAAGGGAGACGAAGTGGGGAGGAGGCAGCTTTGAGGAGGAGGGGGGAGGAGGGAGAATTGGAGAGGAATGGTATGGGGGGAGATTTGAATGGGAGGGGTTGGGGGGGAGTTTTGAAGGGGAGGAGTGAGGGGGGAGTTTAGGAGGGGAGGGGCAAGGGGGGAGTTTAGGAGGGAAGGGGTAAGGGGGAAGTTTAGAAGTGGAGGGGCAAGGGGGGAGTTTAGGAGTGTAGGGGCGAGGGGGGGATTTGGAGGGGAGGGGCAAGGGGGGAGTTTAGGAGGGGAAGGGCAAGGGGGGAGTTCAGGAGTGGAGGGGCAAGGGGGGGATTTGGAGGGGAGGGGCAAGGGGGAGTTTAGGAGGGGAAGGGCAAGGGGGGAGTTCAGGAGTGGAGGGGCAAGGGGGGAGTTTAAGAGTGGAGGGGCAAGGGGGGAGTTTAGGAGTGTAGGTGCAAGGGGGGGGATTTGGATGGGAGGGGCAAGAGGGGAGTTTAGAAAGTGGATGATTAATGAAAGACGAACATTGAAAACAAATTGGGTTTGTTGTGATTTTCAAGTTAGCAATCCGATTCAGAACGATGGAGGAGGGATGGAATGAATGTGAATTTAGACCATGTAGTGAGGGAGACGTATAAGATATTGAATTTCTTTTTTTTGAAGTGGAATGAGTTGGAGAGGAAATTGAGAAAAGCCTTTTAAACAGGAAGAAAAACAGCGTGTTGTAAAATACCACTGAGTAAAACACTGAAGGGGAAAGGTTAAACATATTTAAATAATATTTAAACAGAACCGTGAGCAATCTTATATGCACAAAATACCAACGGGGGGAGAGCCGAGAGGGACCACCACGAGTCACGTGAACAGGGCAAACGGTGGATGGCAAGGAGATCTTTCACCTCGTGAAAGGGATTTTCACCTCTTTCACCTCGAAAAAACGGTGGATGGCAAGGAGTTTCGGTGGTTAAACATTTTGGGGGTGGTGTTCATCAACAGCTACAACAACAAAAAGGCTCTTTTCAGAGCCACCAACTCGTTCATGAAAGAGCTTCAGGCGTGTTGAACTTTGTATCATGTATTCTGTGGCACCAGAAATGCAATGGCGACATCTCTGTTTATTATTTGATTTTCACGAGGTGAAACGGTCAGATATTGAAGTCTGAAAGATTATTAGAGGCTTAAAAGCCAAGGATCCCGAGCACTTTGTTGCAGTGTTGTTTCGTGCAATTAGAGGCCACACTCTGAACTGAAAGTTGTTTCCGGAGAACAGTTACATGGCTCGACGAAAGAGATTGGAATTGAGATTCTCTTGAAAGAAGATTCATTGGAAAGAGATTGAGAAATAGAATAAATAGATTTTCTGAGTTCGTGGTAACTGCCCCATCAGTTCAGATATACTAGAATATAAGACCCGTCTCTTCGCTGACGGAAATACCAATCTCTGCTGTGATGGCTAATGTATGGGGGCGGGGGGAAGGATTCCTGGGAAATTCTCCGTTCCGTGTTGGCATTTGCAGTTTTGACACGCGTGTCCATGTACCCATAAAAGGAAAAAAAAAATTGGGATCACAAACACCCAGGAGTTACGCCAATCCACCGTAATTAGATTTATTGAAATCTGTTAATCCGTCTCAAGTGAAAACACGACAAACACAGACACGGCTCCTTTTATAATATCGATAGGAGCAGGTTGGACAAACGTTGGTCCTCATCAAATTTGATCCTGACGACCCAACAAACATACCCACCTCACAATAAATTATGTTCCAATTCGTTATGACAAACACCAACCCTATCCATGGAATAATAGGAAGTTTTAACAGGACTACTCTTTACTTCAGTATAATGCTGATGATTACTTGACCTGCATATTAATATGAACCACATTTCTAGTTACATATAACATCACGTGGTTCTTTCACCAAGGATACACGAAGAGCAAAAGTCGCACTCCATTAAAGAAACATTGAGTGGCTCTGAAAAGAGCCGTTTGGGGAAGAACTCGAGAAACGAGTCCGAACTCACTTGGAGCTGGTGTACTTGGTCACGGCCTTTGTACCTTCGGACACGGCGTGCTTGGCCAACTCCCCGGGAAGGAGCAGACGCACTGCCGTCTGGATCTCCCGCGATGTGATGGTGGAGCGCTTGTTGTAATGCGCCAGACGAGATGCTTCGGATGCGATGCGCTCAAAGATGTCGTTAACGAAGGAATTCATGATGCTCATCGCTTTTGAAGAAACACCCGTATCGGGGTGAACTTGTTTCAGCACCTTGTAGATGAAAATGGCGTAGCTTTCCTTTCTGCGATGACGCCGTTTCCCCGGGACCCTTTGGAGTCGCTTTGGATATATATTTGTTAGGATACAACCTAATTTACATATTTGTTAGGATACATATTAGGATACAAAATAGGATACATATTTGTTAGGATACATATTTGATGTTAGGATACATATTTGTTAGGATACATATTTGTTAGGATATATTTGTAGGATACAACCAAGTATATTCACATTTGTGCTGGTTCATGCTAAGATGACCTCAACAAGAACCTCCAAAAAGGAGTTTTTTTTTCTTGTTTGCTTCACTGCTTTGCAAAGGTGGCTGCAGACAGGTCCACATTTCACCATGAACTTTGTGAGGTTTAATTCAGGTCAAAGAAAATACTTTACTCGTGAAAAACAGATTCTGAGCACAGAAACCCCTTGGGCGAAGCCCGAGAACGTGTTCGAGTGAGTAATGTTCTGTCAAAGCAGCTCGTCCATCTGCCGTTTCGGGCCGTGGAATGCGGCGAAAGGGCCAGATATTTGAAAAGATCCTTCTCTCCGTTTGCCAGGATGTGCTTGTACCTGGAACGATTGTGCGCATTGCGCATGGAGTTATCGTTCATGTGAAAAACAAAGCTCAAAGTGACGCAGGAAACACAAACGGATACGGTGAACGACCCCATCGTTTTCCGAACGCTGATGTTGATTTCTACCACGTCCGCTTCTTCACGCCATCACTATAACAGGCGACGTGGCGAAGCGACGCTTTTGTTTGTGAAACATTTCGTGTTACTTCTCATACTCTTGTTGGTGCGAAATGGCGGAGTCTGTTCCTGTTTCAGCAGAACTTTCAACTTCGGTCTCGTCTGTCAAGTGTTACATATTTATGTGAATGTATGTTGTTACATATTTATGTGAATGTATGTGAATTACCATTCAGGTCTTTGCTTATCCATGTTTAGTAGATTAAGGGTTGTTGTGGTTGGAGGGTCAGGAGCCCTTCTGAAAAGTGTCCGGAAACGGAAGTGACTGGAAACGGAAGAGGAAAAGACACGAGGAAGAAAGCGACGAGTAGTATTCTTCCTCGCCCCGCTCCGACGAAAGGTGGGATCGACCTTGCGCTGCGTGGAAAAGCGGCGTTCCGAAGCCCGTCTGGCGAGAGGAATTACCGGGACGTGTACCTGCCCGGTGGAGACGTCAAGTTGACGTGGGGCCGTGCATCGACCCCGCGTCTGGCACCGTTCGCGGCCCCGTCTAAACAGACGCGTGCGGGTCGCACCTTGGGGCCTAACGTGCCTTGCAAGCGGCGTGGGGCTTTTGGCTTGCTCTACCGTACCCGCTTCGCGTGGCCACGAGGGGCTGCAGCCCCGGTGCCTGGTACGATACCTGCCCGGTGGAAAAACGTCCACCCGGGGTTCGTTCAACCGCCCGAGTGCGGCGACGCCGACCAGTATCTTGGTCAGGAGGGGCCCAGAGACATTGTGAGGAGCAGAGACCAAAAGGGGGTCGTGAGTACCGAAGTGAACACACATATATAAGATGGCCATCTTAATCATATAGGGGATTGATTGTGGATTGGGAATTGTTGATGGTGGTTTGCTATTGATTGCTCGGGGAAAATCTCCGTGGTTGTATCATTGAAATTGTATGGTGTCATTACCATTGAAATATATCCTTGAACATCAGTTTTCTCTTGGGTGGAATTCATATGGATTGCGTGGCGAAAGCGCATATATAATACAACTTTCTGGCGAAGTTCCTCTCACGGTCCGGGGGTCACCGAGACCAGGTATTCACCGAGGGGATCACGTAACAGAATTGGGGGCTCGTCCAAATTACGATTACGCAATTGGGTCTACGTCCGGGATCTAAAAGTGTATTTGTATAAAATAATAAAATAATATTTTTATTAATTAAAATTTATTAATTCAGTATTAATTGGAAAATTTTTGGGGAAATTGGGGTAAAGTCTTGGGGTGAAGGTTAACAGGTGTTAACGATAGTCACCATGGCGTTTGTGGCACAGAACTTTGCGGTAACACCGAGTGAGGCACAGTTCCGAGCGTTACTAAAGTCGGACCTCTTGAAATTGGCCAAACATTTTAACTTGGAGGTCCGAACTAATTTGAGGAAGGCAGAGTTGCAGGCCACGGTGATACAATCTATGGTGGGATTAGGAACATGGGACGAGTTAGCCTGGGAGTGGCTACCCGAAGAACCAGAAGACGTTGAGCTCCGGAAACTGGAGTTGCAATTACGGAACCCGGAACGGAATCAGTCTAGTGCGACTCCGAATGCACTGGCAAGTGTGAGAAATCATTCTTGGAGAGCAGAGCTGGGGGAAGATTCCCCTGTCAAAGGTACGGCGTCCCGGGAGAACCTGGTTCAGGAGGGCTACAAACATTTCATTTCAGAGGGGTTCGTGTCGCTGGATGGCGACCCGAGTAACCAGAAGCCAGTTAGGGTATTGAGGGACACAGGAGCCCACCAATCGTTGATGCTGGAGGGCATTTTGCCATTGTCGGAGAAGACGGCAACTGGGGTTAGTGTGCTTTTACAGGGGGTCGGGGGCTATGTTAAAGCTCCGCTTCATGTCATCCAGTTGAGTTCTGAGTTGGTATCCGGGCCGGTCACCGTAGGCTTACAAGCCACCCTTCCTGTGGAGGGAATCTCTTTTATTATCGGGAATGATTTGGCCGGGGGGCGAGTTTCGGGTAATCCAATAATGGTGGACAAGCCCAGTAAGAAAAATAACACCACTCGGTTAGAGATGGAGATTCCGGGTATCTTTCCATCCTGTGCAGTGACTCGGGCTATGGGTAGAAAGCACGCGGAAGAGAAGGAGGAAGAAAGAGAGGGGGAGTTGGAACCCTTAGAGGTACGGGAAGACAACTCGGAAAAGGGAAATAACCAGGGGAGGGATTCCCAGGAATTTCGAGAAATGGTAGCGTCTGGAACGCAAGGGGACGTGGAGTGTCCGTCGGAGACCGTGGAGAACGAAGTGGAGCAAACCGCGCTGGTCCGAAGGAGACTAGTGGAAGAACAACACGAAGACTCGGAGATCCAGAGGTTAATTGAGAAAGCCGTTACGGAAGAAGAGGCTACGAAGATACCTGTGGGGTATTTCATGAAGGGGGAAACCCTAATGAGGAAATGGAGGCCCCCGGAGGTGCCCGCAGACGATGAGTGGAAAGTTCACTATCAGATTGTGGTGCCACCGCTGTACCGGAAGGAGATCTTGAGTTTGGCACATGAGACCCCTTGGGCCGGGCACCTGGGAGTGAACAAGACCTGTGACAGGATATTGGTACATTTTTTCTGGCCGGGACTGCGACGGGATGTGGCGGAGTTCTGCAAGTCCTGCCATTCTTGTCAGCTGGTGGGAAAGCCGAATCAAAAAATCCCACCCGCCCCGTTAAAGCCAATTCCAGCTTTTGAAGAGCCATTCAGCCGAGTCATTGTGGACTGTGTGGGCCCTTTACCCAAAACCAAAGCTGGACATCAATACTTACTGACCATCATGTGCGCGTCCACCAGGTTCCCCGAGGCAGTGCCTCTGAGGAAAATAACGGCGGCAGTTATTGCAAAGGCCTTGATTAAATTTTTCACTTGGGTTGGTCTACCTAAGATCATCCAATCGGATCAGGGGTCCAATTTCATGTCCACACTGTTCCAGCAAGTGGTACACCTGTTGGGGGTGGAACAAGTAAGATCCAGCGCCTACCATCCTGAGAGCCAAGGGGCCCTGGAAAGGTTTCACCAGACTTTAAAGAATATGATCCGAACGTATTGTTTGGAATGTGCCAAGGATTGGGATGAAGGGATACCCCTATTGTTGTTTGCGGCGAGGGAGTCCGTGCAGGATTCCCTGGGATTCAGTCCGTTTGAACTGGTGTTTGGACACGCAGTGCGGGGACCATTGAAATTGGTGAAAGAACAGTGGTTACTACAGGAGTCCCGGACACCGATGGTGGAGTATGTGTCCACAGTGAAACACCGATTGGCAAAGGCGTGTGAGGTGGCACGACGGAACTTGAGAAGGGCCCAGGGGAAAATGAAGGAGAGACATGACAAGACCTCGCAGATAAGGAATTTCAGTCCTCAGGACCGGGTGTTAGTATTGCTGCCCGTTCCAGGTCAGCCCCTCCAGGCTAGATATTTCGGTCCTTATGCAGTGGAGGAGAGGGTGAATGAGACAGACTACGTGGTGACCACTCCCGACCGACGAAAAAAGCGACAGTTGTGTCATGTCAACCGACTGAAGAAATATCATGAGAGGGAACCGGTGGAAGACGTAGTTCCTGTCTCACCGGTCGTACCGGTGAAAATGGACGGAAACGCCGGTGTGAAGTTTGACAACTTGGATGACCAGGCCTGCCCCAAATTGACGAACACCGAAGTGTTGAGTCATTTGGATGAGAAGTTAGGTCATTTAACAAGGGAACAGCAAGGACAACTGTCCAGCTTAATGTTCGAATTTAAACATTTGTTCACAGATGTACCTGGTCGTACGGACTTAGTATATCATGATATCGAGGTGGGGGAGGCCACTCCAGTGAAACAACACCCCTATCGGATGAACCCGGTGAAGATGGAGTATCTTCGGAAGGAGATGCAATATATGTTGGACAATGACATCATCGAACCAAGCAACAGTGAATGGAGCTCCCCATGTGTGTTGGTTCCGAAACCCGATGGCAGCTTCCGGTGTTGTACAGATTTAAAACGGGTGAATGCAGTGACCAAGACCGACTCCTATCCGCTCCCGAGGATTGACGACTGTATTGATCGAATAGGCCCAGCTAAATTTGTTACCAAATTTGACTTGCTGAAAGGGTATTGGCAGATCCCTCTTACCGATAGAGCCAAATAAATCTCAGCTTTGGTCACTCCGAATGGGTTATATCAGTACAAGGTCCTCCCTTTTGGGTTGAAGAACGGGCCGGCTACATTTCAACGACTGATTAATAGGCTCATTGCAGACCTGGAGGGGGTGGAGGCATATCTGGATGATGTAATCATCCACACCATGACCATGGAAGACCACATTAAGCAAATCCATGCATTTTTTCAGACGATGTCCGAGGCAGGTCTGACCATCAACTTAGCCAAGAGTGAGTTTGTAAGAGCACAGGTAGTGTTCCTCGGCCATGTAGTAGGGCAGGGTCAAGTACAACCAGTGACCGCCAAGGTAGAAGCTATCGATCGCTTCCAAGTCCCAAAGGGGAAGAAAGAGCTGATGAGATTCTTAGGTATGGCGGGGTGGTACCGGCGGTTCTGTAAGAATTTTTCGGATGTGGTAGCCCCTTTCACGAGTTTGTTGAGAAAGGAGACCCCATTCGTTTGGGATGGCAAATGTCAGGCGGCCTTTGCCCATGTCAAAGCGATACTAATGAGCTCTCCGGTCCTAACCGCTCCGGACTTTCAAGCACCTTTCAAGTTGGCCGTAGATGCAAGCGATGTGGGGGCTGGAGCGGTCTTGTTACAGGAAGATGAGGATGGGGTGGACCACCCCGTGTGCTACTACTCCAAAAAGTTCAATAAACATCAGGCAAATTATGCCACCGTGGAGAAAGAGACCCTGGCTCTCCTGCTAGGGCTTCAACGTTATGAGGTGTATTTAGGAATCACGTCCTTTCCCATAAAGGTCTTTACGGATCACAACCCCTTAACCTTCATTCAAAGAATGAAAAATAAAAATCAGAGGTTGATGAGATGGAGTTTGGCTTTGCAGGGGTTCAACTTGGAAATTGAACATGTACGGGGCCGGGACAATGTCGTGGCGGACGCTTTGTCCAGATTGAGTTAATCTGGGGGGGGGGGGGGGGGGTTGAGTTATCTGGTTTGTTTCTCCAAATTGGCCGGCAAAGAAAGTTTTCGCTGGGTTCAAACTTTCTTTCTTGAAGGGGGGGAGTGTTACATATTTATGTGAATGTATGTTGTTACATATTTATGTGAATGTATGTGAATTACCATTCAGGTCTTTGCTTATCCATGTTTAGTAGATTAAGGGTTGTTGTGGTTGGAGGGTCAGGAGCCCTTCTGAAAAGTGTCCGGAAACGGAAGTGACCGGAAACGGAAGAGGAAAAGACACGAGGAAGAAAGCGACGAGTAGTATTCTTCCTCGCCCCGCTCCGACGAAAGGTGGGATCGACCTTGCGCTGCGTGGAAAAGCGGCGTTCCGAAGCCCGTCTGGCGAGAGGAATTACCGGGACGTGTACCTGCCCGGTGGAGACGTCAAGTTGACGTGGGGCCGTGCATCGACCCCGCGTCTGGCACCGTTCGCGGCCCCGTCTAAACAGACGCGTGCGGGTCGCACCTTGGGGCCTAACGCGCCTTGCAAGCGGCGTGGGGCTTTTGGCTTGCTCTACCGTACCCGCTTCGCGTGGCCACGAGGGGCTGCAGCCCCGGTGCCTGGTACGATACCTGCCCGGTGGAAAAACGTCCACCCGGGGTTCGTTCAACCGCCCGAGTGCGGCGACGCCGACCAGTATCTTGGTCAGGAGGGGCCCAGAGACATTGTGAGGAGCAGAGACCAAAAGGGGGTCGTGAGTACCGAAGTGAACACACATATATAAGATGGCCATCTTAATCATATAGGGGATTGATTGTGGATTGGGAATTGTTGATGGTGGTTTGCTATTGATTGCTCGGGGAAAATCTCCGTGGTTGTATCATTGAAATTGTATGGTGTCATTACCATTGAAATATATCCTTGAACATCAGTTTTCTCTTGGGTGGAATTCATATGGATTGCGTGGCGAAAGCGCATATATAATACAACTTTCTGGCGAAGTTCCTCTCACGGTCCGGGGGTCACCGAGACCAGGTATTCACCGAGGGGACCATGTAACACAAGCGAGGGAAAAATTAATCTGGCGCTTCCAAGATCCCGAAGAAGACTGACGGCCCCCTTTCGGAAAAGATTCTCAAGGTGGTGGGATCGAGCAAGGAGCGAAATGGTATGTCGCTTGTCGCCTTGAAAAAGGCCCTGGGGGCAGATGGCTACAATCTCCAACGGAATTCCGTTCGTATCAATTCGGCTGTGAAGAGGCTCGTTGCAAGTGGAAATCTTGTGCAGACCAAGGGAACGGGCGCTGTCGGCTCATTCAAACTGAACAAGGAGAAGAGTGCCAAAGTGAAGAAGAGCACCAGTCCTAGAAAAGTTGTGAAGACCACAATCAAGTCGAAAGCGGCCAAGAAAGCGACCAAAAAGCCAGCAGTGAAGAAGGTGGTGCGGAAGGTTTCACCCAAGAAACCGAAAAGATCTATCGCCGCCTCTTCGAAGCGATCCAGTAAGTCGCCTGTGAAGGTGAAGAAAAACGTGAAGAAGGTTCTGCCAAAGACGAAGGGAAAGACCAAGACGACGAAACCAAAGTCCAAGCTTGCAACCAAGGGGTTGAAGAACAAGAAGGCGATGCTCAGAAAGAAATGAGAGGAAGCGAAGACGAGAGTCGAGGTGAAGTTTCTCTTGTTCCTCCTCGTCTCACTTGCCCAAAACCCACAACGGCTCTTTTCAGAGCCACCACCTCGTTCACTTGAAAGGAGCTGATCCGATGGTTCATAAAAACTACGTTCAAAGTGCAACATTCAAAGTGTGCCATCACGACTACCACAATTACGTTGTATTTAACAAATTACTAATTTCTAAGATCACTTTGTAATTGACCCATTTCCCCCAATGTGCAGGAACAATGTCCGAGCAAGAAATGAAACTTGCCCCATTTGACATTGACAAAGGTCGTTGACCATCCCCGTTTACCTGAAAACCCAGAGCCTCGTGTCTGGAAAAGCTCGAACATTACACGATTCTTCGTCCTTCCTTTGCACGAAGTTTCCTCATTCGGAATCCAAATACAAAGTGCTCGCAGTATTTATGAACCGTACACAGTACTATGCATATACCTGCATCTCGTCAACAAATGAGCCCAACTAAATCAGACGTCGATATTTCACTGAACCATCCTGAAGCCCCATCCCGTTCAACCCAGCGCCCCCTGTCTAGTTCATCAAATCAATTCTCTGGGTCTTTATCTTTTCCTAGTCTTTGTTGAAAACAAACCAAAATGTTTCATAAAACGCGTCTTTGCGTCTCTTTGTGACCGGTAGACACAATGCACGCACAAAAGGTAGTGAGAGGTGGCGAGTTCGGTGAAAGGTCGAATACACTTTCAAGAAAGGTGTTGTGGCTCTGAAAAGAGCCGTTGGGTGGTATGGTGCGGAAGGTGTGCACAAGACCTTGGACGAGTGGGTTAAGCTCGCTCCCCGCGGGTTCGTCGTGCCAGCTGGATGTCCTTCGGCATGATGGTGACACGTCTGGCGTGAATCGCCGAGGTTCAAAAGATCAAAGTTCAAAGTTCAAAAGATTCTGTCTCATATGCAAATATATGGATCACAGAGAGTTTGGAGGCGGAGTAAATAACCTGATGTTCAGCCATTGGATGGATAAAAGGTGGGCGTGTATGATTCCTGACCCGACTTCACCCTGAAAACTACCCAATTCGCACCATGACATTCAGTCATAGCAGGGTTATTTAGATTTATTTTTATTTTTTTTGTATACAGAGTCGAGGCTCGTGAAAGAGCTAACATTTATCAAACAAACAAATCAAACAAACAAGCAAACAAACTTTTTTTAAAAGGGGAGCGGTCGACAAGATGGGGAGAGAAGGGGAGGAAGCACACAAACACAACATTTGAGAGCAGGGACATCGGGAGATGTTTTTGGAGGGAGAGGGCCTGAGAGGAGGCAGGATAGGTATAAAACGAAAGGACACCAAGGACTTCCAGGAAAGAAGTCAAAAGCCACCTCAAAAAAGTGGATTTGGGGTGAAATTAGCGGGGGTAGAAAAGATCAAGGTTTTGGATTGGGGAAGATAAGAGATGGTGGTGAACAGCCGTTTTAAAGACCTGGAGGGAGGAGTGGGATTGAAGAGAGTGAGGGAGTTTGTTCCAGAGGCGGGAGAAAAGAGGAATGAAGGAGTGAAGGTGAGCAGAGAGTCTTGATTTTGTCAGTTTAACCATAAGAGGGTTGCAGGCAGATCTTGTGCGACCTGCAGGAATATTTGGGGGACAGAGCCCGGAGAGAGCTGGGGGAGCAAGGCCGGAGAGGAGTCGGTAGAAGACGGAAAGACCACCAACCTGCCTGCGGTGATTAAGTGAAAGGCCCTCGGAGATAGCGTCGTCGCGGGAGATTCCAATGATTCTGAATGCTTTGGTTTCAACAGCGTGAAGACGACCTAGGTGTGAGGCAGGAGCACCAGCCCAGAGGGGAGAGCAGTACTCCATTGAGCTGCGGATGAAAGCCTTGTATGTGGTGAGGAGCTCAGGTGCGCCAAGGAAGGACTTCGCACGATGGAGGATGCCCAGTCGGCGACTGGCTTTGTAGGCCAGCTTGGAAATGTGGTTTTCCCAGGAAAGATCATGGCAGGTAGTGAGACCCAAAAGCTTGAGTGACAGAACTTCTTGGAGAGGATTATTCAGAAAGTAGATGGGAGGGTTGTCCAGTCGGTCTTTTCGGAGAGACATCGTAAGAGTGTGAGATTTTTCAGGATTGAAAGACATGTTCCACTTGTTTGCCCAGTCTGTGATTTTGTCCAGGTCTGCAGAGAGTGCGGGGGCTGCAGACTGCCGATCTGAGGGATGAGGAATGGAGCGGCAGAGAGTGGAGTCATCAGCAAAGAGATAGAGAGGATTTTCAAGAGAGTCAGAGAGATCATTGATGAAGACCAGAAAAAGCACAGGGCCCAGAACACTGCCTTGGGGAACTCCAGTCTGAATCATCATCTATTGGAGTTGGACTAAAATCGTAAATACATAAATTGCTGGACAAATTACCTTGAACAACATGTTGTCTGTTCTAAAGCTATATTGTCATTCCATCCTTGTAGTTGCGTACATGTTAGATATATGAGAGGTGCGCGAGTCACAAGTATAACACATTTGTATAAACACTCGGTATTATATTACTAATTATTATTACATGGAAGCGTAGGATTTATTATGCAGGCATGCATAGGTTTTACAAATAACACTGCATGTAATGAAATAAAAGTTAGCCTCCTTGTTGAAAATATATACATAATTGGTTTTTGTCCAATAAAAAGGTGAAGAACACTGTATATTTCTTGCCTCCGGTCCTAAATCTATTTTTTTGGTCTAATGGACCACCAAAATAAAAATGGCGCTTTTGTCAAGCCGTTCCCCATTTTCGATAAATATGCTGCTAAGCTGCCTGACTACTTCCCTTTCACTCAAGTAAACACAGAATCCTGTAAAATGAGGTTTAAGTTTTGCAGTAATTCACGACGATTTAATTCTGAACACGACTTGAACTGCAGAACTTTGGCAAATAACAACGCGCGCTCACATCACCGAAGTTAGAATAAGCTTCAAAAGCATCAAGTAGCTAGATTCAGCTATGAGGAGCGGCTGAAGGAGAGAAGTCTTTAAATATTATAAGGGAAGCGGTTGCGAGGGGATATGATGGAGTGGAGATGTTTAACATCATGAAGGGTGGGAACCAAATATCTGCAGAATAATTATTAAGCACAATGTACAGTGATAGGACAAAGGCCCCACAGCCTGAGAGTAAAGAGGAGAGTTCAGAGAGTAGTAATGCAGAAGTCTTTCACTCAGAGAGTCGTTAACAAATGGAATGGTCTCCCTGGAAATGAATTGGCAGCATCAACAGCAAAGTCTAAATTGGCAGAGATCACATCAGTACTTGTAAATATTGGAGATCGAGGGGAATAAGAATAAACAAAGCAGGAGTTTTATGGAGCTTGAGCATGGATGGATGATTGTGTGCATGTGTGCAGTGTTGTCTGTGGAGTTATCGTTGGCTGGAGGGGATGGTGTGTGTTTGATGTTGAGTTTCTCACCCATTAAACAGGTTCGCCTACTCCCCCCCCCCCCCCCGCCCCTCCCGAAAGAAAAACAACCCAACAAAACCTCGTTTTCCATTTTACTTTTTACGTAAATTGTGGATGTGGTGCAGGCATCATGGGCCGAATGTCTTCCTCTAATAAACTACTACTAATAATAATAATAATCTAATTCTCATAATAACTTCCACCTTGCTTAACTCCACCACAATCTTCTTTTAAAATCCACAATTATTACACAACCCTTAACATTTATTAGTGCCCATTTTTATTTACCCTTTGTTATTATTTCACGTTAGATTACATTGCATCAAATTTATTAGGCATGCTGTTTATCGCTCCAAGACCGCAAAACACCACCAAAAAGGATCACTTTTTAAGTTATATTAATATTCCTAAAAATATATACTTTTTAAAAAACAACGTCGATTCAAACATTGTGTTTGTAACTCTGCCATGTTGAACTGCAGCTTTGCAAGTGAAATTCTGACATTTTGCTCGATCGATTCTGCACATTTCGCTGATTTCCTGCTGGATTTTCACTTTTATCGAACACCATTTAAACGTAACTCATTGTGGTTGTTGTTTTTGTGACGTGTTGAAATTTGTGAACAATTCGACTGTTCTCTCTAGCGACTACTTATCTGCGGGGTCCACTCACCTTGTATTAAAATTTTTAGAGGTACCTCGAGGTTCTCAGCACGAAATGAAAACAAATGTGGTGAAAACGTATGTTTGAAACAGTAAGTTTAATAGCTGGAATGATTTTCAATTTTGTTTGATTGCCAGGTCGGCAGACAGAGCAAAATTATTCTCACTCCTCTCTCCGCATGTGCGATTGGGACGCATTCAGAGCCAGTATCGGGTAAAATGGCAAACTTGCCTCCCAATTCAAATTTTAAAACGTAACATTCAATTTAAATAACTTGTTTGTCGATAATAAAGCAATTGCTCAACCTCGTTGGTTCGCTTTGCGTGTGCAACTTAACTACTGAAGGCTAAATCTGAAGGTATTTAAAAAGAAAACTGTGAAACATTCTGTTTCTTAAAGGGATTCAAAGTTCAAAGTTCAAAGTTAAAAGGCTTCTGTCTCACAAAGGGTATCATATGCAAATATATGGATCACACAGAGTTTGGAGGCGGAGTCCACAACCTGATATTCAGCCATTGGATGGATAAAAGGTGGGCGTGTATGATTCCTGATCCGACTTCACCCTTAAAAGAACTCAATTCGCACCACGAGTCCACGACATTGAGTCACTGTTGGGTTACTTTGAAATCTGTTCTCTCAACAAATCATGTCGGGACGTGGTAAAGGTGGTGGAAAGACTCGTGCTAAGGCAAAGTCTCGTTCTTCCCGTGCTGGGCTGCAGTTTCCCGTGGGCCGTGTCCACAGACATCTTCGCAAAGGCAATTACGCCAAGCGCGTCGGTGCCGGCGCTCCCGTCTATCTGGCGGCTGTGCTCGAGTACTTGTCTGCAGAGATCCTGGAGCTCGCCGGTAACGCTGCACGAGATAACAAGAAATCGCGCATCATCCCGCGTCATTTGCAGCTCGCCATCCGCAACGATGAGGAGCTGAACAAACTGCTGGGCGGGGTGACGATCGCGCAAGGTGGTGTACTGCCGAACATCCAGGCCGTGCTGCTCCCCAAGAAAAGCCAGGGCAAGTAAACGGCTCCGCCTCACAAGAGTTCTTCAGCTCTCCCACAACGGCTCTTTTCAGAGCCACTCAAACCTTTCCGAAAGCTGCATCAGCGATACACGATCCGTGTTTTGCACAAAACTCTACTGTGTGTTTAATAAATTTAAACGGTACTTTCTTGTTTCCTTTACTTCAAAACCACATACAGAACGCCCAATACTTATGAACTTTGCACTTACTGCACATGCATCTCGTCATCACAGAAACCCCAATCATTGCCCGTCTTGTGGAGTCGCTTTTATAGTATTTTGACAATAGAGTAGCAGCATAGTTTGATATAAAAGAGTGAGTGAGAGTGTATTCAAGGGGAGAGGACAATTGGGTGAACAAGCTGCAAACAAACTAAATGAAAGAGCAAGAAGGGGAAGGTTGGAGTGCAACTGAAAAGGAACAAAGCAATGAGCAAAGCAAAAGGTGTTGAGACTTGGGGGTTGAGACTTTGTTGAGACGCGTTTGTTGAGACAAAAGGGGGGGGGGGGGGTTGAGACTCACTAACTTAGTAAAAAAAGGTGCTTGGGGTTATAAAATGTAACTCTGCGTTGGCATTTTCCAGTCTTTATTAACTGTTGAAGTTTTGAAGAAAAATTTATTCTGACAGATTTGCATTCACAAACAAGGGGATGTTTATGGGTTCTGGAAGCGCCAGGTTTATTATTGTCTCGTTTGAGAAACAACGTCGAAAGTGCTGTCGGAAGGGGAACGGTCTCCGCCATTTCACACCGAATAGAGTGAAGGAATACGAGAATCCAAAATCAAGTGCAGTATTGTACAAACAACGCGTCGTCTCGCCGCAGATATCATTATGACGGGAGAAGCGGACGTTGTATAAATCCACGTCGGCGTTTGGAAACGATAAGTGTTCTTTTGTATCCGTTTGTTTCTCGCTTCACTTTGAGCTCAATAATGAACCTAAACGATACATCCATGCGTAATGCGCACCGCATTTTCAGGTACAAGCACATGCTGGTAAAAGGCGAGAAGCACATTTTCAATCCTCTGCACCTTTCACCATCTTCCACGGGCCGACACTGCAGATGGAAGAGCTGCATTGACACAACATTGCTTACTCAGTGGGATACGTTCTCGGGCTTCCCCCAAGGAGCTTCGTCACTCAGGCTCATTTTCACGAGGTAAATCTATTCTTGGACCTAAATTAAACGTTAAAATTTTCATTGTGAAATTACAGAGAAAACATTGTGAAATGTGCACCTGTCTGTAGCCATCTTTGCAAGGCAGTCAAGCAAAGAAGAAAAATTAGCTTTGCTGAGACTCATGTTGAGGTCACCTGAGCATGGACCCGCCTGAGAGTGAAAATACTTGGTCACAAACAGCACACGGCTGGAAGCAATGCTTTGAAGGTTTTTTTTTTTATCCGGACGTCACAGTCATCGAGCTTGTATCGTGCCTCGTGTGATGTCGCGATTCCATCTGCACCTTGTGTTACGTGCTCCTCCCCAAACCCCGGTCACGGTGTACCTCCGAGTCCCGAGAGGAGTCACGGCAGAAAGATGTGTTATTCTGTATGTCAAAGATCAAGGGTGAAACCACACCAATTATTACCAACCAACAAGTATTGTATTAAGATCACACAAGAATAACAGTACAACAACAATAGTAATCAATTGTTCAACCAATATATATTTCCTATGATGGTACCATCAGGTTCGTACAATGTAACTCACTGTGCTCCAAGTGAGCGAAAAGAAGAAGATTCCCAATGTCTCTATTCCTGGCTTCAAGCCAAAGTTGATTCCAGCTTCAAGCCAAAGTCGATCCACTCCAGTGATCGTCCTTACGATGTCGTATCGAGACCAGAATCCCGTTGGGTTGACAGTTACACTGCCAGAGATGGGCGAAGGTGTCCTCGAGAAGCGACGGGGAAATCGTACCTTTAGGTATGGACGTTTAACGGCTCTCAATCGGCAAACCACAGATTTCCCACTCCAAAAGCCACGTTACACACACACACACACCAGATTAACGTCTGAATGCGGTGAAAATGGTTGAAGTAGTGAAAAACCTTGAGCGAAGCGCAAAGTGCGCGAATCAAAATGGCCGACGGCCCATTCTCGAGGCGTAAAGGCACTATGATGATTCTCCTCGGAATCAACCGCAAAACCTGACACGCAGGTTGATCTGTCACAGCGATAACAACTCTGTCGCAGGAATCCCTTTCCTGGGATACCCTAAATTTCACTTGTGACTCTCGTTCGCCAATCGTTCGCTCCAGACCTCGAAGCAGCTGGGCTTCTTGTCCGACTCACTCGCTCAGCCTTCTCTTCCTCCTCTTCCTCGTCGTCCGGTGCCGGTTTCATTTAAAACATTAACTTTTTTACCTTTTGAAAATAGTAATCTCTATCTCCCTTAAACGACAACAATAATAGTACGTGGAATCAAAAATGTTTACAGTGGATGAAAACCACAACAACGGAAGTGACAAATCCGTAACACTCCCCCCCCTCAAGAAAGAAAGTTTGAACATAGTGAAAACTTTCTTTGCAGGCAAAAACTCTTTTAACAAACAAAAGTAAAGCTCACACTCAAATTATCAATTCACGTGAGCAACAATAATTAATATTCCCCAAAATAAAGCAACAAAACTTCCAAACAACCTACAGAAATTTCCAAAGTTAGTTCACTCTGGACAAAGCATCAGCAATGACATTGTCCCTGCCCTTTACATGCTCAATTTCCAAGTTGAACTTCTGCAAAGCCAAACTCCATCTCATCAACCTCGGGTTTTTATTTTTCATTTTTTGAATGAAGGTTAAGGGGTTGTGATCAGTGAAGACTTTTATAGGAAAGGTAGTAGTTCCCAGATACACCTCATAATGCTGAAGCGCTAGCAGGAGAACAAGGGTCTCTTTTTCCATGGTGGCATAATTTGCCTGGTGTTTGTTAAACTTTTTGGAATAGCAGCACACCGGGTGATCCACTCCATCCTCATCTTCCTGTAATGGAACTGCCCCAGCCCCCACATCACTTACATCAATGGCCAACTTGAAAGGTTCTTGAAAATCCGGGGCTGCTAGGACAGGAGAGCTCATTAATATTGCTTTGACGTGGGCAAAGGCAGCCTAACATTTGTCATCCCAAACAAACTTGGTCTCTTTCCTCAGCAAATTCGTTGAAGGGGTTACCACATCAGAAAAATTCCTGCAGAACCGCCGGTACCAACCAGCCATACCCAAGAATCTCATAAGCTCCTTCTTCCCTTTTGGAACTTGGAAGCGATCAATGGCTTCTATCTTGGCTGTCACCGGTTGCACCTGACCCTGACCTACTACATGGCCTAGGAACACCACCTGTGCCTTTACAAACTCACTCTTAGATAAGTTAATGGTCAACCCTGCCTCGGTCAGTTTCTTTAAAAATGCCTGAATTGGTTTAATATGATCTTCCATGGTCAGAGTGTAGATGATGACATCATCCAGATAAGCCTCCACCCCCTCAAGGTCTGCAATAAGCGTATTAATTGGCCGTTGAAATGTAGCAGGCCCATTTTTTCAATCCAAAGGGAAGAACGTTGTACTGATACAACCCATTTGGTGTGACTAAAGCCGAGATTTCCTTGGCTCTCTCAGGAAGAGGAATCTGCCAATACCCTTTCAGCAAGTAAAACTTAGTTACAAATTTAGCTGGGCCTATTCTATCAATACAGTCATCAATCCTCGGGATGGGATATGAGTCGGTCTTGGTCACTGCATCAACCCGTTTTAAATCCGTACAACAGCGAAAACTGCCATCGGGTTTTGGAACCAACACACATGGTGAGCTCCATTCACTGCTGCTTGGTTCGATGATGTCATTCTCCAACATATACTGAACCTCCTTCCGAAGATACTCCATCTTCACAGGGTTCATCCGATAGGGGTGTTGCTTCACAGGAGTGGCTCCCCCCACCTCAATATCATGATATACCAGGTCAGTACGACCAGGTACATCTGTAAACAAATGTGCAAATTCAAAAATTAGGCTGGATAGTTGTCCTTGTTGTTCCCTTGTCAAATGACCTAATTTCTCATCTAAATGACTCAACACTTCTGTGTTCGTCAATCTGGGACAAGCCTGGTCATCAAAGTTATCAAACTTCACACCAGCCTCAACCTCTGGATTATCTTGCACCCCGACTACAGGCATGAAGGTGAGACAGGAACCATTTCTTCCACAGGCTTCCTCTCATAATATTTCTTCAGTCGGTTGATATGACACAGCTGCCGCTTTTTCCGTCGGTCGGGAGTTGTCACTAAGTAATCTGTTTCATTAACCCTCCTTTCAATTGCATAGGGACCAAAATATCTAGCCTGTAGTGGCTGACCTGGAACAGGAAGCAACACTAACACTCGGTCCTCAGGACGGAAATTGCTTATCTGAGATTTCTTGTCATGTCTCACTTTCATTTTATCCTGTGTCGCTTTCAAGTTGCTTCTCGCAACTTCACAAGCCTTTGCCAATCTGTGCCTAACCGTTGACACATACTCCACCACTGTTGACTGTGACTCCTCCTGTAGCCACTGTTCTTTCACCAATTTCAACGGTCCTCGCACTGCGTGTCCAAACACAAGTTCAAAAGGACTGAACCCCAATGACTCCTGAACAGATTCCCTCGTAGCAAACAACAATAAGGGTATTCCTTCATCCCAATCCTTGTCACATTCAAAACAATACGTTCTGATCATATTCTTCAATGTCTGGTGAAACCTTTCCAAGGCCCCTTGGCTCTCGGGATGGTAAGTACTTGATCTTACTTGCTCCACTCCCAACAGGTGTACCACTTGCTGAAAAAGTGTTGACATGAAATTGGAACCCTGATCAGACTGGATGACCTTAGGTAGGCCAACCAAAGTGAAAAATTTAATCAAGGGCTTCGCAATAACTGCCGCAGTAATTTTTCTAATAGGCACTGCCTCTGGGAACCTTGTGGAAGCACACATGATGGTCAACAAATACTGATGTCCAGCCTTAGTTTTAAATAAAGGGCCTACACAGTCAATAATGGCACCGCTGAATGGCTCTTCAAAAGCTGGAATTGGTTTTAAAGGTGCGGATGGGACTTTCTGATTAGGTTTTCCCACCAGCTGGCAAGAATGGCAAGATTTACAGAAATCCGCTACATCACGTCGCAATCCTGGCCAGAAAAAATGTACCAATATTCTGTCACATGTCTTGTTCACTTCAAGGTGCCCAGCCAAAGGTGTCTCATACGCCAAACTCAATATCTCCTCCCGGTATGGCGGTGGCACCACAATTTGGTAATGAACTTTCCACTCATCGTTTGCTGGCACCTCCGGTGGTCTCCATTTTCTCATGAGTATTTCCCCTTTCATGAAGTAACCAACAGGTATCTTCATAGCCTCTTCCTCTGTAACGGCTTTACCAATTAAACTCCGGATCTCCGAATCTCCGTGTAGTTCTTCTACAAGTCTCTTTCGGACCAGCACCGTTTGCTCAACCTCGCTCCCAGATGTCTCCATCGGACACTCCATTTCCTCTTTGGTTCCAGATGCCACCTTTTCCTTAAGTTCCTTGATGTCACTCCCTTTCCAATTACCTCTTTCCGAATTTTCCTCCAATACCTCTAAGGAACCCAAATCCACATCGCCTTCCTTCTCCTTCTCTTCAGAGAGCTTCCTACCCATAGCACGAGTCACTGCACAGGATGGAAAGATACCCGGAATCTCCTGCTCTAACTGTGCGGTGTTATTTTCCATACTGGGCTTTTCCACCAACATTGGATTACCAGAAACTCGACCACCCGCCAAATCATTCCCGATAATAAAAGAGATTCCCTCTACAGGAAAAGTGGCTTGTAAACCTACAGTGACCGGTCCTGACACCAAATCAGACTGCAAATGGATGACATGAAGTGGGGCTCTAACAAAGCCACCAAACCCCTGTAAACGAACACTAACACCAGTTGCCGTCTTCTCTGACAATGGCAAAATGCCTTCAAGCATCAAAGATTGATGTGCTCCTGTGTCCCTCAATACCCTAACAGGTCTCTGGTTAGTCACGTCTCCATCCAGTGACACAAACCCCTCTGAAATAAATGGTTGGTAACCCTTTTGAGGGCGATTTCTCACAATGGCCATCGCATTTGGAGTTGTACTGGTCGAACTCCACTCCTGATTTTCCTTTCCCAGAGCATAACAGTTGGACATCAAGTGTCCTGGTTTATGGCAAAAAGTGCAAGTAGGCCCGGAGGAGAACCTCGTGGTCTGCCAAGGCATGGGGGCGGCGGTCTGCCTCGAGCCCCCCAGATGATAGGTCTGTCCTGGAACCGCAGTCTTCTGATTTCTAGAAGCCGTGGTGTCAGAGTGGTCCTCATTTTCATCTCGAGGCCGCCCCCATGGATTTTCATTCTCCGCCCCTGATGTCCCATAGCTCACCTGGCTAGGTCTGGGTGAGAAGTTCGGTTTGTGGAACCCCATCCTGTGTGTTAAGGCATAGTCATCTGCCATGGTTGCTGCCTCATACAACTTTGGTACTTTCCTTTCCTCCAGATGTACTTTAATGTCCTCGTGGACACACTGTTGGAATTCCTCCACCAGGATCAACTGTCGCAATAGTTCGAAGTCTTTCCCCACTCCTTTTGAATCACACCACCTATCAAACATGGTTTCCTTCAATCTGGTAAATTCCACATGGGTCTCACTCTCCCTCCTCCTGGCATTCCGGAATTTTTGCTGGTAAGCTTCCGGGACCAATTCATAGGCTTTGAGAATGTGTTTCTTCAATACCTCGTAATCTGCACATTGGCCCATCTGTAAAGCCGAATAAATCTCTTGAGCTTTACCCACCAGAACACTTTGCACTGGAATGGACCAGTACTCCTCAGGCCAGTTTAACAGTCGAGCCACTTTCTCAAAGTGTGGAAAAAACTTGGCTACCTCCTTTTCATTGAAGGGTGGAACCAGCCTCACATGTCTGCCAACATCCCAGGTGTTCTGACTAGGTGTCGAACCAGTCGGCATGGATGGTACCTCTCCCCGTTCTTTCTTACATCCAGCTCCTTGAGTTTAATTTCCTGCTGAAGGGCCATTTCACGATCCCTTAACTCCCTTTCGGCTTTTATCTCCTCTGTTTTTTTTCCCTCTAACCTTTCCTGGAGTTCTCTTTCAACTCTCCTTTCCTCTGCTTTCTTCTCTTCTAACCTTTCCTGGAGTTCTCGTTCCACTCTCCTTTCCTCCGCTTGTTTCTCTTCTCTTCTCTCTTCTGCTTTCCTTTCCTCTGCTTTTAATCTTTCCTGGAGTTCTCGTTCCACTCTCCTTTCCTCTGCTTGTTTCTCTGCTCTTCTCTCTTCTGCTTTCCTTTCCTCTGCTTTTAATCTTTCCTGGAGTTCTCGTTCCTCTGCTTTTAACCTTTCCTGGAGTTCTCGTTCCTGTTCTGCTCTTTTCTTTTCTGCTTTCCTTTCCTCTGCTTTTAACCTTTCCTGGAGTTCTCGTTCCTGTTCTGCTCTTCTTTCCTCGCTCTGCAATTGCAACTCCAGTTTCCGGAGCTCCACCTCTTCTGGTTCCTCGGGTAACCAATCTCGGGCTACCTCTTCCCATGTTCCTAATCCACCATAGATTGTATCACCACTGTCTGCATCTCTGCCTTCCTCATATTAGTTCGGACCTCCAAGCTAAAATGTTTGGCCAATTTCCCGAGGTCCGATTTTACTAATGCTCTGAACTGTGCTTCACTCGGGGTCACTGCAAACGTCTCTGTGTCAAACTCCATGATGACTATTGTTAACACCTGTTAACCTTCACACAAGAAATGTAAAAAAAAAAAAAAAAAAAAATTTTGTTCTTTTTTTTTTTGGGAAAAATTTGGAAATGTTGGAACAAGTTCCAAATTTGGGAATGTTAAGGAATTCTTTCCCGGACTAAATCTAGGGAATTTTATATCCCGGACGCAGACCCAATTTCGAGTCCAAGAGTCAATTGGACGAGCCCCCAAATTTCTGTTACGGGGTCCTCCCCTATCCTCTGGTCTCGGTAAACCTCCGAACCCCGAGAGGGTCCCCGGCAGAAAGATATGTTATCCTTGGTTTAAATCAATCAAATCAATAATGAAACCACACCAAGGGTTATGAACAAACAATAATATATTATAAATCACACCGGAATCACGACACAAATAATAATAACAATTCGCCCTACAATCACTAGTTTTAAGATGGTACCACCTTATCTCGTCCCTTAACCCAAACTCACACTACTCCCCCAATGTCTCTGTACCCCTCCAAGGCGAGGTCGATTCGCTCCAGCGATAGTTGGATCAATGTCCGATCACAATCAATTGAGGCGTGGACGATCGAAGCAACCCACAGGTCACGTGGTCCACACCCAGCACAATAACGGGGGAATGGGAAACCTCCCAAAGAAGCGCTCCGATGTACACGTTTGCGGTTCAATCAACGAGTCTCCGTATAATCCTCAAAAGCCCCTTTCTTGCACAGCCGTCCCCGGCAACCCACCGGGGAATAATGTCCGGCCGACGCGACACAAAACCTGTTCACTGCAGGTTGCGCGCATGGCGAAGATGGCGGACGGCTTTCACTCGAACCCGGGCTTTGAGGCAAGGATACTCCGGAACCTCAATGAGGATACCCGCCTACACAGGCTCCACAGCACTCCGGCGATATCTCCTATCGCCCGAACTTCCTTTCAAGGACGCAGGTCCACTCGCCCTGTACGCTCCACCAATCGGTCCGGAGCTTCAACCAAAACGTCTTTTCACGATCTCCTCCCGCCTCTTCTTCCTCGCTCCACCTCTTCCGGTCACGATCCGGATTTCCGGCCACATTTTACCAGGAGTGCTTTTAAACCTTTTTACCACAATAACCCTTTCCCTTAAGCCACAATAAGCATAATATCTGGAACCAACAATGATAACAATAACAACCATAATTAGGGCCGAATCCGTAACACTGGCGGTTACTGGCGACCACGGTCGCGTACGTAATAAATGAACCGGGCTTTATATTCGTTTCTAATATAGTTCACTGCAACACGCCTCTCCCAACGAGTTCTTTACGCAGAGCGCGATCCCTTGCAGTTCTTTATACACGCCCTTTCCTCACGAGTCCTCTCAAGACCAATGCTTGGCTTCAGTCCTCCAGGTCAGTCCTTTTGACAACGATTGCAGTTTCATCAGTCCTCATACAAAGCCCCTCACTCACCAGTCCTCTTCCAATGCGCTTTCCCCACGAGTCCTTTATCACGAGAGTCCTTCTACAATGAGTGCAGCTGTGTCAGTCCTGGACAGTCCTTTATCACGAGAGTCCTTCTACAACGAGTGCAGTTGCGTCAGTCCTGGACAGTCCTTTATCACGAGAGTCCTTCTACAACGAGTGCAGTTGCATCAGTCCTGGACAGTCCTCTCAAGGGCTTTGTGCGCGTGTTTATATAGCGCCGCCCAACGAACCCTCTGGAACTTGCCAGCTGCGCCCTTACCACGCCATGTCACCCGAGCCCTGGTTGGTTGTTGACTCTCACCGTCACCGCCTTCTGATGTGCTGCTTGATGCGGCCGCACCTCTTCCTCACGCTCCTCCCCTTTTCCAGGCCTACCTCGTGGCCACCCGACTAGTTTGAGCGAAAACCCAAGAGCAGCGAACGCTGCTGGCAAGCAAGGTGCATTAGCCGAATCGGGGCGCGGGATGGATGCTGCTCAACGAGGTCGATTTGGAGGGTGGGCCGCAAAATGAACGGGACCTAAGCTTATTTCTTTTACACAACGCAGGTATCACTAATGGAAATGGCCTTATCCTGACACATACTATGACATAACTAATGTCCTAAGGTGGCCTACGTGTTGCGTGTGGACTAACTATGGGGGCAAACCTTTAACCTTTAATGATGGTATATGTACATTCTCAGAACCGCAACAATATAAAGGAAATAAAAGGTAAAATACAACTGGGAGGGGAGGAGGGCAGGGGAGGAGAATTCAGGCCTGTTTCCGATGGCATCCAAGCTGCCTCGCCCCAGCCATGTGTCCCAAGGGTGGCGCCTCCCCTCCACTCTTCTCTTTCTCAGTGGGTGTCCTCAAACTCCACGAACGACTTGCCCAGAGCAGTTCCTGCAAGACCAAGAAGCCACACGTTGCCTCCAGCCGGCTCAGACGAAATTTGATGAGGAGCAAAAGCAAAAGGGAGGGAGAAGGTCGATAAGGAAGATCTTTGTTTGTTTTTTCAACAAAAGAATAAAAGTAAAGTCGAAAGGGAAGGAAGAAAGAAAAGAGCAAATCTCGTTTCACAGCCGGCCCAGAATTTCACATAAGATACACCCCAAACGATCACAGCTTCTCGTCATTGCAAGCCCAGCCCCACGAGTGTACAATCATTAAACAATCCACCCCATGAGTGTAACACTGCTCCCATCCTTCTTCCAGAGCCGCCCCGGCTCCACTATATCATCTAATCTTACTATAATTCACCAAATGTCTGTCCATCTGTCTGACTGTCTGTCTGTTCGAAGGTACCGCAAAAACGGCTGAACCGATCGCAACAATATTATTACGGTTTTCCGCCGCCCTTCCTGCCATTACCAAGGGGAGATGAAGCCCCTTGTTCTTCTTGGGTCGGCGCAACCGAGAGACTTGAAGCGCTCCTCCCTGGCAAACACAAGGTAGGGTTTCGGGACAATTCTCGCACATACCTAAATACCTGCGCCACTGCGGAAACGGGGAATCAAGCCTCGCACGAGCCACGCGTAATTTGGGTACACCGAGCAGATTGCGTACCACGTGGTCCGTGCAGTTACCTTGGAATTGGAACCCGATTCGAGCGATTCTATTCGTACCACGCTTAGTCAATGATGGAAGGGACGAGACGGTCGAATAAAGGAAGAACACGATTTAATTATTATTTACACAATGTACAATGATTCAGTAGAAGTACAGAGACACAGAGCAGTCTTAAGCAGTCTTATGTTAATCTGAGACACGGGCCCGATCACACTCACAGAGGGGAAATGAAGGCAGGATGATGTTCACGCGCTGCCTTGGTCGTCCAGGAACGGCCCCGCCTGGCATGGCTCTCCCCAGTCACAGCACGTCCCGCGATGAAAGCAAGCACGTGGTGGAAGGGACCCTTGTAGCGCGTCTCTCGAACAAAGGGCAGATGAGGCAGGCGGAAGGGAAATGTACGCGTCTCTCGCCGGCTTGATGGTTTTCCACAGCGCGTTTAGTTAACGGCACGCTATCACTCACGTAACCCAATGGAGGCTCGGCCTCAAGCTCAACCGAGCGTCCAATTTGGTAAGAGCGCTTATAGCTGGGTTCATGCGTGTCTTCTCTCCGAACTCGTATCTTGCTCACACTCAACTCTCACAGAACTCTCAACTTGTTCAAGCGCCTCCCTCCACAGACCTGCACTCTTACAGAACTACTAACTCTCAAGCGCCTCTGCCCAACTTGTTCAGCGCCTCCCTCCACAGAAATGCACTCCACCGAACTAATAGCTTGCAAGCTCACCTCTTCGCAGAACTGCACTCCACCGAACTTATAACTTGCAAGCTCACCCCTTTGCAGAACTGCCGTGGGGGCTTCGCGCAACGGGTTATATGGCCAACCCCCTTAGCCCTCTCGAATGTTCCAACCACGCCCTGTGATGCAGTGCCGCAGCCACTCCCTTCAAGCCCTGATTGGTGGCTCGCGCTTACCGTCAGCCTCTCCTCCGCCCTTCTTCGGTCTTGCCTCGATTTGCCAGACCTGCCTCGTGTTAATTCGTGCCAAAAAGCCAAAGGCGGCATAAGGAGGCGTAAGGCGGCATAAGGCAAGAAAGGACCGACTCTCATTATTCCACTCAACGCAAAATTAACACAGGAAAAGGACTATGCTTACACATACTAAGAAATAACTGAACTATCGTGAGGCTACATGTTGTTGTGTGACTAAACTATGAGGGGGAAATTAACCTTTATTGTACAAACTCAAAACCGCAACAATATTTTGGGTGGGTAATCCTGGGATATCCTGGAGTAAAATAGGGTATATTGTTTTTCCAATTTCAGCTTTGGCCTCCAGCATTTTCAGGTTTGGACTCCCGCATAACGTTATTTTCCTGGGTGCCACACCGATCGGACTCGATGACCTCGCACAAAGACCTTTCAAAAGGATTTGGGTTGAATCCAAGCTTGAGAGAATGCCAACCCCCTCCCCGCCATCACGGTCGTCTCTGCAACTCACAAAGCCATGAGATATGCGGAAAGGACAACCCAAAACCAATTATCTTCTTTTTGATTCGTATACAAACATCATTAAAAGTAAATAATGACCTCAGCCAAAGTTCAAAGGACGTGAGTTTGATCTCCACATGAGAGAATTCCACATAGATATTTGGGTGGTGTATACGCTAACAGGTCGCTGTCTCCATCGATCTTGCCAAGGCCGTAACACCTATCGGCTCAAAATCTTTTTAACTGTTGACTTGGTAGTTTTTACAATGAAGGAAACATTAACAATGTTGTTAAAAGTTTATTTTGTGATTAATTTGTGATTGGAGTTATGTTGTTTTGAATGAAAAAAAGATATCGAGTTCAAGTGAATGACGACATGCCGTGATGGTTTCTATCTTCCAAATGTGAACTTCGTGGATCGCCAGATGCAGATTCGCCACGGACCCACGATCGACGTTTCTATATGTGAATGTACCCGTTTGCTTGCGTACAGGAACGTTTTTCATGGAGGTCCTTCACGAACTTGCTGTCCATGTCTGACGTGCGACTGAGGATGCTACAGGAATGTGGAATTTATTGGTTTCTTGCTTTAGCATTCACCGTATCTGCATTGTCTGTTTTCTTCTGGCTTCCCACCCGTGTGTAGCATGGGTATCTCACTAGTGTATCTATCTATCTCACTTTCTCATTATGTTCTCTTTCTCTCTGTCTCTGTCTCTGTCTCTGTCTCTCTCTCTCTCTCTCTCTCTCTCTCTCTCTCTCTCTCTCTCTCTCTCTCTCTCTCTCTCTCTCTCTCTCTCTCTGTCTCTGTCTCTCTCTGTCTCTCTCTGTCTCTCTCTGTCTCTCTCTCTGTCTGTCTCTCTGTCTCTCTCTGTCTCTCTCTCTGTCTCTCTCTGTCTCTCTCTGTCTCTCTCTGTCTCTCTCTGTCTCTCTCTCTGTCTCTCTCCCTCACCATTAAACTCTGCGTTTGTAAAGACTGTATTGATAATGGCCTCCCTGGAAAGGCAGTGGCAGCAGAAAGAGTAGATAAGTTTAAATTGCACCTGGAAGTATTGGAGATAGTGGGGTGTAAAGCAGGACTTTGTTACCTTGAGCATGAATGGGTGATTGTGTGCATCTGTGCAGAGTGTTGTGTATGTCTCTCGGCAAGGATTCGTGTGTGGTTGCTTATGTTTCTCACCCAAGAACCGCTTTCGCAAACTCTCTCGGAAAAAAAAACCCTCAATATTTATGAAGATTGGACATGTTTATAAAATATATTAATAATTACTACTTGTTGTACTTGTGTTTACTCGAGTTCAGCGATCCGAACTCATCAATCATCTTATGAATCACAAACGCACCAGAGGGACACGAACAGCAAAGGTTGCACTCAAAGAAACATTGAGTGGCTCTGAAAAGAGCCGTTTGGGGATGAACTTGAGAAACGAGTCCGCGCTCACTTGGAGCTGGTGTACTTGGTCACGGCCTTTGTACCTTCGGACACGGCGTGCTTGGCCAACTCCCCGGGAAGGAGCAGACGCACTGCCGTCTGGATCTCCCGCGATGTGATGGTGGAGCGCTTGTTGTAATGCGCCAGACGAGATGCTTCGGATGCGATGCGCTCAAAGATGTCGTTAACGAAGGAATTCATGATGCTCTTCGCTTTGGAAGAAACACCCGTATCGGGGTGAACTTGTTTCAGCACCTTGTAGATGTAAATGGCGTAGCTTTCCTTTCTGCGATGACACCGTTTACCGGGTCGGGACCCTTTCGCGTCGCTTTGGAAACGGCTTTCTTCGAACCCTTCTTTGCCACCACTTGCTTTGGAGGATCCGCAGGCATGACGAGTGGAGAAAAGAAAATCGAGAGCAAAACACCAGCAAAGCAATGAAATTTGAAACAACAAAGAAGTACAAAAAGAAAACAGCGCAACGAGTCCTTATTAGTCCCCTACCGGTGTACACCGGAGGGGACTATAGGTTTGCACGCCGTCCCTCCGTCCGTCAGTCTGTCAGTCCGTCAGTCCGTCACGCAAAGAACAGTTTTCCGGACTTTTTTTCTAAACGCTTAATGCTAATGATTTCAAACTTGGCACATCGTTTCCTCATCATACGTTACAGATCAAGTTCGAACTTCACGACGTTTCGATCATTTTTGACAAAGTTATGGCACTTTGAACTTTGGGAATTCTGATAATTCTGATGATCCTTAACTCAGTTCCATTTTAAGTTTTAATTTCCTTAAAAAAAGATTTTCTCTGCAATAATAGGACCGATTGAGATCAAATTTTCACCATAGGAGGGACTCGGTCTGTAGAATATTTTAATGTTAATTATGACGTCACAGGTCACGTGGTTCTGGTGCCATATTGTTTTTCGTGAAAACACGAAAACCCCTTTTTCTCTGCAACGGCTGAACAGATCGAGGCCAACCTTTGCAGGCAGAATCACATACCCATGACGAACAAAACAGTCAGCGAGCATGACGTCATGCGTCACATGGTTTCAGAGTTATGACGTTTTTAAGCATGAACCTTTAAAACCGAGACCCTCCCTCATTTTTGATCCAATCGAGGGGAAACTTCACAGATCTGTTCCGCATGTCAGTCTACTAAAATGTCCTTTTGGAATTTGCGATAGCTCACGTGGTTTGGCAGATATCGTTAATTAAACAAAAATATTTTAAAAATGGATATCTCTTGAATCGCTATATTGATCGACGTGAAACTTCATACTGTAGTTGACGTCATGAAGAGTAACAAGTTTGCAAAATTTCAAGATGATTGGATGTACGGTCTGGAAGCTAGAAGTTGTTATTGCGTGAAGAAGAAGAGGCGTCAAGTGTGCAGATTTAATTATTTATCACATGTACAGCCTGAAAGCATCGTTGGGCACGACCTGTCGCGGTCATTTTAACCTCAAATAAAATTCTAATTTAAGATTTGTCAATAGCTGAGGTATATTAACAAACGAATAAAACAGATTTGGTCAAATTCTGACTTTTTTAACTCGATCGCATTTGACAGAGTTGTGACAAGCTGAGGAAGAAGAAACCTCGCATTGGCTTCTCCAATGTGCCATAAAAAAAATGGATATCTCTTGAATCGCTAGTACCTCAGACCGTGAGTTGGTAATAATCTATCTATAATTCCAGTAATCTCTGTGTGTGTGTGTGTCTGTGTGTGTGTATGCGACCGCTGTTTCTCGACAACTACCGGTCCGATATACTTGAAACTTGCCAGGTATATTGCTGGGGACCCGAGGATGTGCCTTTTCAAGGTTTTAAATTAATCGGACAAGTAGTTACCGAGCTATGGCGATTTCTTTACCAAACTCCGCAAGCCGTTCGCTTTGGACCAAACCATTTCATGTAAATAGAGGGGGGGGGATTGTCACCGTACTCGCAAGCCGTTCGCTTTGGACCAAACCATTCCATGTAAATAGAGGGGGGGGGGGATTGTCACCGTACTCGCAAGCCGTTCGCTTTGGACCAAACCATTTCATGTAAATAGAGGGGGGGGGGGGTTGTCACCGTACTCGCAAGCCGTCCGCTTTGGCTTTGCGAATGGACCAAACCATTTCATGTAAATAGAGGGGGGGGATATAATTTTGTACGGGCATGCCCTAGTATATATAATTCACACAGTGCAATACGTGCAGGCCGCTCCACGGAGCGACCTTGCGGGCTTATCAACGAGGCGAGGCGTGACACACGTGTCTCAGCATACCTCAGATCAAGTTTGAAAACCAGCATCAACCGTGCATAAATTTGCATATTCGATCATTTTTGACAAAGTTATGGCACTTTGAACTTTGGTAGGGGACATGTATTGCGGCGCAATACTCAGAATGCTTGTTATAAAGGGTTTCATATGCAAATATGTGGATCATAGAGGATTTGGAGGCGGAGTAGTGCACATCGCACATCACCTATTGGGCGGATGAAAAGTGGGCGTGTATCATTCTTGATCCGAATTCCCCCTCAAAATAACCCAATTCGCAACAATCGACACGACTTCAGGCAGGGTCTTTTGATTTACAAAGCTGCGCATAAATCATGTCGAGAGTAGGTGAAGGGCGGTGGAAAGGTTCATATTAAACACACTCATTACTTGATAGGACGGCGTGGAGGTGTACACAGTCGCCTCGAAACCTGGGTTGAATCCCGACCAAACTATAAACTGTCGTCCCAGTGTTTCAATCAATCGGTTGTGGTTAGGGTTGTGTGTGCCTTCCCTCGGGTGGATGTTAAACTGGGTGTTTCGTCTGTCTTCATTAGTTACTCCTGAGTCACATTTGCTCTACGGCTAGGTTACGGCGGCCGTACCCCCCCTAAATTGACAGAAACATGCGGCGGCCGCAGAGTTTCTGAGGTGACCTCAGGGTGGCCCTAGGGCGTATGGCTATCTTTTACAGGCCGTAGGGGTCGCCGTGGAATTATAGCGCGGAGTTATAACTTTTTTCATTTCTAGGTCGGCCGTAGCAATTCGACAAGCCGTAGCCATGACAACTGTAAGTGCTGTTATACATATGAAAAAGAACTGGTATATATACCCACTCGTTACCGTCCGTCTGGCCGCACGTTCGCCTTAGGGCCCCCCTGCGGTCGCCTTGGGGGCACCTTGAGGCTACCTTGCGTCTGCCTTGAAAATTCTATGGCCGCCGCAGGGACGCCCTAAGGTCACCGTGCGACATCAAATCAAAGACCGTGTGGCACCCCCACGTTTTCGGTCTCCACAATTTCTAAATACACCGTGTGGCTACCCGAAAAATAAAAAACATATGTGACTGCTACATTGTGTGACCGTGGAAATACTGCGGCCGCCCTATAATTGCTAGTGGCCATAGATTTTTTAGACCCTACGGCCGCCGAGCCAAATATGACTGAAGCATTAGTGGACGT
Source organism: Myxine glutinosa (assembly GCF_964187855.1). Taxonomy (NCBI): domain Eukaryota; kingdom Metazoa; phylum Chordata; class Myxini; order Myxiniformes; family Myxinidae; genus Myxine; species Myxine glutinosa. The sequence continues at coordinate 75,270,054 of NC_136264.1, read as the reverse complement.
TAAAGTTCCCATGGTGTCTTTCGGGAAGAGGAGGCGAGCTATCACCGGCACCCTGAACAAATTACAAATTCCTGCCCTAACTAAATGCTGCGACGGTAATGACAAACCACACAGTTTACATGAAACTACTTCGACAGAACTAATTCTGTAACAGAGAAAGGTTCATCAGAATCAAGATTCAGCTCTTACCTTCAAATCGTTTTCACCCCTGAGCCCAAATTGGGCTAAGGGGTATTGTCGTCACGGGCGTCGTCCGGGCGTCCGTCCGGGCGTCCGTCAACTTTTGGTTTCCGTCAATTTCAAGGAGAACAGCTTGTCCAATTAAATCCATTTTTGCAGTGTGTGTTGGGGTTGAGTGGATGAAGGTTCCTTTCGAAAATAGGCGCGCTGCGATTTTCAATATGGCCGCCACGGCAGCCATCTTGAAATTGTTTTCCGTCAATTTCGAGCAGAACGGCTTGTCCGATTAAATCCATTTTTGCAGTGTGTGTTGGGGTTGAAAAGAGGAAGGTACATCGGCGCGCTGCGATTTTAAATATGGCCGCAACGGCAGCCATCTTGAAATTGGTTTCCATCAATTTCAAGCAGAACGGCTTGTCCGATTAAATCCATTTTTGCAGTGTGTGTTGGGGTTGAAAAGAGGAAAGTACATCGGCGCGCTGCGATTTTAAATATGGCCGCAACGGCAGCCATCTTGAAATTGGTTTCCATCAATTTCAAGCAGAACAGCTTGTCCGATTAAATTCATTTTTGCAGTGTGTGTTCGGGTTGGGTAGAGGAAGGTTACTTTCGAAAATGGGCATGCTGCGATTTTCAATATGGCCGCCACGGCAGCCATCTTGAAATTGGTTTCCACCATGCATGGGCTGAGGGGTTCCGCCCGCTTTATGGTGCTATTTATTCTAACTTGGTAACGTTCTCGCTTGTTGTTTACTTTCTAGACATGTTGAGTTCATGTTGTGTTCCGAATAAAATCGTAATTCATTTTAACTTCCAACCTCCTTTGACAAAATTCCATCTTTTTTCAGTGAGGGCAAAGCAAACACGAGTTGACGATCGAGTGCAGAGGTTGAAAGTACGAAATGCGCGTGCGCAAAGGGAGGTGAAAAATGAAAGGGCACGAGGAGCTTTCTCTGCCCCTCCCCCACCCAATACCCTTAACTCTTCACCCTTCTTCACCCTTCTTCGCCCTTCTTCGCCCTTCTTCACCCTTTTCACCCGTTTTCACCCTTTTTCACCCTTTTCACCCTGTTACATATTTATGTGAATGTATGTGAATTACCATGCAGGTGTTTGCTTCCGTGTGTAGTATATTAAGTTGTTGTGTAGTTGTTGTGGTTGGAGGGTCAGGAGCCCTTCTGAAAGAGTGGCAGGAAACGGAAGTGGCCGGAAGCGGAAGTGACGGGAAGGGGGGGAGAAAAGACACGAGAAAAAGGACGGGGTTTCTTCTTCCTCGCCCCGCGACGACGAGAAGGTGGAATCGACCTTACGCTGCGCGGAAAACGCGCCGTTGCGAAACGTCTGGCGAGAGGAGTTACCTGGGCGGTAAATACCTTTGGACACGTCCAGTCACTGTGAGTTCGTGCACGAAACCAAGCGTCCGGGACAGTTTGCCCCGTCTACAAAGACGCGTACGGGTCCGCACGTTGGGCCTCGCTCGCGTCGGAAGCCGCGCTGGGTTTTTGCCCATCTACAAGGACGCGTAAGAGTCGCACTTGGGGCCTCGCGCACGTTGGACGCCGCGCTGGGTTTGCCCCGTGGCTTGGCAAGGAGGTGCGCTGCAGCCGCGGCCCCAGTCCGAGACGGCACGTTTAGAGCACGTCCGCCCGGGGCTCGTTCAACCGCCCGTGTGCGGAGAGGAGAGACATTGACCACGGAGGGAGTCAGGAGTGGGGCTCACGTGAGGAATGTATAAGATTAAGATGGCCATCTTAGAGTTTGTGTAGATGAGTTCACATGGTTGTAATATTGATTGTGCATTGTTGATGGTTGTTGATTGCTCAGTGAATATATTATTGATTATTCCGGATCCTTGGTGTGGGGTTTCTTCTTGACCGGAATTCATATTGATTGCGTTACGAAAGCGTATAAACCATATATCTTTCTGGCGGGGTCCCTCCCACGGTCCGGGGGTCACCAAGACCAGGTAGTTACCGGGAGGACCACGTAACAGAATTGGGGGCTCGTCCAAATTACGATTTGCGGTTTCGCAATTGGGTCTACGTCCGGGATCTAAAAGTGTATAAAATAATAAAATAATAATATTTTTGGTAATTAAAATTTATTAATTAATTATTAATTGGTAATATTTTTTTTTGAGAAATTGGGGAAAGTCTTGGGGTGAAGGTTAACAGGTGTTAACGATAGGCACCATGGCGTTTGTGGCACAGAACTTTGGGGTAACCCCGAGTGAGGCACAGTTCCGAGCGTTGCTAAAGTCGGATCTCTTGAAATTGGCCAAACATTTTAACTTGGAGGTCCGAACTAATTTGAGGAAGGCAGAGTTGCAGGCCACGGTGATACAATCTATGGTGGGATTAGGAACATGGGACGAGTTAGCCTGGGAGTGGCTACCCGAAGAACCAGAAGACGTGGAGCTCCGGAAACTGGAGTTGCAATTACGGAGCCAGGAACGGATCAAAGAAGAAGAAAGGAAAGCAGAAGAGAGAAGAGAAGAGAAGCAAGCAGAGGAAAGGAGAGTGGAACGAGAACTCCAGGAAAGGTTAAAAGAAGAAGAAAGGAAAGCAGAAAAGGAAAGAGCAGAAGAAGAAAGGAAAGCAGAAAAGGAAAGAGCAGAAGAAGAAAGGAAAGCAGAAAAGGAAAGAGCAGAAGAAGAAAGGAAAGCAGAGGAGAGGAGAGAAGAGAAACAAGCAGAGGAAAGGAGAGTGGAACGAGAACTCCAGGAAAGGTTAGCAGAAGAAGAAAGGAAAGCAGAAAAGGAAAGAGCAGAAGAAGAAAGGAAAGCAGAGGAGAGGAGAGAAGAGAAACAAGCAGAGGAAAGGAGAGTGGAAAGAGAACTCCAGGAAAGAAGAGAAAAGGAACAAGCAGAGGAAAGGAGAGCTGCAAGGGACCTCGAAGCAGAGGAGAGAAAAGCGGAAAGGGAATTAAAGGAACGTGACATGCAGCTTCAGCAAGAAATCAAATTCAAGGAGCTGGAGTTAATGAGAGAACGGGGAGAGGCACCACCCTTGCTGACGGGGTCGACACCTAACCAGAAAACCTGGGATGTGGGCAGACATGTGAGGCTGGTTCCACCGTTCAGTGAAAAAGAAGTCGCGAAATTTTTTCCACACTTTGAGAAAGTGGCTCGACAATTAAACTGGCCGGAGGAGGCATGGACCATACTCGTGCAAAGTGTGCTGGTGGGGAAAGCTCAGGAAATTTATTCGGCGCTACCAATGGACCAATGTGCAGATTATGAGGTACTGAAGAAGCACATCCTCAAAGCCTATGAGTTGGTTCCGGAAGCTTACAGGCAAAAATTCAGGAATGCCAGGAAGAGGGAGAGTGAGACCCATGTGGAGTTTGCCAGAGTGAAAGAAAACATGTTTGATCGGTGGTGTGAGTCAAAAGGAGTCGGGAAAGACTTCGAAACATTGCGGGACTTGATCCTGGTGGAGGAATTCCAGCAGTGTGTCCACGAGGACATCAAAGTGTACCTGCAGGAAAAGAAAGTACCGAAGTTGTGGGACGCAGCCACCATGGCAGATGATTATGCCTTAACCCACCGAATAGGGGTCCACGAACCTAACTCCTCGCCTAGATCTCCGCAGGGGAGGTGGGGAACAGCAGGTGCGGAGAACGACCATACATGGCGGCGGCCTCGAGATGATTATGGGGACAACTATGATACCCCACCGGTTCGAAATCAGAGGGATGCGGGCCCAAGACAAACTTATAGTTCGGGGGGCCCGAGGCAGACCCCGAGTTTTTCCTCCGGGCCTACTTGCGCGTTTTGCAAAAAACCTGGACACTTGATGTCCAGTTGTTACCTCATGAAAAGGGACAACCCAGAGCGGAGTCCGACTATTACAACTCCGAATGCGATGGCTAGCGTAAGAAATCGCCATCAAGAGGGTTACCAACCATTTGTTTCCGAGGGGTTTGTGTCACTGGATGGAGCCTCGACTAACCGGAGACCGGTTAGGATATTGAGAGACACAGGGGCCCATCAATCTTTAATGCTTGAAGGCATTTTGCCATGGTCCGAGGAGACGGCAACGGGGGATAGTGTTCGTTTACAGGGGATCGGGGGCGGTGTTAGTGCTCCCCTTCAGGTCATCCAGTTGGAGTCCGATTTGGTGTCAGGACCGGTCACCGTCGGTTTACAAGCCACGTTTCCTGTAGAGGGTGTATCTGTGGTTCTCGGGAATGATTTGGCCGGGGGTCAAGTTTATGGTAACCTGAGGGTTGAGAAAGAGCCCAGCAGGGAAAATAACACCACACCAGCTCGGGATGGTGACAACAGTGCCAAGTTATTTGTAGGGGGACTGAACTTCAAAACAGAGGAAGAAGTTCTGACCTCTGTCTTCAACAGATATGGGCCGCTGGTGGAAGTGCGGTTGGTAAGAGACTGGGAAACGCAACAGTCAAGAGGGTTCGGCTTTGTCACGTTTGCCAGCACAAAAGACGCCAGAGAGGCAGAGAAGAATTGGAATGGCAAGGATTTGGAGGGTCGGACCATAACAGTAGGGAAGGCATTTCGTAGGCGTCGAGAGGTCTACAGGAGAGGACAATGGGGCGGTAGTTTTGGTGGTGGCCGCAGTCAATATTATTATGGAGGCTCCCTGAGTTACGGCCGCTCCCGAAGGAAGAATTGGCAAAGTCGTGGCCGAGAAGAAGACCGGTATTCAGGGGACTACAGGGACCAGTGGTCCCACCCTAATTATTAGGGACGTTCTGAGAAGTTGAAGCACTGAAGGCGGCGGAGCCGCCGAGCCAAGATTCCTACACGAATTAACCGTGAACGCCGTTCCTAAAGGCGCCCATGTAGAGAACTTTCCTGCACGGACTAACCGTGAACTCCACGTTCCTCAAGGCGCCCATGTAGAGAACTTTCCTGCACGGACTAACCGTGAACTCCGCGTTCCTAAAGGCATCCATGTAGGGAATACTCGGCTTGGCCTCCCGGAAAAGTGCTATCGAGTGGCTTAACTGGCTTTATTTTTAAGGGATAACTGTGCCCGGGGGGAATGGATAATGTGGGGGGGTTGAGTTATCTGGTTTGTTTCTCCAAATTGGCCGGCAAAGAAAGTTTTCGCTGGGTTCAAACTTTCTTTCTTGAAGGGGGGGAGTGTTACATATTTATGTGAATGTATGTGAATTACCATGCAGGTGTTTGCTTCCGTGTGTAGTATATTAAGTTGTTGTGTAGTTGTTGTGGTTGGAGGGTCAGGAGCCCTTCTGAAAGAGTGGCAGGAAACGGAAGTGGCCGGAAGCGGAAGTGACGGGAAGGGGGGGAGAAAAGACACGAGAAAAAGGACGGGGTTTCTTCTTCCTCGCCCCGCGACGACGAGAAGGTGGAATCGACCTTACGCTGCGCGGAAAACGCGCCGTTGCGAAACGTCTGGCGAGAGGAGTTACCTGGGCGGTAAATACCTTTGGACACGTCCAGTCACTGTGAGTTCGTGCACGAAACCAAGCGTCCGGGACAGTTTGCCCCGTCTACAAAGACGCGTACGGGTCCGCACGTTGGGCCTCGCTCGCGTCGGAAGCCGCGCTGGGTTTTTGCCCATCTACAAGGACGCGTAAGAGTCGCACTTGGGGCCTCGCGCACGTTGGACGCCGCGCTGGGTTTGCCCCGTGGCTTGGCAAGGAGGTGCGCTGCAGCCGCGGCCCCAGTCCGAGACGGCACGTTTAGAGCACGTCCGCCCGGGGCTCGTTCAACCGCCCGTGTGCGGAGAGGAGAGACATTGACCACGGAGGGAGTCAGGAGTGGGGCTCACGTGAGGAATGTATAAGATTAAGATGGCCATCTTAGAGTTTGTGTAGATGAGTTCACATGGTTGTAATATTGATTGTGCATTGTTGATGGTTGTTGATTGCTCAGTGAATATATTATTGATTATTCCGGATCCTTGGTGTGGGGTTTCTTCTTGACCGGAATTCATATTGATTGCGTTACGAAAGCGTATAAACCATATATCTTTCTGGCGGGGTCCCTCCCACGGTCCGGGGGTCACCAAGACCAGGTAGTTACCGGGAGGACCACGTAACAACCCTTTTCACCCTTTTCACCCCTTTTCACCCTTTTTCATGCTTTTCCACCCTTTTTCACCCTTCTTCACCCTTTTTCACCCTTTTCAGGTCGTCCTTTCCGCATATCTCGTGGGATTGTGAGTTAGAGAGACGACCGTGATGGTGGTGAGGGGGTCGGCATTCTCTCAAGCAGGGATTCAACCCATGTCCTTATGAAAGGTCTTTGTCCGAGGTCACCGAGTCCGATCGGTGCAGCTGTGCAGCGATCGGTGCAGCCGTTTGTGCGGCACCCAGGAAAATAACGTTATGCGGGAGTCCAAACCTGAAAATGCTGGAGGCCAATGCTGAAATTGGAAAAACAATACACCCTATTTTACTCCAGGAGATCCAAGGATTACCCACCCAAAATATTGTTGCGATCGGTTCAGCCGTTTTTACGGTACCTTCGAAGGGACAGACAGACAGACAGACAGACAGACGGATGGACATTTGGTGAATTACAGTAAAATGAATTAAATTAAATATTGAATTAAATGTTTATTATATTATTACTTAATTAAATATTGAATGTTTTGATGAATTAAATATTGAAACAGACCATGTTCAAAAGTATAATCTCCACATATGCATAGTACAGTGTACAGTTCATAAATATTGCGAGCACTTTGTATTTTGCTTCCGAATGAGGAAGCAGTGCAGAGGAAGGACAGAATCGTGTGAAGTACGAGCCTTTCCTGACACGAGGCACTGGGTTTACAGGTAAACGGGGATGGTCAACGACCTTTGTCAATGTCAAATGGGGCAAGCTTAATTTATTGGTGGGACATTGTTCCTGCACATTGGGGCACATGGGTCAATGACTAAGCGATCTTAGAAATTAGTGATTTATTAAATACCAAGTAACCGTAGTCGTGATGACACACTTTAAATGTTGCATATTTAACAGCATTGCATGTTGTCAAGTGAATTGCCATTCTTTGGTCATTGTTTGATATAAATAAGTTATGAATGAATATGAAACAACTTTTGTTGGTTTGCAACTTTCTTGCAAATAATTTGAACCTTGTGCTCTTGTTTATAAAGCTCTTTCACAAACCACTTCATGAAATACTGTATACAAAGGTTATATCTATTATGTCTGCACGTAGGATGCACCCCAGTTGTTGTTTGCAGTGTACCAGCCCCACCAGTGATTTTATGAACCATCGGATCAGCTCCTTTCAAGTGAACGAGGTGGTGGCTCTGAAAAGAGCCGTTGTGGGTTTTGGGCGAGTGAGACGAGGAGGAACAAGAGAAACTTCACCTCGACTCTCGTCTTCTCTTCCTCTCACTTCTTTTTGAGCGTCGCCTTCTTGTTCTTCAACGCCTTGGTTGCAAGCTTGGCCTTTGGTTTCGTCGTCTTGGTCTTTCCCTTGGTCTTAGGCAGAACCTTCTTCACGTTTTTCTTCACCTTGGCAGGCGACTTACTGGATCGCTTCGAAGAGGCGGCGATAGATCTTTTCGGTTTCTTGGGAGATACCTTCCGCACCACCTTCTTCACTGCTGGCTTTTTGGTCGCTTTCTTGGCCGCTTTAGACTTGATTGTGCTCTTCACAACTTTTCTGGGACTGGTGCTCTTCTTCACTTTCGCACTCTTCTCCTTGTTCAGTTTGAATGAGCCGGCAGCGCCCGTTCCCTTGGTCTGCACAAGATTTCCACTTGCAACGAGCCTCTTCACAGCCGAATTGATACGAACGGAATTCCGTTGGACATTGTAGCCATCTGCCCCCAGGGCCTTTTTCAAGGCGACAAGCGACATACCATTTCGCTCCTTGCTCGATCCCACCACCTTGATGATCTTTTCCGAAAGGGGCCCGTCAGTCTTCTGCGGGGTCTTGGGAGCGCCAGGTTTATTTTTCCCTCGCTTGACAGACGGGGCCGAAGTTGAAAGTTCTGCCGGAACGGGAGCAGTCTCCGACATTTCGCACCAACAAGAGTATGACAGGTAACACGAAAACCCAAAAAGGAGTTCAGTGTTGCACAAATAAAGCGTCGCTTCGCCACGTCGCCACTTTTCGTGATGGCGTGAAGGAGCGGACGTGGTAGAAATCAACGTCAGCGTTCGGAAAAAGGTGGGGTCGTTTATCCATATCCGTTTGTGTTTCCTGCGTCACTTTGAGCTTTCATATTCACATGAACGATAACTCCATGCGCAATGCGAACAATCGTTTCAGGTGCAAGCACATCCCAACAAACGGAGGGAAGCATCTTTTCAAATATCTGGACCTTTCGCCGCATTCCACGGCCCGACACGGCAGATGGACGATCTGCTTTGACAGAACATTGCTCAATCGAACACATTCTCGGGCTTTGCCCAAGGGGTTTCTGTGCTCAGAATCGGTTTTTCACGATTAGAATCTCTTCTTTGACCTGAATTAAACCTCATAAAGTTCATGATGAAATGTGCACCTCTCTGCAGCCACCTATGCAAAGCAGTGAAGTAAACAAGAAAAAACTCCTTTTTGGAGGTTCTTGTTGAGGTCATCTTAGCATGGACCATCACAAATGTGAATATACTTTGTTACCACTTACCAACAGCACACGGGTGTAAGCAATGGTTGGAAAGTTTTTTTTTAATCCAAACGCGAATAAAATCGTCGACCTGGTTTCTCCCATGTTCTTGTGTCGTGCTTCGTGTGATGTTGGGGATGCATCCAGGTCTTGTTCACGAAACTGTTGTGATATCGCATTAACACTTACTTGACTGGTTCAATTAATCCCCTGTCGTCGAACCTTCCATTACTTGATACCTTTGAAGCGTATTTATAACTTCGGGGTCGTTTGCGTTTGTTGTTTATTTTGACAAAGTTCTGCAGTTGTGTTCAGAATGAAATCGTCATAAATTACTGCCGAACTTGAACCTCATTTGACAAGATTCTGTGTTTCTTTCAGAGAAAGCGAAGGAACCGCAAGAGCGAGTGCAGTTGCACATTGTCAAAGCATAAAGACAACGTGCGCATGCGCGGCAACACGTGCAAAGGGAAAATGCGCGAAAATGGACAGGGCACCAAGGTGCAGAAATGGTAGAAATCACCAGGGAAGCACTCTTTCTCCTCGAGAAAATAATTAAATGTCGGAGGCAAAGTGAAGGGTCAAAGAGGAAATGGTCATGTCGATCTCCACCAATATAAAGCCTCGGCACCACCACCATTCATATAGACACGCGAATGCTCGTCGTTTGGCTCAATCGATTTTAGAATCAAAGCGTGGCATGTCTGGACGTGGTAAAGGCGGAAAAGGTCTTGGCAAAGGTGGTGCTAAACGTCATCGCAAGGTACTGCGTGATAACATCCAGGGAATCACAGAGCCTGCTATTCGTCGCCTTGCTCGTCGTGGTGGGGTAAAGCGCATCTCGGGTCTCATCTACGAGGAAACCCGTGGAGTTCTCAAGGTGTTCCTAGAAAATGTGATCCGCGATGCTGTTACCTACACGGAGCACGCCAAGCGCAAGACCGTTACTGCCATGGATGTGGTGTACGCTTTGAAGCGGCAGGGCCGAACGCTCTACGGTTTCGGTGGTTAAGCATTTTGGTGGTGGTGTTCATCAACAGCTACAACAACAAAACGGCTCTTTTCAGAGCCACCACCTCGTTCATTGAAGGAGCTTCAAGCGTCTTGAACTTTGCTTTAAATATTTTTTAATCGAGGATGTTGATCTTGTGCTTTATTCATCCAATAAATTAAGAGCCCCAGTGTGAGAAACCCAACTGCACAAAATAAATTTGCATTATTTGCAAAAAATGTACAGTTCCAACAATATCACAAAAATGCATATCACGAAGTAGGCCTACCCCTTGCCAAAAGACCCAATTCTGAAATCGATTAACGAGTGAATTTTTTGTATTACGTGACAAACATTTATTTGGCAAAGATTTGCCTTTTGGTTCTTTTTGTTCAGAGAAGCGATGACCAGGCCCAAACGAGCTCAGAATAGATATTGGTGGGTGGAACGAGCAAGGGAGGGCGGACGAGCTTTCCCTCGAGGAGCGGATCACATCGGGCTCGGATTTCAGCCAATGGAGAGGGGAGAGTGAAGTTTTGCCCAGTGGATAGAGAGTGAGGCGGGGCTTAATTCTTCCGCGAATGGGAAAGGCTTTGATGTCGCTCATAGCAAACGTGCAAATCGTGGCATTACCTTTTCTTTGTGTATTGTGTATACGGGTCAGAAAGAGACGCAGACGCGTTTTATGAAGCATTTTGGTTTGTCATTATTTATTTTTATTTGTCATTTGTCATTATTATTTGTCATTATTAGGTCATTATTTTTAACTGTGGGTTTTCATTCGTCAGGTTGCGATCAGTGCAGCCGTTTGTGTGGTACCCGGGAAAATAACATTATGCGGGAGTCCAAACCTGAAAATGCTGGAGACCAAAGCTGAAATTGGAAAAACAATATAGCCCATTTTACTCCAGGAGATCCTAGGATTACCCACCCAAAATATCGTTGCGATCGGTTCAGCCGTTTTTGCGGTACCTGGGAACGGAAGGATGGACGGACGGACGGACGGACAATTGGTGAATTATAGTAAGATATTATCCACTTAAGAATACAGGAACCACGTTCTTTGTAAATAAATTTTTATGATATTGCAGTAACTTGTTCTTTGCAAATTATGCATTTTTGTGATATTGCTGGAACTGTACATTATTTGCAAATAATGCAAATTGATATTGTACAGTCGAGTGTTGAACATAAAGAGCACAAACACCCTTTTCGCAGAGAAAACAATTCATGTATTCGTCAAAGTGGAAGAGTCAAAGAGCAAATGGTAATACCGAGTTTCCCACCAAAAGATAACCTCTGTACCACCACCATATCGACACGAAATCACGAACGATTGTCGTTTTGTTTATTTTGATTTGTTCAACCACATTTGTCATGTCTGGACGAGACTTCATGCCAAATTGATATTGTACACGCAACACTTGAGGACTCGACTTATTGGATGAATAAAGCACAAGATCAACCATCGTCCATTAAAGATTATGTAAAGCAGAATTCAAGTCGCCTGAAGCTCCTTCATGAACGAGTTGGTGGCTCTGAAAAGAGCCGTTTTGTTGTTGTTGATAAACACCACCACCAAAATGTTTAACCACCGAAACCGTAGAGTGTGCGGCCCTGCCGCTTCAAAGCGTACACCACATCCATGGCAGTAACGGTCTTGCGCTTGGCGTGCTCCGTGTAGGTAACAGCATCGCGGATAACATTTTCCAGGAACACCTTGAGAACTCCACGGGTTTCCTCGTAGATGAGACCCGAGATGCGCTTTACCCCACCACGACGAGCAAGGCGACGAATAGCAGGCTTTGTGATTCCTTGGATGTTATCGCGCAGTACCTTGCGATGGCGTTTGGCACCTCCTTTTCCAAGACCTTTTCCACCTTTACCACGTCCAGACATGACCACACCGTTTGAATCCACCTCCGTTTAAACTAAACGACGAGAGTTCGCGGGTTTGTATGTATGGTGGTGGTGGTGGTACCGAGGCTTTATATTGTTGGAGAGCTCAAAGTTGTCATTTGCTCTTTAACCTTTGCACTTCGCCTCCATATTTAATTACTTCCTTGAGAACAAAGGGTGCTTCCCTGTTGATTTCTACCACGTCCGCGCCAGTGCTCTTTGCACCTTTTGCCGCGCATGCGCACATTGTCCTTACACCTTGCCAATTTCCAATTGCACCCGCTTTTCCGGTCCCTTCGTTTTCTCTCAAAGAAACACAGAATCTTGTCAAATGAGGTTTAAGTTCGGCAGTAATTTACGACGATTTCATTCTGAACACAACTGCAGAACTTTGTCAAAATAAACAACAAACGCAAACGACCCCGAAGTTATAAATACGCTTCAAAGGTCTCAAGTAATCGTCGGATCGATATTTTCATGACAGTTTGAATTTCAAGAAAAGTAAAATTGCCCTTTTTGCCGGACTTTAATCTCGTTGAACCACCGTCCCTTGTAAATGTGATTTTATTAAGGTTCAAACAATGAATTCTCGTGACGTTCAACCAGTAAACAGCAGAACCTTTCGCTATTATTACGAAGCTTTAGTTTAACGCGTGGAAGATCTTTGAAGTTGCTGCATGGAAGACCTTGCACCTGCATGGAAGACCTTGCACCTCTCTTGGACGACAGGGGATTAATTGAACCAGTCAAGTAAGTGTTAATGCGATATCACAACAGTTTCGTTTACAACACCTGGATGCATCCAGAACATCACACGAAGCACGATACAAGAACAGGGGAGAAACCGGGTCGACGATTTTATTCGCGTTTGATTTAAAAAAAACTTTCCAACCATTGCTTACACCCGTTTGCTGTTGGTAAGTGGTAACCAAGTATATTCACATTTGTGCTGGTTCATGCTAAGATGACCTCGACACGAACCTCCAAAAAGGAGTTTTTTTCTTGTTTGTTTCATTGCCTTGTAAAGGTGGCTGCAGACAGGTGCACATTTCACCATTAACTTTGTGAGGTTTAATTCAGGTCAAAGAAGATATTTTACTCTTGAAAAACAGATTCTGAGCATAGAAACAAACCCCTTGGGCGAAGCCCGAGAACGTGTTCGAGAAAGCAATGTTGTGTCAAAGCAGATCGTCCATCTGCCGTGTCGGGCCGTGGAATGTGGCGAAAGGTCCAGATATTAGAAAAGATCCTTCTCTCCGTTTGCCAGGATGTGCTTGTACCTGGAACGATTGTTCGCATTGCGCATGGAGTTATCGTTCATGTGAATAACAAAGCTCAAATTGACGCAGGAAACACAAACGGATACGGTGAACGACCCCATCGTTTCTGAACGCTGACGTTGATTTCTACCACGTCCGCTTCTTCACGCCATCACTATAACAGGCGACCTGGTGAAGCGACGCTTTATTTGTGAAACACTGAACTTTTTGGATTTTTGTGTTACCTCTCATACTCTTGTTGGTGCGAAATGTCGGAGACTGTTCCCGTTCCGGCAGAACTTTCAATTTCGGCCCCGTCTGTCAAGCGAGGGAAAAATAAACCTGGCATTTCCAAGATCCCGAAGAAGACTGACGGCACCCTTTCGGAAAAGATCATCAAGGTGGTGGGATCGAGCAAAGAGCGAAATGGTATGTCGCTTGTCGCCTTGAAAAAGGCCCTGTGGGCAGATGGCTACAATCTCCAACGGAATTCCGTTCGTATCAATTCGGCTGTGAAGAGGCTCGTTGCAAGTGGAAATCTTGTGCAGACCAAGGGAACAGGCGCTGCCGGCTCCTTCAAACTCAACAAGGAGAAGAGTGTGAAAGTGAAGAAGAGCACCAGTCCCAGAAAAGTGGTGAAGACCACAATCAAGTCTAAAGCGGCAAAGAAAGCGACCAAAAAGCCAGCTGTGAAGAAGGTGGTGCGGAAGGTTTCTCCCAAGAAACCGAAAAGACCTATCGCCGCCCCTTCAAAGCGATCCAGTAAGTCGCCTGCCAAGGTGAAGAAAAACGTGAAGAAGGTTCTGCCTTAGACCAAGACAACGAAACCAAAGTCCAAGCTTGCAACCAAGGGGTTGAAGAACAAGAAGGCGACGCTCAAAAAGAAGTGAGAGAAAGAGAAGACGAGAGAGTCGAGGTGAGGTTTTCTCTTGTTCCTCCTCGTCTCACTCGCCCAAAACCCACAACGGCTCTTTTCAGAGCCACCACCTCGTTCACTTGAAAGGAGCTGAACCGATGGTTCATAAAATCACTGGTGGGGCTGGCACACTGCAAGAAACAACTCGGGTGCATCCTACGTGCAGACATAATAGCTATAACCTTTATATACAGTATTTGATGAAGTGGTTTGTGAAAGAGCTTTATAAACAAGAGCATGTAGTATGGAAAAATTGGAAAAACAATATAGCCTATTTTACTCCAGGGGATCCCAGGATTACCCACCCAAAATTTCGTTGCGATCGGTTCAGCCGTTTTTGCGGTACTTGGGAACGGACAGATGGACATTTGGTGAATTATAGTAAGTTTTTTAATAGTAACAATTTCAAATTAAAATTATTTCAAGTTCAATAACTGCTCGCCGCGGATGCAATGTTGCTAAATATGCAACATTTAAAGTGTGTCATCACGACTACGATTACTTAATATTTAACAAACTAGTGAGATACCCGTGCTACACACGGGTGGGAGGCCAGAGGCAAACAGACAATGCAGAAATGGCGAATGCTAAAGCATGAAACCAATAAATTCCACATTCCTGTAGCATCCTCAGTCGCACGTCAGACATGGACAGCAAGTTCGTGAAGGACTTCCATGAAAAACGTTCCCGTACACAAACAAACGGGTACGTACCACGACACCCATGGTCGGACCCCGCATCCAAATCCTGCCAGCGCAGCCCCTCAGTAGCCTGGCACAAACCAATTTTGAAAGGGGCCAACCCCAATGACCCTCTCCTGCTCCGAATTCCGCAGCCCGGGGACCAACTCCTGCCACGGCTGCTTCAAATCAAACTCCCATTTAAATTTACTAGGGCATGCCCGTACTATATCTATATCTAAAATTATATCCCCCCCTCTATTTACATGAAATGGTTTGGTGCATGAAATGTTTTGGTTCATTCGCAACGCCAAAGCGAACGGCGAACGCTTTACATGAAATGGTTTGGTTCATGAAATGTTTTGGTCCATTCGCAACGCCAAAGCGAACGGCGAACGGCTTGCGAGTACAGTGACAATCCCCCCGGGGTTTTAATTAGTTTTAAAACATAGTTTAACGCCAACATAGCGCCAACATAGTTTGCAAACGTGAAATAAATGAATACGCTCTCAAATGTGCCATCCGAGGCAGAGTGTGTCCGCCACGTTCGGCACACGCGAGAGCTCGCTGCTCTCTGATTGGTTGAATCGTTTTTTGGACATAGCTCGGTAAGTAATTGTCCGATTAATATGAAACCTTGAAAAGGCACATCCTCGGGTCCCCAGCAATATACCTGGCAAGTTTAAAGTATATCGGACCCGTGGTTGTCGAGAAACAGCGGTCACAGACAAACGTACAAACGTACAAACAAACAAACACACAGAGATTACTGGAATTATAGATAGATAAGAAAATTTTATTTTAAACCGCAGCTGCAGGTTACAACCCGTTCGTTGGGTTTTTTTGCCGCTCCCTGCAGCTGTTCCAAATTCACTATGGGGATCGATTTTCCCAAGGCTTGACTCCCCCATGTCCGAATCCAGCTCGGGGCCAAAACACCCCCCAAGCTGGGTATCCAATTTTGGAGCCTCCGGTGCCAAATTGTGGTTCGTGGTGAGGGTCCCCTGGGTCACTTTAATCTCGTCCTGTCACTTTCAATTTAATCCATTTACTTTAAAGGTCACTTTAATCCATTAAAAACACGTCCTGGCGTGGGTCTGCAATCTCTGATTGCTCTTTCTTGTTACATTGTGTGGAACGCAGGCAACACCTGAAGGTTCCTAATGACACTGATTTGAAACTGTGGAAGCAGAAATAAGGTGCTGATCCGCCACTTGTACTGTCTGGGATTTTTAAGGATGGTGAAAGGATCAAGAACCAGAATCCCTGTGAGTTTGAGAAAGTTCAATGATCGGTTAAATCCATCATTTTATTATTTACGGACGTAATAGCCGGCGAAGCCGGTGTTGTGAATGAATGCGTATTATGTTGAAAAGCCAGATTTTGCTGGAACCTTTGAGAATTTCGAAGCTTTGACGCACCAAATCGCTCCATGGAGGCCGCTATCTTGCGGATGCGGAAGTATGCATAAAAAATTGCGAAAAAGTTAATAGGAGTTTGTTTCACACATCTTTGTTTGATTCACAATCTAATGCACCTCTAATTTGTAATTAAAATACTGTTGCGGATCTCCCGAAGCCCGTTCCACATTACAAAGGGGGGATTAAACCCCTTTTTCCCCCTGGGTCTTCGTGTCCACGAGGCTGAATCGCCACAATCGCCACAAGGCCAAATCGCAAGCGTGAAAAAGGGTATCGGGTTGATGCCGCACGTACCTTTAACCCACGCTGCCACGAAAGCGGGGACCGGACCTCGCACGAGCCTTGCTTAATCGAGTACGCCTGAGCGGTATGCATATCACGTGACTCGTGCCGTTACTTTTATGGAACCCGATTCGAGCGGTTCTATTCGTACCATGCGAGGCCAATTAATAGAAGGGACGGGAACGGTCAAATCAGAGGAATAACACAATTTATTTACACAATGTACAATGATTCGCAGAGACACAGAGCAGGCACTTAACAGTTTAACTTAATCCCTGACACAGGGCCCACTCACGTACACGGGGAGAAGGAGGAAGAAGTTCGCGCGCCAGGCGCACTTTGCCGTCGGTCGCTCCGGGGCAGCTCGCCCAGCGTGGCCCTCTGTCGGTCACGGCATGTATGCAGGAAAATGCAGGCAGGGGGAGTTCGTGCGTCTGTGGCCCGGAACGGGTCGTCTTCTCGAACGCGATTAATACAGCGCAGCAGAGCGCAGGGCACGGGGCATGGGGCAAGTTCGTGTACAATGACGATAACGGGCAATGCAATTGACTCGTTGTCTTGCGCGTTCTCTCTCTCTGACTCAATCAATGCCTCGACCCGAACTCCGACTGAATCGGGCGAACTCCGAACTCGACTGTGCACACGGCTCAACTCATCTGACGCGCAACTCTCAACTGACTCTGACTCATGCCTCGACCCGAACTCCAACTCACTCCCACAGGGGCTCCGACTCAACTGAACTTAGGTGGGGGGCTCGTAGCAGGGTTTTATGGCTCCGCCCCGGCCCTACCCGAATGTTCCAGGCTCCGCCTCCCATTGCCGTGGTTAGCCACTCCCCTCGAGCCCTGATTGGCGGCTCGCGCTTACCAGCCACTCCCTCCTGCAGCGCCTCCCTTCGGCCTTGAGGACTTGTTCAGGCCGAGCACAGGGCATTTCAGCGCCAAACGACCGCCCTACTCACAGGCCTGCTCAAGGCAAAACTAACACAGGAAAGGACTATGCTTACATTCACTAAGAAATAACTGAACTATCATGAGGCTTCATGTTGTGGTGCGTCTACCTATGAGGGGGATTATCCTTTATTCCAAAACCGTAACAGTACACCCCTCTCTCACCAGACTCGTCCCGAGTCGAACCCACCAATGGAACGACCGGTAGAGCCTGGCATGCAAAATTAACATTACGTTTAAATGTGACACATAGGTGTGGTTCCCCCTACCATTTACTCTGACCCATGTGTGCGACATTTTTAACATTAAATATGTCCCTCCTATTGCGTTGAGCAGCTACCTAACAGTTTCACACCCACAACTACCCGAGTATTTCTGGAATTTCAAACTAAACACTTAGCCGGTGGGCAACATTCTTATATTTACAAGCACGTATCTATCTATAATTCCATTAATCTCTGTGTTTATGTGTGTATGTGTGTTTGTATGTGTGTTTGTATGTGTGTTTGTATGTGTGTATGTTTGTCTGTGACCGCTGTTTCTCGACAACTACCGGTCCGATATACTTGAAACTTGCCAGGTATATTGCTGGGGACCCGAGGATGTGCCTTTTCAAGGTTTGAAATTAATCGGACAAGTAGTTACCGAGCTATGGCGATTTCTTTACCAAACACCGCAAGCCGTTCGCTTTGGACCAAACCATTTCATGTAAATAGAGGGGGGGGGTTCTGTGGTCGTTGCGAATGGACCAAACCATTCATGTAAATAGAGGGGGGGGGGTTCTGTGGTCGTTACTGCCACGTGGTTTCAAAGTTTTTTTTTGTTGTTGTTGTTTGCACGCATGTTTTTTTGCACCCACGTACGGGCACGCCCTAGGATGTTTACACACACACACCCCTACACAAATTTTTTTATTTTTATTTTTTTGGCAAGGAACGGGCACCCACGTACGGGCACGTCCTAGCTTATATATAGTACGGGCATGCCCTAGTCTATCTATAATTCCACTAATCTCTGTGTGTATGTTTGTTTGTATGTTTGTCTGTGACCGCTGTTTCTCGACAACTACCGGTCCGATATACTTGAAACTTGCCAGGTATATTGCTGGGGACCCGAGGATGTGCCTTTTCAAGGTTTTAAATTAATCGCAGAAGTAGTTACCGAGCTATGTCCAAAAAACGATTCAACCAATCAGAGAGCAGCGAGCTATCACGTGTGCCGAACGTGGCGAACAGACTCTGCCTCGGATGGCACATTTGAGAGCGTATTCATTTATTTCCCGTCGGCAAACTATGTTGGCGCTATGTTGGCGTTAAACTATGTTTTAAAACTAATTAAAACTAATTTGCGATTCTTTCGCTTTGCGATGCGATTTGCGATTGCGTTAAACTCGCTCGGGCGTTAAACTATGTTTTAAAACTAATTAAAACTAATTTGCGATTCATTCGCTTTCCTGCGCATTTGTGCACGCGATGGCGATTTCTTTACCAAACTCCGCAAGCGCCAAGCCGTTAGCTTTGGACCAAACCATTTCATGTAAATAGAGGGGGGGGGGATTGTCACCGTACTCGCAAGCTGTTCGCTTTGGACCAAACCATTTCATGTAAATAGAGGGGGGGGATTGTCACCGTACTCGCAAGCCGTTCGCTTTGGACCAAACCATTTCATGTAAATAGAGGGGGGGGATTGTCACCGTACTCGCAAGCCGTTCGCTTTGGACCAAACCATTGCATGTAAATAGAGGGGGGGGATATACTTTTAGATATATATATAGTACGGGCATGCCCTAGTATTTACAATTCTATGACCCAGGATCTGTTATTTTTGGAAGAGAAGATTGGAGGGGAGAAAAAACACAACAAAACACACTCATAAATGGCACTTGCTGCTTGCATCTTGCATCTTGCTTCTTCCGTGTGCGTCTAACAAACCGGGTGGCCCCCTGGCTGGCATACAGGCCATTTGAAGCATCAGGGCCATCTAAACTTACACATCTTATTTACCCCTAGCACACAATAATAAACAATGCTTTTATTTGGCCAGCAGGGCCGTTCTCACGTGGTCCAACTGCGTGGCATCAATGCCACTCAAACAAGTGGTCCGAAGGTGCAAGATGATTTTGCAGCAAGATGCTGCACAGCAGAGGTGCAAGACCACAAGGTTTGTGGTCCATTATGAGTGACAAGGGTGCAGCAAGAGGTTTGGCAGCAAAGTGCTGCACAGGTCGGCTGCACTGGTGCAACAAGGACAGGGCACCAAGGTGCAGAAGGGATGCTGCACAGGTCGATGGTGCTGCACAGTTCGGCCTCCAAAATGGTCCTGGGGCGGGGGGGGGGTGAGAGACAAAGCACAACAAGCAAGTAATGGCACACAGACGCAATGGCACACAGAAAAACAAGGTGGTGCAGCGCGAGGGACGCAGAAGAGCGAGCAGAGCAAACTCGTCCCTAGCCGTCCGTACCCCCCACCGTTGGCTACACTACCCTAGCCCCCCTTGTATTTACAACCCGTCACTACGTCTTGTCTCCCATATCGGCCTCTAATTCCAAATCCGTCTCCCAATCCCTCTCAAGAAGGAAGGGATGGAACAAACACAATGTCACATTACGTCATGACGTGTCTCACTACTCAACCAGCTCACAGCGCCTCGGTGTGGAGCTCGTCCTCCTCGGTGAATGGCTGTGGATGGTGCGAAGGGATTTCTCAATTCCTAACTACACTAATCATAGACTACGGATTTTTATGTTAAGAAAATAGGCCTTTTATGTTTTGAAAAGCGGATTTTTTTTTTTTTATGTGAAAATATCCCGAAATATTTTTTTCCCCCGTTTTATTCATTTTTTATTATTACCAAGTTTTTCAGAAATCAGTCAAAAAAAGAACAAAAAATGGTAAGCTTTTTCCTGCACAACATTAAGCACTCTGGGCTAGCAAACAGGTAAAAAATGACGTTCAGGTATTTTTATTGCAACCGCATTGTTTGATAAGTAGAGGACTAGAAGAAATTGACAAGACCCTTTTAGGAACGGTTAAAGTAGGTGTTTGAAATCATTATCTTGGTAATGTTCTCCTTGGTGAGGCGGTGTCGGCGGTCGGTGAGGACGTTTCTGTAGACGAAGAAGGACCTTTCCACGTCGACGCTGACGATGGGGCAGTACCTCAAGAGGGGGATGTCGGCAAGCTTGACTCCAGCCGGCACACCAACCTCAGATCCGTGCTGATCTCCATCCAGGATCAAAGCCACTGTCCTCAGCACACCAATGTCAGGATTGCGCTGCAGCACCGCCTTGAACTTGGTGAGCAGGATCTCCTTACGGCAGCCTCGGATCTTTTCGAGCTCCTCCTTGGCCTGATCAAGGAGCTGGAAGGCCTTGGCCAGCTCCATGCCGGCCTCCTCCAGCTGCTTAAGGATCTTCGGGATGAATGACATGTGGGCATTTAAGAAGACCAAACTGAGCTTGATGTCCGCCTTTCCGAACAGGTCCTTGGCACTCCGGATTGCCATCGCATCGTCATCGTTCAGCTGGTCCACAATGTCCTTGACGGCCTCGAAGTGCTCGGCGTAAAACACCGCGGCGTCGATCCACGTCCCCCACCGAGTCAGAATGGGCTCCGGGGGGAGAGAAAGATTGGGCTGCTGCTCCCTCCAAAGGACAACACGCGACGGGGCTTTGACGAACACCTTCTTTGTCGTGGCAATCAGGTCGTTGACGTCCTTGAACATTTCTCGGACTGTCTCGCAGACACGGTGGAGCGCGTGGGCAATGCAAGTCACATGCAGCAAGTCCGGGAAGAGTTCCGTCAGGGCATGGCCGGCCTTGATCATATAGGCCGCGGCGTCGCTGACGAGGACCTTGAGGCACTCCGGCTTGAAATCAGGCCAAAGATAGCGCAGCGTGTCATTGATTGCACGCACGATCTCCCCGGAGTTGGTCTTCTCCAGAAACATGCAATGGGGATGAAAGTACCCCTCCTTGGACAAGCGTCCCGCGATGATGTTGGCCACATATCGACCTGCCGAATCGGTCGTCTCGTCGACGGACAGCCAGATGGGCTGCTGTCCGAGGTCGGCACGGATCCCCGCCAAGGCCTCATCGTAGCACTTGTCGAGGTAGTGCTTTCAAATCCAGCTTTCATCGGGGATCTGGAGAGTGATGTGCTTCTCCAGGAACGACCGGAGGGCAGGGTTTTCCAATTTCGACCATGGGATGCCAGCGGCCAGCATGGCCTGGCACAGCTCCTGAGCCACAACGTCGCACTTGTGCCTCTTTCCGCCACCAAAGTCCTCCATGGTGGCTTGAATGACCGTCCTCTTCTTCTTCAAGGCCAAGTTGCTCTTGTGGCGGTCTCCTCGGACATGTTGGGCCAGCTCAGACTTCTGCTTCGCCCGGAAAGTCTTTTCACAAGCTCGACAGAAAGCCGTGTCACTCGACACGTACTTGAAGGTGGCCCCATCGCCGCCAGCGTTGAATTCCTTCAGCCACTTGTCACGAAGAGCTTCACTCATCTTTATAGGAGACTTGTTCACACTTTGTGTACACTCTCTCACTGTAGTACACCGCCTCACTGCTGTACACGCTGGGGACGCAATGCACGCAAGGGGACGCAACGTTTTGTTTTTGAGATCGATCGCAGTTAAAAATTTCGATCGCACTTAAAAATTTCGAAAAATTCCCTAATTTTTTTTAGCGTTGCCAGACATTTTTGACCAAAAAGGGCATTTTATTTTATTTTTCCCGAAAAAGGGCGAAATTTTTTTTTTCTCCGAAAATAGCAAAATAATTTTTTTGTGCGCAAAAAAGCCGTTTTATGTGAAAAAATATTTTTTATTTTTTCACATAAAAATCCGATGTGCAGAGTAATGACATTTGTTACGGATTCGTCACTTCCATTGTTGTGGTTTTCATCCACTGTAAACATTTTTGATTCCATGTACTATTATTGTTGTCGTTTTAGGGAAATAGAGATTACTATTTTCAAAAGGTAAAAAAGTTAATGTTTTAAATGAAACCGGAACCGGACGACGGCGAAGAGGAAGAGGAAGAGGAGAAGGCAGAGCGAGTGAGTCGGACAAGAAGCCAAGCTGCTTCAAGGTCCTGAGCGAACGTTGGCGAACGGAGGTCAGAAGTGAACTTCGGGTTTCCCGGGAAAGGGATTCCTGCGACAGAGTTGTTATCGCTGTGACAGATCAACATGCGTGACAGGTTTTTGCGGTTGATTCCGAGGAGAATCATCGGAGTGCCGTTACGCCACGAGAACGGGCCGTCGGCCATTTTTGACCTCGCGCAGAAGTTGCGCTTGGCTCAAGGTTTTTCACTTCGCTTCAACCATTTTCACCGGATTCAGATGTTAATCTGGTGTGTGTGTGCAACGTGGCTTTTGAGTGGGAAATCTGCGGTTCGCCGAGTGGGAGCCTTGAAACGTCCACACCCGAGGGTGTGATTTCCCCGTCGCTTCTCGGGGACACCTTCGCCCATCTTTGGCAGTGTAACTGCCAACCCAATGGGATTCTGGTCTCAATTAGACATCGTTCTGACGATCGCTGGAGCGGATTGTCTTTGGCTTGATGCCGGAATAGAGACATTGGGGAATGTTCTTCTTTTCGCTCACTTGGAGCACAGTGAGTTATATTGTACGAACCTGATGGTACCATCATAGGAAATATATATTGGTTGTACAATTGATTACTATTGTTGTTGTACTGTTATTCTTGTGTGATCTTAATACAATACTTGTTTGTTGGTAACAATTGGTGTGGCTTCACCATTGATCTTTGACATTCAGAATAAGACATCTTTCTGCCGTGACTCCTCTCTGGGCTCGGAGGTACACAGTGACCGGGGTTTGGGGAGGAGCACGTAACACATTGCACATCTAAACTACCCGGGGGCGTATCCTGCCAATCGGCCTCTTTAAACTATGTGGTTCTAAGAACCCGAATTCCCATTGCCCACACGGTGGTGCCCTCCGAATTTGGGTCTCACCCCCACAAATTTTCAATCTGTGCCCTCGCACAATTTTGGGGCTGGGTCGTGTGGCTCCACACGCAGGTCCAACTACCTGCGCACCTCCGCCACTGAAGCCACCACCCGAGCTTACCTGCTCCTCGCGACTACCTAACTGGGGAAGGCCCTCCCTGGCACTTACCCCCTCTGTGCCCACTTTGGCATCGGGCAACCCGGGTCCTCTCCGGGGATCCTCCGGCCCCACTCCACTCACAACAACTACCCTAACCGGCTTCCAGAGCCTACCTACGGCCTCACCTGGCCAACAAACTACCAGTGGCGGAGTGCCTAAATAACTATACGCACCAATTAAGCGACACGCCCAGCCATGTCACTGACTACTGCACCCAACAAAACACTTCTTTCCGCTACCCGCACCACAGGTGTCAATATCCATACAATTTACCTAAGCCCTCTACCTGGCTTTACACTACCCACCCCGGGCTTTCACGAATGGGTTCCACTCTTCCCCCATTCACTCCTTCGCACCATGCATTCCACACCTTTTATTCCACACCAAGCATGCTCACCCCAAATATCTCGCACACCATTTATTTCTCACACCACTACTTTCACACACCATTACACAATTCCATTTGTCTCACTCACAATTCCTCAAACACACAGCATCATCTACCTAACTGTTTTTCCCCTAAAACTCGTGCTTCCCCTTTGTCCCTTTACACTATGCACACCCTGTTCTTTATCAACCACCTAAACTGTCTACGTCCCCACTATAGTCCAGGTGTCACTACTTAATTCCTGTCTCTACAGTCTTCTAGATCCCTAACAATTATCCTAGGCCTCCCTCGGCTAGCTTTGGTGCCCCATGGAGGCAACCATTGCTGGCACCCCCATGTGCCTATTACTGCCATCCCCCTAAGGCCTAAACTAATGCTCATGCCCCCCCCCCCCATGTGAGGAATGGTTATACTACCATTCCCCCATGTGGGATACACTACTCTCACCAGTCCTCTATGCTACGAGCCTCTCCAAGTGGATGTATCTTGTCACGGCTCGGCCTCGAAGGGCCGAGCGATCCATGCGGGTGGTTGGTCGCCTGTATGGGGTGTCCGTCCGGCATTTACAATTCAAGGGGGGAGGGATTGATGGGCGCAGGTTCAGGGCTCCATCCCTGCATGGGGCCTCACGGTCCCACGCACGATGACCCAACCGGCTACGGTCGGAGCACAGCACCCGATAGGGTGCGCGGCTCCGAGAACTCCTACCTCTCCTTGAACCTCGCCGATTACCTTTGCCGCCAGGCACGGTACCAACCATACAGTGCAGGGGCCGGAGGCACGAATCGTGCATGCCAGTCCTTGTGAGACCGACGCCGCACCGATCCCCTCTGGTCCCTGCAGCACACAACTCACCGGGGGCTCACGTCTGCTACCCGTCCCGCTAGGCGCTACCCCGGTTCGTGTCGATGCTTGAGCCGCGCCCTCACCACGCGCGACCCACTCCGTGCTCGCACACCCCAGCGCACCCACACCTTTCGCACACCCCATTATCGCACACCCAGGTGCACACTCTTTCTCCACGCACTCCGTAGCAGTCGCACACCTCGCTATAGGCCTTTCACGGACGCCCGGGTCCATTCCGACCCCCAAGCTCGTCGAACCTCCCCTCACACCAAACACATTTCCACCATCATCGCCACTCACCTTGGAGCTTCTTCCTCCACGCTTCTCCTCCAACACCTGCAAACTTTTTATTTGTTCAGCAAGCACCTCATCACGATGTGAACACAGACCTTGTACATATTCCATCACCTCCTCCTTTATTTCATTTTTAGTCTCCTTCCGTCTCTTCTTAATTTTGCTCATCCCTTCTTCTACTTCCTCCAACTTCTGTTTCACCCCTTCTATCTCCCGGTGCGCCCCCGCAATCTCCCCTTCTAAGACTACCCTGGTCGTCTCTACATGGGTCCTGATCTCTCGTTCCCTCGTTCCCAACGTCTCTACCATGTCGTCCAGCCTCTTTGTCAGTCCCTCATGCACCATTTGACACTCCTTCTTTGTCGCTATCACTTCCCACCTTATTTCTTTTTGTGCTGCTTTCAACCCCCCTATTATGTCGGTATTCTTCCCCACTTGCTCCCTTAATTCCTGTTGTCCTACCGTCAGTTTTTCTACCTCCCGAGTCAATTCCTCAAAACCTCCCTGTAGTCTGGCTGTATTCTGCCTCAACTCTATCCCCACGCGCTCCTCGCACCGCTTCACCTCGTCGCGTACCACCGCGACTTCCTTGCTCAACCTGCGCCCAATGTCCTCCCCCATTTTTAAAATTTCTTTCTTCGACGCCACCCTCATTTTTTCCATTTCACCACCCATTTTGTTTTCCAACACCTCCATGTTGCACCTTGCTTCGTCCCTCATTGCTTTCAATTCCCGGGTGGATTTGTCCCCCAATTTTTCTATTTGACCGCCCATTTTGTTTTGCAACCCCATTTTAATTTCTTCCAATTCCCGGGTGGTTCTGTCCCCCAATTCTTTCATTTCCCTGGTGGATTTGTCTCCCTGGGCATCCATTATATTAGCCAATCGACCCCCATCCAATTTCATGGATGCTGTCATTTGCGCCATATACAATTGTATGCACCGTAGCACCGCGGGCTCGGCTTCCGCCACCACGTGCGAGGCGCCGACATTTCCGTTACCAACTGCCGCACCCTCAGCTACTGCCCTCCTCTACCAACTGCTCATGTTGGTCCTGGGTCATTAATTCCTCTTCTTCTACTACCCCCACCGGCATTTGACCGTCTTGGCCAGCCATGGTACGAATATAAATTTTGATTTTACAAACTAAATTTTGTCCACTCGTAATTTGGAGCACGCGAAGCGCACTCTAGGTCCAATTATCCCACTCCTGACACCAATTTGTTGCGGATCTCCCGAAGCCCGTTCCACGTTACAAAGCGGGGATTAAACCCCTTTTCCCCCTGGGTCTTCGTGTCCACGAGGCCGAATCGCCACTTCCGGAGCAAGCGTGAAAAAGGGTATTGGGTCGACGCCGCACGTACCTTTAACCCACGCTGCCACAAAAGCGGGGACCGGACCTCACAAGAGCCACGCTTAATCGATAACGCCCGAGCGGTATGCGTATCACGTGACTCGTGCCGTTACTTTT
Source organism: Myxine glutinosa (assembly GCF_964187855.1). NCBI lineage: Eukaryota > Metazoa > Chordata > Myxini > Myxiniformes > Myxinidae > Myxine > Myxine glutinosa. The sequence continues at coordinate 75,243,771 of NC_136264.1, read as the reverse complement.
ATGGAACCCGATTCGAGCGGTTCTATTCGTACCATGTGAGGCCAATTAATAGAAGGGACGGGAACGGTCAAATCAGAGGAATAACACAATTTATTTACACAATGCACAATGATTCGCAGAGAAACAGAGCATGCACTTAACAGTTTAACTTATCCCCAGACACAGGGCCCACTCACGCACACGGGGAGAAGGAGGAAGAAGTTCGCGCGCCAAACGTGCTTTGCCGTCGGTCGCTCTGGGGCAGCACGCCCGGCGTGGCCCTCTGGTGGTCACGGCACGTATGCAGGAAAATGCAGGCAGGAGGAGATCGGTGGCCTGGAACGGGTCGTCTTCTCGAACAGGATTAATACAGCGCAGCAGAGCGCAGGGCACGGGGCAAGTTCGTGTACAATGACGATAACCGGCAATGCAATTGACTCGGTCTCTTGCGCGTTGTCTCTCTCTGACTCAATCAATGCCTCGACCCGAACTCCGACTGAATCAGGCGAACTCCGAACTCGACTGTGCCCACGGCTCAACTCATCTGACGCGCAACTCTCAACTGACTCTGACTCATGCCTCGACCCGAACTCCAACTCACTCTCACAGGGACTCCGACTCAACTGAACTTAGGTGGGGGGCTCGGAGCAGGGTTTTATGGCTACGCCCCGGCCCTACCCGAATGTTCCAGGCTCCGCCTCCCGTTGCCGTGGTTAGCCACTCCCCTCGAGCCCTGATTGGCGGCTCGCGCTTACCGGCCACTCCCTCCTGCAGCGCCTCCCTTCGGCCTTGAGGACTTGTTCAGGCCGAGCACGTGGCATTTCAGTGCCAAAAGACCATCCTACTTACGGGCCTGCTCAACGCAAAACTAACACAGGAAAGGACTACGCTTACATTCACTAAGAAATAACTGAACTATCGCGAGGCTTCATGTTGTGGTGCGTCTGCCTACGAGGGGGATTATCCTTTATTCCAAAACCGTAACAATACTTTAAGACCAACCTCCTTCCCTGGGCCCGCATGGGCCCTCGTTATCTTTAATGAAAATCTTCACCAAACACCGGAACCAATGAAATTCGAGCATTTGAAAAAAAAATTCAAAAAAGGTTATTACCGCGTTTCGGGGGCTGAAAACGGTGTCAAATATTCTAAAATTGACGAAGAATTATTTTTTTAGAAATCTCGCGGCCGTCGGGGATAGTTTTTCACTGTCGGAAATATCCGAAGTTGAGACGGAATTCACCGAATTCATCAAGAAGTAAATTTTATAAATTTTAATCTAATCCAGAATGCAAATGGTGTCATTTTGAATTAGGTACGGTACCTACTACACCTACCTACTACCAACTACCTAACCTACTGATGCCATCGTGATGGGTAAAATAGTGGCAAGAGGCTTTGGCTTCACCGGCTTATTGCGGCTTTGCAGTACGGTCATATTAGCCTGCGAAGCCGGTGTTGTGAATGAACGTGTATTATGTTGAAAAGCCAGATTTTGCAGGATCCTTTGAGAATTTCGAAACTTTGACGCACCAAATCGCTCCATTGAGGCCGCCATCTTGCGGATGCGGAAGCATACATAAACATTTGCGAAAAAGTTCAATAGGGGCTTTGGCTTCGCCGGCTCATTGCGGGTTTGCAGTAGGGTCATATTAAATATACAGTGCCTTATTCCGGTATAGTATTACTAAAGTATAACCGTATAATACCATATTATTAAAATAATAATAATAATGCAGCAACAAGCGGGTAAAAGGTATAGGAGTACGACAATCTCATAGGAATCATTTACCACATAAACGCACAGAAGTGGGGGAAAGTCAGAAACTGTAGCAGTTACCGCTGGATGCACACAATCGCCTTGCACCGGCCAGAACACGGCCAGACGCGCCTCTCCCGGGCATGCCCGGACTCACTGTTCCCGGGCACGCCCGAACCTCCCGGGCACGCCCGGTCTCGTCTTTCCCGGGCATGCCCGCTCTCGCCTTTCCAGGGCTCGCCCAGAGCGTCCGGGCATGCCCGCTATCGCCTTTCCAGGGCTCGCCCAGAGCGTCCGGGCATGCCCGCTATCGCCTTTCCAGGGCTCGCCCAGAGCGTCCGGGCATGCCCGCTATCGCCTTTCCAGGGCTCGCCCAGAGCGTCTGGGCATGCCCGCTCTCGCCTTTCCAGTGCTCGTCCAGAGCGCCCGGGCACGCCCAGCCTCGACTTGCCAGGCCGCAGCCAAACACGCCCGGGCAGGTCCAGACTCGCCTTTCCAAGGCTCGCCCTTGACACCCGGGCATGCCCGGAATAGCTTTTGCCGGGCAAACTTCCCGACATAAATGTGTATATATATTGCTGCCCGATAAACGGGCTTTTGTCAGAATACCTGAGCTGTTTTGTTTCAATAAAGCAACTCGGACGAATTCCGTCTTTGGTCGCGTCACTTCTTTCGACTCGCGTTGGAGCGCAGCTCCTTCACTGGTGACCTACCGACATGGACACGGCAGTGACTCTTAAACTGCCTACCTTCTGGGAGGCTCACGCGGCTGTTTGGTTCGCCCAGGCGGACTCCCAGTTCACCCTGCGAGGCATCACCGCGGACGAACACCCGCTTCCACCATGTCGTGGCAGCGCTCGGTTCCGCCACCGCGGCCCGCGCCCTGAGCCTCCTCGAGCACCCGCCGGCTGCCGACAAGTATGACGCGCTGAAGACGCTCCTTCTCGACGCTTTTGCCCTCTCACCGGCGGCACGCGCACGGCGCCTGCTCGACCTGCCCGAGCTCGGCGACACGCGCCCGTCCGAGCGCATAGACTATATGCTCTCGTTGCTCGGTGAGCACTCTCCGGATTTTCTGTTCCGCGAGTTGTTCCTTCGCCAGCTGCCTCACCCGGTACGCCTCGCCCTGGCTGGCACGTCGATCACCGATCCCCGCGCCCTCGCCAGGGAAGCCGATAAGATCTCCTCGGCGGGCCAACACATCGGCGCGGCTACCTGGAGCCTGCCGCCGTCCGAGGCGACGCCCGAGCGCCCTGCGCGGTTGGAGGCCGAACTGCCGGTGAAACTGGTGGCCGCCATGCCGCACTGACCGCTTCCGACACGACGGCCGGGGCCTCCACCTGACCAGGCGTGGTGTTATTACCACGCCAGGTTCGGACACAAGGCTCGGACGTGCCGACCCCCGTGCACTTTCGGCAAGTCGGGAAACGGCCGGGCCGGCGTTCATTCCCAGCCATGAGCGCCGGCCACTTGGGCAACTTGCTTTTTATTCGGGACAAAGCGTCCGGGCGGCGTTTCCTTTGTGACACCGGCGCCCAACTGAGCGTCATACCCGCCTCCGAGCAGGACAGGCGGGACGCCGTTTGCGGCCCCTCTTTGGTCGCTGCTAATGGCTCGGCCATACGCACTTTCGGCCCACGCAACGTCACCCTCTGCTTCGGCAGCCAGCGCTTTCAGTGGACCTTTGTGACCGCCTGCGTCCCCATGGCTTTGCTGGGCGCCGACTTCCTCTGCGCGCACGGGCTGCTGGTCGACGTCAAACGTTGTCGCCTTGTCAACGCCGAGACCTTCAGCTCCCTGGCGTGCACGATGAGCAGCTCCGCGCCGACCGAACTGGCGTGCGCCCTCCCGACGGCGAACGAGTTCGCTCGCCTGCTCGCGGAATTCCCGGCCCTCACACGGCCGACGTTTTTGGCCGTCGCAGTGCGGCATGGGATCGAGCACCACATACCCACTACGGGCCCGCCGGTCTACGCCAGGGCCCGCCGCCTCGACCCGGCCAAGCTCGCCGTGGCAAAGGCCGAGTTCGACGCGTTGGAGCACCTCGGCATCGTGCGGCGCTCCAATAGCGCGTGGGCCTCACCGCTGAACATCGTGCCAAAGCCGGGGGGCGGATGGCGCCCGGGTGGCGACTACCGCCGCCTCAATGACGCTACCACCCCCGACAGGTACCCGATCCCGCACATCCAGGACTTTTCCGCCCGTTTGGCGGGACGGGTCATATTTTCCAAAATTGACCTGATACGGGGATACCACCAGGTACCTGTCCGGGTGGCCGACGTCCCGAAGACGGCCGTCATCACGCCGTTCGGCCTGTTCGAATTTTTGAGGATGCCGTTTGGCCTCAAGAACGCGGCCCAGGCGTTCCAGCGCTTAATGGACGGCGTGCTGCGCGACCTGCCATTTCTTTTCGTCTATCTGGACGACATCCTCGTCGCCAGCACGTCCCGCGCCGAGCACCTCCTCCACCTCCGATCACTGTTCGGTCGCCTCAGCGAGCACGGCTTAATTGTCAACCCGGCCAAATGCCACTTCGGCACGACGACCGTTGACTTTTTGGGCCACCGCATCACCAAGACCGGGGCCGTGCCGCTGCCGACCAAGGTCGAGGCCATCACCATGTTCCCGCGTCCCCGTTCCATCAAGGCCCTACAAGAGTTCCTCGGCATGGTGAATTTTTATCACCGATTCGTGCCCCGCGCTGCTCAGCTCATGCGGCCCCTTTACGAGGCCCTCTGGGGTAAGCCGGCCAAGCATGACATCGTTTGGTCCGCGGCCATGGACGCGGCCTTCGCGAGCGCAAAACGGGCCTTCGCCGATGCAACGCTGCTGGCTCACCCGGTGCTCAACACACCCATCGCCCTCACTACGGACGCCTCCAACTACGCGGTGGGCGCCGTCCATGAACAATGGGTGGACGGGGTTTGGCAGCCACTCGCTTTTTTCAGCCGGCAGCTCCGGCCGAACGAGTTTAAATACAGCACGTTCGACCGCGAGCTGCTCGGTCTATTCCTGGCCGTTCGCCATTTCCGACACCTCCTGGAGGGCCGCCCGTTCACGGCTTTCGTCGACCACAAGCCGTTGGTCTACGCAATGGCCAAAGTCACGGAGCCGTGGTCGGCCCGCCAGCAGCGCCACCTCTCCGCCGTGTCGGAATTCACCACGGACATCCGGCACGTCGCCGGCAAAGACAACGCTGTGGCCGACTGTCTTTCTCGGGCCAGCGCGAACGCGGTCCACCTCGGCGTGGACTTCGTGCTCATGGCGGCCGACCAGACCACCGACACCTCGGTGCAGGCTCTCCGGGCGGCGGACACGGGCCTCCGCCTGGCCAACATCCCCTTCGCGGGCACCGTCCTGCTCTGCGACGTCTCCCAGGGCCAGCCTCGCCCCATCGTGCCCGTTTCCTGGCAGCGCCGCATCTTCACCTCCATCCACGGCCTTTCTCACCCGGGCCGGAAAGCTTCTGAGAAGCTGGTGTCGGCGCGTTTCATCTGGCACGGCCTTCGACGGAACGTCTGCGACTGGGCCAACGCCTGCACGGCCTGCCAGCGGGCCAAGGTCCACCGCCACACCCAGGCCCCGCTGGCACCTTTCACCGTGCCTGCACGGCGTTTCGACCACGTCCACGTGGACTTGGTGGGTCCCCTGCCCCCATCGCGGGGGTTCACCCACCTGCTCACCACGGTGGACAGGACCACCAGGTGGCCAGAGGCCGTGCCCCTCACCTCCACCACCACCGCCTACGTGGCGCAGGCGTTCATCGCCACCTGGGTCGCGCGCTTCGGCGCACCGGCGGACATCTCATCCGACCGTGGCCCACAGTTCACGTCCGAACTTTGGGGCGCGGTCGCCCGCTCGTTGGGGTCACGCTGCACCGCACCACGGCCTACCACCCCCAAGCCAACGGGTTGTGCGAGCGGTTTCACCGCTCCATGAAGGCCGCACTCATGGCCGGCCTTCAGGACGACGGTTGGACCGACCGGCTGCCGTGGGTCCTTTTGGGCCTCCGCACGGCCCCCAAGGAGGACCTCCGGGCGTCCGCCGCCGAGCTCGTCTACGGCCAGCCGCACCGCGTCCCGGGCGAGTTTGTGCCCGACGCTACCAGTCCCTGGTCCGCCGCACACCAGCGCTCGGACCTCCAGGAGGCCGCCCGCCGATTTGCCCCCGTGCCAATGTCCCGCCACGGTGGCCCCCAGTCCTACGTCCCCCCGGCGCTTCGCACAGCGGAGTACGTCTTTGTGCGTCATGACGCGCACCGGGGGCCACTCCGGCCGCCGTACGACGGGCCCTTCCGGGTCCTGCGACGGGGCGACAAGTCCTTTGTCGTCGACGTTGGCGGCCGGTCGGACCGGATCTCTGTGGACCGCCTCAAACCGGCGCACATGGACGTCGACCGACCACCACGGTTGGCCCTTCCTCCGCGACGAGGCCGCCCCCCGTCCACAGTTCCCTCCGCTCGACCACCCACCACCACGTCGGAACCCTCCCCACGACCCTCCAGGGGTCGCTTCGGCCGGGTCATCCGGACCCCCCTTAAATTGACCCTGCCGGTGCAGGTCGATTCTGGAGGGGCGTGTGTAGCGGTTACCGCTGGATGCACACAATCGCCTTGCACCGGCCAGACGCGCCTCTCCCGGGCATGCCCGGACTCACTGTTCCCGGGCACGCCCGAACCTCCCGGGCACGCCCGGTCTCGTCTTTCCCGGGCATGCCCGCTCTCGCCTTTCCAGGGCTCGCCCAGAGCGTCCGGGCATGCCCGCTATCGCCTTTCCAGGGCTCGCCCAGAGCGTCCGGGCATGCCCGCTATCGCCTTTCCAGGGCTCGCCCAGAGCGTCCGGGCATGCCCGCTATCGCCTTTCCAGGGCTCGCCCAGAGCGTCCGGGCATGCCCGCTATCGCCTTTCCAGGGCTCGCCCAGAGCGTCCGGGCATGCCCGCTATCGCCTTTCCAGGGCTCGCCCAGAGCGTCCGGGCATGCCCGCTCTCGCCTTTCCAGTGCTCGTCCAGAGTGCCCGGGCACGCCCAGCCTCGACTTGCCAGGCCGCAGCCAAACACGCCCGGGCAGGTCCAGACTCGCCTTTCCAAGGCTCGCTCTTGACACCCGGGCATGCCCGGTATAGCTTTTGCCGGGCAAACTTCCCGACATAAATGTGTATATATATTGCTGCCCGATAAACGGGCTTTTGTCAGAATACCTGAGCTGTTTTGTTTCAATAAAGCAACTCGGACGAATTCCGTCTTTGGTCGCGTCAATTCTTTCGACTCGCGTTGGAGCGCAGCTCCTTCAAAAATCAAAACTGAACTTATTTTTCATTTATTCTGGGGGATGCTGATGGTGTACTTTACTTGTAAACGCGATTTGAAGGGAAAGTCTGAGTTATTCTGACTCGTTTCAGAACCAATCCTATGCACTATATAGTACAGTATATAATTTCTCCGATGAAAGTAGAAAAAATCTCAATAAACAACACCTACAACAAAACCCCTTTACGTCATTTTGCCGCTATCATCTTTGTGGCACTATTCAGTTTTACGGCATTCCGGTTTGCGGCCTTCACCCTTCAGCGTTACACTTTGCACGTGGTTCAGCATGAAGCGGCCGAGTAAGCTTTTCTCGTTTACTGATATAATTTCCTCTTATTATATGAGCTTATGTAGATTCATATTATTTGTATTTTACTTTCAAGTATATCCGATAACGTATTTCAGGAGCTATTTGATTGTAATTCCCTAATTTTTACTGTTTTCCCCGGGGTTGGCAGGTTAGCGTAATGGTGCACTCACTCGTCCCTGAGCTGTCCAAACTGGGTTGGAATCCCGACCCAGCTGTAAACTGTCGTCCTGTTGTTTAATGTGCAGGGCGAGGAATCCATGTGTGCCGTCCTTCAGGTGGACATTAAACTTAAAGTTAAACATAACACGGCGTCCGATTTTCCACCATTACGGCATTAGTGATTAGTGGACCTCAAAGTCAAAGGTCTCCTTCGGGAAGAGTAGACTAGCTAATGAGTAATGGCGGCAACCTGACCAAATCTTAAATTCCTGTTCCAATCTACGGGGGCACTGCATCATTGGCACTGTCGTGCCACCCTTAGATCATATTGATGCAATCTCCCTGCCGTGTGCTGCATACGAAAGAACGGTTTCCCCTTTCAAATTCGGTTTTGATGTGGACTGGTATAGCTTTGTTTTAAAATGTGCAGTTTAAAGCTTCTATCACTTGCTGTTGTACGTGAGCATGGATCTGATGGTTCCTTTGTGTATGTAACCTGAGTAGGTTTTTTGGGGATGTTTGGGAGCGGTTGGGTTTTGGGGGGGTAATTGCACCATCGGTTCTTCCTTTTTATTACTGAGAGTCAACGTAAAACACGTCACACATGCATGCCACAAGTACATGTAGTAAGTACCACCAACATGTATTTAGTATTTTCTGTTACGTCTAAACTCTAAATGACTTGTTGCCTGTTTAAGGCCCTACAACTACAGGCCGGGGTTCTCCTGAAGGGTCTCTCTTGCATTCTATCAAATGACTGAATCATGCCAACATTTTGGTACTTTTTAGGAATGATCTAATTAAGAATACTAGGGCGTGCCCGTACGTGGGTGCAAAAAAACATGCGTGCAAACAACAACAACAAAAAAAAACTTTGAAACCACGTGGCAGTAACGACCACAGAACCCCCCCCCCCCCTCTATTTACATGAAATGGTTTGGTCCATTCGCAAAGCCAAAGCGAACGACCACAGAACCCCCCCCTCTATTTACATGAAATGGTTTGGTCCATTCGCAAAGCCAAAGCGAACGGCTTGCGAGTACGGTGACCATACCTTGGGAACCACTTGTCCGATTAATTTCAAACCTTGAAAAGGCACATCCTCGGGTCCCCAGCAATATACCTGGCAAGTTTCAAGTATATCGGACCGGTAGTTGTCGAGAAACAGCGGTCACAGACAAACAAACACACACACACACACACACACACACACACACACACACACAGACACACAGAGATTAGTGGAATTATAGATAGATAACAAGAAAGAGCAATCAGAGATTGCAGACCCTCACCACACCAGGACGTGTTGTAATGGTTTTAAGGCTTTTGTGTTAAAACAAATATAGCGACCAATCCACGTCGCTGATGGCGTCATTTTTTTTTTTTACAACACCAATTTATCCCGAGATGACACTCAAGAAATTTTATCTTGATCGGATGAAGTTTTGTACTTGTCGAATTATGACGTCATAATGGAGGCACCGATGACATCATTAACATATGTTATTCCCCATGAGAGTTCTTTACAATGAGCCATGTCTTCGTTTTTTATATGCAGTGCTTTCGGAGATAGAGGTACAAATGTTTTTGCTTTTTCCAAGGTGGCGCCCGTACCACGTGACATGACGTCATAATTATCATTAAAAAAATTATACAAGAGGAGGTGCACCGATGATGAAAATTTCCTGTCAATCGGACCAACAGTTGCAGAGAAAATCATATTTATGCTGTGCAGACAGACAGAAATGAAAAATCACTCAGAGTGACACTTGGCAAAACAGAACAAAGTCCAATGGCACTCAGTAGAGCATCCTTTTGACCTCAAAAATAATTAGTGGTTGAATTCAGTGACCTGATATGCAAATCGTCTTCAAAGTTTAAGTTAATCAGATGAAAATTGACAATTTTAGAAATTTGGCCGGTGTTGACCTTTTGGCCTATGCTGTCAAAAATAGTTGGTGGTTGAATTCAGTTAGCTGAAATGAAAATCCTTTTGAAATTTCAAGGCAATCTGATGAAAATTGAGGATTTTAGAAATTTGGAAAAATTAGTTGACCTTTGACCTATGTTGACCTTGTGACATGTCGACCTCAAATATAGTTGTTAAGTTGAATTCAGTTACTTGATTTGTAAATCCCATTCAATTTTCAAGTCAATCAGATGAACATTAAGGATTTTAGAAATTTCAAATGGTTTTTGACCTTTGGCCTATGTTGACCTTTTGGCCTATGCTGATCTCAAAATAGTTTATTGTTGAATTCAGTTAGCTGATGTGAAAATCCTATTCAAATTTCAAGTCAATTGGATGAAAATTGAGGATGTCAGAAATTTGAAAAAGTGGTTGACCTTTGGCCTATGTTGACCTTTTGGCCTATGCTGATCTCAAAATAGTTTATTGTTGAATTCAGTTAGCTGATGTGAAAATCCTATTCAAATTTCAAGTCAATCGGATGAAAATTGAGGATTTTAGAAATTTGAAAAAAAGTGGTTGACCTTTGGCCTATGTTGACCTTTTGACCCCAAAAATATATAGGATTTTGTCGGACCACAAACTCTACCATTTGGTGAAGTTTCGTGAAGATCGGTTTAAAATTGTGACCTGTAGACAAGTGTAAGTGAGCGGACAGACAGGCAGACAAAATGAAAAATCACTCATAGAGTGACACTTGGCAAAACAGAACAAAATAGAATGGCATTCAGTAGAGCATCCTTTTGACCTCAAAAATAATTTGTGGTTGAATTCAGTGACCTGATATGCAAATCGTCTTCAAAGTTTAAGTTAATCGGTTTAAAATTGACAATTTTAGAAATCTGGCCTATGTTGACCTTTTGGCCTATGTTGACCTTTTGACCCCAAAAATATATAGGATTTTGTCGGACCACAAACTCTACCATTTGGTGAAGTTTCGTGAAGATCGGTTTAAAATTGTGACCTGTAGGCAAGTATAAGTGAGCGGACAAATAAACAAACACACAAACACACACACAAACCGGAGTGATCAACATACTTGCAAAAAAAAATTTTTTTTTAATATTAATATTTTAAATATATATTTTATCTATGTTTAATATTTTAATATTTTTTTTTAAAATAATATTTTTTTTGGCCAAGTAACAAACGGACTCGAATGCAATACGCTCTGCTCTTGCGAGGGTAAACATTGACATTTGTTTGACCAACATTTTAATTAACATGTATTGGAATAAGACATGAAAGCAAGGAGAATGCAAAACCCCACACTGGCATTCCAGAAACTGTAGTTTTTAACTCGTTTGTAAATTTTCCCTTTGAACCTGTCATGTCATGAACCTGTCAACCTGGAGTTCATAATTGAAATTAAATTATAAAATTTAAAGTTTGAACGGTGTACAGCACGGTGCCGAGTTCCAAAAAGAGTTTAAAACCACACCGGTCATGAAGAAAAATATTTCACAATATAACACTATTCGGAGATGATCTAATACAGCACTGGAAACTAGCAGGTACATGGTCACGCTCACCTTAGGTGTGTGTGTGTGTATATATATATAATTGTGTGTGTGTGTGTGTATAATTGTGTGTGTGTGTGTGTGTATAATTGTGTGTGTGTGTGTGTGTGTGTATAATTGTGTTTGTGTGTGTGTGTGTGTGTGTGTGTGTGTATAATTGTGTTTGTGTGTGTGTGTGTGTATAATTGTGTGTGTGTGTGTGTGTGTGTGTGTGTGTGTGTGTGTGTGTATATATATATATAATTGTGTGTGTGTGTGTGTGTGTGTGTGTGTGTGTGTGTGTGTGTGTATATAATTGTGTGTGTGTGTGTGTATAAGAGTGTATGTGTATGTATATAATTGTGTGTATGTGTATAATTGTGTGTGTGTGTATATAATTGTGTGTGTGTGTGTGTATAATTGTGTGTGTGTGTGTGTGTGTGTGTGATTGTGTGTGTGCGTGCGTGCGTGTGTGTGTGTGTACACATGAAAGCCCGCTTGGAGTTTGCAAAAAAAAGCACCTAAAGGACCCTCAGACTGAGAAACAAGATTCTGTGGGCTTTCATGTGTCTTTCACTGAGGAGAGGCCACTCTGCCATGAAGCCCAGATCGGTGGAGTGTTGCAGTGATGGTTGTCCTTCTGGAAGTTACTCCCATCTCCACACAGGATCTCTGGAGCTCAGCCAGAGTGACCATCGGGTTCTTGGTCACCACTCTTACCAAGGCCCTTCTCCCCCGATTGCTCAGTTTGGCCCGGCGGCCAGCTCTAGGAAGAGTCCTAGTTGTTCCAAACTTCTTCCATTTAAGAATAATGGAGGCCACTGTGCTCTTGGGAACCTTCAATGCAGCAGAAATTTTATTTGTCGGCTTCCCCAGATCTGTGCCTCGACACAATCCTGTCTCTGAGCTCTGCAGGCAGTTCCTTCGACCTCGTGGCTTGGTTTTTGCTCTGATATGCATTGTCAGCTGTGAGACCTTGTATAGACAGGTGTGTGCCTTTCCAAATCATGTCCAATCAATTGAATTTACCACAGGTAGACTCCAATCAAGGTGTAGAAACATCTCAGAGATGATCAAGAAAAATGGGAGGCACTTGAGCTAAATTTCAAGTGTCATAGCAAAGGGTCTGAATACTTATGTCAATGTGATATTTCAGTTTTTTATTTTTAATAAATTTGCAAAACTTTCTAAAATCCAGTTTTCTCTTTGTCATTATGGGGTATTGAGTGTAGATTGATGAGGGAAAAAATGAATTTAATCGATTTCAGCATAAGGCTGCAACATAACACAATGTGAAATAAGTGAAGGGGTCTGAATACTTTCTGAATGCACTGTATATATATGTATATATTGTTACGGTTTTCCGAAGCCCGTTCCCTTACCAAGGGGAGATTAAGCCCCTTGTTCTCCTTGGGTCTTCGCAACTGCGAGACTGAGTCTCCACTTCCGGTCAGACGCGGGACAGGGTTTCGGGACAATTTTCGCACATACCTAAGTACCCACGCCGCCGCGGAAGCGGGGATCGAGTCTCGCACGAACCACGCTTAATGGAGTACACCCGAGCGGATGGCGTACCACATGGTCCGTGCTGTTACCTTGCTATTGGAACCCGATCAGAGCGATATAATTCGTACCATGCTAAGTCAATGATGGAGAGACAAAAGCGGTTGAATCAAAGGAATAACAGGTTTAATTATTTTATTATTTACAATGTACACTGGTAGAAGAAGCAGAGACACAGGGCAGTCTTAAACAGTCGTAACTAATTACCCAGACAATGGGCCCACGCACACTCACAGGGGGATGAAGGAAGAATTGTTCATGCGCTGAACGCGCCGGCCTTGGTCGTCCAGGAACAGCTCACCCGGCGTGGCCCTCTGGCGGTCACAGCACGTGTCCCGACGAAGGCAGGCAGGCAGGTGGGAGAGTCCTCGCAGCGCGTGTCTTGGCAAAGGCAGGCAGGCGGGAAAATATACGCGCATCTCTGTAGCCTGGCACGGCTGTCTTTCGCAGCGCGATTAATACAACTGCACGCTTTCGCTCTCGTAACTGAACTCAGCGCAACTTGCCCTCCAACTCCTCGGGGATCTGACTCCAGCTCAACTGAGAACTCAACTTGTAACTCATGCGCTTTTCACCCGAGCTCATCACTTGTAACTCGTCTGCCTCCCTTCTCATAACTTGGCGCTCCGAAGCGACTCTCATAACTCAACGAGCGCCTCTCCCCTCATAACTGAACACAGCGCTTCGAACTGACTCTCATAACTCATCTGCCTCCCTTCTCATAACTCGTATCAGCGCATCTCCCCTCATAACTGAGGTGGGGGCTCCGGGCACAGGGTTATATTGGCCCCGCCCTAGCCCGCATCGAATGTTCCAAACCCCGCCCTTTGCCGCAGTGGTAAGTCACTGCCCTCCAGCCCTGATTGGCGGCTCGTGCTTACCGGCCACTCCCACTCCTGCCCCACCTTCCTTCGGCCTTGATCGACTTGTTCAGGCCGGCCTCGTGGTATTTTGCGCCAAAACCCAAAGCATCGAGGCATCATAAAGGACCTAACCCTCCTTGTCGTACTCAACGCAAAACTAAACATAGGAAAGGTCTACGCTTACATTTACTGTGAAATAACTGAGCTTAAACGAGGCTACGTGTTGTAGTGTAACTAAACTATGAGGGGAAATTAACCTTTATTGTAAAAACACAAAACTGCAACAATATATATATATATATATATATACAGTGGGGAGAACAAGTATTTGATACACTGCCGATTTTGCAGGTTTTCCCACTTACAAAGCACGTAAAGGTCTGTAATTTTTATCATAGGTACACTTCAACTGTGGAAGACGGAATCTAAAACAAAAATCCTGAAAATCACATTGTATGATTTTAAAGTAATTAATTTGCATTTTATTGCATGAAATAAGTATTTGATCACCTACCAACCAGTAAGAATTCCGGCTCTCACAGACCTGTTAGTTTTTTCTTTAAGAAGCCCTCCCATTCTCCACTCATTACCTGTATTAACTGCACCTGTTTGAACTCGTTATCTGCATAAAAGACGTCTCCAGACCGTCTCCGACCACAAAGACCGCAAAGACCGACCGCAAAGCCGTCTCCAGACCTGTCCACACTCAATCAGACTCCAACCTCTCCACAATGGGCAAGACCAGAGAGCTGTCTAAGGACATCAGGGACAAATTTGTAGACTTGCACAAGGCTGGGATGGGCTACAGGACAATAGGCAAGCAGCTTGGTGAGAAGGCAACAACTGTTGGCGCAATTATTAGAAAATGGAAGAAGTTCAAGATGACAGTCAATCTCCCTCGGTCTGGGGCTCCATGCAAGATCTCACCTCGTGGAGCCTCAATGATCATGAGAAAGGTGAGGGATCAGCCCAGAACTACACGGCAGGACCTGGTCAATGACCTGAAGAGAGCTGGGACCACAGTATCAAAGAAAACCATAAGTAACACACTACGCCGTCATGGATTAAAATCCTGCAGCGCACGCAAGGTCCCTCTGCTCAAGCCAGCGCATGTCCAGGCCCGTCTGAAGTTTGCCATTGACCATCTGGATGATCCAGAGGAGGAATGGGAGAAGGTCATGTGGTCTGATGAGACCAAAATAGAGCTTTTTGGTTTAAACTCCACTCGCCGTGTTTGGAGGAAGAAGAAGGATGAGTACAACCCCAAGAACACCATCCCAACCGTGAAGCATGGAGGTGGAAACATCATTCTTTGGGGATGCTTTTCTGCAAAGGGGACAGGACGACTGCACCGTATTGAGGGGAGGATGGATGGGGCCATGTATCGCGAGATCTTGGCCAACAATCTCCTTCCCTCAATAAGAGCATTGAAGATGGGGCGTGGCTGGGTCTTCCAGCATGACAACGACCCGAAACACACAGCCAGGGCAACTAAGGAGTGGCTCCGTACGAAGCATCTCAAGGTCCTGGAGTGGCCTAGCCAGTCTCCAGACCTGAACCCAATAGAAAATCTTTGGAGGGAGCTGAAAGTCTGTGTTGCGCAGTGACAGCCCCGAAACCTGAAGGATCTGGTGAAGATCTGTATGGAGGAGTGGGCCAAAATCCCTGCTGCAGTGTGTGCAAACCTGGTTAAGAACTACAGGAAACGTCTGATCTCTGTAATTGCAAACAAAGGTTTCTGTACCAAATATTAAGTTCTGTTTTTCTGATGTATCAAATACTTATTTCATGCAATAAAATGCAAATTAATTACTTAAAAATCATACAATGTGATTTTCAGGATTTTTGTTTTAGATTCCGTCTTCCACAGTTGAAGTGTACCTATGATAAAAATTACAGACCTTGACGTGCTTTGTAAGTGGGAAAACCTGCAAAATCGGCAGTGTATCAAATACTTGTTCTCCCCACTGTATATATATATATATATATATATATATATATATATATATATATATATATATATTGTTACGGATCTCGGTTACGGCACTCCCCCTTACCGAGGGGGGTTTAATCCCCTCGTCTTTTAAGCTGGCCGTCCGAGTCCTAGAAGATATCGCGCTCCTTTGCGGGGTTGAGGTTGACCAGGGTGACTGGTCAATGGAGTCCCAGATACCTTCGCCAACCTCTCCGCAAAGCAGGACGATACTTCTGCTCGAGCCACGGACAAGATGGAAGATTGCCGAGCGGTTTAGCAATCCGAGGCCCGAGCCGTTAGCAAAAGGTCTAAACCAGATTCTAGCGGTTGGCCAAATCGTGCCACAGGTACTCAATGGGGAAAAGACTAAGACGATTGGACGAGAGGAAGCAAAGAATACGAAGGGTAAAGGAAGAACAAATATGATTTATTACTATCTACAACAGGAAACGAAAGAAGGGAATATACAAGGAGAGGAAATAAAAGGACATAGGGCAACCTTAGACACTCTTATATTAACACTCCCAGGACAATACAGACGGACTTACACGAATAGGGAATGGCTGGAAACGGGAGAAGGTCCAAGCAGATGGCAGGGCAGGAAGGTCCGGGCAGATGGCACAGCGTCGAGGTCCGCTCCAGGTCGCGCTCCGGTCCACGCTCCGGGCTTGAGGCGAAACCCGGCGGCAGCTGCACGTATCGGTTTCACGCGGTCGGACAATGCGAATATATTGCGGTATTGTCGCCGTCAACGGACCCACTCTCCTGCCTTACGACTCGTCGTGTTCATCTGCTGCCTCTCTCTCTCTCTGCCGTTCAACTCTTTCAACTCCTCTAAAGGCTTTGCGTTCGCGCTTTTTTTGGAAGCTTCGCGTATTAAGCCGCGTCCTCTTTGCTCCGCCTACTCGTGAACACGCCTCGGCCCGGATTGGTCACAAGGGTTCACTCGTACCTCCCCTCGTGACGCATCGATGGGGGCCACGCCTGTGTTCCTGGCCGCTCCTCCCTTTTCCTCCCACTCTGACTGCGTGCGTAATGGCGGCTTGGGGCCAGCAAACAAACCAAAAGGGCAGCGAATGCTGCCATATGGCTACTGCACTTTGGAGAGAGAGAGGTGATTGGGGATAATTGAAGGGGCCTATCTTATTTGATTAATACAACGCAGAGTCAAACTATTGAAAACAGATCCTTAACTGAAACACATACTAATGAAATAACTAAAGAAGAATCTATGGTTTGCTACGTGTTGTACATGGCCCAACTAGGGTGCAACCTTTACAAAGGGGGATATTTACAAGAATTATTATTTTACAAAGTGAAGGTTCTAAAAACCGTAACAATATATTATGATTAATCGATACTTTGCGATATATAGTATGATTAATCGATACTCTGCGATATATTGTATGATTAATTGATACTTTGCAATTATATGGTATGATTAATCTATACTTTCCGATATATATATATAGTATGATTAATCTATACTTTCCGATATATACAGTATGATTAATCGATACCTTGCGATTATATGGTATGGTTAATCGATACTTTGCGATATTTAGTGTGATTAATTGACACACCACTTTTCTACATTCACAATATGGAGAACCAAGAACAAAGGCAAAATAAGGTGCGGTCAGTAAGTGTCTCACTTCTTCTTGGATTGCCTGGGCTAGTCATGTGAATACAAAGTGTAAACTGTTCAGCCTGGTGGAGGAATGCGCTCTACTGAGTGCCCGTTCGAGTTTTCTTGTTTGTTTGTTTGGCTCAGCCATCTTTTAGCAGGGCAGTTGAAATTTTGGCACAATGATGAACAAGTGCTTTGGCAAAAACAGTATTTGTTATTTTTTGATTAATTGATTAATTACTTCATTGTTATTGATTTGTTAAGTACCAATTTATTTTCAATATGTCAGGCACCTTTTGAGCTAGGAAGCCGATATTTGTACACGACAATGACCAAGTGATTTGGCTATAAAGGTATTTTGTTTTATTGATTAATTGATTAATTATTTAATTTTTCGATTAATTACTGAGTTAATTTTCAAAAAAATACTTATTCGGATGAAGCAATGGTGGTTTAGGTATGCTGTTAGCCAATTGATTAAGAAATTAATTATTTATGATTATTATTTATTTTATTTTATTGCACAAGTGATGAATTAATGTGCACAACCGACTCACAATTCCATCTCCATGTGCTGCAAGATGGCATCGCCGGGGGCCAAAGGCGCCCCGTAATGTCGCTCGCTGGAGGATGTTATTTATTTATTTGGCATCGAGGTGGTGTACTTTGAATATAGTTCTACTTGTTTGTTTTCCAGTTATTGTAATCCTAGGTTGTTATTTTCCTTAAATATATCGAAAATATTTAGTTGGGGATTGGTGTGTGATGCAATTTCATGAACTTGTCTTTTTGTGCAGAGTTGAAAAAGGCGAGCAAGCGGCTTACATGTCGTAAGCGATACATGATCGAGAAGAAGGTGGGATTGAATTGATTTACCTGTTTTTAATTCTAGCCAACAGATAAATCGGCCACCGTTGTTTGATCATCCACCCATCATTTAACGCACTGGGTGTTAGACTTTCGAATATCAATAGATACTGTACAATTGTTGGATTACAGGAACACTGGTTTATTTGCACATGTGAAGTACAGTATATTAAAGTTGGGACCAACAAATTGCTTGGTGATGTTTGCCTATGCAGTAGAGATGAGGGGCACGTGTCGGTACATGAAGGTAAACTCGGTACATGAAGATAAACTTCATTTTTAAAGCAATTTATTGATCATCGTCTCTTTGATTTGTATTATTTAATAATTTGACAAGATTAATGGTCTTGATTGATAAGGTTGTAAGCTCATTATTTTATCATAGAGATAAACTAAACCCAGAATGCTCGTACCGTTATGTCCCATACAGGGTTCTCCACACTTTGAACAGTAACTGGACATTGGTAAATGAGAAGTTCTATGCTTTCACGATCCAGTTGAGGGAATGAGGTGACCGATTTGAAGCAGCAAAACAAGTTTTTTGAGAATAAGGAGAGGGTTTCAGGGGATGTCCTACAATATGTTTGAATATTGGGTAATAAAATGTACATAAGAGGATAATTATAATACAAGAAAGTTGGACACAGGAGGAGTTCATTCGGTCCATGATGCCTGTACTACCTTCATTAATTGAAGTTTATTTCATTTCAGTGGGGTGGGGGTTAGTGGAGTTACATGTAACATTAGATTCCCTCCATAATAGCAGAAATGAAAATCTGTTACATGTACCCAGATTTTATACACCAGTTAGAATGTCAAATTAAACAAATTAAATGTCAAATGTCAAAAAAGGGTTGGCGTCAGGAAGGGCATCCGGCCGTAAAACATTGCTTCAAAAAGGGGACCGAAAAACAACAACAACCACAGTTCCCGAAAAAGGCCAACCCCCGCTTGCGGGGAAAAATGGCCTCTAAAGGTTGTTTTTTTTTTTTTTTTTTAGAATGTCAAATTAACATTATTTAAAAGACCTGGTATCTTTTGATGCTTTAAATATGAGAATGTTATGGATCTTTAGTAGTTTATCATCGTTATTATTAATATAGTACAGTGGATCCTCTTTTATTCAAACATATACCAAGAACATACGTTATTTGCAAAAAAAATTGCAAAAAAGGGTGGTTATTTTTTTTTTCCCTGAAGTAACTTTGCACTAATTTTATGCTTTAAGAAGTTGTTGGTGGCATTTTTAACAGTCACTTGTTGTGGTTGTGCCCTTCTAGACTCGTATGTAAAAATTCCGGAGAAATTTGGACGTTCTATTGGGTGTTTAGAACGGTTTGTTGAAAGGCTTTGTCCTGTGGTTAATTGAGCCGGGCCGGGTTTCGTGGCCACCTGGAACAAAATCACGAGTTGCTCTCCGAAAAGACAAACATGTTTGAATATGTGAAGTTTCTTCATTTGAAAATGTTAACTAAGGTGGCAGAAACGGTGCTTTCGTGAAAACCCCATCAATGAACGAAGCAGAGACAGAAATACAACACCCCAAATGTGGAAGTGAAATGACTTCCGGTTTATGCGAACTACCGAAACAAACTGGCGCCCTTTAACCCCATTCCATTTGCTTTTTTCTAACGAGCATGTTACTAGTATGCTTGGAAAATCACAAGTTTACCTTGTACAGATTCGAGTGCATCGCCGGAAGGTGCGTAAGGAGGCCAAAAGAAAAGGTGTGAAGAAACGGAGGAAAGACCCAGGTGTGCCAAATTCAGCACCATTTAAGGAGGAAATTTTGCGAACGGCAGAAGAGCGAAAACGCAAGGTGAAGAATGATGCCAGTATTTTTGTTCATTTATTTTTCCCACTTTAGGTTTCTATTGACATTTGGGATTTGCTGTGTTGGTGAGTTGCATTGTAAACCTCTTTCATTTAGGTCTCAGCTCCCTTTCCTCATCTTCCTTGTAAATGTTGTTTCCATCACCATGTTTAACCTTTTGAGCTCACCTAGAATGTAGTTCCAGTGGTGAGCTTATGCGATGGTGTGTCGTCAGTCCGTAAACACTTGCAACTTCTTCTCTGAAACTACTGATTGGATTGTGACCAAACTTGGCAAAATGTTCTTTGTTATGTTGCAACTCAAGTTTATTCATGGCATTAAAAAAATTGGGGTCCAATGCAAGGGGATACACGGGCGGTCAAAGTGGGTCCAGGTATTTGCCTATACGGTCATTTGTTTGTCTATGACTCTATATGGTTAACATTTGCCGATACGGTCATATACAGTCATTCCCCCCACAATAGGTATTTGCTTTCTTCTCTGAATCTACACACACTATTTCGATGAAACTCGACCACTACCTTCACCACCCGTGATGTAGCAAAGTTTGTTCACGGCATAAAAAAAAAAATAGGCCCCTAAGGGGGTCTACTGGAGTGCTGCCCCACCAAAATAGGTATTTGCCTTCTCAGAAACTGCACACGCAATTCTGATGAAACTTGACCACAACCTTCATCACCCGTGATGCATCAACGTTTGTTCACAACATTTAAAAAAATCAGGGTTTAAGGGGATGTGTGGGGGTTTTGATCCCCCAAAATAGGTATTTTTTTGTTTGTTAAAGTCTTATGATTTCATTAGTATGATTCTACATGCTGCCCTGTCTTCCAGCATCCCTTTAAATTGGCTTAAAATCCCATGATGCTGTTAAAAATACCTTTAGTCAGTGTGGTGTACTGCTTTATTCTACCAGGTGAGCGCCCAGGGGTATTTCCCCTATTTTTTGTTTTTCAGTTGGAAGAGGGAAAGCAGCAGCGAAAGGATGCACGAAGGAAAGAAGTAAAACGCCAGCGGTTGAATAAAAAAAAGCTTTCAGAGGAGCACAAGTTGAATACCCAGAATAAGGTGACCGAGTTGAATATTGAAAGGAAGAGGTCTTCTTCTCTTCTCGTCCTAGACCCCTTCTGTGCCCATTCCTTCTCTCCCACCTATTCAAAAATTTATTACATATACTGATTTCCATATCCAGTTGATGCAGTGCCTCATCTGACCTTCTTTGGTTTCTCTTCTCCACCTCTGCCCCTCCCAACTCCCCTCCTAACCAACTGCCACGTGTGCTCTGACATTGGGTTTATTATTAAGTGATGCAAAGTATTTGATTGATCTGTTTTGTACTGGAAAAGCTAAGAGAGACTGAGGACAGAAAGAGGAAGATGTGCAAGACCAGATAAGAAAAGAGAAAAGATCAAGAGGCCACTGACTTGTCTGATGAGAACTTTGGCCATGCTCTTGCTTTGTAAATCTCAGCGCAATGGTCTCAACAACATCCAGAGTAGAGTAGAGAAGGGATGTGGGGACATCTG
Organism: Myxine glutinosa; assembly: GCF_964187855.1. NCBI lineage: Eukaryota > Metazoa > Chordata > Myxini > Myxiniformes > Myxinidae > Myxine > Myxine glutinosa. Next base: position 75,222,533 of record NC_136264.1, on the reverse strand, counting down.
TTCGTTGCACTTTTCAGGAACGCATACCCAACGTTAACCGGGGTTTTGCAGTGTGTGCAAATGCCTTACAGTGCCTTAAACATTTTTTATGGTATCAAGGAAACGCTTGCAATCGTGGATACGGAGTATGCGGCTTACTTTCGATTCAAATGGTTGTTGACCGAATATGAAGTACGCGGTGAAAAGAACAAACTTCATCTATGTTAAAACAAGCTAGAACAAGAGTTGAGTATGTGGGCATTATATTGAAATGTCAGTGTCCAATGAAGAAATGTAAGGCCAGATAGAGGAATTGTGCTTTGATTATAAATCCTGAGTTCAAACACGTTTTCTGTGTGGAATTAGCTTCAGTAGAATTTGCCTTGTTGCCACCTTCTTTGTATTGGGTTTAAAAGGCGCAGCTGTGAAAAATGATGAATCTATGCATTGAAAAGAACAGGTATTTGTTATAAGCACTCTATGAAGTATCAGTATCTGATGCAAGAGAGATGATAGACCAGTTTTTGAGTGAACAAGCTGATCGATTGGTTTGGGTGAATGGCTCGATTCTGCAGCACTTGGACACACTACGGCCAGTGAAATATAAACTTTTAGAAGTATATGAGCAGAAGAGGGGGGAGGAGACGGAGACTGGCCGAGGAGGTTTGTTCATTTTGTCTGAGGAGGAGTAATTAGAGGGGTTTGTTTGGAAGTTGGTCATTATTAGTGAGAATGTTGTCGTCGAGTCAGGTATCTGCCTCGAAGGCCTTGGAAGCAATCAGTTCCAATCCATCGCCAAGGCATTGACTCTTAACCATCTGGCACAGGAGCAGTTAAAGTGCCACATGAAGAAATGTCATTACCACGTGAAGTGAAAAGCGGGGTTAAGCAATTAATGTCTGTCGGTTCATCCGTCTTGTCAGTTTATGATCGAAGAACAACTTGTTTAAATAGAATGTTATATTATGAACGTGAATCACAACATGAATGAAAGACAAATCTGCCGTTTTACCGTACATTGGCTCAGAATTCGTCCTGATTGCACATGCGCAGAGATGAGCGAGATAATTTTTACCTGTCTGCGTGCATAGCTGTCAAACAAAATGGAAAATCATTACAAACAGGAAGCTTACTGTTTTTAAGGTTATTGTAAGTGGCGTTATTAAATTTATATACTTCTATTCCATAGTAGGAATCTTCTATCAATATCTAATTAGCTGTAATTTATAGCCGGCGAAGCCGGTGTTGTGAATGAACGCGTATTATGTTGAAAAGCCAGATTTTTCTGGATCCTTTGAGAATTTCGAAACTTTGACGCACCAAATCGCTCCATGGAGGCCGCCATCTTGCGGATGCGGAAGTGTGCATACAAAATTGCGAAAAAGTTCAATAGGAGTTTGTTTCACCCGTCTTTGTTTGATTCACAATCTTATGCACCTCTAATTTGTAACTAAAATACTTTAAGACCAACCTCGTTCCTGGGGCCCGCACGGGCCCTGGTTATCTTCAACGAAAATCTTCACCAACACCGGAACCAATGAGATTCGAGCATTTGAAAAAGTATTTCAAAAAAGCTTATTACCTCGTTTCGGAGGTTGAAAACTGCGTCAAATATTCTAAAACTAGCAGAAGTACCCGGCATTGCCGGGAGGGGGAAGGGTGGGAGGGAAGGAGGAGGGGGAGGGTAGGGGGGAGAGGGGGTAGGGTGGAGGGGGAAGAGAGGGGGAAGTGGAGAAGGGGAGGGGAAGGGAGGACGGAGGGGGAAGGGGAGGGCCAGTCAACAATGGCGTTGCAGTTCTCATGGGAGGAGAGCAGCACAACAATTGCGACATCGTCATGCATCTTCGCAACAGCAGCACGAAGCGGATTTTGGAGACTCACCGATCCTGTGACGCCCTCCAGTACCGGCGTTGCCGGGCGGGGGAAGGGAGACCCGTACATTCCCAACCCGTACATTCGCCCTCTCGACTCAAGCTCACTCGGACAAAAGCCTCACACAAATTACACCGTGAAAGCCCAATGGCCATGTGTATGCCACAAATCAAGTATGTGAGCGAGTCTGGCGCACTGAATTGAAAATATATAGAACGCTCATACTCCGTGAAAAGTGTACCCGCCGTGTCGCCATCTTGGTTAGCGCGACTCGACCAACTCACTTTGTGGATCTCGTTTGTTTTGAACGTCTCCTAGATTTTAAAAGCGAGACAACTGTTAAAATGCCATTTTGTGCGGCAATAAACTGCTTCAATCAGTTAAGGAAGGGTTGTGGAAAGACGTTTCACAGCTGTTTCAAAGACGTTTAATTCATATCGCACAAAATCGACACAAAACACGATCGCACAAAAGGTGAAAAAACGCAATCGCTTTTCGCTCTGAATTACGTGCAAACGCATGACGGAAATCACCATCGCCCAGCATCGAGTGCCAACCAAGATGGCGCCCGGTAGCTGCATCTCCACCTATGTGGTGTGAATGGCAATGGTCATTCTATATATTTTCCGTTCAGTGGTCTGGCGGCGAGGATGGAACATCACGTGATCGCTCTGAGCGAATCAGCGAGCTGCTCTGGCACCGGCTGAGATTCCGTGTATAATATTCCTCGCTGAAATGCGCTGAGGCAAATATGAATAAAAAATATGGATCTCGTCAAATATTTTTAGGTAGGCCATGTCGTTCCCAGGCTCAATGGCCATGTCTATGCCAAATATCAAGCACATGAGCCTCTCCGTTTAGGAGTCTATCAGTAACATACACACACACACACACACACACACACACACACACACACACACACACACACACACACACACCCACACACACACACTGTGTTTTATTTATATAGATTGACGAAGAATTATTTTTTAGAAATCTCGCGGCCGGAAATATCCGAAGTTGGAACGGAATTCACCGAATTAATCAAGAAGTTAATTTTATCAATGTTAATCTCATCCAGAATGCAAATGGTGTCATTTTGAACTAGGTACGGTACCTACTACACCTACCTACTACCTACTACCAACTACCTAACCTACTGATGCCATAGTGATGGGTAAAATAGTGGCAAGAGGCTTTGGCTTCGCCGGCTCATTGCGGCTTTGCAGTAGGGTCATATTATGTTTGTATTTTTCACATAGGTATAGACAGATTTGGATGAAACTTGGTGGATTAGTTGGGTAGGTTGCAAGAACCAGCTGATTAGATTTTCTGGTCTGGATGTAGATCCGGCCTATTGGTGGGACACAAAATCTAAACTCTTGGCAATAATGGAGTTTGTATTATTTTGTGACAAAAATTAGAAATCGGATGTACATTGTTTGTGGCATTTTTGCGGGTTCACTAGTCATTCTTCTTTCTATTTACATTGCAGCCACTGCAGAGCGAACAGCACAAGGTATTGCCTGGTCAGGATGCTGTGCAGCACAGCGCAAAGCAGGTGCAGAAGGTAAGATCTATTGGGCGAAGAAATATCTTTTGCAGCATTGATATTGATATTGTTACGTTTGTGGGGGGTAAATGAAGAAATACCTCAAAGAAAGTTCAGAATCGTATAAATTAGCATGCTCCAAGTGTCGCGAAGAAGCAGAACCCACCTCGATGTATCTAAGTAGTGTCGAATGTCCGGGTAAGATCATATTTTTTTTCCATACGTGGGGTGGAGCTATGCTAATTAGGTAGGGCTTGAGGGTAAACCCCAGTGTGTAATTGCCCTGTGATTTTTTCCCTTCGTTGTTATTGCATCAAAAAGGGCCGCCATTAAAATAACTACAACGATCACACTGTACATGGAATCATTCACTCATCACGCGGCCAGGGCTAACCAACACACAACACCCAGCACATTTGCCGATCGGCACGCAAGCCCCCGCCTCACGGTCTTCGACGTCATCCAGACATTCCCGAAGAGATATTCGACTCCGCCCCCTGAGCAATCGTAATGGGGAGGCCTTCGTGATTGAGTTGCGCTCGGTGATTGGTCAGAGTGTGATGTCATCGTGGAACATTCGGGAGGGCTGAAGGAAAAAAGAACGCGGTCTCGCCATTTTGTCTCTCTCTGTCCCGGCGCTGCGTTCAACCGCGCAAAAACCACCTAATGGCCTCTAAAGGTGGTTTTTGTCCCGGCGCTGGTCGCATTTCCTCCTTGTTCCGGCTTGGTTTTACAAGTGCAAGTTTCCGGCTTGGTTTTACAAGTGCAAGTTTCCGGCTTGTTCCGGCTTGGGCAATACATTATTGCCCTATGCTGAACTGTTAAACGGAGATGAAAAAAAAAGTGTGTGAGCTTTGGTTTGTGTGCGCTCTTGGGAAAGGGCTGGTGAGAAACAGTGGTTCGGAACAGTCTGAACTACAAGGCCACAGGATTGACGTCGGCGGTGGACTGGATTCGTGTCGTGTTTCCTCTGGACGTCGAAGAGCCCATTTTGTGCATTTCCCGCGCTGTGGTTTGAAGGCGACGAGCGACCGGCAAGCCTTACTAGCCATTTGGGGACGCAAAGCTGAGTGCTGGCCGATTACCAAAGCATTATTTATTTTCTTTTATTTTCGTTTTGCACTTGCTTGTATACGAGTCTGAGTGGAGACGTCTCAATTAGGAATTTTAGTTTTTACCTCCCCTTTCATTGTTACTTGCATTTATTTTCATTAAATCGGTTATTGTTGCATCTTACTTTTGTGTGTTGTGTCCGTTTCCTCGTTTGTGGGTTCGGATTAACCCTGTGTGTGTTCCTCAAACACACACAGGTAAGACCTCGAACCTTCCTGCGTGCACGAAAAGATAATACCGCCAAGTTGGGTATATGCCTCGGTGTAAAGCTCGTTTTGGCCATTAGTCCTCTTGGGGTCTTAACCCCGGGGACACGACAATATTCTTGTGTTGATATTTAAATTGATACTCTCTCAATTTCGTTTTCCATTCCTGCCCCAGAAGAGCAAAGAACAGCACAAAGTATTGCCTTGTCAGAATACTTTGCAGTACCGTGTGAAGGAGTTGCAGAAGGTAGGTGTTATCTGTGGTGCAGGTTATGTTTTCACCCTGTCTGTCTGTAAACAGGATATCTTGAGTTGTGGATGGATTCGGACGAAATTTGGTGGACAGGTTGGGTGTGTGACAAGGATGAATTTGTTAGATTTTGGCGAAGATCCAGATGCAATAAATTTTCAGAAGTGATTTTTCAACATTGAGCGATAGGGCCAGAAAACAATATACCATACAACACAACACAACATGCATTTTAAAGGCCATTTTCCCTGCTAGAGCGGGGGTTAGCCTTGCGGTCCCCATGACAATCTTCTCCATTTTGCCCTATTTTCTGCATCTCTCCTTGTTAACCCCCTTGCCCGCATTTCTTCTTCCACCATCTTTAGCCAAGTCTTTCTCGGTCTTCCCCGTCTTCTACTTCCTTCTACATTCATTTCCATCACTCTTCTCAACCAGTCACTTTCATCCTTCCTCAACACATGACCAAACCATCTCAACCTGTTCCTCTTCACAGCATCAATCACAGGCTCTATTCCCATCATCTTTCGCAATTCATCATTTGTCTTCCTCTCTCTCAACGATACTCCGCACATCCGTCGAACCATTCGCATTTCCACCCTTTCCAACCTTCGTTGCTGCTCTACGTTCATTACCCATGTCTCGCTCCCATAAATCATAACACTTCTCACACATGCAGCATACACCTTTCCCTTCAGCTTCAACGACACTCCCCTCATCATCAGCACGCCACTCAATTCCCGAAACTTCTTCCATGCACATCTCACTCGAGCAACCGTTGCCGAGTCTGATCCACCTTCTCCATTCAGCATGTCTCCGAGGTAGCAAAATGTTTTCACACCTTCCAGCTTCACGCCGTCTCCAAGATCCAACTCAACATTTCCTCCATCTGCAGCTCCCTCTGTGCACACCTTACATTTGAATGTAGCTGCCACACTGGTCAATGACCCTCTCAGACCACTACATTTTTGATGAACCCACTCAGCGCACATTGTACACTGAATGGAGTTCACTCCGACACCCTTCCTACACACAGCACAGGGCCACTTCCCAGTTCTTTCCACCTCACCACATGCTTTACCACTTGCCATCACCTTCGTCTTTCCGATATTCACCTTCAGACCTTTTGTCTCCATACATTCCTTCCACGTGTTCATCTTTTCCTTCAGTCCATCCATACTTTCCGCAATCAACACCAGATCATCTGCATACCACAACTCCCACGGTAAACCCTCCTTTACGTTCTGAGCCAGCACCTCCATCACAGCTACAAATAGTAGTGGACTTAGTACCGACCCCTGATGCGCTCCCACCTTCACCTCAAACTCACCACTGTTCCCGTCCTTCGTCCTTACAGCTGTGCGCGCTCTTTTGTACATTGCCATCACTACTCTGATCAACCATTCCTCCACTCCTAACTTCCTCAATGCCCATGTCAATACTTTGCGTGGAACCCGATCGAATGCTTTCTCCAGATCAACAAACCCAAGAAACAACTTCTTCCTCTTCTCCATGTACTTCTCCTGCAACTGCCTCACAATGAAAAGCGCGTCTGTCGTTCCTCTTCCTGGCATAAATCCAAACTGCATTTCGTCGATCTTCACTTTCTTCCTTATCCTCCTCTCCAACACCCTTTCCAATACCTTCATTCCATGCTCCAATAACTTTATCGCTCGGTGCGAGCCACACTCCAGAGGGTCACCTTTCCCCTTGTATAGAGGGACGAGGGTACTCAGTTCCCAATCCACTGGAATGCGGCCTTCTTTCACCACCAGATTACAGATCTCTGTCATTCTCTTCACACCCCAACTTCCTGCTGCCTTCAACATATCTCCCACAACTCCCGTCGGCCCTCCCGCTTTTCTACCCTTCATTGCTTTTATCGCTTCCTCAACTTCCTTCTCAGTTATCTTCTCTGCCGGTCCTAAAACTGGGTTACTCTCTATGTTGCCATCCCATTCATTCTCTGTATTCAACAGCATTTCCATATATCTTTTCCATCTTCCTTTAATTCCATCTGGGTCGACAACGATTTGTCCCACTTCATCCTTCAAGCAGCTCACCCCCATCACATCACACCTCTCTTTCGCTATCTGCTTTGCAATCCTGAATACTGCTTTCTGACCCTCTTCCGAATCCAAGCGTTCTCCGAACATTTTCCTACATGCCTCCTGCGCCTTTGCTACCTCTTTCTTTGCAGCCTTCCTGGCTGCCTTATAACATTCATGCTCTGCTGTTTCTGCTCCCGTACCCTTTGCCTTCTGCCACTCCTTGAACTTCTTCCTCTTCTCGTCAATCCTCTTTCCAACTTCATCATCCCACCACCATGTTTCCGAGTGCCTCGGTGGTCCTTTTGTCCATCCACATACCTCACCAACGGCTCCCAACAGACTAGCTTTCATTGACATCCAACCACTTTCAAGCTCAACCACATCATCCTCGACCCTACTCAGCCTCTCTTTTAATGCCTCCCTTACTGTCACCTCTTTCAACCTCCACACCTTCATTCTCGGTTGGTACTTCACCCGCCGAGCTCTCCTCGCACCTTTCACCCTTACGTCGCAGACAACCAAGTGGTGCTGTGAAACAGCCTCTTCCCCCGGGATCACCTTTGTGTCTCGGAGGTGCCCCCTATCTCGCCTACGCACCATCAGGTAGTCAACGGTTGTCGTCGACCCACCTGACGTGTATGTAACAAGCTTATTATCGTCTTTCTGGAACTGAGTATTACAAATCAACAAATCAGCTCCATCAGCAAACTCCAAAATCCTTTCACCTTCTCCATTTCTCACACCATATCCGTAACCCCCATGAACTCCGTCAAAACCATCCATACTCCTTCCCACATGTCCATTCAGGTCTCCTCCTACCACAACAACTTCCTCATCTTTCACGTTTTCCATCAGCTTCTCTATCGCACACCAGAACTTGTCCTTCTCTTCATCGCTCCGACCAACCTGCGGAGCATATCCCGAGATGACGTTCACCAAGAGCTTCCCAATCATCATTTTCACCATCATCAACCTATCACTCACTCTAGTCACACTCACCACACTGTCTACAAACTCCTCAGAAAACAGGACACCAACACCATTCACGCCCTCCAGGCACCCTTGCCACACAAACTTGTATTTCTGTCCCTGCCTACCCTTCACCACTCTCACACCACTTCCCTTCCATCTCGTCTCTTGCACACAACATATGTCCACTCTTCTTCTGACCAATACTTCCACCACTTCTCCTGATCTCCCTGTCATTGTCCCTACATTCAATGTCCCAAACCTCAGAAACCGATCTCCACTTCGGGCTGTACCCTGCCCACATGTAGTTGTAATTGTCAAAGAAAACAATATACCATGATATCTCAAAAAGTTGTGGAAGGATTCGGACGAACCTTGGTGGATGAGTTTGGCAGATGACAAGCCGATTACATTTTAGTTGAAGTCCGGATGCAGATCCGGCCTCTCGGGTGGGATACAAAACATAAACTGTTCGGCCTGGAGGTGGTATGTATGTGCTCTGCCAAGTGCCATTCTCGTTGGATATTGTATTGGGGAAGAGGTCGGTGGTTAAAAAAAATAGTTGTGAGGGAGATATATGCCAGTTGTGTAAAATTGTATCCGCCGGAGCATTTTCCTTTTCACCACTCCTCTTCACCCCTGTATACATTATTGCCCTATGCTGAACTGTTAAACGGAGACGAATTTAAAAAAAAAAATTAAAAATGGAAACATCATGAGGCTAATGCTGTCTTTCTATCTGTCTGTCTGTCCCACTCTGAAAGACTGAAGTGCTCCTCAGACAGGAAAAATTGAGTAAAGGTTGCTTCAAATTAATCCAAACCTATGGATTTTTTTTAACGTTTTTCAGTCAAACAGAAAATTGAATCCGGGCGGTGTACAGTCGGACCCCGACATTCGCGGTCCCAACATTTGTGGGCTCTGCGTATTCACGGTTGATAAATTGTGACCCATTTCTAACATTTGCGGCCCTGTATCCAGTATATTCGTGGTTTTTCTCGGCGAAAAAAAAACCCCACTTCCCACCAGCTGCGCAGTTGACACTTCTAAAAGCATCTTTCACCGTCACATATAAAACCACTTCCAGCCACCATTAACCATTTCCCACCAGTCGTGCGTACATAACAGTGCTAAAAGCATTTGCACTTGTGCATAAAGCTGCTGTACATGTGCAACCATACGATTCGACATTGTTTTTGTGGGTGTATTCGAGGATTTTCACATTCACGGATTTTCCTTGGCAGTCATGGAATTTTCCATGAATCAGGAACCGCCATGAACATATCCCTCCTTTTCCCATTAAAACTATGCCCCCCCCGACCCCCATTCACGGATTTGACATTCACGGCATTTTCCAAGAACATATCCCCCGCGAATGTTGGGGTCCAACTGCGTAGGCAATAGACTGGGGTTTGTCTGTGCGCTCTCCTTTTAAATGCTGAGCATCAAGCAATGAAGCAGTACGTACCATTTTTAGTCTTTCATATTACTCGACCAGGGTCCAGTTCGAATCGCTGACCTTCCCCACTCAGGTCAGATCCTCTAACCATTACACCACCGACTTGGGTAATCTCTATCAATTTCATATTATTTTGTTTTTACGTTCAAGACCTAGGCTTGTCACGTTGTGGAAGAGTGAGGAGACAGAGTTGGACACAAAAAGACAATGTGCTGTCAGTGGGGAGAGAGATAGAGGAGGGAAGGAAATGCAGTAACCTGCAGTTTGGATCAGGTGGAGGGGTTAGTTAATGGGTGGTGGTGGACAAGATAATGTGTTGGGATGGAGTGATGTGAGAATCTGAACCGCCTCCTGAAGGCAGTTTCACAATCAAGAGAAGAAAGTAACAAAACAGTGAAAATGGGTGGTAATCATGGATTTCAGAGTTTAACCAGTAGAATGTTACTGGAAAAGTGCATGTGTCTTGGGGGTGGGTGCTAAGAGAGAAGATAGAGCCATACCAGAGGAGAAGCTGAAGGAGGTTGGTGAGGGGCAATGGAGGAGGGTGGGCCATAATATACATTTTAGTGTGTTTTGTTATTTTTTTTGTGCTCAACATAATGGTAAATGTTTTCGATTTTTAGTGACACATTTTTAGTTTTAGTTTTTCAGTACTGTGGCTGGTCCTTACAGGCACTGATGGTCGCAGATGTTGTCATTGAAATTCTTGATGCCCGAGATCCGGCTGGATGCCGCTGTCCTGATCTGGAAGCTGCAGTTTTGGAGGGCTCAAATCCACGACCTCTGCTTCTTCTTTTGAATAAAATTGGTGGAGATTGTTTCCTTTTTCTTGTATATGTCACTGACCCTGCAAACATGTTTTCCTTTTGTACGCCTTTTGCCTTTGCGCCTCACCCACAACACCCCTTTACCTCACTGCTCTCATTCTTTTATTTTAATCTAGTGTGTCATTTTGTATTATTAAATTTACCAGTCCTTAGCTTATCAAGTTGCTGTTTACAATTATTTCAAAGGATGAATGAAATTAACACTGGCTTTATTTTATTTCACAATTAAACGTGCACTCGTGCGCACTCTCTCACGTGTGCACACTCACGAGCACTCGCTCTCTCTTTCTCTCACTCGCACTCTTTCTCACTCATGCGCCCACGCCTGCGTGCCCCCTCAGGCGTACACACACTGCACAGCCGTGAAATTTCACACTTACACCACCAAGGAGAGAAAATATGGCATCTCGGTAGCCATATTTGTCTGGAGTTAAGTCCTGTGTTGTCGCATATGTTTGGGGAGGAGGAGTTGTGTGCGTGTGCTTTTGTGCATGTGCATTTTGCAGTTGCTCCATGCATATGACACCATATTAAAACAAAAAAATGTTGCATGCTTGTGTTGCTCTTCAAACACGGAAGGTTATTTATTATCTGAGCGCATATATCCAGTATAGCCCTTGATGGAGGTCGTGTGGTTGAAACCGCTGGCTTTCTCGTTTATTTTTTTCTTTGACAAAACCTTCGTGTTTTTTTGGAAAACATTTCTGTCATTAATAAGAACCATTTTGTCCCTACTTTTATGGCATTCAGACCTTGCACCGAGAGCCTCTGTGCAGCAGTGGTTGAATGTCCTCAAGAAAGAGCTCCCTGTCCTCGCCTACAAGAGCAGTACAACCCATCTAAAGCTTGGGGTGAGATTATTTGTGGCGGGACATTGTTCAAAAGGTTTATTACCTCCACCACCAAAGGTGGATGGAGGTTATGTTTAACCCCTGTCTGTTTGTTTGTTTGTTTGTGAACAAAATATCTCAAAAAGTTGTGGATGGATTTGGACGAAATTTGGCAGAAATGTAGTGTATGTCACAAGGACGAAATGATTATATTTTGGTGAAGATCTGGATTCGGATCCGGCTACTAGAATTTTTAAAGTGATTCTTCACCATTGGGAGATGTGGCCAAAAACTATACATTGCTGGATATCTCAAAAAGTTAGGATGTATTTGGACGAAACTTGCTGGACTGGTTGTGTGTGTGACATGGAAGAATCGATTCGATTTTGGTGAAGATCGGAATATGGATTCGGATATGAGAATTATTTAATTTTTTAAGGGATTCTTCACCATTGAGTGATATGGCCAACCAGATTGAGGTATGCTCTCTACTAAGTGCCGTTCTAGTTTTTCATGAATTGATAGGTGATGATTATGGTCATGTAGCCCTGGCTATTTGTCACCTTGTTAGAGAAGCCGACACCACACTGCGATTTGTATTACACCGAGGTGGATATATGATCGTAAATTCTGGCAAATCGTTTTGATTCCCCAACGTTTATGTACAGACTCTGGCACGATGGCCTGGAGGTACACACACTCACTTCTGAGCTGTGTCGCCTGGGTCTTCCCGTTGCACAAAACTGTCATCCCGTTGCACAAAACTGTCATCCCGACTATGCCTTTTACACCAAAAATATATATATTTGTTCAGATGTAAAGTAAAAATGAATCTGATTTGAAATGGGTGACTTGAGCTCCATGTTTTTCCTTCTTTAGAAACGCAAGAATATTGTGTGTACGGAGATGCCCATGAGCCCACCACTTGGAGCTGGGACGTTGCACAAGATCTTGTCTGGATTTGTGGCTGGCCAGTCAAAAGGAGATATTCGTGTAGCATTCTTTGGTAATTTTAAACATTTAGAGGTGATGTGTAAGATCACGCTCGGATGTATGATGACAATCTTTCAAACCGAATACGATATTTGAAGAACCAATCCAACCCTGATGTCCGAGTTGAGTTTGATTGATTTTGGCCTTTTCTTCCTATTACCACTGTTAACTTTGCTCTTTTTTTTCTTTTTTTCCTTTCTTCCGCCACCACATTTTCAAATTCAGGGTTTCCAAATGTTGGTAAGAGCAGTGTCGTGAACAGCCTGATGCAGAAACCAGTGTGTGCTTCCAGCCCCAAACCTGGCATTACACGGTAGGTGGATTTGTCATGCCAAATAGTACTTTGGATGAGTAATTGGATTTTGCTCAACAGCTTTGCATTGTTTCTACGTTTTACCTCCATTTCACAATTCACCTGGTGTATTGATTTATTGACATTGAAGGGGATGGATAGACAATGAGCATAGATTGCAGTTGTACCGCTACGTCCTCGTCATAGCTTACTTAGTACCATGTTAAATGAACCATCTTATGAAACAACGCAGTGGTTTGAGGAGATGGCCCACAACCGCTGTATCAAGACTCTCAGCGATGGTCACAAAAATGGTGCCTATTAGTAGTGCTATCCAAGTCCGCTCTCGCTCTCTCTCATGTACCATACTCTTCGCGCAGCGTTGGTGCCACCGAAGCAGCTTACTAAGCAAGGGTTATGCTGGGTGGTTTGCCATTGTCTTCTCAGCAGTACTTGGGGCAGGAATTTGGAATGTGACAATAGTGCCGGCGATATTTCGCCTACTCTTCGCAAACGACAACGTGTTATCTTTAACGTCCATGGACTAATGCCAGCACTTGACCAGACGCCTGTTTAATGTCCATCTGAAGGATGTCACACACACTGATGAATCACTCTGCCTGTGAAACACTGGGATGACAGTTTATAGCTGGGTCGGGATTCAAACCCAGGCTGGACAGCTTACAGCAGAGTGTGCGTACCTCTCGGCTATCCTGTCAGTCCCACCCAAAAGCTATAATGCTAGTATGGCAGTTTATATGCCTCCACAGCCGAAGGCAGGAGGCATTGATATAGGGTTGCCCGTTCATCTGTCCGTTATCGGATTTTTGTTCCCACAATAATCTGTGAACCACTGAATGGATTTCAACCAAACTTGGCAGAAGTATGGACTGAAATACAAAGATGAACCGATTCGATTTTGGGGTCAACGGGTCGAAGGTCATGCGCCTTTTTGAAAATAAATTTGCAGACCATTACTCGAGTTGGAAGCATCCGCTGTTGTCTCTACTTATCTCTCTTTTTCTCTCTCTCATACGCTAATGTGACCTTTAATTGAGATAAGACGTAGCAGTGGGTTGACATCTAACGTGGGTGAAGGTATATCCATCGACACATTCACGTCAAAATCCATTGTCTGGTTTTTTTTTTTTTAATGCCCAATGACCCTCACTACGCCCAAATTAATTGCTCCTTTGAACTTTCTCGGAACAACTTCAGTGATTTTGCTCGCAGACAAGCTGAAGCTCAGCACAAATGCAGTGCTTTCCATTGGCATTGTTTGCGCATTTGCTGTCGCAACAGTAATTGGTGCACTCGCTCGGCAAGTTGTCATGTCGATTATATTACAGCATGAGATGAGTAGGGATCAAACAGGCTTTGACCGGCGGGGACCTATTTGCTCATGTTGAGGTTCCATATGATGTTGCCCGGGAGTTAGGTTGTCATGCTGTGGTTTTTCCTCCTGTTGAGATTTTAAATATTTGTGCAGGAGCCTTTTCAGAAAACTCATGTAAAATATAAAGATTTCTTTCTGGACTAATCTTTTGCTTGTTTTAACACCTGAACCCTCTGGTGAGGTGGTCATTTCGCATGCTTTCTCAACTCTCTCAATCCCAGTTAAGTGCAACTTTCGGGCCTCCTAGTAAGGCTCGCAAGAAATGTGTCCATCCTTAGGCAAGCCAGAAAACCCCATCTTGGTAATTTCAAGAGTTGACTTTCTGAGCATTCTCCTTCCTCAGTCCTTCTAGTGCCTTTTCAAGTCCGGCTTTGGCGTATGCTCCATCTCCGTCTCTGTCTCCCCTCGATCGACCTCACTGCCAACTCGATTCAAGACGAGGAAGAATGTTTCGATTCAGTGTTCGTCTCCTTGAGTAGGCCTACCCAAACCCATCCCATTCTGTCCTCACCTTAACCCCTTGTATCCACTGCCAATTAGACGTTGTGCATTTATGATCATGTATTTTTCTTTGGGATCAAGGTCTATATGTTTGGTTTTTGGTAAGCTTGTCATGGATTTGCATGACAAGTGTTTCATTTGAGAAGTCTTTCCCTGGGTGTTGCCTAAGATGAGGCTTTTTGCACACCTCTGCTTCTGGTTAGCTGTCTTTCATAAATTTAAGATTTCTCCAATGTTTTTCTTTTTAATCCAAAGACTTTTACTCATTCCCTGCCTCATGATACGAGTATAATCATGAGAAGAACCCATGCATGTTTTTGTGGAAGTGACTTTTTTTTCTCACACCATGATGGGGGGGGGGGGGGGGGCGGGGGGGGAACCGTAGTATTACATGTTTGTTGTGCTCTTTTGGACCTGGCTACTCTTTGAGGCCCTGTACCTTTGCTAATCCTCCATTCTTTTATCCACTGGTCTTTATTACCTCATCATTTGCTCTTTGTTACATCCTTTCATGCCTTTGCCGACGAAGTTGCTGGAGGCATTATATTTTTGGGTTCTTCCATCCGTGCATCCTTGGTAGGTTTTTGTTACCGCGATAACTTAAGAACGGCTGAAGGGATCCGAGTCAGATTTTGGCACAAGTATGTATGGTGATGCAAAGATGAACTGATTAGATTATGGAGGTCAAGGGTCAAGGGTCAGAGTTCCCATCAGGTAAAAATTCTGTGACCGAAATAACCTTTTAACCAGTGATGGGATTTTGACCAAACTTGGTATAACACATTATGATGCAAAGACGGACTGATTATATTTCAGTGTTGAAGGTCAGAGGTCATCTCAGGTAAAAATGTGATACTTGAAAACATAAGAGTGGATTTAAATCAAACGAGGTACAAGTGCATATAATGATGTAATAATGTTGGCGGAGGCATATCGGTCGGTGGTGCAACGTCAAGGATTGCCATTCTAGTTTTGTATGTAATGATATTCGCTTTTAGTGACTTGTGAGAATTACATTTGCGAATTTTCTTATAAACGTTTTCTTTACTTTTGATTAATTATCATTCTAATTATAATGTTGGCTCAGCCATTATTATTTATTCAGATTCTGAGTATCTTTACTCTTCTCTATGCACTCTCTCTAATAGGCTAAAATTATCCTCTTTTTCCCTCTTCCTTTAGGTGTGTACAGGAAGTGACTCTTGATAAACAGCTGTTGTTGTTAGATACACCAGCAATCATCGCTGCTCACACATCTCCACTGGTGTCGCGTGCCCTTCACTCTCTCAACCTGCCTGAGTTGGAGTTTGATCCAGTCAGCCAAGTTGAAGCAATCTTCCCTAGCTTTAACAAGGAAGAGGTAAGGCTGGATTTGGCAAGATATGAGCTATGCTCTGCAGTGACCCTTGTGCACATGTATTGCTCATGGTAACAAAAGTAACCTTGCGGAGGCGTTAACCAGTTAAATATCTTTGCTTATTTTATTTCTTGAGCAGTAAATTGAATCTTGTTACCCTCGCCAGAGGAGAGGGTATTGCATTTGAGTCCGTTTGTCTGTTTGTCTGTCTTTTTGTTTGTTTGTCCGCACAGAATAAATATGATTTTCTCTGCAACCGTTGGTCCGATTGACAGGAAATTTTCACCATAGGTGCAACTCCACCTGTATAATTTTTAAATGATAATTATGACGTCATAATTACGTGGTTCGCCCGCCATCTTGGAAAAATCGAAAAACTTTGCACCTCTATATCTCAGAAAGCGCTGGATCGAAAAAATTGAGACATGGCTCATTTTAAAGAACTCTCCATGGGGAATAAAATATGTTGATGATTGTCATAGGTGCCTCCATTATGACGTCATAATTCGATAAGTACAAAACTTCATCGATCAAGATGAAATTTCTTGAGTATAATCTAGGAATAAATGGGTTTTTTGGGGGGTTTTTTTGTATACAGGATCGAGGCTCGTGAAAGAGCTAACATTTATCACACAAAAAAATCAAAACAGACACACAACGTATATAATAAGGGGAGCTACATAATAAGGGGAGGGTAGACAAGATGGGGAGAGAAGGGGAAGCACACAAACACAACATTTGATCTGTGAGAGGGAGATGGCTTGGGGGTAGGAGGCGTGGGAAGGGGGGGAAATTCGTTTAGAAAAAAGAATAATGATGACGTCATCCATCACGTGGTTCAGCCGCCATATTGCTTTTAACACAAAAGCCTTAAAAACTACTGAAAATACATTCTGGTGAGGGTTTGCAAGCTCTGATTGCTCTTTCTTGTTTTGTCTACTTTTAAAGGGAATTTAACAATGATATGGAATCGTTAAAAATCCAAATTAAATAAGTGAATCCTACTCATATTCCATTGAGAAGCCTACTTGTATCCTACTTGTAGTCTATTGAGTAATCACCAAGTTACAATTTTAATAGGTCATTGCTAAACCAATAGGTGCAGCCTCAAGGGCAAATAGATCACCTTGACTATATAACCTTCAAAACACCTTGCACTAAAATACCTGGTACATTGGGACTACCTGACTAACCCCTGTGAAACTACAGCCAATGGGAGAAGGTGAAGTGAATTTAATTGCAATTTACAGGTTTTCTGTGCATTTCTCATCATGCTACAATTTGTCAAAATTTGCTTCGCTGTTAATTTTGTGGGACAGCTCCCTTTGGGAGCATTGACAAGTCGTCTCCCTCTCCTCACCCTCCTGCAAGGGGGGTAGGAGGAGAGGTTGCCATGACCTGACACTGTGTGCTACCAATGGGTAAGCAAAATTTGGTGGTCGGGCGAAAATCGTAAGAATCCTGCATGAATGATAGTCGTGGCTAAAAATATTGGCACCTTTGCACTTTTTTCAAATAACTCACAATTTTCTTGAAAAATAAGTTGCAATTGACAAACGTATTTGGTCTCCACAATTCTTTCTTTCACTGTTAATATTACAGAACCTTTGTTTTTGATTCAGAACTTTCATATATCCTTTTAAATCAGAAAATAGAAAGAAATGGCATTGTCAAAAATATCGACAACCTTGACTTCATATTTCGTAGCACAGACTTTGGACAATAACTGCAGTCAACCGCTTCCTATAGCCATGGATGAGCTTCCTACAACTCTCGACTGACAGTTTGGCCCACTCTTCGAGTGTAAACTGCTCCAGTGCTCCCAGATTTGAAGGGTGCCTTCTCCCAGGTGCTGTTTTCAGATCTCCCCACAGGTGTTCAATGGAATTTAGATCTGGACTCATTGCTGGTCACTTCAGAACAGTCCAGCGTTTTGTCTTGAACCATTCCTGGGTGCTGTTTGAAGTGTGTTTGGGGTCATTGTCCTGCAGCAAGACCCATGACCTTCGATGGAGACCCAGCTTTCTGTCACTGGGTTGAACATTGCGTTCCAAAATGCCTTTGTAATCTCCTGATTTCATGATGCCATGAACACATTCAAGGCACCCAATGCCAGAAGCAGCACAGCAACCCCAAAATATCACTGAATCTCCACCATGTTTGACTGTAGGGAAGGTGTTCTTTTCTTTGACGGCTTCATTTTGTTTTCCGTAAACATAGAGATGATGTGTTTTACCAAAAAGCTCTAATTTGGTCTTGTATGTCCACAGGACATTCTGCCAGAAGGATTTTGGCTTGTTCAGCTGTGTTTTGGCAAACTCCAGTCGGACTTTCTTAGCAGTGGGGTCCTCCTGGGTCTCCTACCATAGAACCCCCTTTCATCGAGTTGGCGACGGATGGTGCGAGTTGAAACTGTCGTAACTTGTGTCTGAAAGTCAGCTTGAATCTGTTTGGCAGTTGATTAAGGTGCTTTCTCCACCATTCGAACAATCCTTCGCTGCAATCTTCGATCAAGTTTTCTCTTGCGGCCACATCCAGGGAGGTTTGCTGCTGTGCCTTGGGCCTTAAACGTCTTGATAACATTGCGTACGGTGGACACAGGAATATCAGTGTCTGGAGATGGACTTGTCGCCTTGAAATTGCCCATGCTTTGCTATAATCTTGTGTCTGACCTCCTCAGACTCTATTCTCTGGTTTTCTTTCTTTTGTCCATGCTCATTTTGGTACACACTGACACAAAACAGTAGAACAACTCATTTTCTCTATTCAAACTGGTTGAATGAGTGATATTTATGTTGCAGACACCTGCAACTCACCATAGGTGAGTTCAATTCCAAGGTAAAGGAGAATCACCTGCTTGAAATCTAATTATTTCTAACAACTTCTAAAAGGTGCCAGGAATATTGTGTGGCCCATTTTAGGATTTATTTGTGGTAAAAGCTAAGATTTAGTGATTTTCTCACCTTTTTTTTTTCAGCTAAGATTTTGTTTTGTTCCACTGCAAACCAAAGAAATACATATTGTTACGGATTCGTCACTTCCGTTGTGGTGGCTTTCATCCACTTGAGACATTTCTGGTTCCATGTATTATTATTATTGTTGTTTGAGGGAAATAGCAATTATTATTGTCAAAAGGTAAAAGGAATGTTTAAAAAATGAAACCGGATCGGGAACCGGAAGACGAAGAAGAAGAAAAAAAAAAGGGCGGAGCGAATGAGTCAGACAAGAAAGCGGGGTTGCTCCGGGTTCTGAAGCAAACGTTGGCGAGCCAGAGTCACTAGCGAACTTTCGGGTTTCCGGGAGAGGAATTCCTACGACGGAGTTGTCATCGCTGTGACCGGTCAACCTGCATGTCAGGTTTTGCGATCGATTCAGGAGAGAATCATCGCCGTGCCGTTCGCCACGAGACCGGGTCGTCGGCCATTTTGACTCACGCAGGACTTGGGCTTTGCTCGCGGTTTCGTCTCTTCTCGACCATTTTCACCGCATCCAGACGTCGATCTGGGGGCGTGTGTGTGACGTGGCTTTTTGAAGGTTAATTCGTCCATACCCGAGGGTGTGATCTCTCAGTCGCCTGTAGGGCGCCTTTGGATATCCCAGTCGCCTTGAGGGCGCCTTTGTACAGCTGTGGCTGTGGGACTGTATTTGCCATCCGAACGGGATTCTAGTCACGATCGGACATCGTTCTGTCGATCGCTGGAGCGAAGCAACTTTGGGCTTGAAGCCGTGAATAAGAGACATTGGGGCATGTTCTTGTTTCACTCACTTGGAGCACAGTGAGTTATATATTACCAAAACTTATGGTACCATCATAGGACATGGATTGTACTATTGAATACTATTATGGTTGTACTGTTATTCTTGTGTGATCTTAATACAATATTTGTTTGTGAGTAACAATTGGGGTGGCTTCTCCATTGATCTTTGTCATACAGAATAACACATTTTTCTGCCGTGACTCCTCTCGGGGCTCGGAGGTACATCATGACCAGGGAGTTGGGGAGGAGCACGTAACAGAAATTGGGGGCTCGTCCAATTGACTCGGGGGCTCGAAATTGGGTCTTCGTCCGGGATTAAATTCCCGAATAACATTCGTCCGGGATAGAATTCTCTAACATTCCCAAAATTCCCAAATTTGGGATTTTTCTAACATTCCCAAGTTTTTTTTAAATTTGGAAATTTTTGTGTGAAGGTTAACAGGTGTTAACTGATAGTCACCATGGTGTTTGACGCAGAGAAGTTTGCGGCGGCCCCTAATGAGGCACGGTTCCAAGCGTTAAAAAAATCGGAACTCTTGATATTGGCCAGACATTTTAACTTGGAGGTCCGAGTTAATATGAAGAAAGCAGAGATGCAGACATTGGTGATAGAATCTCTGGTGGGACAGGGCACATGGACAGAGGTAGCCTTGGATTGGTTACCCGAAGAAAAAGAAAATGTGGAGCTCCGGAAACTGGAGATGCAGCTGCAGAGCCAGGAAAGGTTAAAAGCAGAGGAAAGGAAGGCAGAAAAGGAAAGAGCAGAACAGGAACGAGAACTCGAGGAGAGAAGAGCAGAGGAAAGGAGAGCTGCAAGAGAACTCGAGGAGAGAAGAGCAGAGGAAAGAAGAACTGAAAGGGAACTCGAAGAAAGAAGAGAAAAGGAAAGAGCAGAGGAGAGGAGAGCCGAAAGGGAGGTAAAGGAACGTGACATGGAGTGTCAGAGGGAAATTAAACTCAAGGAATTGGAATTAATGAGAAAGGGGAGAGGTAGCATCCATGCCGGCTAGTTCGACAACTAGTTAGAACACCTGGGATGTTGGTAAACATGCGAGGCTGGTTCCACCCTTCAATGAAAAAGAGGTAGCCAAGTTTTTTTTTACTCTTTGTGAAAGTGGCTCAAATGCTAAAATGGCCTGTGTGGTCCTGGACTGTGTTAGTGCAAAGTGTTTTGGTGGGTAAAGCTCAAGATATATTTTCGGCTTTACCGATTGATAAATGTACAGATTATGAGGAAGTGAAGAAAGCCATTCTCAAAGCCTATGAATTGGTCCCTGAAGCTTACCGGCAAAAATTCCGGAATGCCAGGAAGAGGGAGAGTGAGACCCATGTGGAGTTTGCCAGAATGAAGGAAACCATGTTTGATCGGTGGTGTGATTCGAAAGGGGTTGGGAAAGACTTCAAACTGTTGCGACAATTGATCTTGGTGGAGGAATTCAAACAGTGTGTCCACGAGGACATTAAAGTACATCTGGAGGAAAAGAAGGTACCAGAGTTGTATGAGGCAGCCACCGTGGCAGATGACTATGCCTTGACCCACAGGATGGGGTTCCACAAACCTAACTTCCCACCTAGAGTTCGCCAGGGGAGTTATGGTACATCCAGTGCGGAGAACGAAGATTCATGGGGACGGCCTAGAGATGACTATGAGGACAGATCTGATACCGTGACTCTTAGGGATCAGAAGACTATAGTTCCAAGACAGACTTATCTTCCGGGGGGCTCGAGGCAGACCACAAGTTTTTCCTCCGGGCCTACTTGCGCTTTTTGCAAGAAACCTGGACATTTGATGTCCCAATGTTATGCCCTGGAAAGGAAAAATCAGGAGCGGAGTCAGATTAGTACAACTCCGAATGCATTGGCAAATGTGAGAAATCGTCCTTGGAGGACAGAGTCTTGTGGAGGTTCCCATGCCAAAGTTCCGGCATCTCAGAACGGCCTTGTTCAAGGGGGTTACAAACCTTTTATTTCAGAGGGGTTTGTGTCACTGGATGGAGACTTGACTAACCAGAGACCGGTTAGGGTATTGAGGGACACAGGAGCACATTGATCTTTGATGCTTGAAGGCATTTTGCCATTGTCAGATAAGACGGCAACTGGTGTTAGTGTTCGTTTACAGGGGGTTGGTGGCTACGTTAAAGCTCCACTTCATGTCATCCATTTGCAGTCTGATTTGGTGTCAGGACCGGTCACCGTAGGTTTACAAGCCACTCTTCCTGTAGAGGGAGTATCTTTTGTTATTGGGAATGCTTTGGCCGGTGGTCAAGTTTCTGGTAACCCGATGTTTGTTGAAAAGCCTAGTATGGAAAATAACGCCGCGCAGTTAAAGGAGGAGATTCCACGTATCTTTCCATCCTGTACTGCGACTCATGCTACGGGTAGGAAGCGCTCTGAAGAGAAGAGGAAGGTACCGACGTCACTCTTTGCACAGGCACGTCTTGTCAAGTACCCAAAAATTAAGTGTCAGCGCACACAAGTCATGGATGGAGGCAATGTTGGCAAGCTCTTTGTGGGTGGACTGAACTTCAAAACCAGGGAAGTTGTTCTGGACTCTGTCTTCGGCCAATATGGACCACTCTTGGAAGTGCGGCTGATAAAAGACAGGGAGACGCAAAAGTCAAGAGGGTTTGGCTTTGTCACGTTTGAAAACACAAAGGATGCCAAAGATGCAGAAAAGGATTTGAATGGCAAGGATTTGGATGGTCGGACCTTAATAGCAGAGAAGGCAGGCCATGGGCGTCGAGGGGGCTACAGAGGAGGAAAACGTGGAGGTAGTTTCAGGGGTGGCTATGGCTCCCGGGGTGGGAGTAGTAGTTTTGGTGGTGGCCGCAGTCGATATTGCTATGCAGGCTCCCAGAGTTACGGCAGCTCCCGAAGGGATGATTTTCAGGGTAGTGGCCGAGAAGGAGAACGCTATTCACGTGACTTCAGCGACAAGCGTTCCAACCATGATTATTATGAAAGTTAGGAAGAGTTGAAGCACTGAATGCTGCGGAGCAGCCGAGCCAAGATTCCTACATGGATTAACCGTGAACTCCACGTTCTTAAAGGCTTCCATGTAGTGAACTTTCCTACACGGATTAACCGCGAACTCCACGTTCCTAAAGGCGTCCATGTAGTGAACTTTCCTGCACGGATTAACCGTGAAATCCACGTTCCTAAAGGCGTCCATGTAGTGAATACTTCCAGGCCTCACCACCCAACCACCATTAAGCCTGGCTCTCAGCTCGGCCTCCCTAAAAAGTGTAATAGATTTGCTTGACTTTGGATTTTTAATCACACCCCCTTAACCTTCATTCAAAAAAAACGAAAAATAAAATTAGAGGTTGATGAGATGGAGTTTGGCTTTGCAGGAGTTCAACTTGGAAATTGAGCATGTAAAGGGCAGGGACAATGTCGTTGCGGATGCTTTGTCCAGAGTGAACTAACTGTGGAGATATCTGTAGGTTGTTTGAAGTTTTGTTGCTTTATTTTTGGGAAATATTAATTATCGTTGCTCACGGGAATTGATGATTTGGGTGTGAGTTTACTTTTGTTTGTTGGAAGAGTTTTGCCTACAAAGAAAGTTTTCACTATGTTCAAACTTTCTTTCTTGAGGGGGGGAAGTGTTACGGATTCGTCACTTCCGTTGTGGTGGCTTTCATCTACTTGACATTTCTGGTTCCATGTTTTATTATTGTTGTTTGAGGGAAATAGCAATTATTATTGTCAAAAGGTAAAAGGAATGTTTTAAAAATGAAACCGGATCGGGAACCGGAAGACAAAGAAGAAGAAGAAAAAAAGGGCGGAGCGAATGAGTCGGACAAGAAAGCGGAGTTGCTCCGGGTTCTGAAGCGAACGTTGGCGAGCCAGTCACTAGCGAACTTTCGGGTTTCCGGGAGAGGAATTCCTACGACGGAGTTGTCATCGCTGTGACCGGTCAACCTGCATGTCAGGTTTTGCGATCGATTCAGTAGAGAATCATCGCCATGCCATGCGCCACGAGACCGGGTCGTCGGCCATTTTGACTCGCGCAGGACTTGTGCTTTGCTCGCGGTTTCGTCTCTTCTCGACCATTTTCACCGCATCCAGACGTCGATCTGGGGGCATGTGTGTGACATGGCTTTTTGAAGGTTAATTCATCCATACCCGAGGGTGTGATCTCTCAGTCGCCTGTAGGGCGCCTTTGGATATCTCAGTCGCCTTGAGGGTGCCTTTGTACAGCTGTGGCTGTGGGACTGTACTTGCCATCCGAACGGGATTCTGGTCTCGATCGGACATCGTTCTGTCGATCGCTGGAGCGAAACAACTTTGGGCTTGAAGCCGGGAATAAGAGACATTGGGGATGTTCGTGTTTCACTCACTTGGAGCACAGTGAGTTATATATTACCAAAACTGATGGTACCATCTTAGGACATGGATTGTACTATTGAATACTATTATGGTTGTACTGTTATTCTTGTGTGATCTTAATACAATATTTGTTTGTGAGTAACAATTGGGGTGGCTTCTCCATTGATCTTTGACATACAGAATAACACATTTTTCTGCCGTGACTCCTCTCGGGGCTCGGAGGTACATCGTGACCAGGGGGTCGGGGAGGAGTATGGACCATATGTGGATATCAACATATATTTTTTATTTCAACAATTTTCTGGAAGAAATGGTGCATTATTTTTTTTTAAAGTGCAAGGGTGCCAATATTTTTGGCCACGACTGTGCCAACAATTATTATTATTATTTTATTTTTTTTGTATACTGAATCGAGGCTCTTGAAAGAGCTAAAATAATATATAAACTAGCCGAAACCCGTGGAACATCCACGGAAGGGAGGATGTGGTGTATGGATAGAGTGTACCATTATGGATGGCATAGGGGATTTGCTTGTCCGAGTAAGAGTAAGGAAGAAAGATGAGAATGAAGAGTGCGTATATGAACAACGTATTTATTGCACACAAATGCATGCTCAGGATTGTCCACTCTGGATGGCTTGCTGTCGCCTTTGACTGTCCAATCAGCGGACGGCTTGCTTTGCCTTCACCCAGCAGATGCCAATAAGATGGCGTCGTATCGGCTGTTAATCGGATGCTTTTGGGCCCCAACGTCGGCTAATTCAGATTTTTCGAGTATGGCTGTACGGGATAAACAAAGAGCGCGTTTGTAGATCGTAAATCCATTAGTGCCGTGGGCATCGGGTCACTGGGTGCGGCGTAAAAGGGATAACAAAGTCGAGTCCTTACGCTATTATTATATAGATATACACTTACAATGCAGTAGGTGAACTAAAGGAACAGGTTGCCAAGATCATACCTTTCAGGCACATCCACCAAACCAGACCAGGTTTTGTATGGGCAGTCCACAGGGTGGTGGTGTGTGATTGATACCTCCGTCATGCACTTCAAGGGTCCCTGATCATTTGAGATTACCATACCCCTGCTTTGCTGTTATCTGTATTGATATGAATTTCAACTTTGGATGTGGATTTTAACTTTTGAAATGAAACCCCATACAAACAAACTTTGCTTTTTAAATGACCAAAAAACACATGAGCCAATGTTCAAAACTTGCACCTCTGTTGGACTCAGCATACTCAATATACTACCTGGAAAATCTCATGAATTCCAATTAATATTTAATATTTAACAAATGAAATTTACTTTTGATTGTGCTAGTTTATTTTAGGAGTGTGGAGTGTGTATCAAAGCTGTTATTACCATCCAATCTCCTTTGAAGCATTCTTTCCCCTTAATAAAAACATCATTACCTCACGCACGCGAAGCGTAAAGTGGGGTTAAACAATAGGTTCACCCCTGTTCGTCTGTCTGTCTACAAGCATCAGTTTATGATTGAGGAACAACTTGATTTCAATTTAATGTCATATTTTGAACATTAATCGGGAAAACAAACCTGTAGCTTAACAGTGCTTTGGCTCTGAATTTGTCCCGACCACACATGCTCAGAGGAGCAATATAATATTTTTACTCTGTCTACCTGTCTGGTAGTCAAACAAAATTGAAAATCATTCCAGTGCTTTGGCTCTGAATTTGTCCCGACCACACATGCTCAGAGGAGCGATATAATATTTTTACTCTGTCTACCTGTCTGGTAGTCAAACAAAATTGAAAATCATTCCCAACAGGGAACTTGCTGTTTTTAAGGGCATCATAAAGGACACACCTAATAAAAATTTAGACAAGGTGGTGTAATCGACACTGCCAATGGCGGTAAACTTCCGGAATTGATTTTTTTTTCTTTATCCGATCATTACAATCTTTATTTTAATTCAATTTAATTATATAGTTGAACACTACATGGGGTTAGTTCTATGAATTCTCTTGTTTCCTCAATATTCAAATACCCTGTTCTGCACGGATCATCAGCTGGGCACCGTTCCTCCTCGAGGTTTCAATCCTTTCAGCCCAGGACCTCTCCAAACGGCGGATCCACAACCTCGATCATGGATCCACATCAATAGAAGGTACATCAGTAGATCCACAACCTCAGTTGCGTCCAGGCAGTCAGTCAACCCATCAATGCACCAACATATTGCATCGCACATTTGCTACAGGTCAATAGGTAAACTATATTTGAGGTTGTACATGTAATTAATTCTTTAGTTTCTTTTAACTTGTAACATCTAGCCATTACTGTACAATTAATTATATTGTTTGTGGTTTTCATGCTTTGAAATGTAGTTGAACAACAACAGGCATTTTAAAAGGCCATTTTCCCTTGCCAGCTTGGCCATTTGAGTACCAGTTTGCTGGGACGAATGATCCCGGTGTGTACCCCGGTTTAGAATAGGTACACCGTATCCCTGCGCATCGTAAGAGGCGACTAAGGGTTGGCGCCAGGAAGGGCATCCGGCCATAAAAACATTGCCTCAAACAGGGAACCATGATTGTCATGGGGCCCGCAAGGCTAACCCCCGCTCTAGCGGGGAAAGTGGCCTTAAAACGATCATTCATTCATTCAATATTCAAATAACACTTTCATCTCTGAATATATTGTATTACTCAAGAATATTTGCTATTTTCCTATTTTTAGCATTTTCAAATATTATTGTGGAATAGCTTCTTGAAAACTGCAAACACATGGAATATTTGATTGTGATGGTAAATCATTCTCTCCAGATCGATGTCGAATTCTCTTCATCCTGTACGTGTGGACATGTTCTTGTTGCCGCTCTTACAGTACTGTTTTATTTATCTGTATTTATTTTGCCGACTGTTGAACAATACTGATCTTCTTCTGCCCTCCCATCTCCCCGCCTCCATTTTTTCCCCTCCTTTCCAAATGCTACTTCAGTTGATGCTCTACTACACATTACCAACATTCGCGAACAGCAATGAGTTCCTTCAGCTGCTCGGCCAGCGCTGGAGTCAGTTTGTCCGTGCGGGGCAATTGGACTACAAATCCACGGCACGTTCTGTGCTCGTCAAATGGTTGGGGTAAGCGCTTTTTTGCTTCATATTTGTGATAGTATTCCATTGTTAGTTGAGACTGTAACAGCAGTTGTCTTGTTTTGTGCTCCAGGGTTCTTCCCTACTACACCCAACCACCTACTGTAATCGCTGAGCTGCAGACTACATGCCCAGCTTGGGCAAGACCTGAACTTAACCCAGAACGATTGGACAATGCTAATGCAGCTTTGCTGAAGCGTAAGGAGTACCGTATTTTCCGATGTATTAACCGTGCTTTTTTATCGGCAAAAAAGTTAAAAGTTGGGGGGTGCGGTTAATACACAGATATAGAAAAAAAAAATTGGTCTTAAAAACAAGCGATGAATTTCAATTATATTCCAATTATCATACATATTCCACGAGGATCTATATGCTACATATCGGGGAACGTTTAGGCCTTATGGGTTTCATAATTATGGAAAACTATGCAAGTACAAGCAATCTTGGTTGCAAGTTTTTGCCTGTTGAGTCATGCACAGTAATCCCGACGTCATCGTGTTCCTGCCCATTCTGATTGATTGCCAAATTGGAGTGAAGAATGATTTACAGGAATACCTACCTGGTCTCCAGCTATGTCAAAGAAAACAATGGCTCCAATGGTGCCTCGGTGCCAGGCCCACAATCAGAAGGGGTCCCCATACTGACCAAGATATATATATATATATACATATATATACATACGTATACATACATACATACATACATACATACATACATACACAGTAGTGACCCCTAATTCCGAACGCCCCTCATCTCGAACTACTCTAATTCCGAACCGTAAATTCGAGAAAATTTTGTCCCTAATTCCGAATGTATTTCTATAACCGAACCGCCAACATAGCGTTAGCGTCGTTCATATTTCCCGCCGCGAGCGTCGTTCATATTTCCAGTGCTGAAATTAGAGAACTGTGCTTCCATTGGTCTAAAACACAGGCCATTGTTGAAAAGTGGCACCCTAATAAAGCAGTGGTTAACAGGAGCATTAACTTGTTCAGTGACAATGTGATTGACCACTTCAGAAAAATTAAGAAAAGTCGCCAACACCAGGCAACTTTGGAGAGGTGGTTCTCTAAAGAAAGCAAGCCTTGTGAGCCCCAACCCTCTACAAGTGGTGTTAAGAGACAAAGAGAGCAAACACCAGAAGCACAGTCATCTGATGTTAGCTTGGAAGGTGCCTCACCTTCCAAGCAATAAAACCCTCTCCCTCCTTCCTCCTCTCCAGCTTCCACATGCACCATCAGAACTCTCCACTAAGGTAAATGCAGTTATTTTCATGTTAGTACATTTATTTCTTGTTTTTATTATTATTATTATTTGATATTTAGGGCATTTACTCATCTTATTTTACCTTGAATCATGTGTATTTGCAGTTAACAGTGTCTTGATAATGGGTTTTTGGGGTCCAGGAACGGATTAATTCACTTTCCATTATTTCTTATGAGGAAAATAGTTTCTAATTCCGAACTTTTCCCAATCTGCACTGCCGCTGGAACGAATTAAATTCGGATTTAGAGGTCCCCCTATATATATAGATATATATATATAGATATACAGTGGAACCTTGACTTACGAGTGCCCCAACTTACGAGTTTTTCGAGATACGAGCCATCGCTCGGGCGGTTTATTGCTTTGAGATGCGAGCCGAGATCCGAGTTACGAGCTTTCGCCACCCGGTCACGTGGTTATCTTGCCGTTCAAGTACAGTATCTCTGTCGTATAGCGCTGCATTTTAGTATTCGCATTTCGGTTATTTTGAGTTTACGCCGCCAGGTGGGTTCCGGTCACGTGGTTATCTTGCCGTGCACGTACAGTATCTCTGTCGTATAGCGCTGCATTTTAGTTTTCGCATTTCGGTTATTTTGAGTTTACGCCGCCAGGTGGGTTCCGGTCACGTGGTTATCTTGCCGTGCACGTACAGTATCTCTGTCGTATAGCGCTGCATTTTAGTTTTCGCATTTCGGTTATTTTGAGTTTACGCCGCCAGGTGGGTTCCGGTCACGTGGTTATCTTGCCGTGCACGTACAGTATCTCTGTCGTATAGCGCTGCATTTTTGTTTTCGCATTTTTGTTATTTTGGAAAATTTCATGTTCATGTCGAACATTTCATGTTCATGTTCATGTTTTCATGTTCATGCCATGCCAGGCCACAACTTGTTCAGAGTGCCGGCGATAGCTCGCCTTCTCTTTGTGGAAAACACGGTGAGATCCTTAACATCCAACAACTAATGGGACGCAAACGGGGCGCCCAGTTTAGCGGTACACACATTGATGAATCACCCTGCCTGTGAAACACCGACATGACAGGTTATAGCTGGGTCGGGATTCAAACCCAGGCTGGACAGTTTAGACTTTAGAGTCAAGTGTGCGTACCTCCAGTCCAGGCCATCCTGCCAACTTGTATGCTGCATACAGGTGAAATATAAAGCGCGAGATATTTTTATATATACTGTATATGTAAAAAAAAATTGGTGTGGTTTTTGGCGGGCTGGAACGGATTAATAGCATTTCAATGCATTTCAATGGGGAAATTTGATTTGAGATACGAGCAATTTGAGTTACGAGCTCGGTCACAGAACGAATTAAACTCGTAAGTCAAGGTTCCACTGTATATATAGATATATATATATATATATAGATATATATATAGATATATATATATAGATATATATATAGATATATATTTCGATATATATTTCGATATATATTTCGATATATATATAGATAGATATAGATAGATAGATATATATAGATATATATAGATACGTAGTGTGTTCAAAAAGTATCCGACCTTTATTTTTCGTGCGTAAAAAAAAAGAAGCTAGGGAGGTGTTGATTGGGGCATGTATGTAGGCAATCCTAATGCACACGCGTGAATTTTTTGTAAGGTATAACACATATGGACACTGCCAGGACTTCCAGGAAAGAAGTTGGAATTTCAAACAAGGTGGATCTGGGGTGAATTAGTGGGGGTAGAAAAGATCAAGATTTTGGATGGGGGAAGAAAAGAGATGGTGGTGAACAGCTGTTTTAAAGACCTGGAGGGAGGAGTGTGATTGAAGTGAGTGTGGGAGTTTGTTCCAGAGGCAGGAGAAAAGAGGAATGAAGGAGTGAAGGTGAGCAGAGAGCCGAGATTTCGGCAGTTTAACCATCAGAGGGTTGCTGGCAGATCTTGTGCGACCTGTAGGAATATTTGGGGGACAGAGCACAGAGAGAGCTGGGGGTGCAAGGCCGGAGAGGAGTCGGTAGAAGACAGAAAGACCACCTACCTGCCTGCGGTGAGTGAGTGAAAGGCCCTCAGAGATAGCTTCATCGCGGGAGATTCCAATAATTCTGAAAGCTTTGGTTTCAACAGCATGAAGCCGAGCTAGGTTTGAGGCAGGAGCACCGGCCCATAGGGGAGAACAGTATTCCATTGAGCTGCGGATGAAAGCCTTGTATGTGGTGAGGAGCTCAGTTGTGCCGAGGAAGGTCTTCGCACGACGGAGGATGCCCAGTCGGCGACTGGCTTTGGAGGCCAGCTTGGAAATGTGGTTTTCCCAAGAAAGATCATGGCAGATAGTGAGACCCAAAAGCTTGAGCGACAGAACTTCTTGGAGAGGATGGTTGAGAAGGTAGATGGGAGGGTTGTCCAGTCGTTTTTTTCGGAGAGACATAGTAAGAGTGTGAGATTTGTCAGGATTGAAAGACATGGTCCACTTGTTTGACCAGTCTGTGATTTTGACCAAGTCTTCAGAGAGTGAGGAGGCTGCAGACTGCCGATCTGAGGGAAGAGGAATGGAGCGGCAGAGAGTGGAGTCATCAGCAAAGAGATAGAGAGGATTTTCAAGAGAGTCAGACAGATCATTGATGAAGACCAGAAAAAGCACAGGGCCCAGAACACTGCCTTGGGGAACTCCAGCCTGAACAGGAAGAGGAGATGAGAGATTTAGTTTGGTTTGCTCTTTGTTGTTGAAGTGTGCGGTGTCACCATGCCAAGATCAAAAGAGCTCTCTGAGGCCTTCAGAAAGAAGGTTATAGATGCCAAGATTCTGGGAAGGGATTTAAAAACATCTCCAAACAATTTGAAATCAATCATTCGACTGTCCGGAAGATCATCTACAAGTGGAGAAGATTCCAAACAACTGCCAACTTGTTCAGGCCAGGCTGCCCCAGCAAGTTCAACCCGAGAGCAGACCGCAAGATGCTGAAAGAAGTCTCTAAGAACCCCAGAATGTCATCACGGGAGCTACAGGTAGCTCTTGCCACTGTTGATGTCAAAGTGCACGAGTCTACCATTAGAAAGAGGCTGCACAAATTTGATCTACATGGGAGGTGTGCGAGGAGGAAACCTTTGCTGTCCAGAAAGAACATCAGGGCAAGACTAAAGTTTGCCAATGAACACCGAGGCAAAGACAAGCACTTCTGGAACAATGTGCTCTAGACAGATGAGTCAAAGGTAGAGCTATTTGGCCACAGTACCAGAAGGCATGTTTGGCGAAAACCAAAGACGGCATTTGACCACAAGAACCTGATACCAACGGTAAAGCATGGTGGTGGAAATATTATGGTTTGGGGCAGCTTTGCTGCATCAGGACCTGGGCAGCTCACCATCATAGAATCCACTATGAATTCTTCATTGTACCAGAGGGTGCTTGAGGATAATGTGAGGCCATCTGTCGGAAGTTGAAGCTCAACCGAAGGTGGACCTTGCAACATGACAATGACCCTAAACATACCAGTAAATCCACCAAGGAATGGCTGAAAAGAAAGAAATGGAGGGTTCTGGAATGGCCAAGTCAAAGCCCGGATCTAGACCCCATCGAGATGTTGTGGGGGGATTTGAAACGAGCTGTGCATGCAAGAAACCCCTCAAACATCGCACAGCTGAAAGAATTCTGCATGGAGGAGTGGGCAAAGATTTCTCCCAGTCGATGTCAGAGACTGGTAGACAGTTATAAGAAACGCCTACTTGAGGTTGTTTCTGCCAAAGGGGGCAATACCACCTATTAGAGCCAAGGGTGTACTTACTTTTTCCACATGCGAAATTTGCATTTATGTTTATTTAAATTATACAATGGACTACAAAATGTAAATGTTTCATGATATTTGTTATATTATATCATCTTTAGCTATCAATAATGTTGAAATGAAGATCAAATAGCTGTATGTTGAAAAAGTGAAAACTTTACATGGGGTGTACTTACTTTTTCACGTGACTGTATCTATCTATAATTCCAGTAATCTCTGTGTGTATGTATGTTTGTTTGTCTGTGACCGCTGTTTCTCGACAACCACGGGTCCGATATACTTTAAACTTGCCAGGTATATTGCTGGGGACCCGAGGATGTGCCTTTTCAAGGTTTCATATTAATCGGACAAGTAGTTACCGAGCTATGTCCAAAAAACGATTCAACCAATCAGAGAGCAGCGAGCTATCACGTGTGCCCAACGTGCCGAACAGACTCTGCCTCGGACGGCACATTTGAGAGCGTATTCATTTATTTCACGTTGGCAAACTATGTTGGCGTTAAACTATGTTTTAAAACTAATTAAAACTAATTTGCGATTCTTTCGCTTTCCTGCGCGTTTGTGCACGCTTTGGCGATTTCTTTACCAAACTCCGCAAGCCGTTCACTTTGGACCAAACCATTTCATGTAAATAGAGGGGGGGGATTGTCACCGTACTCGCAAGCCGTTCGCTTTGGACCAAACCATTTCATGTAAATAGAGGGGGGGGGGTTGTCACCGTACTCGCAAGCCGTTCGCTTTGGACCAAACCATTTCATGTAAATAGAGGGGGGGGGATATAATTTTAGATATATATACACAAAGAATTAAGTTAAGCACCCCCCCCCGTTTTTTTACAACCTCGCACATTACAAGTTTGTTGTCGTCAAAACAGTGTAATATACCCATGATATTGCTATATTTTCTGGAGAAGTGATATTATGGTCACATAAAAACATAACAATCATGCCGTTTTCAATATTTTATTCTGAATAATTTAAGGTGAAATTTTTTGGGAATTTTAGGCATATTTTCACCTCAATTTAAGTATGGAGCTATAGGTCCATCACGGACAGTGTGGATGACGTTTATGTTTTCTAACGTACAGTCATTGTTCTGAGAAGACCTCTAGCGATCTTTGCGTCAATAACGTGTGTAGGACCCACGTGATCGGATGGAGCAAGGTGCTGTGACAACCATCCCCTGGCCTGCGTACAGTCCTGACCTGAACCCCCTCGAGCACGTTCGGGACATGTTGGGACGACAAATTGCGAAGATGGTCCCTCCAATAGCCAATCTGGATGAATTGGAACGTGCATTACATCGGGAATGGAACAACCTGCCACAGCAACGCATACGACGGCTTACAGGGTCTATGAGACGTAGGGTTGAGTCAGTGATCCGATCACGTGGGTCCTACACACGTTATTGACGCAAAGATCGCTAGAGGTCTTCTCAGAACAATGACTGTACGTTAGAAAACATAAACGTCATCCACACTGTCCGTGATGGACCTATAGCTCCATACTTAAATTGAGGTGAAAATATGCCTAAAATTCCCAAAAAAGTTCACCTTAAATTATTCAGAATAAAATATTGAAAACGGCATGATTGTTATGTTTTTATGTGACCATAATATCACTTCTCCAGAAAATATAGCAATATCATGGGTATATTACACTGTTTTGACGACAACAAACTTGTAATGTGCGAGGTTGTAAAAAAACGGGGGGGTGCTTAACTTAATTCTTTGTGTATATATAGTACGGGCATGCCCTAGTATAGATAAATGACTGTACCTGAGTTGCTGTTTTGTCATGGTTTACACCAATCATAATTCAAAGAATTTTTTTTTCACAAGTGTATTTGTAATATCTATATATACACAAAGAATTAAGTTAAGCACCCCTACACAACGAATTAAGGTAAGCACCCCCTAATATATATTCTTTGTGTATATGTATACATTGGCATATATTCTAAGGTATGTGAGATCAAATAATGATTGGTATGACATTAGCAATTATCCATTGATGAAATGCAGATGAGTGCACTCATCTGTGACGCCCATCGCTCGTGCAGCACGTGTTATCATCCACGTGGTCGTGATTTTCTGTAAATGCACTATCATCACGGGTTATTGCAAGTCACGCCTGAGCTCGTGTGGGGGTTACATGGTCATTTTCTCGTGATGGTGGCTCGTAGACGGTTGTCGGACGGTGAACGATGGCGGATAATAGGCATGATCGAGTCCGGAATGTCCAGAAAAGCTGTAGCTCGAACGTTTGGTTACCACCATTCGGTGATCAGTCGGTTGGTGCAGAAACACCAGGAAACGGATGCGGTGAAGGACCGCCCAAGGTCTGGAAGACCTCGCGTGACAACAGTCCGCCAAGATAGAGCGCTTTGGAGACTGGTGCGACGATATCCCTTCGCCTCGAGCCATTTCCTGAAGGACAACTGGCTGCCCAACAGAAGGCTATGTCACCGTACCGTGAGGAACCGCCTGAAATCGGCCGGTTTAAGGTCAAGACGAGTGATCAAGCGTCCAAGGCTACTCGAACGACATCAGAGGGAGCGTTTGGCATGGTGCCTAGCGCGACGTGGATGGAACATCCGGTCTTGGAGGCGAGTTCATTGGTCGGATGAAAGCCGGTTCTTGCTGTACGTGACAGATGGGCGTGTTCGGGTGTGGCGCCACAAACACACCGCGTATGCACCTAAAAACATTCAACCAACGGTACCCTTTGGTGAATGGTGGTGGCTCGATTATGGTCTGGGGATGCTTCTCCCATGACTGTAAGTTGGACCTGATAACTGTGCGAGGTAACCTCAATGGAGAGCGATATGCCGAGGAAATCCTGAATGCCACCGTAATCCCGCACTTCGATGACCACACCCTCGCCAGCAGACCCATCTTCATGGATGACAACGCCAGGCCTCACCGTGCGAGACGCGTCCGAGCCTTGCTGGAGCAAGGTGCTGTGACAACCATCCCCTGGCCTGCGTACAGTCCTGACCTGAACCCCCTCGAGCACGTTTGGGACATGTTGGGACGCCAAATTGCGAGGATGGTCCCTCCAATAGCCAATCTGGATGAATTGGAACGTGCATTACATCGGGAATGGAACAACCTGCCACAGCAACGCATACGACGGCTTACAGGGTCTTTGAGACGTAGGGTTGAGTCAGTGATCCGATCACGTGGGTCCTACACACGTTATTGACGCAAAGATCGCTAGAGGTCTTCTCAGAACAATGACTGTACGTTAGAAAACATAAACGTCATCCACACTGTCCGTGATGGACCTATAGCTCCATACTTAAATTGAGGTGCAAATATGCCTAAAATTCCCAAAAAATTTCACCTTAAATTATTCAGAATAAAATATTGAAAACGGCATGATTGTTATGTTTTTATGTGACCATAATATCACTTCTCCAGAAAATATAGCAATATCATGGGTATATTACACTGTTTTGACGACAACAAACTTGTAATGTGCGAGGTTGTAAAAAAACGGGGGGGGTGCTTAACTTAATTCTTTGTGTATATATAAAACTGTGTGTGTGTGTGTGTGTGTGTGTGTGTGTGTGTGTGTGTGTGTGTGTGTGTGTGTGTGTGTGTGTGTGTGTGTGTGTGTGTGGTGTGTGGTGTGTGTGGTGTGTTGTTACGGAGAGGCTTACAGACATGGCCATTGAGCCTGGTAAGAACATGGCCGAACTAAAAATTGATTTCATAATATTTTTACCTCAGCGCATTTCAGCGAGGAATATTATGCACGGAATCTGACCGGTCGCAGAGCAGCGTGCTGATTCGCTCAGAGCGATCACGTGATGTTCCTTGCCGCCATTAACACAGTTACGCGTTCGCACGTATTTCAGAGCGAAAAGCGAATGCGTTTTTTCACATTTCAGCGAGGAACATTGCCATTCACACCACATAGGTTTTTTCCCCTTTCATCTTTAGATCCATATTTTTTGCCATAACGTAGTGCATTATGGCTCTCTCAAGCTCGAGTTAGCCAATCACCTGGGAACATGAGGCCACGTTGGCCACGCCCACGACACGACGCAGAGTTGCAATCGATCGCTCAGAGCGATCACGTGATGTTCCTTGCCGCGCGACTATATATATATCACTCAGATCCCTCACAATCGACCACCACCCTCTCCTCCTGCAATACTAAATATCACTCATCCCTCACAATCGACCACCACCCCCTCCTCCTGCAATACTAAATATCACTCAGATCCCTCACAATCGACCACCACCCCTCCTACAATACTATATATATCACTCAGATCCCTCACAATCGACCACCACCCCTCCTACAATACTGTATATATCAATCAGATCCCTCACAATCGACCACCACCCCCTCCTACAATACTGTATATATCACTCAGATCCCTCACAATCGACCACCACCCCCTCCTACAATACTGTATATATCGCTCAGATCCCTCACAATCGACCACCACCCCCTCCTACAATACTATATATATCACTCAGATCCCTCACAATCGACCACCACCCCCTCCTACAATACTGTATATATCAATCAGATCCCTCACAATCGACCACCACCTCCTACAATACTGTATATATCGCTCAGATCCCTCACAATCGACCACCACCCCCTCCTACAATACTATATATATCACTCAGATCCCTCACAATCGACCACCACCCCTCCTACAATACTGTATATATCAATCTGATCCCTCACAATCGACCACCACCCCCTCCTACAATACTGTATATATCACTCAGATCCCTCACAATCGACCACCACCCCCTCCTACAATACTGTATATATCACTCAGATCCCTCACAATCGACCACCACCCCTCCTACAATACTGTATATATCACTCAGATCCCTCACAATCGACCACCACCCCCTCCTACAATACTGTATATATCACTCAGATCCCTCACAATCGACCACCACCCCCTCCTGCAATACTATATGTCACTCAGATCCCTCACAATCGACCACCACCCCCTCCTACAATACTAAATATCACTCAGATCCCTCACAATCGACCACCACCCCCTCCTGCAATACTGTATATATCACTCAATCCCTCACAATCGACCACCACCTCCTCCTACAATACTGTATATATCACTCAGATCCCTCACAATCGACCACCACCCCCTACGAAAATACTAAATGTCACTCAGATCCCTCACAATCGACCACCACCCCCTCCTACAATACTATATATATCACTCAGGTCCCTCACAATCGACCACCACCTCCTCCTACAATACTAAATATCACTCAGATCCCTCACAATCGACCACCACCCCCTCCTACAATACTATATATATCACTCAGATCCCTCACAATCGACCACCACCTCCTCCTACAATACTATATATATATCACTCAGGTCCCTCACAATCGACCACCACCTCCTCCTACAATACTATATATATCACTCAGGTCCCTCACAATCGACCACCACCCCCTCCTACAATACTATATATATCACTCAGGTCCCTCACAATCGACCACCACCCCCTCCTACAATACTATATATATCACTCAGGTCCCTCACAATCGACCACCACCCCCTCCTACAATACTATATATATATATCACTCAGGTCCCTCAGAATCGACCACCACCTCCTCCTACAATACTAAATGTCACTCAGATCCCTCACAATCGACCACCACCCCCTCCGACAATACTAAATATCACTCAG
This sequence comes from Myxine glutinosa, assembly GCF_964187855.1. NCBI lineage: Eukaryota > Metazoa > Chordata > Myxini > Myxiniformes > Myxinidae > Myxine > Myxine glutinosa. The sequence goes on along the minus strand of NC_136264.1, from coordinate 75,184,980 downwards.
ATCCCTTGGAATCGACCACCACCTCCTCCTACAATACTATATATCACTCAGATCCCTTGGAATCGACCACCACCTCCTCCTACAATACTAAATATCACTCATCCCTCACAATCGACCACCACCCCCTCCGACAATACTAAATATCACTCAGATCCCTCACAATCGACCACCACCCCCTCCGACAATACTAAATATCACTCAGATCCCTTGGAATCGACCACCACCTCCTCCTACAATACTATATATCACTCAGATCCCTTGGAATCGACCACTACCTCCTCCTACAATACTATATATCACTCAGATCCCTCGGAATCGACCACCACACCCTCCTGCAATACTATATATCACTCAGATCCCTTGGAATCGACCACCACCTCCTCCTACAATACTATATATCACTCAGATGCCTTGGAATCGACCACCACACCCTCCTGCAATACTATATATCACTCAGATCCCTTGGAATCGACCGCCACCTCCTCCTACAACACTAAACATCACTCAGATCCCTCACAATCGACCACCACCTCCTCCTACAATACTATATATCACTCAGATGCCTTGGAATCGACCACCACACCCTCCTACAATACTATATATCACTCAGATGCCTTGGAATCGACCACCACACCCTCCAGCAATACTATATATCACTCAGATCCCTCGGAATCGACCACCACCTCATCCTACAACACTAAACATCACTCAGATCCCTCACAATCGACCACCACCCCTCCTGCAATCTATATATACTAGGGCATGCCCGTACGTGGGTGCCCGTTCCTTGCCAAAAAAAAAAAAAAACGCTACCCGTACGCTCTACCCCGCCCGTACGCCCGTAAACAAAAAAAACAACGCTCTTCGCTTCCGCCCTTCGCTCTGACTGAATTGGGAGAAATAATGCGCATAAGAAATCGAGAAATTATTATTTTCTCCGGAAGAAATCGAATTACGAACCGTAATGGCGCAGGCTCTCGGGCTCGCAACAACGCGTTCTGTGATTGGCTGCCGGAAGTGAAGTCTTCACTGTCGTAAATGTGAAGCGATGAATACGATGAATCGCAAATTAGTTTTTATTAGTTTTAAAACATAGTTTAACGGCAACATAGTTTTCCAACGTGAAATAAATGAATACGCTCTCAAATGTGCCGTCCGAGGCAGAGTCTGTTCGCCACGTTCGGCACACGTGATAGCTCGCTGCTCTCTGATTGGTTGAATCGTTTTTTGGACATAGCTCGGTAAGTACTTGTCCGATTAATATGAAACCTTGAAAAGGCACATCCTCGGGTCCCCAGCAATATACCTGGCAAGTTTAAAGTATATCGGACCCGTGGTTGTCGAGAAACAGCGGTCACAGACATACAAACATACAAACATACAAACATACACACAGAGATTACTGGAATTATAGATAGATAAAACACAGTTTGTGTGTGTGTGTGTGTGTGTGTAATGTTACCGATAGACTCCGAAACGGAGAGGCTCACGTGCTTGATATTTGGCATCGACATGGCCATTGAGCCTGGGACGAACATGGCCGAGACCATATTTGACGAGATCCATATTTTTTATTCATATTTACCTCAGCGCATTTCAGCGAAGTACCCGCTAATCTCAGCCAGTGCGAGCAGCTCGCTGATTCGCTCAGAGCGATCACGTGATGTTCCATCCCGTCACACGTTTGCACGTAATTCAGGGCGAAAAGCGATTGCGTTTTTTCACCTTTATGCGATCGTGTTTTGTGTCGATTTTGTGCGATATGAATTAAATTTTAATTCATATTTCGTGTTTACGAATTCGAATACGAAGGATTTCCCCTTTCCCCTTTCGATTTCGAATACGAATCGAATACGAGCTTGAGTCGAGAGGGCGAATGTACGGGTTGGGAAAGTACGGGTCTCCCTTCCCCCGCCCGGCAACGCCGGTACTGGAGGGCGTGGGTCACAGGATCGGCGAGTCTCCAAAATCCGCTTTGTGCTCTTGCGAAGATGCAGGACGATGTCGCGATTGTTGTGCTGCTCTCCGACCATGAGAACTGCAACGTCATTGTTGACTGGCCCTCCCCCTTCCCTCCCCCTTCCCCCTCCCCCGTCCATCCTCCCCCTCCCCCGTCCATCCTCCCCCTCCCTTCCCCCTCCGTCCTCCCCCCTCCCCTTCTCCCCTCCCCCTCCCCCTTCTCCTTGCCCCTCTCCCCTCCCCCTCCCCCTCCCCCTCACCCCTTCCCCCTCGCCCCGCCCCCCTCCCCTCCCACCCCCTCACCCTCCCATCCCTCACCCTCCCCCCTCCCACCCCCTCCCCATCCCTCACCCTCCCCCTCCCCCTCCCCATCCCCTCTCTTCTCCCCTCTCCCCCTCCCCCTTCCCCTCTTCTCCACCTCTCCCCCCTCCCCCTCCCCTCTTCTCCCCTCCCCCCCTCTTCTCCCCACCCCCCCCCGTCCCCCTCCCCCCTCCCCTCCCCCGCCCGGCAATGCCGGGTACTTATAGTACCTGATATTACATTTTATAAACAATTGAAGTTGTTAAAAAAAATTTCCCCAAAAAAATTCCAAGATATTCCAAATGCTATACGTATAGCTATACGCATATATATACGCATAGCTAGCTATACGTATATATACATACGCGTATATATATATTATATATATATATATATATATATATATATATATATATATATACATACATACACACACACACACACACACACACACACACACACACACACACACACACACACACGTATATATATATATATATACATACATACATACACACACACACACACACACACACACACACACAGTGTGCCGAGATGATGCTGGTGGACGAGAGGCGGAAGAGCCGCGGACGTTGAGTTGCAAGTTTACAGGCAGGATATATATATCTATTTCAGATTATCAAAATATTCTGCTGGGCCAGATATTATTGCTGGCCCGCGGGCCGCCTGTTGCCGACCTATGGTTTCGGGGTTTCATAATTATGTAAAACTATGCAAGTACAAGCTATCTCGGTTGCAAGTTTTTTATATATATATATCCTGCCTGTAAACTTGCAGCTCAACGTCCACGGCTCTTCCGCCTCTCGTCCACCAGCAACATCTCGGCACACTGCCGCCCACACCAAGGTCCAGAACTTGAAGAAGTAAAGGGAAAAATCTTCAGCGCACAGCCGTCTACTGTGACATCCAGAACGCGGAGGGACAAGAGGGACAAGAGAATCAGGAGAACAAGAAGGAAGATGCCGGTTCGAGCGTTCTTTTTACATCCCGCTCTGACGTCATCGACGCTCCTCCTCCAATCAGCGCAGGCCAAAACCACAGGCTCAGCTCTCCACCAATCAGCGCACAGTCCGCTTTCTGACGGCATCGGTCGAGCTCCGCCAATCAGCGTGATGCTTCCTACTCGCCCTTCTCTTCACCAATCAGCGAGTTGCTTCTTGCTCCTCCTTTTCTTCACCAATCAGCGAGTAGGAAGTAGTAAGTTCAGTCTTAAGTAAGTAGTAAGTAGTCGTAAGTAAGTAGTAAGTTCCTTCTTACCCCGGCCTTCCTGTTGGTCAACTCCCGCCCAATCACTGCCCTTCTGGACGTGGCTCTCGGCATGCCTGAGCTATGTGTGTCTGCCAGGCGGGCTTGTCAGCCTTAGTGCTTGATGCCTGGCTTCCTGTTGGTTTTATTGTTATTTTGTGTAGTTAATGGGAGTGTAGAGGTGTATGCTGCATGTGTGAGCAGTGTTATAATTTATGGGAGCGAGACATGGGTAATGAACGTAGTGCAGCAACGAAGGGTGGAAATGCGAATGGTTCGGTGGATGTGCGGAGTATCGTTGAGAGAGAGGAAGACAAAGGATGAATTGCGAAAGATGATGGGAATAGAGCCTGTGATGGATGCTGTGAAGAGAAACAGGTTGAGATGGTTTGGTCATGTGTTGAGGAAGGATGAAAGTGACTGGTTGAGAAGAATGATGGAAATGAATGTAGAAGGAAGTAGAGGACGGGGAAGACCTAGAAATACTTGGCTAAAGGTGGTGGAAGAAGAAATGCGGGCAAGGGGGTTAACAAGAGGAGATGCAGAAAATAGGGCAAAATGGAGAAGATTGTCATGGGGCCCGCAAGACTAACCCCCGCTCTGGCAGGGAAAATGGCCTTAAAATGCCTGTTGTTGTTGTTGTTGTTGTTATTGTTCGTGTAGTTAATGGGCATTTCATGCGCTACGTGTCTAATGCGGTGCTATAAGAGACAACGGATAAATCACAAGGGTAAGACGTACAAGGGATAATTTATCCTTATTCCTTAAGCTAGTTAACATGCCCCGCCCCCTCGGGACGGGGACAGAAATGCAACTTATCCGACACCCGGGCTAAACAGGTACGTATTACATGGTGTTTTCTACACGACAATCGGAGCAGGCTACCGATACAAATCTACCTGGTCTAAAGTCATCACTACCCCACCGACATAACAATATATACAGACTTGGCATTTAATATGGAATATATTTTTTTTCTTGACTTGGGTTTACTTTCTTAACTCTGTATATCAATCTGGTGAGTTTCTTTTACACTTTGGTGATTTATTTGTTAAAAGAACCATGTCACTGATTGTCTGTCGCAGCAAGAAGTCAACAACAGGATTATATCACAGGTGGCGTGGCAAAATGTATGGACAGGTGCATTTGATGATTGGCTTCACAGTCGGGTATACAAGGGTTGTTGCATTCTGTATTAGTGGAAAACAACTGCTGCACGTCTCCAAAAGTTATTGCCGCTTCCTCTGGAGATGGTCCGTCAACTCGACAATGATGTTTGTCATGGAGTGGTGGCTTTACGAAATTACGGCATGAAACAGCGTGCTATTGCTCGGCAGTATGGCATCACTCAAGGTCAGGTGTCAAAGATCCTGAAACGAAATGCTCAGAGGGGTGTCCCTACTCCAATACTGAGGCCAGGACGTCCCCGCAGAACCACAAGGAGGGATGATCGCCAGCTGCACCGGTTAGTCCGCAATGACCATACCAAGTCAGCTAATCGGCTTAGGGCTGAGTGGCAGCAACTGACAAATGTGCCTGTATCCAGAAGGCTAGTCAACCAACGACTGGTTCAAGCAGGCTATCGTGCCAAGCGTCCCCTGAGAAAGCCACGCCTGACCAGACAACACTGCCAGCGCCGATTGCAGTGGGCCAGAGAGCACCATCAATGGCAGCCAGGAGAGGGATTGAAGAAAGTGTGGGAGATTGTTCCAGAGGCGGGAGAAAAGAGGAATGAAAGAGTGAAGGTGAGCAGAGGGTCTTTATTTTGGCAGTTTCACCAGAAGAGGGTTGCTGGCAGATCTTGTGTGTCCTGCAGGAATAGTTGGGGACAGAGCATGGGGAGCAAGGCCGGAGAGGAGTCGGTAGGAGATATAATAGAAAAACCACGAACCTGCCTGTGGTGACAGAGAGGCCCTCAGAATCGGCTTCATCGTGGGAGATACCAATGTTTCTGAATGCTTTGTTTTCAACTGCGTGAAGACGAGCTAGGTGTGAGGCAGGAGCACCAGCCCATAGGGGAGAGCAGTGTTCCATTGAGCTGCGGATGAAAGGTTTGTATGTGGTGATCTCAGAAGTGCCCTGAAAGGACTTTGCACGATGGAGGATGCCCAGACGGCGACTGGCTTTGGAAGCCAGCTTGGAAATGTGGTTTTCCCAGGAAAGATCTTGGTATATTGTGAGACCCAAATACTTGAGTGACAGAACTTCTTCAAGAGGATTGTTCAGAAAGTAGATGTGAAGGTTGTCCAGGCGGGCCTTTCAGAGAGACAAAGTGAGTGTGAGATTTGTCAGGATTTAAAGACATGTTCCACTTGTTTGACCAGTTTGTGATGTTATCCAGGTCTGTAGAGAGTGAAGAGGCTGCAGACTGCTGATCTGAGGGATGAGGTATGGAGCGGCAGAGTGGAGTCATCAGCAAAGAAATGAGGCTTTTCCAGAGTCGGAGAGATCATTGATGAAGACCAGAAAAATCACAGGGCCCTGAACACTACCTCGAGGAACTCCAGCCTGGACAGGAAGGGGAGATAGTTAACATGATTGTTCCTCTTGTCGGACCCGTTAAGAACAGGCCATTCCATTTGAGCCATAGATCCCAGAGCAAAATACTGGTAAAAATTTGCAAGGTACACCAAAATGTAAAGAAACAGTTTTATTTTGTTATGATGTAATTTTTGTTGATGATTCCTGTACTACATTCTAGGTGTATATTGTGTACTAAATTTTCTCCAGCAGGGAAAATGGCCTTAAAATGCCTGTTGTTGTTGTATTCCTGTACTAAATTGTGGTTTAATTTGGGAATCATTGGTGGTCTGTCAAGGAAGATGTTGTCTTTGACATAGCCACGAATAAATAATTAAGGAGAGAAAAAGCTGATTAATTGGCAGAGCATGTAAATTGAAGTCATCAGAAATGTCATTGATCGTACTCTTGTTGTGGTCACATGTATCACTGAAATGCTAAAACTGGTTGTCTGATCTGTCCAACCTCAAGAATGAACTTTCAAACTTGTCTTCCTCCTCTAAAACCTGATGGAGCCTTGTTAAGTCTGTTTCTGGAGTTTGTTCCCCTTCCATCCCTTCCCTCACTTCAAATGTCAGCAAAGTCGACTGCGTGTCTGTGTGTTTGTGTTGTTTTAAACAGCCTTGAATGTGTCTGTGTCTTTCTGTGTGTCTGTGTTGTTTTAAACCTTAAAACCTTTTTTTTTAAATCTCATTTGAATTATACATTTGAACACTCGAACCCAAATCGTCTTTTTGTCACTTCCAAAAACCTTCAGTTTTGCAGTATAGTACTTGGACAAAATGTTACGCTATCTCAACCAATCAAATTTGCCACTCAGCGTTGTGGATTATCGAGATTCAGACAAAAAATACATTTTTCAAAATAGATCATCAATCGGCCAGGGTGGTTCATAATCCGTTTAAAATTTATAATTTCTCCACATCGGGAAGGTAATGGATTGCGATAGAAAACTGGTATGTATCCATTATAGGATATTGTAATTATGATTTGGACCCTTGTGGCCTAATCCCGTGTATCATTCTTTAAGCCCCCTTTACACAGGGGTGGCGATCGTTGAGCGATGAAAAAATCTCAATGAGCGCCCAGCGATTGCCAAGATCTCTCAATGATCTTCCAGTGATCTCCACGGTCGCCACGGTCTCCTCAAAGTTTTGACTCGGTCCAAAACAATCTCTCAACGATCGCCAAGGGAAGCGATCTCTCAACGAACGCTCAAGGAGCGCTCAACGATCTCATCGATCTCCCAATGATCTCTCAGCAATCTTTCAATGAACGCCAAATTTTTCCACCACGAAGGTAGAGATGGCTGAGTGATTAGTGAGGGATCGCTGAGCGTTCGATGAAAGACCAATAGAGTTCATTGAAAGACCGGGGCGGAGATTGCTGAGAGATCATTGGGCGATCAATTTCCGCTTGAGAGATTGTTGAGCGTTCGTTGAGAGATTGGGGAGAGATTGCCGTGGAAATTTTTCTTCTTCAACACTTTGTCAGAGACTGATGGAAGAGCACTAGAAACCTCTCATATATATATATATATATATACCCAGAGGCTCCCTGTCGCCCAAGAAACGCTCAGCAACCTCCTTGGTCGCCCAAGGAACTCTCAATGATCCCTCAGTGATCTCTCCTGGCCTCTCAGTGATCTCTCTTGGTCGCACCTGATCTCTCAGCGATCTCCGTATATCTCTCAGTGATCTCTCTTGGTCACACAACGAGCGCTCAGCAAACTCTCAATGGTCGCTGCAGGGGGCTTAGTCTCCTTTGATATCTCAAGGATGTTTCAATGGGCGCTCAATGATCGCCAAGGTCGCTCAAAGATCTCTATAGATCGCCATGAAAGTTGCCGAAAATTGAATTTTTGATCGCACAACGAGCGCACAAGGATCTCCCAAACATTTACACAGAAACGGCTTTTTCGAGGCTTAGGAGATCGTTGAGAGATCGGGCCAATTTTTGATCGCGCAATGGTCACCCAACGATCTCCGTGCTGTGTAAAGGGGGCCTTAGCAACCCAGATGGTGCCGATAGCAACCATAGATTATTGCCTATTTTGATGAAAACACTTTCTTGTGTTGTGCGATTGCAGTTATGCCGGTTTTTTTATTCTAAATTTGAAAATGTTAATGGTTCTTGCTTTAAACTCTAGGTACTTTGGAAGCTTTGGTGGTTGACAACAACTAGATTTTTATCTTTAGTTGCTCCAGTGATAGTCATTCACTCTTCCCCATCTTCACCCCACCACTTCTGACATTTTGTCTTCTAGGCCTCCAAGCCTCTTGTCGAACAATTCCCATCCTTATGACGTCACCAGGTCCCACACATGGGATGCTGACGGTCGAGGATGTCTCAGATGGTAAAGCGTCAGAGTGTCAAAGCATCCAGCAAGTACACAGCATTGTAAAAGCAAGTGAAGATGAAGAAACGTATGATTGTGATGAGGAGGAAGATGAGGCTGAAAAGGATTTGTGGGAAGATTGTGAAGAACTGGATGAGGATGTAGACAAAGATGTTTGCGAAGAAGACAAATCTGATGATGGGCAAGTTGAAGCATCTGAGGATACTGAGAAGGTGAGCATTACCCAACAGAGATACCCAAAACGAAAGTGGGAGTGGGGGAGGGAGTTGGTGTGAGGGGGGGCGGGGGGGGGGGGGGAGATGAGGTGTGACAGCATTGGAGAAAATGATACCAACTTGAAAACAAGGCTCTGTCTGCCATTTTAAATGGTCTCAACCAGTTACAAAATGGGCATGCCCTGCGCAATTTCCCATCATATTCATGGCAGTCTTGTTATCGTGTTGCCTTTGCTTTGGGCTAAGAGATGAGCTATTAAAGGTATATTGGCTAACTTTGCTGGGATGGTGTTTATATCCAGTGTTTTTCATCAAATTTCGTGTTTGGTCAGAGGGGAGTTAGTGTTTGCATAAATAATTAATTACTTGCAGCCGCGATTGCTGAAGTTTATTTATTCCTCAAGATTATTTGCATTATTATGACATCTGCAGTTGGTCAAGCATATTTTGTGAATTTTACTGCATCTCTCGTTGTTTTGATTTCTTGGTTGCAGGTATATCTTGATAAATTTTAGGACATGAAAATATGATCCTTTGTAATGTGTGTGTTGTTATTTTCAGGTGTTGAAAGAAAGGTGTTTGAAAGATGCTGACATTAAAGGTAAATTGCATTACCTTGTCCTGGATTTTAATTCTTGAAGGATGCAATCCGTAGATCAGCGACATTAATTTTTCAAAATCGTGCGATCTATTTTGATAGGTTTTATAAATGGAATCATTAACTTTTTTCCTCCACATACATGTTGACTACTTATGAATATGTACGGTCATAAAATTTGCCAGGTAAGCATTTTACATCAACAAAATGTCTGTTTTGAACAATAATGAATGATTGTCGTGTAGATATGACCAGACATTGCTTTTCGTAAAGAAGTGGATGGCAGTGCGGAACTGCAGCTTGCAATGCCAGTTACCCTTTGCGAGCGATGCATTAATTTCACGAGTGAGAGCCTTACTGATGAAGGCTACCATTCCCTCTTGGCCCCCTGCCGTTGCTGTGACTACACAGCATCTGATCCTTCCTCGTTTGCATCTGTGTCCAGGGTACATGTACCATCATCATTTGTTGGGTCAATCAAAATTGGAACCGCAACCAGTCATTTAAGAAATGTTTGAATGCCTTGATGTGGTGCTCAGTCTGCACAAATTTATCCCAAGGGGGAGGTTGAGCAGGTGAGAGTTTCTAGAGGAACGCATATGACCTGAGGTCGATTAGGAAGGGTAGAGGTAGGTGAGGACAGCAGGAGCCAGGCCTAATGTAAGTTGTATAAACGGGATCCCACCACATTGCCACTGGTGGGAGAGTGGCATTCCTTGGGAATCTACTTCCTGCCTTGAGACTGCCACTCAACAGCTACATCCCCCACACACTCTTTTTATCAAGTTATTAGGTGGTGGACCTTCATGCTCCTCTTCATCTTCCTTTTTACCCATGTTTTGTTGCACCTTTCCAACTTTCAAATCTCCGCCCTGTCTTCTGTCACACTATTCTTTGTCATCTTCTCTTTTCCTTTCACATCCTCCAATACATCTTACACACTCCCTGCTCAGTTACACTGCCATGTTACAACGCGCGACTCAAACCCTCTCTCTCTCACACTCAGCAGAGATTGGAAACTTGGTGTTGCTGATCTGGGTGTACACAGACGCAACCAGACCAGCCGTTAGGGCCAGCTGATGTCTAAAAACACCCTCTTCCTTCTTCCTTCACCCTCTCTGGTCCTCTGGTCCTCTGGTCCATTAATATCAGAGGTCTGCACTCCTTAATTTCACAGATCTGTCCCTACAAGCTCCAGCAGATAACCCTGATTTTGTACGTCTCATGGAAACATTTTCTCATGATGTCCTGGACCCTTCTGTGCATATCCTTAGTTATTGTCTCCTCCACTGTGACAGACCTGATTTCCACACTGATGGTGGGGTTTCTGAGTCTGTTTGTTCCCCCCCCCCCCCCTCCCTTTTCTGCAATCCCTGCCCCTTACTCCATGCCCCAAACCCCATGGAGTACATTTGACTTTGTGTGCATCTCTGTAACAACATACTGTATTGTCTTGTCTAATCTAAACCCCACAATTCCGATGACTTCATACATGAAACGTTGTTCACTCTTCCTAATCTGTGGAGACAATGATTGCCACCATGCCCAGCTGGCTTGGTGTTGGTACACGCACGAGCACCTGTTCTTCTGTGAAACTATTGGACTTACTCGGTCTGTCTTTACCAAAAATGGGTGTTAGAAGAGACTTGTTAGTAAGTAAAAGAGAAGAATAGAACAGCAAGGAAAGTATAAAGTAAAAGTGGGAAAGTGCGGTCTATGCAGAAGAGACCAAAGAGGAAGAGATACATAAATGCTTCCATGGCATCGAAAAGAAAACTTCTCATCGGTACAGTGAGCAATCAAACTTAAAAAACAAGACTATTCTTGATAGAGTATCCTCTTTTCTTTTCTTTTTTTAAGTATATTGCTTGGAGAACGAGCAATGTTTCCACCAATGAAGAACCGGAACCAGAAGCGTTTGTACTCTGAATGGAATTATCATAACAAATGTAAATTAGTCATTTAACTAACTATAGCTTACACAAAAATTAATCTTTTTCATCATTGTTTTCAAAATCATCAAACCTTGATGTGATGAATACAAGGCCTGTCTCCCTGTTCCAAAGTTTGAGTTTACTTGTTTTTATTTCCATTTCAAATGGATCTTGGTTATCACTCATTTGGCATACATCGATGAACTTGCTTTTGGTATATTATTTTTAAGAATAATGCTATGATAATGTGCACTTTCAATTTTAGATTTTCTTCAAATGTGCATGAGGTTCTTGCCATTGCTTGAGCAGCGGTTTTTGTCGTATTTTACTGGTCCGTGACTCGGTGAATGGCATCACAAATTTTATTTGTGTGGTTCTTGAAAGGTTGCACTATATCTGTTGTGGTTCATCCGCCCTTCTCCACCCCAGGAGTGTTGCAGAGCTCTGCATCAAACGATGATTCTTATGACTTCAGTCGAGATTTCTACCTGTAAGCGAAAGCCCCTTATTGTGAATGACGGGCCATAAGAAGAATCTGCCGTTTACCTGGTACCTTCGTGTGAAGATGTACAAGTGCACCCCTTGGTAACATAATATTGTATAGCAATGCAAACAACTGGCAAGGCCATGGGGTGTTGAACGTGTATGTAAGGATGATATAATTGCTCTTTTACATCGTATTTGGTCTAACACTCATTGATTGGAGCAGCACTCGATATTCCACATTATGGAAATGATGGATGTTTAAAAATGTTTTGATCTTCGTGGTGTTTCTTTACAATAGTTCATTGTCAATATATTTGTATTTAATAATAAAACTTTTCAATTGTCAATATATTTCATAATAAATGTCTTTCCGTTACTACTCGTTTGTAGTTTTTAAACGGCTTTCACAGGATAATTCAATTTTGTACAACATCAAGACTCATGGAAGAGCATGATGATGGAGGGTAAAACGGCAAGAAACTGACAGTGGGGGTAACAGTTGTACCCAAGCAAGGGCATGCACGAACAGGAGTTGGGGAGGAAACACAGTAACCTACATGTCAGGGGATTGATTTCGGGAGTAGAGTTCACGGGGCAAGAAAAGATTATGGATTTGGATGAGGAATTGCATGAGATGGTAGAACATTTCCGTCTCGAAGCCCTGAAGGGAAGAGTGCGACTCAACAACCTCCGAAAAGCAGTTTTACCAATGGGTAGAAAAAAGTTGAGGTATGTCGTGAGTCGATTTTGGGAGTTGAACCAGGAGTGGGTTACTGCAAGAATGTGTCCCAGAGCTGAGAGAGCAGAGGGAGCAATATCGGCGAAGAGGCTATTAAAACCAGAAATGCAGAAGCCAGCGACCTCTGTGACATGAGAACAACACACCTTGTGCTTTGGCCTCGTATGTTTACCGATGCATCTAATTTCGTTGTCCTGTATGTGTGATACATGTGTGAGTGAGTCCCTTCATGACCTTTCAATAAGTTACTGTCCTGAAAATGTAATAACAACCCATGCACTTATTTTATTGAATTGTGGGTGCGAATGAAGAATGTTGCCTGGTGCAATGAATGAGGGGTTCCATACTGATATTGCAGAATTACATTGTTCTGCTGGAATGTCACACATTTATGGGGTGATTGTAACTGATGTTTGGAGGAGTTACAACACATGTTTACATGCGTGAGCAGATTCATTATCCATGAACAATTTGCATCCATCAGACACATGAAAGGCATGTACACTGCATAACTCTCTGTCCAAGGCAGAGTTTGGCTGGCCTGACTCCACCCACAGTTGTAACTTGAAAATCGCCATTTTGGTCATTGCTCATAGGGCCTTAAGTTTCAAGCCTCTGGTTTACATTTGAAGACTGAACCTGTCTTCTGTAATGAAATAAAGGTACGTTTTGAGGAAAGAAGTACGTTTTGATTACAACCCATGCAGAGCAAATTAGGTAATGCATGTTTTGTTCAGGAGCGATGGAGGCAGTGGCCTACTATACACCACCCAAAGAAAACTTTTGAACAATCTGGGTTTATATTCAGTTTTTAAATGTACAGAACAACATGTCATCTATAATGAGAAAAGTATGTTTTGATTACAACCCATGTGGTGGAAAGAAAAGTCATTGATAGTTGAAGTCTTTAATAGAAAAACTTTTGTTTTTTGTCTGAGTTTTCAAGGCTGAATAGTGTGCAAATACAGGATTTATAAGCAAACTTATGTATTTGGACATGCAAATACACATACACTACATGGGTATTAATATGGAGGTGCCCCCCCCCCATCCCCCCATTGCTGCTATAACAACCTCCAATCGTCTCGGAAGGCTTTCCACTAGATGTTGGAACATTGCTGCGTGGATTTGCTTCCATTCAACCACAAGAGCATTAGTGAGGTCGGGCACTGATGTTGGGCGATTAGGCCTGTCTCGCAGTCGGCGGTCCAATTCATCCCAAAGGTGTTTTAATGGGGTTGAGGTCAGGGCTCTGTGCAGGCCAGTCAAGTTCTTCCACACCAATCTCGACAAACCATTTCTGTATGGAATTCGCTTTGTGCACGGGGATATTGTCATGCTGAACCAGGAAAGGGCCTTCCCCAAACTGTTGCCACAACGTTTGAAGCACACAATCATCCAGAATGTCATTGTATGCTGTAGTATTAAGATTTCCCTTCACTGGAACGAAGGGGCTTAGCCCGAACCATTAAAAACAGCCCCAGACCATTATTCCTCTTCCACCAAACTTTACAGTTGGCACTATGCATTCAGGCAGGTAGCGTTCTCCTGGCATCCGCCAAACCCAGATTCATCCGTCGGACTGCCAGGTGGTGAAGCGTGATTCATCACCACTTCGCATACCTACCACTTTGCGGCTGAACTGTTGTTGCTCCTAGACGTTTCCACTTCACAATAACCATTTACATTTGGCCGGGGCAGCTCTAGCAGGGCAGAAATTTGACGAACTGACTTGTTGGAAAGGTGGCATCCCATGACAGTGCCACGTTGAAAGTCACAGCTCTTCAGTACGGCCCATTCTACTGCCCATGTTTATCTATGGAGATTGCGTGGCAATGTGCTTGATTATATATACCTGTCAGCAATGGGTGTGGCTGAAATAGCCGAATCCACTAATTATAAGGGGTGTCCGCATACTTTTGGTCATGTAGTGTGTGTGTGTATATATATATATATATATGTGGCAAGTTGGCAGGAATTGAAAATGGGTTATTTATTTATATTTACCAAACCTGGTAAAAACGTTATTCACGCGGAAGTATTTCGAAAACGTGCTTAATCGACGACGTCACAGTACAGATTACATATTACATATTCCAAGATGGCCGCCGCGAGGTTCGCATACCCTTTAGACTTAGAGGAAGTGCCGCTCTGTCAGCTCTGCCATTCCGCGTGCGCTTTCTTTGCTCTGCCCTTCTGCATCCGGGTTCGTGAGAATCAAGACGAATTAACACGAGTTATTTAACACCAATGCCAGATTCATTCGTATTATGTTTCAGAGCGATCTCTCTGGGTTTGGGAGGTCGTGGTTCAAACCCCGGCCGAGTCATACCAAAGACTTTAAAAATTGTACATGCTGCTTCCTTACTTGGGGCTCAGCATTTAAAAGGATAGAACACAGACAAACAAGGCTGGGAAGGCATTGGCAAACCACCCAGTACAACCCTCACCAAAAAACTGCCTCGGCAACACCAATGCTCTGTAAAGAGTACAGTTTTTCAAATGGAGTCAAATTAACACCAACTAGCAACGGTACCCACCCTACGGGCGGGGCTTCAATTAGGAGGCCCAAATGAAAAGGCAAAATATCAGAAATTGAAGGCTTTTTTTATTTTAAACGATTTATATAAACACCCGTTAAATCGTATCACACGAAAATCATCAAAATCTCAACAGTATTTGTCGAATTTCAATAAAAGCCACATCACTGTTCATATCGGTAAATGTTATTCCATCGTGTTTCAAATTTGGGCAATGGGCTCTCCAATATTCGATGTGTTCACGGTTTGAATTATGTAACATAACGTTTGTGACTATGTTTTAATTGTGACGATGTGATGATGTTTGTGTTCACGGTAGTGTTTGATGTGACGGTGTGAACGTAATTTCGTAATGTTTTTCGTTTTTATTTTCGTAATTGTTGAACGTTTAATGAGCGTAATGATCATTAAATGAATGAATGAATACAACAACAACATGCATTTTATGGCCATTTTCCCCGCTAGAGCAGGGGTTAGCCTTGCGGTCCCCATGACGATCTTCTCCATTTTGCCCTATTTTCTGCATCTCTCCTTGTTAACCCCCTTGCCCGCATTTCTTCTTCCACCATCTTTAGCCAAGTCTTTCTCGGTCTTCCCCGTCCTCTACTTCCTTCTACATTAATTTCCATCACTCTTCTCAACCAGTCACTTTCATCCTTCCTCAACACATGACCAAACCATCTCAACCTGTTCCTCTTCACAGCATCAATCACAGGTAATATTCCCATCATCTTTCACAATTCATCATTTGTCTTCCTCTCTCTCAACGATGCTCCGCACATCCATCGAACCATTCGCATTTCCACCCTTTCCAGCCTTCGTTGCTGCTCTACGTTCATTACCCATGTCTCGCTCCCATAAATCATAACACTTCTCACACATGCAGCATACACCTTTCCCTTCAGCTTCAGCGACACTCTCCTCATCAGCACGCCACTCAGTTCCCGAAACTTCTTCCATGCACATCTCACTCGAGCAACCGTTGCCGAGTCTGATCCACCTTCTCCATTCAGCATGTCTCTGAGGTAGCAAAATGTTTTCACACCTTCCAGCTTCACGCCGTCTCCAAGATCCAACTCAACATTTCCTCTATCTGCAGCTCCCTCTGTGCACACCTTACATTTGAATGTAGCTGCCACACTGGTAAATGACCTTCTCAGACCACTACATTTTTGATGAACCCACTCAGCGCACATTGTACATTGAATGGAGTTCACTCCGACACCCTTCCTGCACACAGCACACGGCCACTTCCCAGTTCTTTCCACCTCACCACATGCTTTCCCACTTGCCATCACCTTCGTCTTTCTGATATTCACCTTCAGACCTTTTGTCTCCATACATTCCTTCCACTTGTTCACCTTTTCCTTCAGTCCATACATACTTTCTGCAATCAACACCAGATCATTTGCATACAACACACTCCCATGGTAAACCCTCCTTTACGTTCTGAGCCAGCACCTCCATCACAGCTACAAATAGTAGTGGACTTAGTACCGACCCCTGATGCACTCCCACCTTCACCTCAAACTCACCACTGTTCCCGTCCTTCGTCCTTACAGCTGTGCACGCTCTTTTGTACATTGCCATCACGACTCTGATCAACCATTCCTCCACTCCTAACTTCCTCAATGCCCATGTCAATACTTTGCGTGGAACCCTATCGAATGCTTTCTCCAGATCAACAAACCCAAAAAAACAACTTCTTCCTCTTCTCCATGTACTTCTCCTACAACTGCCTCACAATGAAAAGTGCGTCTGTCGTTCCTCTTCCTGGCATAAATCCAAACTGCATTTCGTCGATCTTCACTTTCTTCCTTATCCTCCTCTCCAACACCCTTTCCAATACCTTCATTCCATGCTCCAATAACTTTATCGCTCGGTATGAGCCACACTCCAGAGGATCACCTTTCCCCTTGTATAGAGGGACGAGGGTACTCGGTTCCCAATCCACTGGAATGCGGCCTTCTTTCACCACCAGATTACAGATCTCTGTCATTCTCTTCACACCCCAACTTCCTGCTGCCTTCAACATATCTCCCGCAACTCCCGTCGGCCCTCCCGCTTTTCCACTCTTCATTGCTTTTGTCGCTTCCTCAACTTCCTTCTCAGTTATCTTCTCTGCCGGTCCTAAAACTGGGTTACTCTCTATTTTTTTTTTTTTTTTTTTTTTTTTTTTTTTTTGTATACAAGATCGAGGCTCGTGAAAGAGCGAACATTAATCACACAGAAAGACAAACCGACACATAAAACATATAACATCGGAGCGGTAGACAAGATGGGGAGAGAGGGGGAAGGACACAACACAACATTTGAGAGCAGGGACCGAGAGACATGGAGACATCGAGAGATCTGAGAGAGGGCGAGGGCTTTGGGGGGGGGGGGAAGGGGGCGGTGGGAGAGGTATAAAACATATGGACACTGCCAGGACTTCCAGGAAAGAAGTTGGAATTCCTCGGTGGTCCTTCTCTCAAGCAGGGATTCAACCCATTTCCTACATGCCTATGTTGCCATCCCATTCATTCTCTGTATTCAACAGCATTTCCATATATCTTTTCCATCTTCCTTTAATTCCATCTGGGTCGACAACGATTTGTCCCACTTCATCCTTCAAGCAACTCACCCCCATCACATCACACCTCTCTTTCGCTATGTGCTTTGCAATCCTGAATACTGCTTTCTGACCCTCTTCCGAATCCAAGCGTTCTCCGAACATTTTCCTACATGCCTCCTGCGCCTTTGCTACCTCTTTCTTTGCAGCCTTCCTGGCTGCCTTATAACTTTCATGCTCTGCTGTTTCTGCTCCCGTACACTTCGCCTTCTGCCACTCCTTGAACTTCTTCCTCTTCTCGTCAATCCTCTTTCCAACTTCATCATCCCACCACCATGTTTCCGAGTGCCTCGGTGGTCCTTTTGTCCATCCACATACCTCACCAACGGCTCCCAACAGACTAGCTTTCATTGACATCCAACCACTTTCAATGTAATGAATGAATGTAATGAATAATTTGATGCGAAGTGAAAGACACCTCAGAGCTGTCACATTCACAATAGCTATGTCGTATGTACTCCCCATATGTGTTTCCTTCATTGTAAAAACTACGAAGTCAACAGTTAAAAGGATTTTGAGCTAATAGGTGTTACGGCCTTGGCAAGATCGATGGCGACAGCGACCTGTTAGCGTATACACCACCCAAATAGCTATGTGGAATTCTCTCATGTAGAGATTAAACTCACGTCGTTTGAACTTTGGCTGAGGTCATTATTTACTTTTAATGATGTTTATATACGAATCAAAAAGAAGATAATTGATTTTGAATCGTCCTTTTCGCATATCTCGTGCGATTGTGAGTTCAAGAGACGACCGTTTTGGGCGGGGGGGTTGGCATTCTCTCAAGCAGGGATTCAACCCATGTCCTCATAAAAGGTCTCTGTCCGAGGTCACCTAGTACAATCGGTGCAGCCAAACGGTGCAGCTGCGCAGCGATCGGGAAAATAACGTTATGCGGGAGTCCAAACCTGAAAATGCTGGAGGCCAAAACTGAAATTGGAAAAAACAATATAGCCTATTTTACTCCAGTGGATCCCAGGATTACCCACCCAAAATATCGTTGCGATCGGTTCAGCCGTTTTTGCGGTACCTTCGAACGGACAGACAGATGGACGGACGGACATTTGGTGAATTATACTTACTAGGGCATGCCCGTACTATATACATATGTAAAATTATATCCCCCCCCCCTCTATTTACATGAAATGGTTTGGTCCATTCGCAAAGCCAAAGCGAACGGCTTGCGAGTACGGTGACAATCCCCTCCCTCTATTTACATGAAATGGTTTGGTCCAAAGCGAACGGCTTGCGAGTACGGTGACAATCCCCCCCCCCCCCCCCCCCCTCTATTTACATGAAATGGTTTGGTCCAAAGCGAACGGCTTGCGAGTACGGTGACAATCCCCCCCCCTCTATTTACATGAAATGGTTTGGTCCAAAGCGAACGGCTTGCGGAGTTTGGTAAAGAAATCGCCATAGCGTGCACAAACGCGCAGGAAAGCGAAAGAATCGCAAATTAGTTTTAATTAGTTTTAAAACATAGTTTAACGCCAACATAGCGGCAACATAGTTTGCCAACGTGAAATAAATGAATACGCTCTCAAATGTGCCGTCCGAGGCAGAGTCTGTTCGCCACGTTCGGCACACGTGATAGCTCGCTGCTCTCTGATTGGTTGAATCGTTTTTTGGACATAGCTCGGTAACTACTTCTCCGATTAATATGAAACCTTGAAAAGGCACATCCTCGGGTCCCCAGCAATATACCTAGGACCTAGGATATCATACGTGGATATACCTAGGATATCATATACCTAGGACGTGCCCGTACGTGGGTGCCCGTTCCTTGCCAAAAAAAATAAAAATTTGTGTAGGGGTGTGTGTGTGTAAACATCCTAGGGCGTGCCCGTACGTGGGTGCAAAAAAACATGCGTGCAAACAACAACAACAAAAAAAAACTTTGAAACCACGTGGCAGTAACGACCACAGAACCCCCCCCCCCCCCCTCTATTTACATGAAATGGTTTGGTCCATTCGCAACGACCACAGAACCCCCCCCCCCCCCCCCCCCTCTATTTACATGAAATGGTTTGGTCCAAAGCGAACGGCTTGCGGAGTTTGGTAAAGAAATCGCCATAGCTCGGTAACTACTTGTCCGATTAATATGAAACCTTGAAAAGGCACATCCTCGGGTCCCCAGCAATATACCTGGCAAGTTTAAAGTATATCGGACCCGTGGTTGTCGAGAAACAGCGGTCACAGACAAACAAACGTACAAACAAACACACAGAGATTACTGGAATTATAGATAGACTAGGGCATTGCCCGTACTATATCTATATCTAAAATTATATCCCCCCCCTCTATTTACATGAAATGGTTTGGTCCAAAGCGAACGGCTTGCGAGTACGGTGACAATCCCCCCCCTCTATTTACATGCAATGGTTTGGTCCAAAGCGAACGGCTTCCGGAGTTTGGTAAAGAAATCGCCATCGCGTGCACAAACGCGCAGGAAAGCGAATGAATCGCAAATTCGGTTTTATTAGTTTTAAAACATAGTTTAACGCCAACATAGTTTGCAAACGTGAAATAAATGAATACGCTCTCAAATGTGCCATCCGAGGCAGAGTGTGTCCTCCACGTTCGGCACACGCGATCGTTCGCTGCTCTCTGATTGGTTGAATCGTTTTTTGGACATAGCTCGGTAAGTAATTGTCCGATTAATATGAAACCTTGAAAAGGCACATCCTCGGGTCCCCAGCAATATACCTGGCAAGTTAAAAGTATATCGGACCCGTGGTTGTCGAGAAACAGCGGTCACAGACAAACGTACAGACGTACAAACGTACAGACGTACAAACAGAGATTACTGGAATTATAGATAGATGACAGGCCATGCAAATCTATCTATAATTCCAGCAATCTCTGTGTGTGTGTGTGTGTGTGTCTGTGTGTCTGTGTGTGTGTTTGTTTGTTTGTCTGTGACCGCTGTTTCTCGACAACCACGGGTCCGATATACTTTAAACTTGCCAGGTATATTGCTGGGGACCCGAGGATGTGCCTTTTCAAGGTTTCATATTAATCGGACAAGTAGTTACCGAGCTATGTCCAAAAAACGATTCAACCAATCAGAGAGCAGCGAGCTATCACGTGTGCCGAACGTGCCGAACAGACTCTGCCTCGGACGGCACATTTGAGAGCGTATTCATTTATTTCACGTTGGCAAACTATGTTGGCGTTAAACTATGTTTTAAAACTAATTAAAACTAATTTGCGATTCTTTCGCTTTCCTGCGCGTTTGTGCACGCTATGGCGATTTCTTTACCAAACTCCGCAAGCCGTTCGCTTTGGACCAAACCATTTCATGTAAATAGAGGGGGGGGATTGTCACCGTACTCGCAAGCCGTTCGCTTTGAACCAAACCATTTCATGTAAATAGAGGGGGGGGGGATTGTCACCGTACTCGCAAGCCGTTCGCTTTGGACCAAACCATTTCATGTAAATAGAGGGGGGGGATTGTCACCGTACTCGCAAGCCGTTCGCTTTGGACCAAACCATTTCATGTAAATAGAGGGGGGGGGATATAATTTTAGATATATATATAGTACGGGCATGCCCTATCGAGCATTATCGAGCATCGAGTTTTTTGGACATAGCTCGGTAACTACTTGTCCGATTAATATGAAACCTTGAAAAGGCACATCCTCGGGTCCCCAGCAATATACCTGGCAAGTTTAAAGTATATCGGACCCGTGGTTGTCGAGAAACAGCGGTCACAGACAAACAAACAAACACACACACAGACACACAGACACACACACACACACACACAGAGAGATTGCTGGAATTATAGATAGATAGTAAGATGAGCGTTAAATATTCCTCGGATAAGCAAGAGAAAAATAACAAATGAACCGTATTACTGTATCTTACAATCTCTCCGTAATTATCTTCACATTTCCTTGCAATAATTATTGTAATCGTCTTCACGAGTGTTGTTTTTATTGGAGGGAGGGCTCCCTGAGGTACAGTATTACACTCGCCCCCTCCGGATTTGTGGAGGATAAAATGCGGTGCTAATAAATAGTATGCGATTGTATCGTTGGAGTTTAAATTATCATTTATTTCGCATGTATTTCCATGAAACACGTCTGCGTGAGACCCGTCGTACGTCTGAAAGCGTAAAGCACGTTTTTATGCAGTACATGGTAGTCTTTGGGTATAGAGCGCTGCAGTATCTACCTCAAATTTATTCCGGATCGGTGAAAACGTTACTGACGTCTTGAGCTGATGTGTAAAGCGATTTGTAGGTATATAATCCAATATAAACGCTTTTTACAAACATTTATTTCCTCATTTCCATTTTACAGTATGTGGCTAGAAATTGTTTTCTGGAATGAGAGGGTATAAACAACAACAACAACAGTTTCCGGCCGTTCTGGATTTCCTGTCTTGTAATCGGCGAGTGAGTGAATCGTTTTAGCCGTCATGGGGAGCAAGATCTCGGAAATGTTTCCTTCCATACCTATGCATATGGTAAGGGGAAGTTTTGTGCACCTTTCATTCCCATATCAACATGGATGTGATGCTCGTTTGTGTTTTTCGTCACCTCGACCATGATGCGGATTGGCTCACTTATTGATTTTTCCGATGATGCTAATCCATGCTACGTTGCGCCATCGTTGTTTTTATTAATTACCCTCAAATATGTTAACCCAATTATATACGTTGCTACCATGGAAGGCTGGTTTTTGTTTTTTGTCCCACAATTTTTGTCCATTTACTTCTCCATGGACACCTTGTACTGTTCTTATATCCCGTCTTGGACACGGCGAAGTCCTAGATTGACCATTTGCTACCTCCGTCACCAAAGGTGGATGTTGGTTATGTTTTCACCTCTGTCTTTGTCCATTTGTCTGTCCGTTTGTGAACAAAATATCTCAAGTTGTGGACGGAATCAGACGAAATTTGGCAGAGATCTAGCGTATGTGACGAGGACGAAATGATTAGATTTTGGTGAAGATCTGAATATGGATTCGGATATGAGAATTATTAAATTTTTAAGTGATTCTTCACCATTGGGTGATGGGGCCAAAAACGATACATAGCAGGATATCTCAAAAAGTTGTGGATGGATTTGGACGAAACTTGTGTGTGTGTGTGTGTGTGTGTGTGTGTGTGTGTGTGTGTGTGTGTGTGTGTGTGTGTGTGTGTGTGTGTGTGTGTGTGTGTGTGTGTGTGTGTGTGTGTGTGTGTGTGTGTGTGTGTGTGTGTGTGTGTGTGTGTGTGTGTGTGTGTCAAGGAAGAATGGATCAATTTTTATGAAGATCCGGAACCAGCTAGTAGAATTTTAAAAGTGATTCTTCACCATTGCTTTTATGGAGGGGAAATATGACCAACCAAGTGGAGGTTTTAGTTCTAATTTTGTTTTTATTTCTCTTCAATCTTGGCAGATGTTTAACATTTATCTGTGCTGAAAGCTGCAAATACAGTCACATGTTCCTGCTCTATATACTAGTACCGACTGCAAAGCCGCAATGAGCCGGCGAAGCCAAAGCCTCTTGCCACTATTTTACCCATCACTGTGGCATCAGTAGGTTAGGTAGTTGGTAGTAGGTAGGTGTAGTAGGTACCGTTCAAAATGACACCATTTGCATTCTGGATGAGATTAAAATTGATAAAATTTACTTCTTGATTAATTCGGTGAATTCCGTCTCAGCTTCGGATATTTCCGGCCGTGAAAAACTATCCCCTACGGCCGCGAGATTTCTAAAAAATAATTCTTCGTCAATTTTAGAATATTTGATGCCGTTTTCACCCACCGAAACGCGTAAGAAGCTTTTTTGAAATATTTTCCAAATGCTCGAATCTCATTGGTTCCGGTGTTTGGTGACGATTTTCGTTGAAGATAACGAGGTTGGTTTTAAAGTATTTTAATTATTTTAATTACGTACACATTAGAGGTGCATCAGATTGTGAATCAAACAAAGACGGGTGAAACAAACTCCTATTGAACTTTTTCGCAATTGTTTTATGCAAACTTCTGCATCCGGTCGATGGCGGCCTCCATCGAGTGATTTGGTTTCTGAAATATTTTTTCAAATGCTCGAATCTCATTGGTTCTGGTGTTTGGTGACGATTTTGGTTGAAGATAACCAGGGCCCGTGTGGGCCCGGGGAATGAGGTTGGTCCTAAAGTATTTTAATTACAAATTAGAGGTGCATAAGATTGTGAATCAAACAAAGACGGGTGAAACAAACTCCTATTGAACGTTTTTCAATTTGTTATGCATACTTCCGCATCTGCAAGATGGCGGCCTCCATTGAGCGATTTGGTGCGTCACAGCTTCGGAATTCTCAAGCCAAGGGATCCAGCATAATCTGGTTTTCAACATAATACGTACGCGTTTATTCACAACATCGGCTTCGCCGGCTACTACATAGCTTCTAAAAATGGTGGTGGTGGTTTGTATGCAGCCTGTGGTGGATGTGCCGCTAATGCAGCCCCCCCCCCCCCCCCCCCCATTACCAGTAAGCTGGGGCGATTGTTACCTTTCCCGCGTTAAATTCCGCAATTTTCGAAAATTATATGAAAACGTACAATTTTAAAACAACATATATTTCACAACAAAACATGATAATGCTTATTTTTAAACAGTTTTACATGATTGCAAACAGTTTTAAATGATTTTAAACGTTATAGTAATGCGTGATCCAATACAAAATATTTCCAAACTGATTTTCTTGATGCTGTTTTCGCCACATAAGTTCCTGCAGGTATGACTGAAATAAGCCATCAGAAGTGCCATGCATGTTCCGGAATTTGGCCTTGACATTCGCCCATGAACCTTCCACCTGGTTTGTGTGCAGCGCTGGATCATTTGGATCGACGAAATGCAAACAATGGTTAACAGTCTCGTGATTTGGCAGCTGGTTGTAACTAGCCCATTGATCAGTCAGTATTCACGTCCCTGGCAAAACATGCTGCTGGATCAAAGGTATCAGGGTTGCTGCAAATCTGTCGTTGACAGGTATCATCACACAGCAGTCACTTTCACGCTCAACCATGCCAAAGGACCCAGTGACCCTCATGATACATCCCACTGTGGTACTTTCGATGCATAAACTTACTCTCATCTATTTCCACGGTTCTATTCGTTCCACTCAATTGAACAGGATGATCAATGACATATTGAGCATGTATGTCACGAATGAAATTCTGCCAGTCTACAATAACCCTCTGACGCCAGTCTCTCGAACTGCATGATGCTGCTTCTTGATGTCAATTGACCACCAATAGATGATGTCCAGCACCTGAGTTAATGTCAGATGCGATCCCACGAAGAAGGACCCGACCCTCAGGTTCCTGTGTCTTCTACATCGATGACCAGGCAAAACCGTCAACGTAATCACGGCCTCCTCTATGTTGAAATGACAATGGTAGATTGCAGTTCGCACAGTCTAAGCAGTTTGCGATGAGATGATGTTTAGCCAACTGATACAGTCCAAGTTGTCAGAAGTCTGAGCCGTTGATTGTCGCATTGTAAAGTCGAGTTGAAACAGTATTTGTATCAACTTGTGCAGCAACTATGCATATAGGTGCAGCAGGTCTACCACGTCGCACAGCCATTAGGGTGGAAATCGGATGCGAAATTTGAAAACATAACCAATAAAATATTACGAAAATATAATTTTCGAAAATTGCGGAATTTAACGCGGGAAAGGTAACAATCGCCTAAGCTGGTATTCATTTCACCGACCTCGGAAGGAGTCCACCCACCTGGTGTTAATTCAACGAAACGGCACGGGCTCTAACTCGGGACCTTAATATCTCAAGCCAGCCACCTTCTTGTCCAAACGATTTTGTACCTTGTGTTGTGCATCTGGGGGACACATTGCGCCATGTTTAGCTGACCCAAAACTAAACACTAAGCATTCTTTTCTTTATGCGTGTTCTGCCCAAAAGCAGTTTCAGTGCTGTCAAAGCATAGCCATTTAAGGTTTCCATTATTTGCCGTTGTCTTCCCATTGGTAGTCATCGTGGGAATTTACAAATTTGGCCAGGGTGCTGGTGATAGTTCACCTCCGCTTTGCGAAGGACTTTAACGTTCACAAACTAATGTTGGCAGACGGGACTCCCAGTTTAGCGTCCATCCGAGGGACAGCACACACTGATGAATCATCCTCCCCGTAAAACACCAGGATGACCGTTTATAGCTAGTTTGAGAGTCGAACCCAGGCTAGAGAGCTTGGAGGCGAGTGCGAGTACCTCTAGGCTGTCCTGCCAGCCATACTATAAACAGTACCATCATGGGTTGGTGACTCTACAATGGGCCTTTTTGTTGTGCAGAAACAACCAGTGTGCTTGAATTTATACATTCCGTACCTTGCTTGGAATCCGGGTATCACACCTGGGATGGCTGGGATTTGAGCTCCAAATACAAAACGCACTGTAAACATTATTTTCATAGTTTTTGAAATATGGTACAATCCTCTCTCTCTCGCTCTTTCTTTCTCTGAAAGGACCATCTGGCGAACCCTCCCATCTCTTTCCTTAAAAATCATCTTGAAGATGTTCAGCCACTCAAAACTTTGGGCCTTAATATCAGCCATGATCTTTCTCGGGCAAACCACACATCTAAGTTGGCCTCCAAAGACAATAACCGACTGAGCATCCTCCGTTGTCCAAAGTCCTTTCTTGGCAAACCTGAGCTCATATCCACCTACAAGTCCTTCATCCACAATGTGATGGAGTACTGCTCTCCATCCTGGGCTGGGGCTTCTGCCTCACACCTCAGCTCGACGCCGAGTAAACCAAGGCCTTCAAAATCATTGGAATCTCCCACAATGACGCTGAATCTATGGGCCAATCACTTTCCCATTGCAAACAGGTCAGTGGTCTCTCTGTCTCTACTGCCTCCTTTCTGGTCTTGCACCCTCTGCTATACTCCCACCCCCCTCCTCTGCCCCATCCCCCAGGTTTCTGCAGTGCACACACTGTCCACCTGCAACCCCCTTCTGGTTAAACTCCCAAAATCCAGAATCACTGCTCACCTTTACTCATTCGCTCCTCTTGTTTCCCACTGGTGGAACCAACTTTCACTTTCTCTTCAATCTCATTGTTCCCTCCAGTTTTTCAAGACAGCTGTTCATGACCATCTCAGATCATTCCCCATCCAAAACGATGATCTTTTCTACCTCAGTTAAACCACCCACCAAACACACCTTTCCAAATTTCCAGTTTTTATTTCCTTAGAGTTTGCTTCCTTCATGGTTTTCACGTCCTGAACGTCTTGGAAAAATAAGGAAGCAAATTTAATGTACTGTAAAGTTCTGGAAAACTTGTCCAAGTCCTTGAAACTGGAAAATCAAGAGAATTGCGCAAATATAAATAATGTGTCGTGTCACAAGTTGATTGTTAATTCCGCCACTTTGAGAACGTTGCCAATTTAAGCTTCCCCACAGAACAGCCAAAATGATTTCTCACACAGAATGCATAAATTATACAAGTGTTTACTGAAACTTCTCAACCCCCTCCCCCCCCACCTCCCCTAATTAAGCAGGAAGTAACTACTTGGCACGCACTGCCGATTGTAAAGGGAAAGGAAGAGAATTTGAAGAATGTCAAAGCTTTGCAATATTAATTGCCTGTGGCTGAGTCACTCAGTCATGTAGGCTACTGGGATTGGCTCATGAAGGAGTCTGTTCACAAGGCCAGATGCAGGATCTGTCAGAAGACATTTGATATCTGGAATTTGGGGGAAAGCGCACTTCGGAGTCCCACGAGAGCTGCCAAGCATCACATATGATTGCAAATGATTGGTCCAACTCCTTTCTGTGTTACGGACTTTTTTGGCTCCTGGACAGGTATTTATACTGTCACATTGAAGGGGGGAGGGGATCCATAGGTTGTCGTAAGAATGTCTTGGTCCGTGTGATCGCGTAGGTTAGATTCCCCTTGTATCAGTTATTTGTTTAGAGGTAATTATCCTCGTCAGAGGAGAGGGTATTTGTAACGTGCTCCTCCCCAAACCCCGGTCACGGTGTACCTCCGAGCCCCGAGAGGAGTCACGGCAGAAAGATGTGTTATTCTGTATGTCAAAGATCAACCACACCAATTGTTACCAACAAACAAATATTGTATTAAGATCACACAAGAATAACAGTACAACAACAATAGTAATCAATTGTACAACCAATATATATTTCCTGTGATGGTACCATCAGGTTCGTACAATATAACTCACTGTGCTCCAAGTGAGCGAAAAGAAGAACATTCCCCAATGTCTCTATTCCGGCATCAAGCCAAAGTCGATCCGCTCCAGTGATCGTCAGAACGATGTCCAATCAAGACCAGAATCCCGTTTGGATGACAGTCAGTCACGCGGCCAAAGCTGCGCAAAGGCGCCCTCAAGGCGACCGGGAAATCACACCCTCGGGTATGGACGTTCCACGGCTCCAACTCGGCGAACCGCAGATTTCTCACTCAAAAGTTGCACACACACACCAGATTAACGTCTGAATGCGGTGAAAATGGTTGAAGCGAAGTGAAAAACCTTGAGCGAAACGCAAATCCTGCGCGAGTCAAAATGGCCGACGGCCCGTTCTCGTGGCGTAACGGCACTCCGATGATTCTCGTCGGAATCAACCGCAAAACCTGTCACGCAGGTTTATCTGTCATAGCGATAACAACTCTGTCGCAGGAATCCCTTTCCCGGGAAACCCATAGTTCACTCGTGACCCTCGTTCGCAAACGTTCGCTCAGGACCTTGAAGCAGCTCGGCTTCTTGTCCGACTCACTCGCTCCGCCTTCTCTTCCTCTTCCTCTTCGTCGTCATCTGGTTCCGGTTTCATTTAAAACATTAACTTTTTTACCTTTTGAAAATAGTAATCTATACTTCCCTTAAACGACAACAATAAATAGTACATGGAATCAAAAATGTTTACAGTGGATGAAAACCACAACAACGGAAGTGACGAATCCGTAACAGTATTGCATTTGAGTCCGTTTGTTACTTGCCGGAAAAGATTCCGGCAAGTATGTTGGTTGGTTTGTCTGTCTGTCTGTGCGCAGTACTATGTCTACATCATTGCACATAGCATCGCCATACTTTACACACATATTTGCCTTGCCCTGGAATAGACTGTGCCCGATTTTTAACTCTCTAGGCCCAAGGTCAAGCTCAATGTCACCCAAAACGTGAAATCAGGGTGGTCGAGTTTTCATTTAAAATATATTTCAAACCACTATAACTCAAAGTACAAGAGA
Organism: Myxine glutinosa; assembly: GCF_964187855.1. Taxonomy (NCBI): domain Eukaryota; kingdom Metazoa; phylum Chordata; class Myxini; order Myxiniformes; family Myxinidae; genus Myxine; species Myxine glutinosa. The sequence goes on along the minus strand of NC_136264.1, from coordinate 75,156,248 downwards.
TATGCATACACTTACTGTTATTGACATATATGAAGTCACATATGACATTTCATTTGGCACCATGACCTTTGACCTTGGAAGTTCAAACTCAAGGTCAAAAATTGTTTTTTTTACTAATAACTCTGTCAAACATTATCCGATTCCCTTCTACCCAACACCCCTGAAAAAAAAAAGTACATTCCGGCAAGTCCTCAGTCTCTGACCAATTTCTAGTTTGTCTGTTTGTCCGCACAGAATAAATATGATTTTCTCTGCAACCGTTGGTCCGATTGACTGGAAATTTTCACCATAGGTGCAACTCCACCTGTATAATTTTTTTAATGATAATTATGACATCATAGGTCACGTGGTTCGGCCGCCATCTTGGAAAAATCGAAAACTTTGCACCTCTATATCTCGGAAAGCGCTGAATAGAAAAAATTGAGATAAGGCTCATTGTAAAGAACTCTCCATGGGGAATAAAATATGTTAACGATCATGTCATAGGTGCCTCCATTATGACATCATAATTCAACAAGTACAAAACTTCATCTGATCAAGATGAAATTTCTTGAGCATAATCTAGGAATAAATTAGTTTAGAAAATAAATAATGATGACGTCATCTGTCACGTGGTTCGGACGCCATATTTGTTTTAACACAACAGCCTTAAAAACAACTGAAAATACATCCTGGCGAGGGTTTGCAATCTCTGATTGCTCTTTTTCTTGTTTGTATTGTAAAACCTGCACTGAGGAGGAAGTGAGCATCCATTATAAAGCATATAGGGTAAGATTATTGTGTAAAACCTATTGTTTTCATGTGAGGTCAGGTGAGAACTTGTGGCATTTAAGACTTGGGCACACGAGAAAATGCTTCATGCCATGAATATCGCAAACTATAACTGTATGGACAGTGGACCACCGTCCATGGCGGCAGAATGGGCTATAGAGGCCTGGAGAGGGGCAAAATACATTGTTTTTATTAGGGCCATCCCACAGGGTGGTATGGCCCGGTAGATGGCACACGCACAGAAGCTTCATGCAATGATTGTACCTGCCGCCCACAATGGCGGTCCCAGTGTTGACAAGGGAAGTGACCATGCTTGAAAGATTAGTTAGAGCTGGACCTTGGATTTGAGAGGTGAAAGAAGTCTCTCTTTCTACTTGGCCGCCATTACCTCGTCTCCAGACCTCATCGCTACTCGTCGCCGTTCATTACCTCGAGCCACACTAGCTCTGTGCTGGCGACATGCTTGCCACCAGTTTCGTGCCTCAAGCTGTCGCCTGCCTTTATATCCATGTATGAATCTGGTATTTCAGCTCCATAAGGGGGTTAGGTTTATTTAGTTCCATTGTACATACTGTTACGTTTGTGGGGGTAAACAAACAAATACCTTAGGAAAGTTAGACTCGTGTCGGGTTAGAATGCTCCGTATGCCGCGAAGAAGCCATCTCTATGTACGTAAGTAGGCCGTCTGTCCGGGTAAGAGTGTTTGCATGTCGCCATAAGGGGCGTGGCTTTGTGCTAATTAATCATAGGGTCTGTTAGGTTAAATTCCCCTGTATGTGCTTGCCTCTTGTGATCTTCCCTCCATCTGTATTACCATTAAAAAGCCCACCAAACAACAACTATAACAAAAGACTCATTCGCTCACAGCGCCGCCAGGGCGGACAAAAACAGCATTTGCCGATCGGCAAGGGAACGACGTCATCCAAACATTCCCAAACGACGACTAGACAACGACTCGTTACGAGGAGGCCACGCCCCGAGCTTCGTGACTGGTTAAGAAGCCATGGAGTGATGAACAGAGCTTGGTGATTGGACAGAGTGTAACGTCAGCGGTCGAACATTCGAGAGCTGGGAGAGGAAAAGGACGCCGTCTCGCCATCTTGGTATCTTTTTGTTCTGGCGTTCGTTGGAGGCGGTCACATTTCTCTGGTGTGTTGGCTTTCAAGAGAATGGCTGTGTTTGCCTTTTTCTCTTTGTTCTGGCTTGGTCGTGGGTGGTGGCGCATCTTTGGCTCGGGTGCGCTTGTGGGAAGAGATTGAGCAAGAGAGGTTCAGGGCAGTCGGAATCGCGAGAAGTACCTCACGTCGAGGGAGCGCGACTCCGCACCACTTTGTGCGCTTCCCGCACGGTGGTTTGGAGGCGCCGAATGTAGTGAACTTAAACACTGTTTTGGTCCTACGAGGGGGTTTTGAACCCCCCCCCCCCCCCCGGCTCAGTCAGTCCGTGCTAATGGCCTGTGTCTTGGAAAGCCCCTGGTCTGGTCTTCCATGATTATGTCAACCATGTCCGTATCTATCTTGTCCACCACGTGTGTCCCTCTACCCCTCGTTCTTACCCACATCCCTTATTTGTTGAAGTCTCCCTCGATTTTATCCCTCAACCCTGCTGTTGATGTGTTCCTCCCCGCTGTCTACTGTTCCTTCCGGTTTGTTATGTCCTGATCAATTCTGTATTCTAGCTCTTCCATGAGCTTTTCATCATAGTCAGGTTCACTATGTTAACAAATATAATTTCTTTCAAAATTTTGGGATTAGCAAACCTGTACATTTTTGGAATCTTCAGAGCATGGAGAATCTGAAAATCAATGTTGGCATTTGCACAGACACCTGCATGGCCGCCATTTTGGATTTTGAAAATGGCCGCCATAAAATACATGTTTTGCGCGATCTCGGCTTCTAGTCAACCTAGAGACTTAATTAAATATGCTAATCCTATGTTTTCTGGGTCAAGGAATCCAATAAAGGCCTCAAAATAGTGCTCAGGATTATAGAAAAGCAACAAACAAAGGTAATTGAAAACCATTGTCTTTATATTTGTGATATAACTGTATTACATAATACATGATATTGCAAGTCCTTTGAAGTTATAGGTTGTTATAGGAAGTTATAGGTAGTATCAGATTGAACTATAAGTCCTATACACAGGATCTACGAGGTCTATACCGTTCAGGAATATGCTTTTACAGATCTTCATCACTGTCCTGAGTGTCATTTTCGCAAAGGTGTCTACGCAAATGTAAACATTAATTTTTGGATTCCTCATGCTCTGAATATTCCAAAAATGTATAGTTTTGCTAATCTACCAAAATTTTGAACGAAAAAACATAGTGAACCTGACTATCATCTCAAAATCAAAGTGAGCTGTTGATTGATTTATTATTGCCAGCATAATGATATGTATTAATTGATAATAACGTGTATTGTATTGATCATATAATTTATGATGGTTTCCTCACTGTTGTTTTCTAGGACTATCGTGGGCAGAGGTTGGCTGAGCAGATTTTCCAGGTCGTCATCATAACATTTGCGGTAAAATCCACTTTCTCATGTGCTGTCCTAAAGTTCTTTTCCCTAATTTATTTAGAGGTAACGGTATCAATAGTCATGTTCGTTACTTGTTTTGTAACCCCCTAACTACCCTCCCAAGGGATATGATGAACAATTTCAATATAAACAAAGTTTCTTATACCAAATTCCATGGTCTAACAATTGAGGATAAATTATCGTGGAAAACCCAAACTGGGAACTTGTGCAAGATTGTTTCATGAAATGTTTATGTTAATAAGAAAATGAAAATCTATTTTTCTTCATCTGTGTTATTACCTCCGCCACCAAAGGTGGATGGAGGTTATGGTTTCACCCCTGTCTGTCTGTTTGTTTGTGAACAAAATATCTCAAAAAGTTGTGGATGGATTCGGACGAAATTTGGCAGAGATGTAGCGTATGTGACGAGGGCGAAATTATTAGATTTTGGTGAAGATCCGGATACTATAATTTTTTAAGTGATTCTTCACCATTGGGAGATCGGGCCAAAAACGATACATAGCAGGATATCTCAAAGTTGTGTACGGATTTGGACGAAACATGGTGGACAGGTTGGGTGTCTGATAAGGACAAAGAGATTTCATTTTGGTGAAGATCTGAATATGGGTTCGGATATGAGAATTATTTAATTTTTGAAGTGATTCTTCACCATTGGGAGATAGGGCCAAAAACGATACATAGCAGGATATCTGAAAAAGTTATGGATGGATTTGGACGAAGCTTGTTGGACAGGTTGTTTGTGTGACGAGGAAGAATCGATTCGATTTTGGTGAAGATCTTAATATGGATTCGGATATGAGAATTATTTGATTTTTTAAGTGATTCTTCACCATTGAGTGATATAGCCAACCAGGCGGAGGTATCCTATCTACTGACTGCCATTCTAGTTCGTAATATATTTGCATGTTAATTTCACCTTATTACTTCCGCCACCGATGGTGGACGGACATTATGTTTTCACCCTTGTCTGTCCATTTGTCTGTGAACAGGATATCGGATTCGGACAAAATTTGGTGGATAGGTTAGGTTTGTGACGAGAACAAATCTCTTAGATTTTGGTGAAGATCCGAATGCGATAATTTTTACGTGATTCTTCACCATTGAGAGATTGGGCCAAAAAAGAATATATAGTATTATATTTCAAAAAGTTGTGGACAAGGTGTGACAAAACTTGGTGGATGAGTTGGATAGGCGACAAGAACAAGCCAATTTGATTTAGGTTCAGGTCAAAACGTAAATATTTCAACCTAGCGGAGGTATGTACTCTACCGAGTGCTCTTTTCGTCAGCGTGGGCGACGGGATTTTGCAATCTCTTCTGAGATGGTGTCTGTTCACGCCGTAACTTTTTATCATTTGAACTTTTATCAAATTTTCAACAAAGTCTTCTTAGGAGAAGACAAATTAATAATTTTGTCAAAGGTCAGTGTCACATGAAATCATCATTTTTCATCCAATTGACTTGAAATTTCGATTTACCATTTCAGCAGTCTTCAAATTTTCAAAAAAGCTTTATTATTATTATTTTTTTTTTCTATACAAGATCGAGGCTCGTGAAAGAGCTAACATTAATCACACAAAAAGTCAAACCGACACATAAAACACAAAAAATTAGGGGAGCGGCAGACAAGATGGGGAGAGAGGGGGAAGGACACAAACACAACATTTGAGAGCAGGGACATCAGGAGAAATGTGGGGGGGGGGGGGAGGCGGGAGAGGTATAAAACATATGAACACTGCAAGGACTTCCAGGAAAGAAGTTGGAAATTCAAAAAAGTGTATCTGGGGTGAATTAGCGGGGGTAGAAAAGTTCAAGGTTTTGGATGGGGGAAGATAAGAGATGGTGGTGAACAGCTGTTTTAAAGACCTGGAGGGAGGAGTGGGATTGAAGGGAGTGGGGGAGTTTGTTCCAGAGGCGGGAGAAAAGGGGAATGAAAGAGTGAAGGTGAGCAGAGAGCCGAGATTTTGTCAGTTTAACCATAAGAGGGTTGCAGGCACATCTTGTGCGACCTGAAGGAATATTGGGGGGACAGAGCACAGAGAGAGCTGGGGGAGCAAGGCCGGAGAGGAGTCGGTAGAAGACAAAGACCACCAACCTGCCTGCGGTGAGTGAGTGAAAGGCCCTCTGAGTTAGCTTCATCGCAGGAGATTCCAATGATTCTGAAAGCTTTGGTTTCAACAGCGTGAAGCCGAGCTAGGTGTGAGGCAGGAGCACCGGCCCAGAGGGAGGAACAGTATTCCATTGAGCTGTGGATGAAAGCCTTGTATGTGGTGAGTAGCTCAGGTGTGCCAAGGAAGGACTTCGCACGACGGAGGATGCCCAGTCGGCGACTGGCTTTGAAGGCCAGATTGGAAATGTGGTTTTCCCAAGAAAGATCATGGCAGATAGTGAGACCCAAAAGCTTGAGCGACAGAACTTCTTGGAGAGGATTGTTGAGAAAGTAGATGGGAGGGTTTTCCAGTCGGTCCTTTCGGAGAGACATTGTATGGGAATATGGAGAAGGCAAATTAATAATTTGTTAAAAAGGTCAAAGGTCAGCATCACATAAAATCGTCAATTTCCATCCGATTGATATGAAATTAAGAATTTCCATATTGGGTCACAGAATTGGTTCACCAATCAAAAGCCAGAAGGCGATTTTTGTTTTGGATGAAAAGGTCAAGGTTGCATAAAATTATCAATTTTCATTGTTTTTTTTTTTTTTACCTCCACCACCAAAGGTGGATGGAGGTTATGTTTTCACCCCTGTCTGTCTGTCCGTTTGTGAACAAGATATCTCAAAATGTTGTGGACGGATTCGGACGAAATCTGGCAGAGATGAAGCATATGTGACGAGGACAAAATGATTAGATTTTTGGTGAAGATCCGGATTCGGATCCGGCTACTAGAATTTTTTAAAGTGATTCTTCACCATTGGGAGATAGGGCCAAAAACGATACATAGCAGGATATCTCAAAAAGTTGTGGACGGATTTGGACGAAACTTGGTAGACCGGTTCGGTGTGTGACAAGGACGATTCGATTCCATTTTGGTGAAGATCTGAATGTGGATTCGGATATGAGAGTTGTTTAATTTTTTGAGTGATTCTTCACCATTGGGAGATAGGGCCAAAAACGATACATAGCAGGATATCTCAAAGAGTTATGGATGGATTTGGACGAAACTTGTTGGACAGGTTGTGTGTGTGACAAGGAAGAATCGATTCCATTTTGGTGAAGATCCGGATCCGGATCTAGCTAGTAGAATTTTTAAAGTGATTCTTCACCATTGAGTGATATGGCCAAAAACGAGGGGTAGACCAGGGTATGAAAGACTGGACCTATGGTGACTCCTCTGATTGATTTTGATTAAATGTGATTCTGTGTTGTGATTTTCTGGTCTTCTCTGATACAAAACGTAAACTGTTCACCAGGTGGAGGTATGTACAGTCACGTGAAAAAGTAAGTACACCCCATGTAAAGTTTTGACTTTTTCAACATATTTCAACCTACAGCTATTTGATCTTCATTTCAACAATATTGAGAGATAAAGGTGATATAATATAACAAATATCATGAAACATTTACATTTTGTAGTCCATTGTATAATTTAAACAAACATAAATGCAAATTTCGCATGTGGAAAAAGTAATTACACCCCTGGCTCTAATAGGTGGTATTGCCCCCTTTGGCAGAAACAACCTCAAGTAGGCGTTTCTTATAACTGTCTACCAGTCTCTGACATCGACTGGGAGAAATTTTTGCCCACTCCTCCATGCAGAATCCTTTCAGCTGTGCGATGTTTGAGGGGTTTCTTGCATGCACAGCTCGTTTCAAATCCCCCCACAACATCTCGATGGGATTTAGATCCGGGCTTTGACTTGGCCATTCCAGAACCCTCCATTTCTTTCTTTTCAGCCATTCCTTGGTGGATTTACTGGTATGTTTATGGTCATTGTCATGTTGCAAGGTCCACCTTCGGTTGAGCTTCAACTTTCCAACAGATGGCCTCACATTATCCTCAAGCACCCTCTGGTACAATGAAGAATTCATAGTGGATTCTATGATGGTGAGCTGCCCAACCATAATATTTCCACCACCATGCTTTACAGTTGGTATCAGGTTTTTGTAGTCAAATGCTGTCTTTGGTTTTCACCAAACATGTCTTCTGGTACTGTAGCCAAATAGCTCTACCTTTGACATCTGTTCAGAGCACATTGTTCCAGAAGTGCTGGTCTTTGCCTCGGTGTTCATTGGCAAACTTTAGTTTTGCCCTGATGTTCTTTCTGGACAGCAAAGGTTTCCTCCTGACACACCTCCTGACATGTGCTTTGTGCAGGAAGGGTGTCGGAGTGAACTCAATTCAATGTACAATGTGCGCTGAGTGGGTTCATCAAAAATGTAGTGGTTTGAGAGGGTCATTAACCAGTGTGGTAGCTACATTCTAGTGTAAGGTGTGCACAGAGGGAGCTGCAGATGGAGGAAATGTTGAGTTGGATCTTGGAGACGGCATGAAGCTGGAAGGTGTGAAAACATTTTGTTACCTAGGAGACATGCTGAATGGAGAAGGTGGATCAGACTCGGCAACGGTTGCTAGAGTGAGATGTGCATGGAAGAAGTTTCGGGAACTGAGTGGCGTGCTGACGAGGAGGCGAGTGTCGTTGAAGCTGAAGGGAAAGGTGTATGCTGCATGTGTGAAGTGTTATGATTTATGGGAGCGAGACATGGGTAATGAACGTAGAGCAGCAACGAAGGCTGGAAAGGGTGGAAATGCGAATGGTTCGGTGGATGTGTGGAGTATCGTTGAGAGAGAGGAAGACAAATGATGAATTGCGAAAGATGATGGGAATAGAGCCTGTGATGGATGCTGTGAAGAGAAACAGTTTGAGATGGTTTGGTCATGTGTTGAGGAAGGATGAAAGTGACTGGTTGAGAAGAGTGATGGAAATGAATGTGGAAGGAAGTAGAGGACGGGGAAGACCGAGAAAGACTTGGCTAAAGATGGTCGAAGAAGAAATGCGGGCAAGGGGGTTGACAAGGGGAGATGCAGGAAATAGGGCAAAATGGAGAAGATTGTCATGGGGACCGCAGGGCTAACCCCCGCTCTTGCAGGGAAAATGGCCTTTAAAATGCCTGTTGTTGTTGTTGTTGTTGTTGTTGTTGTACACCTCCCATGTAGATCAAATTTGTGCAGCCTCTTTCTAATGGTAGACACGTGCACTTTGACATCAACAGTGGCAAGAGCTACCTGTAGGTCCCGTGATGACATTCTGGGGTTCTTCGAGACTTCTTTCAGCATCTTGCGGTCTGCTCTCGGGCTGAACTTGCTGGGGCGGCCTGGCTTGAACAAGTTGGCAGTTGTTTGGAATCTTCTCCACTTGTAGATGATCTTCCGGACAGTCGAATGATTGATTTCCAATTGTTTGGAGATCTTTTTAAATTCCTTCCCAGACTCGTAGGCATCTATAACCTTCTTTATGAATGCCTCAGAGAGCTCTTTTGATCTAGGCATGGTGACGCCGCACACTTCAACACAAAGAGCAAACCAAACGAAATGTCTGAGGTTTAAATAATACAGGTTCCTCCTAGATCCTCTCAAACGATGTTCTAATCATTTGCACCTGAGCTGGTACACCTCATTCTAATTTTCGGTATTTGAAGTAGTGATAAATGTACGGGTTGTTACGGGGTCCTCCCCTATCCCCCCGGTCTCGGTAAACCTCCGAACCCCGAGAGGGTCCCCGGCAGAAAGATATGTTATCCTTGGTTGAAATCAATCAAATCAATAATGAAACCACACCAAGGGTTATGAACAAACAGTAATATATTATAAATCACACCGGAATCATGACACAAATAATAATAGCAATTCGCCCTACAATCACTATTTTAAGATGGTACCACCTTATCTAGTCCTTTAACCCAAACTCACAGCACTCCCCCAATGTCTCTGTACCCCTCCAAGGCGAAGTCGATTCGCTCCAGCATCGTTGGATCAATGTCTGATCACAATCAATTGAGGCGTGGACGATCGAAGCAACCCAGAGGTCACGTGGTCCAACACCCAGCACAATAGCGGTGGAATGGGAAACCTCCCAAAGACGCGCTCCGACGTACACGTTTGCGGTTCAATCAGCGAGTCTCCTAATGCTAAAAAGCCACTTTCTTACACAGCCGTCCCCGGCAACCCACCGGGGAATAATGCCCAGCCGACGTGGCAAAAACCTTTTCACTGAAGGTAGCGCACCTGGCGAAATGGCAGACGGCTTTCACTCGAGCCGGGCTTCCAGGCAAGGACACTCCGGACCCTCAATGCAGATACCCGACTACCCAGGCTCCACAGCACTCCGGCGATGTCACCTATCGCACAAACTTCCTTTCAAGGACTCAAAGTTCACTCGCACTGCCCACTCGACCACTCGGTACGGAGCTTCAACCAATATCGTCTTTTTCCACGCCTCTTCCTCCTCGCTCCCTTTCTCTTCCGGGTCACGCTCCGGATTTCTGGACACATTTTACCAGGAGTGCTTTTAAACCTTTTAACCACAATAACCCTTACTGAGAACCAACAATAATAATAATCCCAACAATAATTAGGGCCGAATCCATAACAGTGTACTTACTTTTTCCACATGTGAAATTTGCATTTATTTTTATTTTGCATATAATTATTTGCATTTGCATATAATTTATTTAAATTATACAATGGACTACAAAATGTGAATGTTTCATGATATTTGTTATATTATATCACCTTTATCTATCAATATTGTTGAAATGAAGATCAAATAGCTGTATGTTGAAATGTGTTGAAAAAGTCAAAACTTTACATGGGGTGTACTTACTTTTTCACGTGACTGTATGCTCTCTACTGAGTGCCGTTCTAGTTGAAAGTTGTTTTCATCATGTTTAACATATGGAAGAAGAAGACATCCAAATACAAAGCGAACGTAGATGGGATATGCCTTTTCAGATGCTTTCTTGTTCATATTGTGATTGTTTGCCTTCCTGACAGTGAATCTATAATAAGTAAAATATTTGAAATTTATGGCACCAGTTTTGTATAAATGAAAGTTTCATCAAGAAAAACTTGTGAATACGGTATTTAACTCACCTTGTGAAGCATGGTTTGATGCAGCTTGTGTGGTGTATTTTGTGCAGGTGATTGGTTTCTTTTGGGGTTACGCAGTGGAGCATTTTGGACAGACTATGTACGTTGTACTTGCTGGATTCCTGCTCTCATGTTTGGTTAGTCACTTCACATCACTTGCACCAGCCTACAAGACTCTTCCTTATTGCTGTTAATAATACAACCAACATGTTCAACGTCGATTTTCTTTTGGTTCACAACCATTGTATCTGCATATTATACTATCTTAAATTCAATCGTTCCTTGTACTGCAAATTGGACTTCAAGTTGCCATTGTGACAATTCTTCTAATTTCCTCCTCCGCAGCTCACACTACCCCCATGGGGGTTCTACAGACGAAATCCATTGCCATGGCGAGCAGCTCGGAAGGTCCAGGAAGGTTCGCGTGTTGCAGATGGGGGCAAAAGAAAAGGGAAATGATGTCCAGTTCTAACATGCAGATCCATGAATGAAAGAAAAACAACTTGTAAAACTAATTTTGCTCAGTGGCCCATGCTGTTTCCCATTATCTCCTGTCTTCATTTTTGTCAATTGTACCCAATAATGCAGAAATAGCTTCACTCAGTTCATTCTCTCCCTCAACCCCCATAAAAACAAGTAATATTGTGCTTTAGTACCTCGATGGACTGTGTAGTTGGTATTTTGGGATTCCAGATGAGCTCTGTACTGATCAGAATGCCAAATATCCAACTAAAAGAATCATGTACATGGCTTTAAAAAGTCATTTTTTATTTCCAATCAAAATAAAGTTTCCAGGAAAAATCTGCACATACAAATGGAAATAATCAATTGGTCCATTGCATCATCTACAGTGGCCTCATTTGGGTGACAGAATGGCCTAGAAGTACGCACACTCGCCTGTAAGCCATCAAGCCTGGGTTTGAATCTCAGCCTGGCTATAAATTGTCATCCTGGTGTGTCACATGCCAGGTGTTTCATCAACCTGTGTACCATCCCTTCGATGGACGTTAAACTGGTCCCATCTGCCGGCGTTAGTTGGTGGATGTTAAAGATCCCACGGTGTCCTTCACCAAGAGTAGGTAAGCTATCACCAGCACCATGGACAAATTCCTGCACCAAACTACAGAGGGCACTGCATCAGTAGCACCATTTGCCCTCGGTCAATGATGCTACCGTGCAGTTTTGTGCTGCATATGAAAGAAGTGGCCTCATTTAAACATGCCGTAATTTCCACTGGTAGGCTGGATCCAGATCTTCACCAAAATCGAATGAATTCATGCTTGTCACACACACAACCTATCCATCAAATTTCGTCCGAATCTGTCCATAGCTGAGATATTGAGCTCACAGACAGAGGTGAAAAACAAACCTTATCCACCTTTGGTGGCAAAGGGAATAAGCGATTTATTCCTGGTACCTGAAACACCTTGCAGCTCTCATGTCTACAGACTTTTTGGAACACCAGCAGTATTTTCTATCCAATCATCATGTAACCTTGTTAAAAAAAATTATCCATGGGTCGGCTGCTCATATGTTGAAAGATTTGTCAATCCTTTAAGATTTAAGTGGTTACGGAGAAAACTCATTTAAAAGAGTGCGGAGGAAAAAAGTGAAGGCCTCTGCTGACGTTCCACAACATGGTCAAGGATGGTTGTGGACACAAGTATTACAAGTTAAGATTTCATTCGGAGTAACTTGAACTCCAGTTGTATTTGAATGTAAACAATGAGCGGGAACATTGACAAGTTAGAAGTACGCTTTGAAGGTATGAACTAAATCTGATGTATCTTACTCTTAGAGCGTTATTGCTGCCAAAGTAGTTTATTGGCAAGGTTTATACTGGGTGGTTTGCCAATGCCTTCCAAGCAGGAATGTCTTTTGTTCATGGTGCCGGCGATAGCTGACCTACGCTTTGCGAAGGACACCGTGGGGTCTCTAACGTCTACTAACTAATGCTGGCAGATGGGACACTCGTTTAACATTCATCCGAGGATGGCACACACATTGATGAATCATCTTGCCTGTGAGACAACAGGATGACAGTTTGTAGCTGGGTCGAGAGCCTGGGCCGTCCTGCCAGCCCTTACGTAATGGGTGTGTCTAATGACCAAAAGGAACAAGTTTTTACTTTTGCCCAGAAACAGACTATTACTGGTAAATAGACATCCACACCTATCCTTGCCCATGTGAAACGTCAGTCAAGGCCTTCACCTTTTCTTCTTCTGCCCTCAACTTGTCACCTTTATCTGCTTTTAAATTTGTTACCTCCACCACCGAAGGTGGATGGAAGGTTTTCACCCCTGTCTGTTTGTCTATTTGTGAACAAGATACCTCAAAAAGTTGTGGACGGATTCGGACAATTCGGCAGAGAGGTAGTGTATGTGACAAGGACGAAATGATTAGATTTTGGTGAAGATCCGGATTCGGATCCGGCGAGCAGAATTTTAAAAGTGATTCTTCACCATTGAGTGATCGGTCGAAAACCGATATATAGCAAGATATCGCAAAAAGTTATGGACAGATTTGGACGAAACCTGGTGGACAGGTTGGGTGTCTGACAAGGACGAATCAATTTGCTTTCAGTGAAGATATCTGAATATGGATTCGGATACGAAAATTATTTAATTTTTTAATGATTCTTCACCATTGAGAGATCGGCGAAAAGCGATATGTAGCATGATATTGAAAAAGGTTATGGACGAGTTATGACAACTTGGTGGACGAGTTGGTGAGGTGACAAGAACAAGCCGATTCGATTTTGGTTCAGGTCCGAATCCAGATCTGACCCATCAGTGGGATACAACACGTAAACTGTTCAGTCTGGTGGAGGTATGCGCTCTTCCAAGTGCCGTTCTAGTTTTCTCTGCAACCGCTTGTGCGATTGACACTAAACTTTCAATATAGGAGCACCTACCTATGGATATATTTTTTAACAATGTTACATGATGATTGGATAAACAATGCAGCTGGCATAACAAAAAATCCGTTTTCTGTAGGCATGGGTTGCAGGGTGTTTCATGTATCAGGAATAAACGACCTCATTTCGCTTGGCCTTGGCTAAACTAACACGTCCGCTGTTTTTTGCATACAAATTCTCAGCTCATGGGATGAGCAAGGTGATGGAGGGAAAAAGGCAACATACGCAACATCCATAAAAAGAAAAAGGCATCGTTGGGTAGTGGGACAACACATGGATTATTATTACTTTTTATGTTGAAGGCTCCAGTCACGGACTATATCGTCCTCATCGAGGCCAGGCCTTAAATAAAAGAGCTGCATTGATAGAAAAGTGAAGAAAGAGAAGAGTAAGTAAAAAAATCTGATATTTGAAAAGGGGAAGGTCATAAGTGTTTGGAAATACATGAGAAGGTAAAGAGCTCCAGAGTTTAGCAGTGGTGGAGAAGAAACAATCATATAACGAAGAAGAATAATGGCCACACACTAATCATGCGATGTAGGGGCTTGTCGAGTATTCCATGGTCTCCCTCATGGTGGAGGTACACAAACAAAGTTATTGGGAGCAGAAACTGAAGAAATATCTGTAGAAAAGAGAAAGAGAACCAACATTACGGCGTAATTCAAGCGGGTTGAGTTTTGAGGTCAGATTGGGAGAGTTGATAGGTCGGATTACTTTGGATTCAATTATGTCCAGTGCATATGTGGAGCGAGAACCTCCCCAGATGTGAGAGCAGTTCTCTATACAAGGACGAATCAATCCTTTAAATAGTCGAAGCAACTGTTGAGAGGAGAAGAATCTTCGACATCTGAGCAGGACTCTTAGTTTCTTCGAGACAGACTTAACTATTTGTGTAATGTGTGTATTTTAGGATACATTTGATTTTAGGTTAATACCGAGGAGGTTTATTGAATCACATGGTGTAATTGCGGAGCTTTCAAAGGAGATTGGAGAGTTGAGAGGAGTTTTATAGAGAGAGATGGGAAGAAATAGAGTTTTAGAAGCATGAAACTTAACTTGATTTCATTTGCCCCACTGGGAAATCTGGGGGAGAAGTCGAAGATTGAAAGAGGTGGTGTATTGGGGTATATTAACGGGGGTAGAAAAGATCAAGGTTTTGGATGGGGGAAGATAACAAATTGTGGTGAACAGCTGTTTTAAAGACCTGGAGGGAGGAGTGGGATTGAAGAGAGTGAGGGAGTTTGTTCCAGAGGTGGGAGTAAAGAGGAATGAAAGAGTGAAGGTGAATAAGAGAGTCTTGATTTTGGCAGTTTCACCAAAGAGGGTTGCTGGCAGATCTTATGCGACCTGAAGGAATATTTGGGGGACAGAGCCCAGAGAGAGCTGGGGGAGCAAGGCTAGAGAGGAGTTGGTAGAAGACAAAGACCACGAACCTGCCTGCGGTGAGTGAGTGAAAGGCCCTCGGAGTTAGCTTCATCGCGGGAGATTCCAATGATCCCGAAAGCTTTGGCTTCAACAGCGTGAAGCCGAGCTTGGTGTGAGGCAGGAGCACCAGCCCAGAGGGGAGAGCAGTATCCCATTAAGCTGTGGATGAAAGCTTTGTATGTGGTGAGGAGCTCAGAAGTGCCAAGAAAGGACTTCGCTCGACGGAGGATGCCCAGTTGGCTACTGGCTTTGGAGGCCAGCTTGGAAATGTGGTTTTCCCAGGAAAGATCATGGCTGATAGTGAGGCCCAAAAGCTTGAGTGACAGAACTTCTTGGAGAGGATTGTTGAGAAAGTAGATGGGAGGGTTTTCCAGATGATCTTTTCGGAGAGACATAGTGAGAGTGTGAGATTTGTCGGGATTGAAAGACATGTTCCACTTGGTTGACCAGTTTGTGATTTTGTCCAGGTCTGCAGAGAGTGAAGAGGTTGCTGCCTGCCAATCTGAGGGTTGAGATATGTAGCGGCAGAGAGTGGAGTCATCAGAAAAGATGTAGAGGATTTTCCAGAGTGTCAGAAAGATCATTGATGAAGACCAAAAAAAGCACAGGGCCCAGAACACGACCTTGGGGAACTCCAGCCTGAACAGGAAGGGGAGATGAGAGAATTCCATTCAGGGCCACACGTTGACTACGACCAGAGAGGAAGTCCGCAAGCCATGCGTGAAGATTTCCATGGATACCATTGGAGGAGAGTTTGGTGAGCAGGGCGGGGTGCCAGACCGTATCGAAGGCACGTGATATGTCAAGGGAAATAGCTCTGATTTCCTGTTTGGCGTTGAGGGCCTCCAACCATTGTTGAGACAGTAGAAGCAGCATGCCCAGAGTAGAATGACCTGGTCTGAATCCAAATTGATGATCAGAGATCAAGCCATTGGAGAAGAGGAAGGATTTAATATCAGAAGTGATGATGGATTCCATGACTTTGCTGATAATTGGGAACAGGCTGATTGGTCTGAAGTTGCAAGGATCTGTTTTTGCACCTTTTCGATGTAAAGCGGTAATGTTGGCTGATTTCCAAACAGATGGCAGATGACATTGAGCAAAAGAGAGGGTGAAGAGAACAGAGAGAGGGTGATCCTCTGTTGTTTATTTCTTCCATGAGCCTTAATGCGTCTATTTACACAACTGTTCTTGCCCTCCAGGTTGATTAGTGCAATTGTAAACGTTGCAGTAATCATCCATTTTTCTGTTGACAAATTGAAGCGCAAATATTGCAAGAAAAACACCGTGAACTCATTCAATCAAAATACGAAACCGCACCTTCCTTTTTATTCCCACCATCTTCTGAAATGTGTCGATCTTTTTTTTAATCAAAAATGAAATACAAATAAGTGCAAAAATATTTATTCAAGTTTCAGTTGTCCCCACGATTCCTGAAAAAACCGACATGAAAGGAAACCTTACAAACAAAACGAAGCAAACTGTTGTTTAATTTTTTAAAGAATTGGTTGGTTCTTCATAATGCCTTTCTTAATCCACCAAAATTTAAGTTATGAAATAAGTTTTTCAAAGTGAAGAACAGGAGGTTTGGGTAGCCATTAAAGAGAAGGCATCATGATCAGCTCAATCAGAAACCCCTTAAATCTATGCTCCACAATAATCAAAAAATATGTAACAATTGCCCCCAAAAATAGAACATGTTGTAAACCACCATCCTGTAACCTATTTCTCATAAAGCAAACTATAAGAAAACAAAATCCATTCAAATACCATAAAATACAATTTGGAATCAGGTTTGTTAAAGATCTTTTTCTATGTACATTCCTTAGAAAATGTGTTGTGCATCAGGCACCAGCCAAAAATGGAAAGGATATACTTTCAAAACTATACAGTTGAAAATCAAAGATTGGCGATGGAAGTATATCTGGACCTCACACCCTTTGGTATCCAGCAAAAATGGTAAAGCTAACTCGTCTTTTCAACTGCTCTCATGCTTCAGAGATCAAAACAGATGTTCATAATGGGGGTTTATCAGGAAGTGATGCAAACCCTTGAAAATACTTCTCCGCTCTTGATCGCCATTATAACTCAGTACCTAAACTGTGCCAATCCTTCACTTGCTCTTCATACCTTCTCCTCCTCGAGGCCAATCTATTTCTCACCCTGCTAGTAATTCTACTTCTTGGAGGCGGGCACTGGATTAGGCCGTCCATACAGGTACACAGCTGAGACAACCAATGTTGCTCCAACAGAAAACAGTACATCCACTTGAAACTTAAAGATGTATATTGAGGCCAACGTGGAGATGATAATGGCTAATGATGTGGCAAAACCCTTGAGAATGTTATCGGCATATTTAACCACAACTGCAACCAACAGACCACCAAAGGCCTGGTTCAGGATCACAGTCCATACAAAAGGTGTATAACCAATGAAAAATCCATGTGTGGCAATGGCTGAACCATCATTGATGTACATGACCAGGAGGCCGAGCAAGGAACCGAACAGCCCGAGCTGTACATTCCGCAGCCAGATGGAGGCTGATGTCCCTGTAAAAATAATCAGCCAAAGTGCAAGGTTAGTTTGGATCATAGTCCGTAGGTATTTTGATTGTGTCTTATTATTTTAGCAATGGATTACGTCTTCTGAATTACTTACCTTTAAGGATTTTTTCAAAGTAAACCCCAGCAAAACCTGATGAGAGGCATGATGCAACCACAGACATCAAGCCAACAAGCGGGCTTTGATCTGCCTGATTTGAAACAGTCTCCCTAGATCCTCCACTGCTTTCAATCTGCAAACAAATTAAACCGACGTTGTTCTCAAGCAGTGGAGGCAAAATGGAGAAGATTGTCATGGGGACCGCAAGGCTAACCCCCGCTCTAGCAGGGAAAATGGCCTTAAAATGCATGTTGTTGTTCTCAAGCAGTCCATATTGCTTATTATTTGTGCAAACTATGTGGCATGCATCCCAAACATTGGTCATGCTATTGACAGCTACCAGCAAAATGTTTGACCATATTGCTTCAGCATTATACTGCACTATATGTTGACCAAAAGTAAAGAAACAGTGAGGAAATACACATTGCTATTAATTCACCATCATTATAACATCACAAACTGGTCAAACAAGTGGAACATGTCTTTCAATCCTGACAAATCTCACACTCTCACTTTGTCTCTCCGAAAAGACCGTCTGGACAACCCTCCTATCCACTTTCTCAACAATCCTCTCAAAGAAGTTCTGTCACTCAAGCTTTTGGGTCTCACTATCTGCCATGATCTTTCCTGGGAAAACCACATAACCCAGCTGGCCCAACAAAGCGAGTCGCCGACTGGGCATCCTTCGTCATGCGAACTCCTTTCTGGGCACTTCTCAGCTCCTCACCACATACAAGGCTTTCATCCGCAGCTCAATGGAATACTGCTCTCCCCTCTGGGCTGGTGCTCCTGCCTCACACCTATCTCGTCTTCACGCATTGAAACCAAAGCATTCAGATTCATTGGCATCTCCCGCGATGAAGCTGATTCTGAGGGCCTTTCACCCGCTCACCACAGTCAGGTTGGTGGTCTTTCTGTCTTCTACCGACTCCTCTCCGGCCTTGCTCCCCCTGCTCTCTCTGTGCTCTGTCCCCCAAATATTCCTACAGGTTGCACAAGATCTGCCAGCAACCCTCTTATGGTTAAACTGCCAAAATCAAGACTCTGCTCACCTTCACTCCTTCATTCCTCTTTTCTCCCGCCTCTGGAACAAACTCCCTCACTCTCTTCAATCCCTCTCCTCCCTCCAGGTCTTTAAAACAGCTGTTCACCACCATCTCTTATCTTCTCCCATCCAAAACCTTGATATTTTCTACCCCCGTTAAAACACCCCAAATCCACCTCTTTCAATCCCCAACTTCTTTCCTGATATTCCTAGTAGTGTTCATTTGCTTTATACTGTGTACCTCTCCCTCCTCCCCAGCCTTCCCCCATCCACAGATCTACCGATGTCTCTGTTCTCTCCTGTTGTGCTTGTGTGCTTCCTTCTCTCACCCCCCCTCTTGTCTCCCACTCCCTTTATTGTATGTTTTATGTGTCTGTGCATGTTTTCATGTTCAATGTGTTATCTCTTACATGAGTGTCGATTCTGTATTCCAAAAAAAAAAAAAAAAGTAAAAAAAAAAAAAAAAAAAACTTCCAACTGCAATGAAGCTGATTGCATGGCTGTGTGCGTCTGAAGCCTTCCAGTAAAAACCCATTAGCTGGACAGCTGGCCTGACCACCCACAATTGTAAGCAGGAAAATCATACGTCGACCATTTTCTTGCCATGCCAAGCCTAAACACATCTTCGGAAGGTTCATATTCACCATGCCCTATACAATCCTATATTCTCCATCCTATATTCACTATAACCTATAATCACCATGTCACAATCGCCATGTTTTATAACTTTTCTGTTCAGTGTAAACCAACCAAAATGACTGATTAATAGGATGATCAAATATCTAAAGATTAGAGCCGACAATCCACATGGGCTTTGTGATGGCAATAGGCCTCAGACTTCAGATGTGTAGGCCTCAGGCTTCAGGTGTCAGCCTACGCACCAGTGCAGTTGAAATATATCCGAACTATATAACCACAATCTATTATGTCTATTGCCTTCAGGAAGAAATATATATATATATTGTTACGGTTTTGCAACAAAAGACAATTTAACCTCTAGTTAATTACACGACAACATGTAGCCTGCAGTAGTCAGTTATTTCTTATTCAATGTAAAGATTAGCTCCCTTCCCATTGTGTAGTAATTAAAGCAGATACGCATTGAGTTAGGCAGGATTCCAACCCTCCGTGTGGTTGAACGAAGCTGAAGGGAAAGGTGTATGCTGCATATGTGAGAAGTGTTATGATTTATGGGAGCGAGACATGGGTAATGAACGTAGAGCAGCAACGAAGGCTGGAAAGGGTGGAAATGTGAATGGTTCGGTGGATGTGTGGAGTATCGTTGAGAGAGAGGAAGACAAATGATGAATTGCGAAAGATGATGGGAATAGAGCCTGTGATGGATGCTGTGAAGAGAAACAGGTTGAGATGGTTTGGTCATGTGTTGAGGAAGAATGAAAGTGACTAGTTGAGAAGAGTGATGGAAATGAATGTAGAAGGAAGTCGAGGACGGGGAAAACCGAGAAAGACTTGGCTAAAGGTGGTGGAAGAAGAAATGCGGGCAAGGGGGTTAACAAGGGGAGATGCAGAAAATAGAGCAAAATAGAAGATTGTCATGGGGCCCGCAAGGCTAACCCCCGCTCTAGCAGGGAAAATGGCCTTAAAATGCCTGTTGTTGTTTGTCGTGTGGTTGAAAGAAGCAAACGTTGGTTCATGAATGAATAACCGCACGTGATCAACCGCGACTAGTGGAAGAACGGGCCATGGAAACCTTCCAGATGGAGGCGTGGCTGAATGAATGACCGCACGTGACCAACATCGGCCAATGGTAGGCCGTGGAACCTTCCAGAAGGGGGTGGGGTTGAATGACCGCACGTGACCAACATCGACCAAAGGTAGGCCGTGGGACCTTCTAGAAGGGGAATCCACCCGATAAAGGTCCGTGCCGATCGTGCTTCGAGCTCTCTCTCCTCGTTCGTCCTTCAAGCTGACCGTCGTTCGAGCTGGTTATTCTGTGCTGCCCTTCTCCTTTGTCCTCGAGCTGGTTCGTTGTCCGGACCTTCCTTCAAGCTGCTCGTCCAGATCGACCCGGGCACCACGCGTGGGAACAGCCTTACCCAAGTTAGCGTCCGCACATCCACTGGTACGAGCCTAACCGGTGTGTGATTCATTCCCTGTGTGTGCGAGTGTGTCAGGCGCCTGTGTCGGGATTAGATAGGTAAGAATTGTTAAGTCTGCTTCTCGTCCTTTATCTGTGCTTTTTGTAAATAAAATGTGTACATTTTTTTTTCCTCTCGACCTGCTCGTGTGCGTCCTCTTCCCCATTGACCCAGCATCGTCCGAAACCGAATCCGGTTGCTCAATTAGGCCCGTAGAACACGCAGGGTAAAACCGCGACCCACACCGTGCGACCTGCTCGGCACACCTGATTGGAACAGGTGTGGGAACGCGAGGGGTTCAATTCTCGGTCCTCCCAGCCACGTGGTCTCAAAGGTATTCAGATCACGGTCGATAACCCTTCGACCCACGATTGGTGGATTGGCGATTGGAGTTGCTACGCAACCCGCCAGGCGCGGGTTTCGTCTCGCGATCGACTGCCCGTGGACCCGGTGTCTGTGGGGGAAACGGGGACTTAACACCCCCCTTAGTACGGACAGAACCGGGATTCACAACTATATATATATATATATATATATATATATATATATTGTAACGAATGTGGAAACGTTACAATGTGAACGTTACAAAAGTACGGTAACACCCTGTTAATGTAAATAATGGTCGCAGTCGGCGTCCTAGTTAATTCCATGAAACTTACACGCAGGTCACGATATATCTTTTAAATAGTGTATTTCCTTATTCCATGTAGGCTAAATATGTGTTTTCCCACTAGATTGACTTTGCATTGTATCAAACAAAATAAGTGTAGGCCCTTCCAATTTCCCCAAAACCTCCCTTCCAATTGCCTTCCGCATTTTGGCCGGTTTTCTTCAAACCACCATTGGCCACGAGGTAGGGTTGGGGAAGAAAGGCGTGTCTCCACCTCGTCATAAGAGGGAAGGAGTGAACCAGCCCTAACAGCCAATCAACACCGCGGTGAGTGACCCGGTAGGCGTGCCCTCGGAGTCGGCGGCTTGATTTCGCTCGAGGTGATAAAAGCAACTGTAAGGGACTGCTTTGAGAGATGACTTGGAGAGGCCTTGGGAGATGAGCAAAGAGACTGCACCAAGAGGCGGTGAGATGCGAAATGCTCCAAGCCAAAGAGGAGAGGTACTCGGCAAGGGAACCAGCTTTGGAGAGACGCACTGAAAGGAGGGAGACGGCTCCACCCCCAGGAAGAGGAGCAGGTGTGCCGAACCAGCGCGTGACGTCTACCGCAGTGGATACACGACGGAGGGTTTCCCGCCAAAACCGCGAGGAATTGCGAACTGCGGCCTCCCGACCTTGCCTCCCTCTCAAGCAATCCACCTCAAGCCTTACCTGCCTGCATATATCCCCTGTGTAAGTGTGAACGTCCTGTCCTACTCATTGTCTTGGGGTTAAGTAAGAATGAATAGTGTAAGTTAACGATTCGCTGTGTTACTGCTTCTTCCATCCATTGCTTGTGTGTGTATAATAAAATCTGTTCTTCCTCCGTATTCTTCTTCTTCTTTTTCATTCTCTTTCGGTCGCTTTAGAGATTTCCCGATTGAATATCTGTGGGGCGATCTGGTCAACGTCGGGTGGAATCGGGTTTTAATCGGGGAGTAACTGTTCGGACGCGGTTAAATACACCACCGCTCGGTCAATATAACATCTAAAACCCGCGTCTGTAACAATATATATATATATATATATTGTGGATATGAGAATTTTTTTTTTTGTTGTTGTTGTGTAAATTGTTGTAAAATATCGCCCTCCTTGCTCCAGTTATGTATAAAGGTCAAAGTGCGTCCCATAATTAGTTCATAAACACCACACGTTAGCCAATCATAGATTTCCCCCCTTGTTGACAGTTATATCCTTATTATGTGTATTAGGGTAAGGCCTTGTCTTCCATTAATTAATACTCCATTGCACCGAATTCAAATAGATAGATCCCCTTTCATTCCCATTCCCAAAACTT
Source organism: Myxine glutinosa (assembly GCF_964187855.1). Taxonomy (NCBI): domain Eukaryota; kingdom Metazoa; phylum Chordata; class Myxini; order Myxiniformes; family Myxinidae; genus Myxine; species Myxine glutinosa. Next base: position 75,133,753 of record NC_136264.1, on the reverse strand, counting down.
CTACTGTCAACTGCAATTGCCGCTATTACGGCGTGGTCAGCTCGGGGAAGAAGGGTGTGCCCGCCCATCGTCATCAAGGGTGGAGTCAGAGGGCCTGTGCCCACCAATCAGGGCCGAAGCGAGCTCACCGATGAGCGTGTCCTGAAGGCCGGCGGCTTGATCGCCCGAGGCGTTATATAAGCGCGCGCGGACGCCGTTGCGAGAGAGAGAGAGAAAGAGAGAAGGTTCGAGAGAGAAGGTTCGAGAGAGAAGGTTCGAGGTCAATTACAAGAGTTGTACGAGAAGTCAATTATAAGAGTTGCGCCAAAGGTCTATTACAAGAGTTGCGCCAAAGAGAGGTGAATGACAAGAGTTGCGCAAAAGGTACCAAGACAGAGTTGTGCAAAAAGGGTCCAAGAAAGAGTTGCGCCAGAGACGGCAGACGCGTCCTGAGGTGAGCCAGAGAAGCAGCTTTGGCTCCACCAGCAGCGTTGACTCCACCAGGCAGCTTCAACCCGTTACCCCGCGGAAACCAGATAGCGGTGGCATCGGTGGCCGTCGAGGTCCAGCCGACGTCCCGTGCGGGATCAAACCCGAACCATCTGCCCCAGCTGAACCTTCCCATTCCTCCTTCCAGCATCCATTCCTGCCATTCCATCCTTCTTGTGTACGTGAGTTTGTTTTGTTTGTCTTGTCCCAGGGTTAATTAAGCTTGTATAGTTAAGCTAGTATTTTCACTGTGTCACCTGCTTTTTCCATTTTCCCTGTATATAACCTTGACTGCTCCTTTTGCTTAGTGTGTGTAAATAATAAATCCTGTTATTCTTCTGTACGTCTTCTTCTTCCTCTTTACATTCGGTCGCTTTAGAGGTTTCCCCATTGAATATCTGTGGCACGATTTTGGCCAACGTTCAGGAATCGGGTTAGTCGGGGTAACTGTTAGGGCCGCGGCGCCATCCGCTCGGCAAATCAACATCTTATCCGCGGTCCGTAACAATTGGTGGCGGGAGCGGGATTGGACCCGAAGCGCGCCTAACGCGCTCAAAATTACGAGCTGCCGAAATTTGTTTTGTTTTCAAAAAAAAACCCGAACTTTGAAATCGCGCCATGGCTAGTCAAGGCGATCGGATGCCGGTGGGGGAACTAGAAGAGGGGTTAGGGGTAACCCAGGATCAGAGGGAAGAAATGGAGGAGAGCAATGAGGAGGTGGTTGAGGGAGTATCAGGCGCACAAAATGGCGCCTTTGCGCACGTGGTTACAGCGGCACCAAATTTAGCGGCGCCCGTGACCGTAGCAGCACCGGTGGATTTGAACCTTTTTATGATACAAATGGGGGCCCTTATGGAAAAAATGGGTGAGTGATTGGAGGGCCAAATGGGGGTAATGAGGGACGAAGCGAGGGGTACCAGTGCCAAAATTGGGAAGATAGACAGTAAATTTGAGGGGTTAGACAATAATTTTAAGGGGTTGGACAGTAAATTTGAGGGGTTAGACAACGGGATAAAAGAGGTGAAGAATGGGTTAACAGGGGTGGAAAATAGAATGGCTGCCCAGGAGAATCAGATAGAGGGGGTGAAGAATGGGTTAAGGGGGTTAGAAAACACAATGGACGACAAATTGCGGGAAGTAGGGGAGCAATCCGCCCGGGAAATCAAACGGATGGGGAACCAGATAGAGGAGGTGAAAATCGGGTTCGAAGGTAAATTGGATGCTCAGAGGGATGAATTGGGACAGATGAGGGTGGCATCTACAAAAGAGATGGAGGAGATGAAGGAGGAAATACGACGAGGTGTAAGCGAGGAGGTCTCGGGGGTACGCGAGGTGAGAAGCGTATGGAGAAAGAGGTGAGGAATAATACGGCTAGGTTACAGGGGGGCATAGAGGACCTGACGCAGGAGGTGGAACAGCTGACGGTGGGACAGACGGAGTTAGTGGAGCAGGTACAAAGGAACACTGCGGTACTAGGAGGGTTAAAAGCGACACAAAAAGACATTAACAACGAATTAATAGCGACACAGAGGGAATGTCAGATGGTACGTGTGGGACTGACAACGAGGTTGGACGAGGTGACGGAGGTAATGGAGACGAAGGACCGGGAGGTGAGGACGCACATAGAAACGGTCAAGGTAGCCTTAGAGGACGAAATTGAGGAGACGCACCGGGAAATAAAAGAGGTGAAGCAAAAATTAGAGAAGGTGGAAAAGGGGGTGAGTGAAATTAAGAAGAGACGGACGGAAACTAAGAGAGAAATACAGGAGGAGGTGATGGAATATGTGCAAGGTCGGTGCTCAAATCATGATGATGTGCTCGCTAACCAAATAAAGAGTTTGCAGGTGGCGAAGGAGGTGCGGAGACGAGGTGCCAAGGTGAGTGGCGATATATTTGGAAATGTATATGATGTGAGGGGAGCTTCAGTCGGCTTGGGGGTTGATTTGGATCCGGGTGTTCGTGAGAGGCCATTGGTGAAGTGTGCGACAGGTACGGAGTGCGAAAGAGGAGGTGTGCGAGAATGTCCGACTCTGGGGTGTGTGAGGAAAAAGTGCGCGCCAAGGAGTGAGTGTGCTGTCGAGAGTGAGTTGGTCGTAGCGCGTGTGCGAGGAGGCACATGGAAGCGCGGAGTGGGGAGTGTTACAGAGGATGTAACGAGAGAATGCACACCTGTGGTGAGTGTTACGGAGGGTGTAGCGGGAGAGTGTGCGCAAGAGGATGCGCGAGAAAGGTGTGTAACGGATGGGTGCATGAGGAAAGAGTGCACTGTCAAAAGTAAGGGAGAATGCACACCTGTGGTGAGTGTTACGGAGGATGTAACGGGAGAGTGTGCGCAAGAGGATGCGCGAGAAAGGTGTGTAATGGACGGGTGCATGAGTACAGAGTGCGCTGTCAAGAGTAAGGGTGAATGCGCGACCGAGAGTGGTGGAAAAAGTAGTGAGTGACACGGAGCGTGAGTTGGTTGTGGCAGGTGAGGAAGGATGTACACCTGGAATGGAAGGATGCACACCTGGAATGGTAGAGCGTGTGTGGGAATGCACACTGGAATTAGTAGTGAGGCACGTGGTTGGGTGTGCAAGTGAGAACACACCTGTGGTTGTCACAGAAGAGGTGACCGAGGAGGGGGCGCGAAGAGGTGTGTTGGTGAGGCTTTAACTTTTTTAATTCAAATTTTTAACTTGAAATTTTCTTTATTAATATTAAGTCTGGCATGTCTAATGTGTATAATATAAAAACGAGTTTGCTTGCTTGATGCAAGTCCGTAGCTCTCCTGAGCACAAGGGCATGGAAAGCTCCACCCCTCTCCTCAGCACGAGGGCGTGGAAAGCTCCACTCCTCTCCTCAGCACGAGGGCGGGGAAAGCTCTGCCCCTCACCTTAATAAGAGGTGTGGGGCAGGAACAAAATGTGCATGCGCAATCCGAGCTTCACCGCTATCCTCAACACGAGGGCACAGAAATCTCCACCCCTCTCCTCAGCATGAGGGCGTGGAAAGCTCCACCCCTCTCCTCAGCACGAGGGCACAGAAAGCTCCACCCCTCTCATCAGCATGAGGGCGTTGAAAGCTCTACCCTCTCCTTAGCACGAGAAAAACAGAAAGCTCTGCCCCTCCTCTCAGCACGAGGGGCGGAAAGCTTTGCCCTTCTCCTCAGCATGAGGGTGCAGAAAGGAAAGTTCTGCCCTTTTCCTCAGCATGAGGGAGCGGAAAGCTCCACCACTCTCCTCAGCACGAGGGTGTAGAAAGCTTTGCCCTTCTCCTCAGCTTGAGGGAGCGGAAAGCTCCACTCCTCTCCTCAGCAAGAGGGGTGGGGCAGGAGTGAAATGCGCATGCGCAGTGCCAGCTCCGCCCTCTCCTCAGCAAGACGTGAGTACATCTATCAAGTACGTAGTACAACATAAGCATTTTTATTAAGTACAAAGTAGAATGCAGTTTATTTAAATAATCATCTGTATACTCCACTTCAAATGAACATTCTATGCTCATCCAAAGGATGGGTAAACAGACAGTGTGATTATAAAACAAAACAACATAAACTTTTTTGAAAACTGAAAACAGAAAAAGCACAAATTCATGTGAATAATTGTCTAAAGGCCTCCCAAAACAATATTTTCGTTTTAAATGCAAGCTCAATAAATCTCATATCAGAGGTTTATTAAAAGTGCCTATTTAACTTTCGTGCAATAAAATAATCATGTGAGAGCAAATAGCGTTATTCATCCATTTTCTGTCTTGCTCCATTTCAAAAACATTGGTCATGCTTATGTATGGCATACAGTGACAGGACAGAATGAATGTCAGTGTCTTTCCACATCAAGAACAATATTTTGTGTGGTACCCATAAAGATCATGTAACCAAAATTAGGGCAGTTTGTGGGTAGCAAAAGGATAAATACCTGAACAAGACCAACACCTACGAAGAGCAGAACAAGCGAGATCCACTGCTGTCGGCTCAGCTTTCGGCCAAGAAGTAGAACAGAGAAGAGAGCTGTGGTGAGGATCTTCAGCTGATAAGTGATCTGGTTGGGGATACAAGATATACAGAGGGTGGGATATTGCAAGTACAAATATAGGCAATACCCCTGGGTGCTCACCTGGTAGAATAAAGCAGTACACCACACTAACTAAAGGTATTATTATGAATTTGGGGTAGGGGAATATCTAGATCTAGGTAGATCTGTGTAGGTATCATGCTTCATCTGTCGTGGGTAGCTAGAACCACCTCGATGTAAGTAAGTCAGGGACCTGTAGCCCGTATGTCAGAATAAGTGCGTATCTTCGTCCCCGCCACGAGGGGGCGGGGTATGTTAAGTAGTTGTAGGGAATATGCTAACTCCATTGTGTGTCATTCGCTCAGTTAACATACCTGTGTCCCTTATGGTAACGCACTCTTATAGACATTAGATAGGCCCTTAGTGGACACACTAATTAAGTCCCCCCCTTACAATGACTGACCGAAAAAACCAACAGGCAGTGGCCGCGCAGTACGCCACCATGGCGACAAACATCGTGCAAGGCAGGCAATAGCCATGCTCAGGAGGGCTCTTGATTGAAGGAGGGGAAGGGCGAACAAGGAGCAGGGCGCTAAGTGCTCGGCCAATGAGAGGACACCAACGCGGTGAGAAGATTCAGGAAGGTGAAGGAGCGACATACTGATTGGCCACCGACCGATGCCACCTCAGCCAATCAGTGCGGAAGGCGCGAACATTCGGCCAGTCGGTGTGGAGGGCGCGGAGGAGGACGTAACAAGCGACACGCTGGTTGGTGGAGAGGCCCGGATGACGTCAGAGCCGGCCGGGTCAAACTACGGGCAAGCGGGCATTCTCCCTTCTCGTTCCTGGTTCCTTCCTGCCCAAAGCTCTTCCCTTTGCCTCTTGCCTTCCCTTGACTGTCCCTTCGTGTTGGCTGCCTTCCCGCTTGGACCTCCTTTCTGCCCTTGCTTTCGTTCCCGGTTGGAGTTCGCTTCGAAAGATGGTGGAAAGACATTGGAGCGCCAACGATTATCTTCCCCGGCGTTCATGTGTGAACGGCGAGCGCACAAGTTGCAGCAGCCGGGAGACCATTGCACACTCGCTCGCGTGGCGCAAGATGCCTGGTGAACGGGGGGTAGGGGGGCGGTGGAACGCCAGCAGACGGGACCGAGCGGTTCGCGCTGACCAGAGCTGCGTCGGACGGTGCCTGATCGACCCGACGCTACACTGCCAGACACAGATAAGACGCACCACAATCCACAACACAACGAGACATTAATTTTATTATTCTCCCATTTGTCTTGTATTTGAAATCTGGTGTGGAGACGTCCCAATTTAGAATTTAGTTTCTTCCGTCGCGTTTCCTTGTTCTCGGGTTCCGTAATAAATATTTCTTTGTTGTACATTTTAAATTCCGTGTTTGGTTTGATTTATTAATTTCCAGGTTTAAGACATCAGACTGTGAAGGTAAGCGGCATTGTTCATTCCGTCTCGTGTATGATCTGCCATCGATTGGATAAATGCCTCCATTAAAGCTCGTTTTGGCCATCCACGATTCCCGGTCTTAACCAAGGGGCAATCGCGCAACAGTATTTTAAACCAATTCCAATGGTTGCTAGGAGACAGGGTGGCATGCAGAATCATACCAACGTAATGCTAAGACTTTAAACAAACACAAAAACCTATTTTGGGGACAACCTAGCCCCACCCACTGTAGACTCCCATGGACACCGATTTTTGTAATGCTGTGCATGAGCAAACATTGGTACATCATTTTTTTTAATGCTGTGAACAAACTTGAGTTGCAACATACCAAATATACAGTGCATTCCGAAAGTATTCAGACCCCTTCACTTTTTTCACATTTTGTTATGAACAATGCAGCCTTATGCTGAAATCGTTTAAATACATTTTTTCCCTCATCAATCTACACTCAATACCCCATAATGACAAAGAGAAAACAGGATTTTAGAAAGTTTTGCAAATTTATTAAAAATAAAAAACTGAAATATCACATTTACATAAGTATTCAGAACCTTTGCTATGACACTTGAAATTTAGCTCAGGTGCCTCCCATTTCTCTTGATCATCTTTGAGATGTTTCTACACCTTGATTGGAGTCCACCTGTGGTAAATTCAATTGATTGGACATGATTTCGAAAGGCAAACACCTGTCTATATAAGGTCTCACAGCTGACAATGCATATCAGAGCAAAAACCAAGCCATGAGGTCGAAGGAACTGCCTGCAGAGCTCAGAGACAGGATTGTGTCGAGGCACAGATCTGGGGAAGCCTACAAAACAATTTCTGCTGCATTGAAGGTTCCTATGAGCACAGTGGCCTCCATAATTCTTAAATGGAAGAAGTTTGGAACAACAAGGACTCTTCCTAGAGCTGGCCGCCCGGCCAAACTGAGCAATCGGGGAAGAAGGGCCTTGGTAAGAGAGGTGACCAAGAACCCGATGGTCACACTGGCTGAGCTCCAGAGTCCTGTGTGGAGATGGGAGAAACTTCCATAAGGACAATCATCACTGCAACACTCCACCGATCTGGGCTTTATGGCAGAGTGGCCAGACAGAAGCCAAACAGTTCAATCTTGGTTTCATCAGAGCACAGAATCTTGTTTCTCACAGTCTGAGAGTCCTTTAGGTGCTTTTCTGCAAACTCCAAGTGGGTTTTCATGTGTCTTTCACTGAGGAGAGGAGAGGTAGGCAAGAGCTACCTGTAGGTCCCGTGATGACATTCTGGGGTTCTTAGAGACTTATTTCAGCATCTTGCGGTCTGCTCTCGGGTTGAACTTGCTGGGGCGGCCTGGCCTGAACAAGTTGGCAATTGTTTGGAATCTTCTCCACTTGTAGATGATCTTCCGGACAGTCGAATGATTGATTTAAAATCGTTTGGAGATCTTTTAAAATCCCTTCCCATACTCGTAGGCATCTGTAACCTTCTTTCTGAAGGCCTCAGAGAGCTCTTTTGATCTAGGCATGGTGACGCCGCACACTTCAACAACAAAGCAAACCAAACTAAATGTCTGAGGTTTAAATAAGACAGGTTCCTCCAAGATCCTCTCTAACGATGTTCCAATCATTTGCACCTGAGCTAGTGCACCTGATTCTAATTTTAGGTATTTGAAGTAGTGGTAAATGTCGGGGTGTACTTACTTTTTCCACATGCGAAATTTGCCTTTATGTTTATTTAAATTATACAATGGACTACAAAATGTAAATGTTTCATGATATTTGTTATATTATTTAACCTTTATCTATCAATATTGTAGAAATGAAGATCAAATAGCTGTATGTTGAAATATGTTGAAAAAGTAAAAATTTACATGGGGTGTACTTACTTTTTCACGTGACTGTATATATATATATATGAGGACTTTCGTTGAAGTTTCAATGACTTTCGTTGAACTCTAGGAGGACTAAGAAAAAGACCTGTTGGTCAAAAGCTTGTCTGAAAATTAAAGATCGACTGTCTTGAAGCTATGTGCATGACTTATTTAATTTCTTCCGATTATTTCTTTGTTTAATGCAAATGAGGCACCCTGCTCGTATTGTGGAATTTCTGCTATTTCTCACAGTTATATATATATATATATATTTGGATATATGGCTGATTTGGATATACTAGGACGTGCCCGTACGTGGGTGCCCGTACGTGCGTGCAAAAAAACATGCGTGCAAACAACAACAACAAAAAAAAACTTTGAAACCACGTGGCAGTAACGACCACAGAACCCCCCCCCCCCTCTATTTACATGAAATGGTTTGGTCCATTCGCAACGACCACAGAACCCCCCCCCCCCCCCCCCTCTATTTACATGAAATGGTTTGGTCCAAAGCGAACGGCTTGCGGAGTTTGGTAAAGAAATCGCCATAGCTCGGTAACTACTTGTCCGATTAATATGAAACCTTGAAAAGGCACATCCTCGGGTCCCCAGCAATATACCTGGCAAGTTTCAAGTATATCGGACCCGTGGTTGTCGAGAAACAGCGGTCACAGACAAACGACACACAGACATACACACAGACATACAGAGATTACTGGAATTATAGATAGATATATATCCAAAGCTGCTGCTGTCGTTTCAAAATACCTGCTGCTGAGAAAATGCTGTCGTTCCAAACAAGATAAAAACCTGATTGTATTGGCCTACTGAATGTCAGGGAGGCAAGCTCAGCTCAATCAGAATTTCTAACTTTGCCTAGGATAAAAGAAAGACTACGAGTTAACAAGATCGCATCCAGGAAGCAAACTTTTCAGTGAACAAAGATTGACTTTGACAAGACCAAATACAGTTTGGCAGAGAGAAAAATTATTGTTCAATGGAAATGGTAATTTCCAACATGAGCATTTTAACGTTAAGCTGAACTATCTTTGGCTCATCACAAACACATTCACTTACATACACCTTGCAATACATTAACACAAACAACACATCAAGAAAAATACAGTGAATAAGGAGTTGACCTGGACAATCGAGATTTTTTGTTTGTTGCTCTTTAACGGCCACTATTATCCCACCTTGTGGCGTCTTACCTTGACCCAAGTCTTTCACGAACCGGCCTGGCCAGGCCTGACGTTCGACTAGTTAGAGCAAGAATTTGGCCATGGTCCCGGTGACACTCGCCTACTCTTTGCGAGGGACACCATGGGATCTTTAACGTCCACCAACCCATGCTGGCAGACGGTACTCCCGGTTTAACGTCCATCCGAGGGACAAGCACCCACATTGATGAATCACCCTGCCTGTGAAACACCAAATTGACAGTTTATAGCTGCGTCGGGATTTGAACCCAGGCTAGACAGCTTAAAGGCGAGTGTGCGTACCTCTAGGCCATCCTGTCAGCCCACCTGGACGATAGAGAAAATGCCCTTAATGGCCAAAACAGCTGTGCAAGGTTGGATAGCGACTTTAGTTTTGTGACTTCAACGGAGTTTTTCTCTCTCCCTTTTTATTTCATCAACCCTTTCACGAATGAAAACCAACAGTGGTGAATATCAGTAAATAAACAAGTGTGTATAGATGGATGGATTTTTTAAAACGTGTAAAAACCTGGAATGTGGCAACAGGGAGGTTTGAAATGGCCACATATTGCAGATTGTTCTGGAGCATGTACAGAAGAGAAGGCACTGCTAATTTCAATGTGTCCAGCCACTCCTTCAGGATGGTCTCATGGAGAAATTGCAGCAAGTTGATGACATTGCCTGCGTGACACAGTGTGACACAGGGTACAAGTCACAAAATAAGCAATATATAAAGAAAGCGTCACCAAGAAAAATTAAACAACCTCTAAATAGTGACTCAGTTCTCATACTGACCTTTGTGTTGAACAAGAAGCACAACTAAACATGCCAGCAACTTGATTACTTCAGCAAGAACCACAGCAGTTGTTGACAAATATTTGTCCCCAGGTAGTGTGCGGGAATACCGGATACTCAGAATGAGGCTCGCATTCTGAAAGACCAGCACTGCAAGGCTCACCCACCGAACTTTACTGTTTCCTTGGAAGAAATAGAAATGTTTAGGATAACAGTGTCAATATCCAAAAAATGTTTGGGTGTGTCAATTTCTGAATTTTAATTACCCCATTACCCACCACATCTAATTAGCGTAATTATCATCATTTTGTATACAGCCTGTGGCTTCTGGTTGCATCATTGCTGGGAGCATGGCTGTTCTGCTGATGCAGTGCCCCCTGTTTCCAGTAAGCTGGTACTCATTTTGCCCACCTTGTAAGGATGGTCTACCTGAGTCAACCCACCCGTTGTTATTTAACGGCATGACAGGGGCTCAAACTCAAGACCATTAGATCGCAAGTCATCCACCTTAACCGTTAATCCAACACCAAGTTTAATTAATGCAATAAAGAACCAGGCAGATGTTTCATGGAAATGGCTACTTTGATCTTGCAATCGATTATTCATCCACATGTTCACTAACACTAGCGATGCCCATGGAAAAATCCACGTTTAAAAACATCTATGTCAAAGGGAAAAAGTGAGTGTACAAAACAGGTCATAAAAAGGGTTTATAGACCGAAGTTTGGACAATACATCACCCACGTTATGGAGTTTGAAAAGTTTATATCCATTTATTCAAGCATCATTGTCATCCATCATTGTCATGGGGCCGGCTAGGCTAACCCCCGCTCCAGCAGGGGAAATGGCCTTACAATGCCTGTTGTGTTGTTTGTTGTATATCCATTTGTTCATCCTGTACAAAATGACATTATTGTGTACCCAAAAGAAAGACCTACGACCTACGTGTAACCTTATAAACCTACCTATTTGAAATGCACACAACACAAGGAAGCTTGCATGTTTGTGAAGTGGAAAATACATACAGTGCATTCAGAAAGTATTGAGACCCCTTCACTTTTTCACATTTTGTTATGTTGCAGCCTTATGCTGAAATCGTTTCCATTCATTTTTTCCCCTCATCAATCTACACTCAATACCCCATAATGACAAAGAGAAAACAGGATTTTAGAAAGTTTTGCAAATTTATTGAAAAGAAAAAACCGAAATATCACATTGGCATAAGTATTCAGACCCTTTGCTATGACACTTGAAATTTAGCTCAGGTGCCTTCACTTTCTCTGGATAATCTTTGAGATGTTTCTACACCGTGATTGGAGTCCACCTGTGGTAAATTCAATTGATTGGACATGATTTGGAAAGGCACACACCTGTTTATATAAGGTCTCACAGCTGACAATTCATATCAGAGCAAAAACCAAGCCATGAGGTCGAAGGAACTGCCTGCAGAGCTCAGAGACAGGATTGTGTCGAGGCACAGATCTGGGGAAGCCTACCAAAAAATCTCTGCTGCATTGAAGGTTCCCAAGAGCACAGTGGCCTCCATAATTCTTAAATGGAAGAAGTTTGGAACAACCAGGTGTTACATGCTCCTCCCCAACCCCCGGTCACGGTGTACCTCCGAGCCCCGAGAGGAGTCACGGCAGAAAAATGTGTTATTCTGTATGTCAAAGATCAATGGTGAAGCCACACCAATTGTTACCAACAAACAAATATTGTATTAAGATCACACAAGAATAACAGTACAACAACAATAGTAATCAATTGTACAACCAATATATATTTCCTATGATGGTACCATCAGGTTCGTACAATATAACTCACTGTGCTCCAAGTGAGCGAAAAGAAGAACATTCCCCAATGTCTCTATTCCGGCATCAAGCCCAAGTCGATCTGCTCCAGCGATCGTCAGAACGATGTCCAATCGAGACCAGAATCCCGTTCGGATGACAGTCACAGTCACGCGGCCAAAGCTGCGCCAAGGTGCCCTCAAGGCGACGGGGAAATCCAAAGGCGCCCTCCAGGCGACTGGGAAATCACACCCTCGGGTATGGACGTTTCACAGCTCCAAACCGGCGAACCACAGTTTACCTTCAAAATCCACGTTACACACACACACACACACACCAGATAAACGTCTGGATGCGGTGAAAATGGTTGAAGCGAAGCGAAAAACCTTGCGAGATGCGCAAAGCGCGCGAGTCAAAATGGCTGACGGCCCGTTCTCGAGGCGTGACGGCACGACGATGATTCTCCTCGGAATCAACCGACAAAACCTGACACGTAGGTTGATCTGTCACAGCGATAACAACTCTGTCGCAAGAATCCCTTTCCCGGGAAACCCGAAGTTCGCTAGTGACCTCCGTTCGTCAACGTTTGCTTCAGACCTCGAAGCAGCTAGGCTTCTTCCCCGACTCACTCGCTCCGCCTTCTCCTCCTCTTCTTCCTCCTCCTCTTCCGTCGTCCGGTTCCGGTTTCATTTAAAACATTGACTTTTTTACCTTTTGAAAATAGTAACCTCTATCTCCCTTAAATGACAACAATAATAGTACATGGAATCAAAAATGTTTACAGTGGATGAAAACCACAACAACGGAAGTGACGAATCCGTAACACAGGACTCTTCCTAGAGCTGGCCGCCCGGCCAAACTGAGCAATCGAGGGAGAAGGACATTGGTAAGAGAGGTGACCCAGAACCCGATGGTCACTCTGGCTGAACTCCAGAGATCCTGTGTGGAGATGGGAGAAAATTCCAGAAGGACAACCATCTCTGCAACACTCCACCGATGTTTTATGTTTATCTTGTTTCTTGTTTTGTTTCTCACAATCTTGTTTCTCACAGTCTGAGAGTCCTTTAGGTGCTTTTTTGCAAACTCCAAGCCGCTTCGTTTTGCAGAATTCAATCTTTTTTCAAAATGGGCGCCATGTACTGTTTAGATTTTGACGATTTGCGTGTGATATGATTCAACGGATGTTGAAATGAATCGTTTAAAATAAAAAAAGCCTTCAATTTCTGATATTTTGCCTTTTAATTTGGGCTTCCCAATTTAAGCCCCGCCCATAGGGCGGGTACCGTTGCTCATTAAAATAATACAAGGGAACAACGAAAGGTAAGGTAAACTAACAATTCCTAAATGGGGGTCCCTCCCTCTGACTCAGATACGAACAAGGGGAAAAGTAAAAGAAAATAAATAATGTTTATGTCGTGCAGCCACTTAACTCCGATCTCAACGAGGGCTTGGTGGTCGTCACAGGTCTGGTCGGTCGGAAAAATGGCCGCGCGTCAACCTGCTCAAGATGGCACCGAGCCACGCCATGAATGTGAGGTAATTCGGGCCGGCGGTCCCCTCGCGTTCTCCACTCCGTCTGAAACGCCGTGATCTCTATGAACCGCCAGCAACGCCCCCTCCTCACGATCGAAGTTTGCCACACTGCTCCTTCACTGCACCAGGTCCACACAGGCTCTGAACTCGCTCCACCAGCGCACACAAACCAAAATGCAACCGCCTTCAACGAACACCAGCACCAAGAAAGAAAATGCGACTGCCTCCAATGAACGCCAGCACCAAGAGACAAAATGTGACCGCCTTCAACAAACACCAGCACCAAGAGAGAAAATGCGACCGCCTTCAACGAACGCCAGCACCAAGAGAGAAAATGTGACTGCCTTCAACGAACGCCAGCACCAAGAGAGAAAATGCGACCGCCTTCAATGAACGCCAGCACCAAGAGAGAAAATGTGACTGCCTTCAACAAACGCCAGCACCAAGAGAGACCAAGATGGTAAGACGGCTTCTTTTTGCTCTCCTCATTCTCGAATGTTCCACCGCTGACGTCACACTCTGTCCAATAACCGAGCTCTGTTCATCACTCTATGGCTCCTTAACCAGGCACGAAGCTCAGGGCGTGGCCTGTCAACTCCGGTCCTCCGAGGCGGAGCTTAGCCATCCTTCGGGAATGTTCGGCGGGGTGGGGTTCCTTTGCCTATCATAATGCCCGGTTATACTGTCAGCGATTATGGCTGTTGTAATGGCGGCCCTTTTTGATGAAATAAAAACGAAGGGAAAAATCACAGGGGCAATTACACACTGGGGGTTATCCTTAGCCCTACCTAATTAGCATAGCTCCACCCCTTGTATTGAGACACATATATGATCTTATTCTATACAGATTCCCTACTTAGTTGCATAGAGGTAGGCTTCTTCTTCGTGTCACACGGTCCATGCTAATCTACACATTCCTAACTTTCCTAAGGTATTTCATGCCTACCCCCCACAAACGTAACAATACTAATAGGCATCAATGTGTTGAAGAAGAAAGCTTTGTTATAAGTGATTCCCATCGTCAAGATGATGAAGTCAAATGTTCAGCTGATGGCAAAACCGTAATTCTAATCGAAGATCACTTATGGGTCAAACCTTATCATTTGTTTCATTATATATGCAATGTCTGCTTTTCATTCAATTTAATTTTTATGACGAGACAATAATTAAAATAAATCTTGAGTTTTGAGCAAAAGTTTTTTCATTGGAGAACTTCTTTACAAGTGTGTTGGAGCGTTCTTTGTCTATATTTAAAATAGCCTTTAGAATTTATGACAAAAAGAAACACCCACAAAAAATGTTCCCCTCGCTCTGCCCTGCAAAATTATATTTTTCTGGGGAATATACATTTTTGCACGTCCCCCCCCACCTCCCCCCTAATCTATAATCATGGATCCATGCCTGCTATGTGATACCTTGACTGAATATTTAACATCAACCGACCTCATGTCGTATAGGAACTTGTATGGGATGTTAGTAACTGGGTCATTCCAGCCACAAATAATCCACAAATTTCCTGAACCTACAGATTCTCAGGAGTCTAGAGAAAGAACTTATTTCGTAACCAATTCAGTGGTTCATCAGTTGAGGATTACCGGAAGATATTTGTAGCCAAGGTGCCTGAGGTCCGTCAAATGTTCCTGGAAGTAGAACGATTGCTCAAGTTTCTCTTGGTTTCCCCAGCAAGTTCATGCGAAGCTGAACGGTCATTCAGGGCACTGAGGTGTATGAAGACGTGGCTACGTAGTACAGCGACCCAGCAACGCCTCAACAATCTTGTGATCTGTCACGTGCACCGAGATCAACTGGCAGCACTTGATCCCCAAGCCATTGTTCAGGAAATTTTGAATGAATCCGTAGACGCAAGTGGTCGCATTTTTGACAAGTTTTAAAGTTCGTTTTTGTGTAGTTTTTTTTGTGTCACTCTCACTTTTTGGTTTTTGCATTGTGAATGAGTTCAAGAGTCATGAGAAAAAAGGCAGTCAAATATTTGATTTGTTTTGTTTGATTTATTTGGCATGTTGAATTATTAATCGTCTACCGGTTTCGGCGGAGGAGACTATAGGCTTGCTCTCAGTCAGTCTGTCTGTCTGTCTGTCTGTCTGTTTGTGCCACCTGTGGTTTTCTGCACTTTTTCCAATTCCCTTCAACATATTCAACTGAAACTTGCTACATGGCTTTATTATGCCAAGTTACAGAATAAGTTCGAGGTTCAGGGCGTTTTGTCAATTTTTCCCCAGAGTTATGCCCTTTTTGGACTTGGAAAATATCACACAGGTAGGGGACAACGGACATGTATTGCAAAGCAATTCTCACTCTTGTTATATCGGTTTTTTCAGCGCAAAATTTAACTTTGGCACCAAGAAAAGGCTCAAAATTAAAAGCGCCCCAAAGGTGGATGGAGGTTATGTTTCCATCCATTATTTTATGTTTCCTTTATGCACTTTTTAATGTTTCATTATTTTATGTTTATTTATGTTTAATATTTTTTTATGTATTTATGTATTATTATTTATGTATTTTTATGTATGTATATTTTTGTATTTTTTATGTATTTATGTATTATTATTTATGTTTTTATTATTTTATGCCATTATTTTATGTTTCCTTAATATACATTTATGTTTCCATTATGTTATATTTCCATCTCGCCGAGTGTCTGTCTGTGTGTCCGTTTGTGAACAAGATATCTCAAAAAGTTGTGGACCGATTCGAACGAAATTTGGCAGAGATGTAGCGTATGTGATAAGGATGAAATTGTTCGATTTTGGTGAAGATCCGGATTCTGATTCGCCTACTAAAAAATTTTAAGTGATTCTTCACCATTGGGAGATAGGGCCAAAAATTATATCTGGCAGGATTTCTCAAAAGGTTGTGGACAGATTTGGACGAAACGTGGTAGACCAGTTGGGTGTGTGACAAGGACGATTCGATTCGATTTTGGTGAAGACCTGAATCTGGATTCGGCTACAATAATTATTTAATTTTTAAGTGATTCTTCACCATTGAGAGATCGGGTGAAAAGCGATATATAACATGATATTTCAAAAAGTTATGGATGAGTTATGATAAAAACTAGGTGGACGAGTTGGTCAGGTGACAAGAACAAGCCGATTAGATTTTTGTTCAGTTCCAAATCCAGATCCGGCCTATCAGTGGATACAAAACATAAGCGGATCAGTCTGGGGGAGGTAGGTATGCGCTCTACCGAGTGCAGTTGTAGTTAAGTTAGTTAAGTTATTTCAAAGAAACGTGGCAGAGGAGGTCGGTTTAAATGCCCAGAATGCACCACACAGCAAAATGTCTCGAACTCGAATCAACAATTCCGCCTCCGGCTTCGGTGCAGCGCAGCCATGATGGGCCGAATGTCCGCCTCCTGTGCCAAAGTTCCTTCAATGGGCATCGGATACCAATTTTCTTTTTATATTTCCTACCACGACGTAACCCAAAATAAAGTATTTTAACGTCAAGAAGAAGTCTCACGATTTAGTCCTTCACACTCATTCATTCACACGCACTGGCGAGCGATTTCAGCGAACGAGCGGATTTAAATGTTTTCAATTCCCATCGACTTAAACACGTCTTTCCGCGCACTCGCTAAAGCACCTTCTTACCCGCCTGCTCCGGCGACGCCGGCGTCGCCTTTCTCGGAGACGGCATGGCCTCGACGTTTCCCGTTTCGCACGATGGACCGGTGTCGCTCTCTTGCTGCTTCTTCTCAGCCATGAGCGCACTTCCGGGTTTCGAGACGCAACCTCGTACCTCGATTCGCGCACATCGCTGCTGACTCGGGTTTTCACGTCTCTCGATGCTTCCTCGTCTGCGCGCTGTGTAAAACTTCAAAGTTCGTTCCCGTTCGTAAATCACGTAAATGCGCAACATCACCTTTCGGTTTCCGGCCACGTCGCAACCTTTGTGACATTTTCTCGCTTCGTATAGATCGTTATTTGGAATTTCAGAAATCGTCGTCGATCATTGTTTTTGTTTTTGTTTTGTTTTTTTGCATACAAGATTGAGGCTCGTGTAAGAGCGAACATTAATCACAAAAAGACACTGACACATAAAACATAAGATAAAGGGTGTGGGAGACAAGATGGGGAGAGAGAGGGAAGCACACAAGTACAACATTTGAGAGCAAGGACATCGGGAGATCTGTGGGAGGGTGAGGGCTTGGGGGGAGGAGGCATGGTAAGGGGGGTGGGGAGGGGGTATAAAACACATGTACACTGCAAGGACTTCCAGGAAAGAAGTCGGCAGTTCAAAATAGTGGATCTGGGGTGAATTAATGGGGGTAGAAAAGATCAAGGTTTTGGATGGGGGAAGACAAGAGATGGTGGTGAACAGCTGTTTTAAAGACATGGAGGGAGGAGTGGGATTGGATGGAGTGAGGGAGTTTGTTCCAGAGGCGGGAGTAAAAAGGAATGAAGGAGTGAAGGTGAGCAGAGAGTCTTGATTTTGGCAATTTAACCAGAAGAGGGTTACTGGCAGATCTTGTGTGACCTGTAGGAATATTTGGGGGACAGAGCACAGACAGAGCTGGGGGAGCAAGGCCGGAGAGGAGTCGGTAGAAGACGGAAAGACCACCAACCTGCCTGTGGTGAGTGAGTGAAAGGCCATCAGAGTTCGCTTCATCGCGGGAGATACCAATGATTCTGAAAGCTTTGGTTTCAACAGCGTGAAGCCGAGCGAGGTGTGAGGCAGGAGCACCGGCCCAGAGGGGGGAACAGTATTCCATTGACCTGCGGATGAAAGCCTTGTATGTGGTGAGGAGCTCAGGTGTGCCAAGGAAGGACTTCGCACGACGGAGGATGTCCAGTCGGCGACTGGCTTTGGAGGCCAGCTTGGATATGTGGTTTTCTCTGGAAAGATCATGGCAGATAGTGAGACCCAAAAGCTTGAGTGACAGAACTTCTTGGAGAGGATTGTTCAGAAAGTAGATGGGAGGGTTGTCCAGTCGGTCTTTTCGTAGAGACATAGTAAGAGTGTGAGATTTGTCAGGATTGAAAGACATGTTCCACTTGTTTGACCAGTCTGTGATTTTGTCCAGGTCTGCAGAGAGTGAGGAGGGTGCAGACTACCGATCTGAGGGATGGGGTATGGAGCGGCAGAGAGTGGAGTCATCAGCAAAGAGGTAGAGAGGATTTTCAAGAGAGTCAGAGAGATCATTGATGAAGACCAGAAAAAGCACAGGGCGCAGAACACTGCCTTGGGGAACTCCAGCCTGAACAGGAAGAGGAGATGAGAGAAACCCATTCAGGGCCACACGTTGCCTACGACCAGAGAGGAAGTCCGCCAGCCATGCGTGGAGATTTCCATGGATGCCATAGGAGGGGAGTTTGGTGAGCAGGGCAGGGTGCCAGACCGTGTCGAAGGCACGTGATATGTCAAGGGAGACAGCTCTGATTTCCTGTTCGGCATTAAGGACCTCCATCCATTGTTGAGACAGCAGAAGCAGCATGTCCAGAGTAGAGTGACCTGGTCTGAACCCAACTTGATGATCTGAGATCAAGCCATTGGAGAAGAGGAAGGATTTGATATCCGAAGCAATGATGGATTCCACGCTTTGCTGATGATTGGGAGCAGGCTCATTGGTCTGTAGTTGCAAGGATCTGTTTTTGCACCTCTTATGTGTACAACGGTAATGTTGTCTGATTTCCAAGCTGATGGCAGATGACCTTGAGCAAAAGATAGGGTGAAGAGAACAGAAAGAGGGTAAGATAGAGCGGCAGTTTATCATCAATCTTTGATCTCGTCTTCGGTCGGTGTATGCACAGAATCGGGGGAGATCATTAAATATGATGGCTCGATATTACGCCACCATCATCCTCATGGGGATCCGTATTACTCTTACGGGAAACGTGCCGCCTGGTCGTCATGGTGAAGATACACCGTTTTACATGTTGTAATATGGTTGCTATGGGTGGGTGCAACTTTGTGGTACTTCCGGTTAGCAACGGCCGCCGCCATTTCCGCGCGGTGAAAAGAACTCCTTAGCAACGATCTGAATGTTATTACATCCGCAGTTATGAACGGATTCGGACGAAACTTAGTGGACAGGTTGGGTGTCTGACAAGGACGAATGGTTTCGATTTTGGTGAAGATCCGGATCCGGATATGAGAATTTTCTTATATTTTCTAAGTGATTCTTCGACCATTAAGTGATAGGGCCAAAATCGATATATAAGCATGATATTTCAAAAAGTTTTGGATGAGTTATGATAAAACTAGGTGGATGAGTTGGTTAGGTGACAAGAACAAGCCGATTAGATTTTGGTTCATGTCCGAATCCAGATCCGGCCTATCACTCATCAGTCTCAGTGTGATATACAAACAAGACCGATAGTCTAACAACGGCGTGGCTGGGCTTGCTTGATACTTCATTTGAAGAGGATAGTATGACCTGGGTGGGGATACCAGTTAGCAGTTAGCAAATAATGTAAGTATAAAAATTTTTTTGACTTCAGGCATGGACAACCAGTTCGTGAATGACTTGGGTAAAAAATAATAATGACGGCGAAATGACAAATGATGAACCAATAAATTCCAAATTCCTGTGCCACCTTCAGTTGAACGTCAGGCATTGACAGCAGGTTCGTGAAGGACTTTCACAAAAAACATACCCAGTCTGAATGTTGCTCTATCCAGTCGATGGCAAAACTGCAAATGGGGAGCAAAAGCAAAGGAATTGATTACGATTCAACTTAGAGCGCAGTGATGATGCCCGTATAGGTACAGTATGTTGCTTACATGTTGGTTCATGCTTACAAAGTGCAGTAGCCTACTGTACATGCTGCATGTCTGTTACCGCACCATGAAGATTTTTTTTTTACTTGTGTTACTCCACAATAAAAAATCTGTACGTTGTGCTAATGATTCCCAATTAGGTCGTCATATAGCACTCATAGTTATAATATATACGCTTGGGAACCTTTCTCCAGGTGCACGATGTTAAATAAAAACAATAATTCCTGCACTGTCGTCACAATCTACGACAAAATCCGGTGACGGGCCGATTGGGAAACACACATTTAATGCACTATAAAACTAGAACGGCACTCTTCGACATCGCGACGTCGACCGATATGCCTCCGCCGACATTACATACTTGTACCAAGTTTGACTTAGATCCCTTCAGCCATTCTTATGTTATCGCGGTAATGAAATATTTTTTACTTAACATGACCTCTGACCTATTGACCCCAACATCTCGGTTCATATTTACATCATGATACATACTTCTACCAAGTTTGATTTAAATCCTTCAGCTGTTCTAAAGTGATCACATATTTATGTCATGATATCTGGCCTTTGATCTCTTGACCCCAAAATCTAATCCGTTCCTCTTTACATCATTATACAATATACATACCTGTACCAAGTTTGACTTCAATCTCTTCAGCCGTTCTTAAGTTATCACGGTAACGAAATAATTGCAACTTAACATGACCTCTGCCATTTGACCTCTTGACCCCAAAATCGAATCAGTTCATCTTTGCATCATAATATATAATTATACAAAGTTTGGTGAAAATTGCATGACTGGTTCACAAATGAGCTCGGTAACAGAATTTTTACCTTACAGGATATGTGACATTTGACCTTTGACCTCTTAACCCCAAAATGGAATCAGTTCGTCTTTACATCATTATACATACCTGTACCAAGTTTGACTTTGATCCCTTCAGCCGTTCTAAAGTTATAAACCGAATACAGACTTTGACCTTTGACCTCTTGACCCCAAAATCAAGTCAGTTCATCTTTGCATTATAATACATACTTATACCAAACTTTGGTCAAAATCCCATCACTGGTTCACAAGTTATCGTGGTAACAGGATTTTTTTACCTAACATAACCTCAGACCTAAAAATCTAAACATGACTCCTCTTCTCGAGCCTCGGGGAGGCAGAAGGAGCACCACCCTCCCACACGGACACCCCCAATTAGCAACGAGCAAGGGGGTGCGTGATTGGACTGTGCTGCTCGACGTTCCTGGTCCCGATTGGTTCAGGATCGACACCACTGATTGAGTTACAACGCTGTCTATAGGCATGAGGTGGCCCGCGATTGGTGAGGAGGGCGAACGTGGATACCTAATGGGCAGAGGTATTCCTGCCAATTTCATTCAATCTTACACCTATTTGAGTGTGTGGTTCTCATGTGCGTTGTTTTTTTTAGTTAATTGCCTGTACTATTGAATATTGTGATTTATGGTGGCTTCGTGCTGGGATTTTCATGCTTACAAACTGTATTTTATTTCCCTAAGATCCACATGAGTGTCTGCCCGCCGTACTTCTCACATGAGTTGTGGCTCATTTGATAATAATCCTTGGGGTTTAAACTGGGCTAATTACCCTAATTAACTCAAGAGATCATAGAACACCTTACCCACGCAGTCTTGAGAAAAAGGACATGTGAAGGGTGAAGAAAGACATGGAAGGAAGATTACTGCCAGCAACCCTCTTATGGTTAAACTGCCAAAATCAAGACTGTCTGCTCACCTTTACTCCTTCATTCCTCGTTACTCCCACCTCTGGAACAAACTCCCTCACTCTCTTCAATCCCACTCCACCCTCCAGGTCTTTAAAACAGCTGTTCACCACCATCTCTTGTCTTCCCCCATCCAAAACCTTGATCTTTTTTACCCCCCGTAATTCACCCCAGATCTCCTTTTTTGAAATACCAACTTCTTTCCTGGAAGTCCTGGCAGTGTCCATGTGTTTTATACCCCACACCCCCCCCCCCTCTTCCCCTGCCTCCTCCCCCCAAGCCCACTCCCTCCCACAGATCTCCCGGTGTCCCTGTTCTCTGCTGTTGTACTTGTGTGATTCCCTCTCTCTCCCCCATCTTGTCTCCCGCTCCCTTTATTGTATGTTTTGTGTGCAAGTTTTTTTTGTGATTGTTGTTATCTCCTACACGATCCTCGATCAAAAAGAAGGTCTTTTCAATTCTTAGTTTGCGTTTCCGCGCGGGATCCATATTTCCTATGAGCCACGATTTTGTCCTAATCTCGATATTCCCCTACGAAAGTGTGAGAGGCAAATTTGATCGGTCGAGATGTCATAAAATTTTTCCAAGTACTACTAAACTAGAGGGTTTTGGAGGTGGTAAGGAGATTTGTGTTCTGCACTACAATGTTCAAATACATAATTAAATTGAAATAAAATAAAGGTTGTCGAAAAAAAAAAAAACTTTTTCAGAAGTTTCCCACCGTTGATGCTCCGTCTCATATACATCACCGGATTTAGCCATTCGTATGTTTCCCAACAACAAACCTTGGGTTACCGCTGAAAGGAAGGCCACTTTGATGAAGAAGAAGCGTGCATTCCTGAAGAAGGATGACTCCGCCCTCAGGGAGGCGAAGAAAGAACTGCGCTCTGCCATCGGCAAATGTAAACGGTCGTACAAGGATAAGATTGAAGAACAACTACACGATGGTGATGCTCGTAACGCTTGGAGGGGATTCAGGCATATGATGGGAATGAATGAGAGGCTCAAGGATGGTAGATTGTCCACAAAGGTTCCAGATTCCAAATTTGTGGATGAATTGAGTGACTTTTACGCGAGATTTGATGTTCCAGGAAACCGAGTAAAATGTGAAGCTCTCTGTGAGGATCTGCATTCTCGAGCGAGTCCCATACCTGTAACTTGTGAACCTGATGTCGTGAGGTGTTTTAGGGCGTTCGGTACAATGAAGGCTTGTGGTCCACATGGCATCAAGTCTGGTATTCTGAAAGAGTTCTGTTTAGAACTTAGTAATGTTTTTACTCATTGTTTCAGTTACTTTTGGCGACTCACACTGTTCCTATTTGTTGGAAAAAGTCCATTAGTATTCCTGTGCCAAAAAAGGTTCACCCAAGGCAGCTCAATGATTAATGGACCTGTTGCCCTCACCTCCATCTTGTGTAAATGTATGGAGAAATTGATGGTGAAGTTTATAACATCAGATGTAACTCCTAAACTGGATCCTTTACAATTTGCATACAAAGCAAGACGAGGTGTTGAAGATACCTGGCTCAGCTTACTTCATCTAATCACAAGTCCCCTTGACCAGAATGGAACCTATAGGTCCGTGTGTTATTTATCGATTTCTCGTCAGCCTTTAACACTATGCAGCCATTTACCCTTCTGAAAGTGTTGAGTGACCTGTGCCTGAACCCCCATTTCATACTCTGGGTGGAAAGTTTTTTAGCATTTGAATTGCACATGGTACGTCCTCAGCAGGTGGGGGTGAATGGTAGCTTGTCAAAGTTATCAATCTTGAATACTGGTGCTCCACAAGGCGGTGTATTGTCACCTCCACTGTTCAGTTTGTACACCAATGGATGTGTGGCTCTTAAAGAAGTTTGTAACTTTACTAAGTATACAGACGATACCGCCATTGTTGGCTGTCTTTCCGATCAATCATCCTGTGTATCTTTACCTCGATGAGATTGACACATTGAATAAGTGGTGTTACTTTTGTCTTACTCTGAATATGTGTAAAACACAAGACATGATTTTGGACTTTCGGAAAGGTCACAATCATGAGCCTGTAACCATAAATGGTGATAAGGTGGAAATTGTTAGCAAATTTAAATACCTGGGAACCTTTATTGATAACAAGCTAACTTTTGATGGAAATACTGATGCTGTGTACAAGAAATCAATGCAAAGATTGTATCTTCTCGGGAAGTTGAATTCATTTGGTGTTAGCTCACGTGTGATGCGGATGTTGACCAATTCCTTACTGATCAGTGTTTTGTCATTTAATTTGATTTCCTGGTCCCGTTATCTTAATGTGCGGAATACGTCACGATTGAGAAAGGTCACTACACTGGCATTTAAAATAGGTGGGCCTTCAACCAGTCTGCAGTCTCTATACCTGCGGGCACTGAAAAGGAAGGCGGTGTAGGTGTGTACCGATGAAAGTCATTTCTCGAACGGACTTTTTTTTTTAACTGCCATCAAGGAGATGGTTTTGTGTAAGGAGGCTGAAGAAGAACATTTTCAAAAAGTCATTTGTACCATGTGCAATAGGGTGGTCGACAGATATATGTAATATTTAATACTATTAAACATCCATGCTCCACAAGGCTGCCCTTGTTCCTATGTTTATGAAGATCATATGAACCAAATATGAGGTCAATTAGAACTTATTTAGAGGTTGCTCAAAAAATAACATTTTTAATTTATCCTGTTTTTTTCAGATGGCAGAAACTCGCAGCTCTTCCACAGTTTGGTTGCTGGGCAAGTCTGAAAAGGAAATAATATGTGGGGGACTACCAACCAAAGGACACACATTGCAGAAAATGTGCAATTCAAATGCTAATTTCAAATTCCTAGCCATTTTGCTGTTTCGTCCATCTGCCATATTTTATATTTATTTTATATTTTATATAATTGTATTTCGTTTTCTTATTTCCTATGTGTTTTATGTTTTAATGATGGTCAACTTACAGTGTCACCAAAGAATAATTTCCCTGAATATGGAACAATGAAAATTTATTACCCTCGCCAGAGGAGAGGGTATTGCATTTGAGTCCGTATGTTTGTCTCTTTGTCCGCACAGAATAAATATGATTTTCTCTGCAACCGTTGGTCCGATCGACATGAAATTATCACCATAGGTGCAACTCCACCTGCATAATTTTTTAATAATTATGACGTTATAGGTCACGTGGTTCGGCCGCCATCTTGGGAAAACCGAAAAACTTTGCACCTCTATATCTCCGAAAACACTGAATAGAAAAAATTGAGACATGGCTCATTGGAAAGAACTCTCCATGGGGAATAAAATATGTTAATGATGATGTCATAGGTGCCTCCATTATGACGTCATAATTCGACAAGTACAAAACTTCATCCAATCAAGATGAAATTTCTTGAGTGCTACGTCAGCATAAACTGGTGGTGGAAAAAAATAATGATGACGTCATCGGTCACGTGTTTCGGCCGCCATCTTGGAAAAACCGAAAAACTTTGCACCTATATATCTCCGAAAGCGCTGAATAGAAAAAATTGAGACATGGCTCATTGTAAAGAACGCTCCATGGGGAATAAAATATGTCAATGATGATGTCATAGGTGCCTCCATTATGACGTCATAATTTGACAAGTACAAAACTTTATCCGATCAAGATGAAATTTCTTGAGCATAATCTAGGAATAAATTCGTTTCGGGAAAAAAATAATGATGACGTCATCCGACACGCGATTCGGCCGCCATATTTGTTTTAACACAAAAGCCTTAAAAACCACTGAAAATACATCCTGGCGAGGGTTTGCAATCTCTGATTGCTCTTTTTCTTGTTATTATTATTATTATTATTATTATTATTATTAACACATTAAATGAGTTGTTCATGCCTGTTGTTTGTGACATCAGTAAAAACAGGAAGTTTTCTGTTTGGAATTATGTTCAATTCTGTTTGACTGCCAGACAGGAAGACAGACTAAAAAAAAAACGTTAATCTTTTGTGCACATGCGTTCAGGGCAGGATTCCTTACAATTTGCCAAATTCAGAGCCAAAGTACTGCTAAACTGCAGGTTCGTGTTCCGATTCGTGTTCTACAGTGTTCAAAATATAAAATGGAATTGAATGATAGACGGTTCCGGTTCCTCGATGATAGACGGATGTCTGTAAATACAGACAAATGGAACCAATTGCTTTACCCTGCTTTTCGCTTTGCTCACGAGGTAAAAACCGACGTGGTATTCGACCCATGTCTGGAACTACGAGGTGGTACAACCCGCTCGGTACCACTTCATTAAATTTAGTCTTCAGCTCGTGCCATTCTCAAAGTTGGTCTCCGGCATGTACAGTTCCCCTCTGACATCACTTGTGCTCTTGGGTCGAGGCTATCCGTGTGACATTGTGATTTCTAAATAAATGGCCAAGATATTGACATGAATTAGGATAAACTTAGCCCCCATTCTAGTTCTTCGATGAATGTTTAAAACAGCTTTTGTGATTTTGTGAACAATTAAATTATGTATTGCTATTTGACAGCACAACATTCTTTATTAAAAAATATAACCCAGAATTCAAACAGGAAAGAAGTCAACTCATTTTGAAACCACAATTCAGCCATCACCCACACAATCACAAATGATAAAGTGGAGGCTGTCACCACATTAACCAACATGAAATATGGAGAAATTGCATTTGCTTCCACATTCCCTTTTATCATATTACTGCTCATCTTTCTTCTCAGACATTTTCTTTACCATATCTCAACTGCATTCCTGGCTATTATGAATTACATAATGATATACTTTGGTACTGGATGTAGCATTTAGTTCCATGTGCTCGGTTTTAGAAGGGAAGTGGAGGTTCACACCGAGGCAGTGGTAAGCTCAAGTTTAAGGAATAAATGTAACACCAATGAAAAAGCAAGGAAACATCTCCCCGTACGCAGCCAAAATAGTGCTCTGCTTCCACTACAGCACCATGTTTACTTCCTTGCACTGATTGGTCTGATCATACTAAAAGACATGCGCAAGGTAAAAAGTGAGAAACATTCTTCTTTATCGCTACATAGTCAAAATGGCTTCGTAAAAAAATCGACTCTCGTCTACACCGGTTTGTTCATTTTTGTTTAACGCGCATCGCTGAGTGATTTGGAGCGTCACTGAGTGAATGATGCGTGTACTTCTTTTATAACCGTTTCAATTCTCCTAAAAAAACAACAACCTTGACTACCATGTACAAAGAAGTTGCTAGCTTGAAAACAAATCAGAATGAAGAGGCAGTAAGGGTAAAAAGTTTGACATTTTGAGGTACAGTTATTGTGATAGTTCCAAAAAAAAAAAATCAATGTAAACGTAAGTTTGCTAACTTTAGCTACACAAATCTTAAAAGTCGTAATAATTTTTAATCGGCGAAGTGTCCGACAGAAAGAGAATCTAAGGATCAGCCCTGAGCTCTGATTTTGTGGAATCATAAAACTGGAACTTGATCGCAGCAATGACCATGACAATACGCACTCCCATGTTTTATGACGATTGAGATTTTACCACAATCTCGTTTTCTGTACTAGAATCCTATGATAATCAAGTTCTGAAATAATGCTCATGTGGGGAAAAAAACGCAACTTATTATTTTCATTTAAACTTACAAGACAATTCAACAGCATTCAAATACAATGGAATGTTAATGTTAGGCAAGGAAAAAGCAAGAGTCAACCTTCGCCAATTCGAATGTACGTTCTGGAGATCAGAGGAATTAGTGATAAAAACATGTTTGTGTCCCCAAGATCAGTTGACGAAGTGAAGCTAAGTATGTTCAATATTCACATAGTGTTACAAAAACCTATAGCAATACAACCATTTCAAACTGAACAATCATTTAAATACAGATTACTGTGAGCACCAGAAAAGGAGTGGCTTTAGAAACACATGCTACATACATCAAATACAATAGAGTACACTGGTAAATGTATCGATGTACCAAATACAATGCAACTGTGCTTCACATACCTGTCTGGTCCTTTTGGGGACTATAAAGGGGTGAAGGGTACTGTGGAACACAAGGGACTGCTGAAAGAGTGTAAAACAGAGCTCCAAACCTCCTGTCGTTTATTTCATTGAGCGAATTCCACACAACTGTAATCTACAAAAATGTGACTTTGCTGCTCAAAGTGCGGAAAGCTTTAATGTGAATCTGGAACAATAGATAGGAACTCATTTAGTGCAGTGCTCTATAATGGAAATGCTTTGTGGAGACGGCCATTCATCATTATCCTCCCTAATGACCTCCATCTCCATGGAGTCCATCGACATAATTTTTGCAGGTCAAGAAATCTTTTTCATTTTATTGAATTCATATTATGTTCATTGTCTTCATTGGGTACTAGAAGCTCTGAGTGAACCCCAACAGTAAAGTATCCAAAGCAAATTAATGCAGGTTTTAATTGATGTACAGCCAATGATACAATATTCAGTACAAATAGGTAAAAGGAATTCTATACAATGTGATAGTTCAAACTTTAAAAAGAGTTTATTTGAATCTATGAAAAAGGTTTCCATATCGGACCCTATTCAAATTGCTTGATTTAAATAGGTGAAGGTGACAGAAATAATTGGAAAAAAATTAAGATAATAAAATAAACCCTGGGCTATTTAAGGTTATGCAAATAACATATAAATATGAAATGTGTATTCATCCATTCCTCCAAACTATTTTATAGAGAAGTCCCATTATCCATCAAACAGACAAAATAGGTCAAATAAGTTGCACAAACCAGATTTATACAGCAGGCCTGCAGACCACTCTCAACACACTCACCATGGAAAACACTAAAACCAGAAGGCATCATAGAATGGAAATTAATCATGATGGTTAGTGTCATTCTGCATAGGCAGACAGGTAGAACAACAATGGATGAGATCAACAGAACATTGATCAAAGTATGCTAACTGGCATGGTATGCAAGGAGAAGCTGACGTTTTGAGTGTTGAGCCTTCGCTGGAGCAAAAAGCAAGATGGGTTTGGGGCAAAGGTTGATATAGGATGGGAGTGAGTCAAAGGTGCATGTGTCAGAGCTACGTCATGGATCAGCATTTACGTGGGGAAGGAATGACTCATTTTGACACTTCTCAAAAAGGATGGTCAGGATTCAGGAGGTAAAAGTCATGGAGATGGGGAAAAAGGAAGAACTAATATGAGAGGGGCCGGAAGGGGTTGTGGGAGGAACAAGGAACCAAAAAAATGGATGGGGAGAGAAGAGAAAAATAGCCAAAACAGACAACTAAATTAAATCAAAAAAGGGAAGGAGAGAGATCAGAGGTGATAAAAAGAGAAGATTGATAAAATGAAATGAAAGAAAATAATATAAAACAAAGACAAAAAGACATAAAATGCCCCCCCCCCCCGTGGTTTTAGCAATTTTGCTATACTGACTTAAAGGCTGCCAGTCAGAAATTTTTGGTTGGCTTATAAAACAATACTTTCTGCATATGTGCACTCTCATATATTGTCTTTGTGCCACGTTTTAACAAAACCAGTCCATGCATGTTCGAGAAATGGTTGGGGACACGTTTCAGTAACAAAATGGCCGCCTGTTGGCCATATTGCATCTGATCTCGAAAACAAATGATGTGCATATGTAACCCATCATTCAATATCTGTGTGTCAAGTTTTAATAAAATCGATAAATGCATGTCCGAAAATGGTTGAGGATGTGTTCAATATCGGTTTTCTTTTTTACAACTAAAATGGCCGCCAGTGTACCAGTCGGCCATCTTTAATCAGATCGCAAAATAAAATGAGGAGCACGTGTACAGCAAAAATTACTAAAACCATGGGGGCTGTGACATTTTATGTCTTTTTTTCTTGTGTATATTGGTGAGACCGGGTGAAGACTGGGTGATTGCTTCAAACAACACTTACACTTAAATTCCTCTACTTCTACGCGGATCTCTTCTAAAAGCCCTTGTTCACCCCTGAGATAGATACTCTCCACTTTTGGAAGTTCCCCCGACTGTTCCAGTGTAAAGGTAGAAGCAAAAAAAAAATTAGTTAATGAGTTTGCCGTCTCACCTTCATCGTCTATCAATTCTCCTGTGCTATTCCTCAATAGGCCCATACTCCTCTTATCCCTTTATTTACCACTTATATACTTAAAGAATGCCTTGTTATGTTTAATACTTTTGTCTATGTCCTTTGCATATGCACATTTGGCCTGCCAAGTTATTTTCTTAACTACGGCAGTTATTTTCTTTACTTGCTCGATATACAAACCAAGAGATCTGTCCAAGTGGGTTGCTGAATCTTTCTGGATATTCATTTAGTCACATGGCAGTCAGTCTGTGGTATGTTTCTACATTTCAGCACCATGGACTGTCAGAAGCATAAAGAACAAAGTCTAATCTTCATAACACGCCCTGTTTTGATGGTTCCATAGTGGGTTTTTGTTGTATTATCACTATTGTTTTTTGTCATCATTTATTATTTTAATCACACTTGCAAATTAATTTTAAAATATTTTATTCTAAGATTGTGAGCATTGCTTGACAGTGCAATCTTCCATTGTTTATGGGCAAATAGTAAGTTATTAAATTTAATCAAATTCAATAATCAGCATAAAAAATTCCTCAGGTGATTAACGGGCACTTTTCATTCACTTAGACCTGTTTTACAACTTTAAAAAAAAAATTCCCTGCTCTTTTTCCCCCTTTTTTCTTTTACTAGTACACCCGCTCACTACGGGAGCGGCAGGGGGAGTCATGTTATTACACTTTTTATTATTGCTAATTAGTATTGCTATGACTTATGTTAGATTAGGTCATTGAAAGGATCAGACCATGCATGACATTATAACATGTTAGATCAGGTCATTGAAAGGATCAGAACATGCATGACATTATAACATGTTAGATCAGGTCATTGAAAGGATCAGACTGTGCATAACATTATAATATGTTAGATCAGGTCATTGAAAGGATCAGAACATGCATGACATTATAACATGTTAGATCAGGTCATTGAAAGGATCAGAAGGTGCATGACATTATAACATGTTAGATCAGGTCATTGAAAGGACCAGAAGGTGCATGATATTATAACATGTTAGATCAGGTCATTGGAAGGATCAGAAGGTGCATAACATTATAACATGTTAGATCAGGTCATTGAAAGGATCAGAAGGTGCATGACATTATAACAGGTTAGATCAGGTCATTGAAAGGATCAGAAGGTGCATGACATTATAACATGTTAGATCAGGTCATTGAAAGGATCAGAACATGCATGACATTATAACATGTTAGATCAGGACATTGAAAGGATCAGAACATGCATGACATTATAACATGTTAGATCAGGTCATTGAAAGGATCAGAACATGCATGACATTATAACATGTTAGATCAGGTCAATGAAAGGAGTCGAAGGTGCATGACATTATAACATGTTAGATCAGGTCATTGAAATGATCAGAACATGCATGACATTTTAACATGTTAGATCAGGACATTGATAGGATCAGAACATGCATGATATTATAACATGTTCGATCAGGTCATTGAAAGGATCAGAAGGTGCATAACATTATAACATGTTAGATCTGTTATATCAGGTCATTGAAAGAATCAGAACATGCATAACATTATAACATGTTAGGTCAGGTCATTGAAAGTATCAGAAGGTGCATGACATTATAACATGTTAGATCAGAACATGAATGACATTATAAATGTTAGATCAGAACATGCATGACATTATAACATGTTAGATCAGGTCATTGAAAAGATATCATTACTATTATGCCATTATATATAAGTGTTATTACTGTTGTAATGAGAAGCGGCTTTGGAAAAACGCCACGAAAAACTCCTTGGAAGAACTCCACTTTAGCGGCAGAAGGGTGTTTAGATTACAGTAGATCTATGATCAGATGTGATCGTCGACGTGATGAGCATAGACCAGATTCCTCCAAATTTATTTGTTTAGTGTTGTAAAAAGCATCAGCAACTGTTTATAAAGGTAATCATGCTTATTTGTGGTTTATATTTTTACTTCTGGTAGAGGCCGACACCGTTGGCCCGTTGCTCCCACAAAAACGGCACGATGAGCTATTCATACATGTTGACACGGCGTTTGTTCAAGGAGGAAACACCCCTTGGGGAGATGGGATATTATTCGTAATAATTTTGTTTATTAATAACTAATATTATGCTTTTGAATTTGAGAAGCGTACTTGGAAAACGCCATTACAAAGCTAGCTTACTTAACATGGATGTACATACACCTCAACATGCAACCTCAATGGCAGGGAAAACTTGTGTGCTTCCCTCTCTCTCCCCATCTTGTCTCCCCTCCCTGTAATATGTTTTATGTGTCCGTTTATCTTTTTTGTATTTTATGTGCTAATGTGTGTTTAATGTGCTAACTCCTGCACGAGCCTCGATCTTTTTTACCAAAAAAAAAAAAAAAAAATACAAGTAATACCCCCTTCGTGGAGAAAACCCCCTTGGGGAGGGGTGCAAATGAATGTGTTACAACCATCATTGGGTGACCCTTACTCCTCCTGTTAAGTTCGGTTGAGATTGGATAAGTAACGATCGAATGTATAGCGGTCAAAATTCATCAGACAGACACCAAATTGCATATTTTAGTACGATTTTGTTTTATTTACTCTAACTCTCCTTTTCCCCCTTCTAACTCTGCTTACCTTTTTTCTCCCCTTTATTGTCACTCCTCAATTTTTATCTTCGCCTTTCTAATTTTTTTTCATCTCTTTTCCTTTCCACTCCCTTTTTTGGTTTCTTGTTTCCAAATTCATCCTACGCTTCTCCCACTCTCTGTTCCTCAGACTTTTAACTCCAAAACCATGACCCTCCCTTTCCTGGGGTGTCAAAATGTGTCATTCCCACCATAAATACAACCTGATCCATGATATAGCTCTAACATATGCATGGACCTCTGACTCACTCCCACCCGAAAATCAACCTTCACTCTTATCTCCCTCTTTTCCTCTGACAAAGGGTGAGTACCTGAAATGTCAGCTTCTCCTTACTTCCCATGGCAGTTAGCACACTTCAATCAACGTTGTGATTATTCTAGCTAAAAGGCATTATAGTCAGACTAAAACCAAGTGTAAAGACTACAAAACAAATGGGTACTCTTCAAGAAAAGAAATCAGCGACTTTGGAAGAGGGAGACTGGAAGGATATGTTGCGTCCCTGTTGATGGCAATCCGGCAAAGGTGTTTGAGTGAGGGTGCAGCATGGTAAAATGGACGGTTGAAACACAAACGGAAACCCGTAGTTGAATCTTCGGTCAAGACATCCACATGAGATGCATCACCATCCTTCCCCTCTGTGCTCACTTCCTGCTCCCTTCGTGTGCATTCAACATCGTGATCATTCCAACCTTGCAAATTTCCTTCTGTCCTGCTCTTCACTTCTTTCCGACCACAGTGCCTGAGCAAATGCTTTCCTTGTCCTGCTAATGAATAAAATTCAACAAGAGCAAGACATGAGGGGAATGTAAAGAGCTTAGGTTTCACTAGAGGGTGAGAATCTAAACGATAGCCTTGCACACCTCCTGAGATGCGAATGTTTGTCGCGCCAAGTTCAGTTTTAAGGGATAGAGCAAAGAGGAATGCAGGGTGTGCACTGTCACGAATAAGGAAAGTCCCTGGAGCACAGCATGATAGTATGTTGTGAGCCTCTTCAGCAGAAAGTGCTCCCCAATAGAAACCTGCACACACAAATGTACAAAAGAAAAATATTTCAGAAAAAAACAAACAAAAAAAACATGAACATCTCTGTGTGTTGGCATCAGCTATCACGGGAAATGTGTTACATCAGCGCAATATATCAGTGCATTTTCCATCCAATCATAAGTTTTGTGTCAATCGATGAAGCGGTTGTGGCGAAAATAAATTAAAAGTGAATAAAGGTGAACAAGTGAGGACAAGAAAAAAAACAATGAGGGCCTCATTCGACGTTTCACAATGGTTGTGTACGCCTATTACTAGTTGTATATTTTATTAACTCCTTCATTAGAGGGACATAGGCCTGGTGTTGGCTTAGCGGTTAGGGTGCCGGCCTGGAATCCTATTAACTTGGGTTTGAATCCCGGTCAATTGCTGAATTAATGCCAGGGGGGGTTGACGCAGCCTGTCATCCTTCCGAGGTCGGCAAATCGAGTACCAGTTCACTGGTAATTCCCTGTGTGTCGCAAGAGGCGACCAACAGGGTTGGCGGCAGGAAGGGCATCCGGCCATAAAACATTGCTTCAAAAAGGGAACCAAGGTGCCGGAAAAAGGCCAACCCCTGCTCTGTGGGGAATATATAGCCTCTAAAGGTGGTTCTTGACTAGAGGGACAGAAGTTACTGTCCTACTGCACTGCCCTAAGATAATTCACTGCAATAGAGTATTCCTACTTGGTTACAAACACAAAACATAGTGTAAAGTTAGTAAAACACCTCTTTAAATTCTGATTTGAACAAGATTTCCCAGTGGGGCAAATGTAATCAAGTTAGGTTTAATGCTTCTAAAACTCTATTTCTTCCCATCTCTCTCTATAAAACTCCTCTCAACTCTCCAATCTCCTTTGAAAGCTCCACAATTACACCATGTGATTCAATAAACCTACTAGGTATTTCCCTAACATCAAATTTATCCTGGAATCCACACATTACACAAACAGATAAGTCTACCTCGAAGAAACTGGGAGTCCTGTTCAGATGTCAAAGATTCTTCTCCTCTCAACAGTTGCTTCAACTATATGAAGGATTGATTCATCCTTGTATAGAGAACTGCTCTCACATCTGGGGAGGTTCTAGCTCCACATATGCACTGGACATAATTGAATCCAAAGTAATCCGACCTATCAACTCTCCCAATCTGACCTCAAAACTCCACCCACCCTGAATTACCCTGCAATGTTGGTTCTCTTTCTCTTTTCTACAGATATTACTTCGGTTTCTGCTTCCAATAACTTGCTGAGTGTGTACCTCCACCATTAGGGAGACCACGGAATACACGACAAGCCCCTACATCGCATGATTATTGTGTGGCCATTGGTACCTCAAGGGTGGGCCGTTATGATGTTTGTTTCTTCCCCTCCACTGCCAAACTCTGAAACTCTTTACCTTCTCATGTTTTTCCAAACACTTACGACCTTCCCCTTTTCAAAAAGCAGATTATTTTACTTCCTCAAAAACCCTTGAATCATGATCTCTTTCTTTACTTTTCTATCAATGCAGTTCCTTTCTTTAAGGTCTGGCCTCGATGAGGACTATATCGTCCGCAACTGGAGCCTTCAACATAAAAAAAAAATCATGGGAATAAAAAGGATAACCTTGCCTCCACAAAAGGAACCAAAGCAATGATGTCTCAGGCAGTCGGCTCCTATTTATACACCCAAAGAGGATGATTGGAAAGAGGAAATTAGAAAATAAAGGAGGTAAAAAAAGAATAAGTGGAAAACAAATTTGGGGTACAGTCAGCAAAGACTCACCGTTGAATATGCTCAAAAGTAATAAGTGGAAAACAAGGGGAGCTAAAATCAGCAATGACCTTCCTGCTGACGTCCTCGATTGAGTGGACTGGTTTAGCAGACTTGCTCAGTACAAATGTCATGCAAAGTAAGCACATATCCAAAATAATGAACCAAAACTAGTAGGGTCTTTAAGGACCCTAGACAAAATTTGCTTTTAACTCACTGTGCAGCAAGATGGAATTTTAAAACATCATACACATTTATAACTAACACATACAGATGAACAAACGAATCCATGAAAGACAATGTGCAACATATTTAGTTGCACATATTTTTAGTTGTCCCTACCCTCATACCTACCACATCCATTTCTCTCTGTCCCTACATAGTAAAGACCCCACTAGTTTTGGTCCATGAAATACAATGTGCAACTAAATATAGAAATAACACTCCAAAATGTATGCTTAGGGTCTGAAAAGACTGGTAGGATGTGGGTTAAACCTTGCACCTGCAGATGTTTTTTTTTCCAGCCGCCATTTTGTTTTTCAGTTTTGAATGTCAAGGACTAAAAATAGAGCTTGGTATCCTCATGTTTTGGAATCAGCACCCCAAATTAGGCTAGAAATGTATGTTACAAACTTCTACTCAAAAATGCCCTTCAAGTAGCTTTTGAAATCTCATCTAATCTCTGAGGGGTTGTTATATGAACTTGCATGTGGAACATAGATTTCCTTGTTATGATGATACGTTTCAAAGTACACAAACCTCATGTAGTTGCATTCTAAAAACTGCATACTCAAATAAAACACAAAAAATAGATTACCATGGTACTCCTACAGAAATAGAAATAAAATGAGAATGGCACTCGATAGAGAGAATACTCCCCACCAGGCTGAACAGCTTATGTTTTGTATCCCACTGACAGGTCGGATCTGGATTTGGACCTGAACCAAAATCGAATCGGTTTGTTATTGTCACCGAACCAACTCTTCCACCAAGTTTAGTCATAACTCGTCCACAAGTTTTTGAAATATCATGTTATATATCACTTTTCGCCCGATCTCTCAATGGTGAAGAATCACTTTAAAAAAGAAAAGTTTATCGTATCCGAATCCATATTCAGATCTTCACCAAAATCGAAATGATTCGGTCTTGCCACACACCCAACCTCTCCACAAAGTTTCGTCTGAATCCGTCCATACCTTTTTTGAGATACTGTGCTTGTGTAGCGGCTACCGCTGGGTTTTCACAATCGCCTTGCACCTATCAAGGACGCGGAGCGATCACCATGCCGGGCTCGTCCAGGACGCCCGGGCAGGCTCGCCCTCAACTTGCCAGGCCGCAGCCAGGACGCTGGGCCACGCCCCCTC
This sequence comes from Myxine glutinosa, assembly GCF_964187855.1. NCBI lineage: Eukaryota > Metazoa > Chordata > Myxini > Myxiniformes > Myxinidae > Myxine > Myxine glutinosa. The sequence continues at coordinate 75,097,364 of NC_136264.1, read as the reverse complement.
TCGCCTTTCCTGGGCAAACGCTCCGGGATAATATGTATATATATTGCTGCCCGATAAACGGGCTTTTCAGAGTGCCTGAGTGTTTGGTTTGATTAAAGCAACTCGGATGAATTCCAGCTTTTTGTCGCGTCCATTCTTCCGATCGACGTGGGAGCCCCAGCTCCTTCATTGGTGACCTACCGACATGGACACGGCAGTCGCCCTTAAACTGCCTACCTTCTGGGAGGCTCACGCGGCGGTTTGGTTCGCACAGGCGGATTCCCTGTTCGCCCTGCGAGGCATCACGGCCGACGACACCCGCTTCCACCATGTGGTAGCAGCGCTCGGTTCGGCCACCGTGGCCCGCGCCCTGAGCCTCCTCGAGAGCCCGCCAGCCGCTGACAAATACGGCGCGATTAAGAAGCTTCTCCTCGACGCTTTCGCCCTCCCATCGGCGGAGCGCGCACGGCGCCTGCTCGACCTGCCCGAGCTCAGCGACACGCGCCCTTCCGAGCGAATGGACTACATGCTTTCACTGCTCGGCGAGCACTCTCCGGCATTCCTGTTCCGGGAGCTGTTCCTTCGTCAGCTGCCTAACCCGGTAAGCCTCACCCTGGCAAGCACGACGATCACAGATCCCCGGGCCCTTGCCAGAGAAGCCGACAAGATCTCCGCCGCAGGACAGCGCATCGCAGCGGCGACATGGGACCCACCGCCGTCCGACACAACACCCATGGCGCCCGAGCACCCGGCACGGTCGACGACCGAACTGCCGACGCAATTGGCGGCCGCTACACCAAGCCGACCACCTCCAGCACGACGACCGGGGCCTCCACCTGACCAAGCGTGGTGTTACTATCATGCCAGGTTCGGACAGAAGGCCCGGACATGCCGACCCCCGTGCACCTTCGGCAGGCCGGGAAACGGCCGGGCCGGCGTTCATTACCAGCCATGAGCGCCGGCCACACGGGCAACTTACTGTTCATCACGGATAAAGCGTCCGGACGGCGCTTCCTGTGCGACACCGGCGCCCAACTGAGCGTCATACCCGCCTCTGACCAGGACAGGCAATCCGCGGTTTGCGGCCCCTCCTTGGTTGCGGCCAACGGATCGACCATCCGCACCTTCGGCCCGCGCAACGTCACCCTCTGCTTCAGCGGCCAACGCTTTGCTTGGACGTTTGTAACCGCAAACGTGCCCATGGCTCTGCTGGGTGCCGACTTCCTCTGCGCACACGGACTGCTGGTGGACGTCCAACGGCGTCGTTTAATCAACGCCGAAACCTTCAGCTCCCTGGTATGCACATTGAGCAGCTCCGCGCCGACCGAGCTGGCATGCGCCGTCCGGGCGGCGAACGAGTTTGCTCGCCTGCTCACGGAGTTCCCGGCCCTCACGCGGCCGACGTTTTCGGCCATCGCAGTACGGCATGGGATCGAGCACCACATACCAACCACGGGCCTGCCGGTCTACGCCAGGGCCCGCCGCCTCGACCCAGCCAAGCTCGCCGTGGCGAAGGCCGAATTCGACGCATTGGAGCACCTCGGCATCGTGCGGCGCTCCGATAGCGCGTGGGCCTCGCCACTGCACATCGTGCCAAAGCCGGGGGGTGGATGGCGCCCGTGTGGCAACTACCGCCGTCTCAATGACGCTACCACCCCCGACAGGTACCCGATCCCGCATATCCAAGACTTCTCCGCCCGTCTGGCGGGACGGGTCATTTTTTCGAAAATTGATCTCATACGGGGATATCACCAGATACCTGTCAGGGCGGCCGACGTCCCTAAAACGGCAGTCATCACGCCGTTCGGCTTATTCGAATTCTTGCGGATGCCGTTTGGTCTCAAGAACGTGGCTCAGGCGTTCCAGCACTTGATGGACGGCATGCTGCGTGACCTGCCGTTCCTTTTCGTTTACCTGGACGACATCCTCGTCGCCAGCACGTCCCGGGCCGAGCACCTCCTCCACCTCCGAACACTGTTCGGGCGCCTCAGTGAGCACGGCCTCATCGTCAACCCGGCCAAATGCCACTTCGGCACGACGGCCGTTGATTTTTTGGGCCACCACATCACCAAGAACGGGGCCGTGCCGCTGTCAACCAAGGTCGAGGCCATCACCACGTTCCCGCGTCCCCGCACCATAAAGGCCCTGCAGGAATTCCTGGGAATGGTGAATTTTTATCACCGCTTTGTGCCCTGCGCTGCTCAACTCATGCGGCCCCTCTACGAAGCCCTCCGGGGCAAGCCGGCCAAGCACGACATCGCCTGGTCCGCAGCAATGGATGCGGCCTTCCAAAGCTCAAAGCGGGCCCTCGCCGATGCAACACTGCTCGCTCACCCTGTGCTCAACGCTCCCATCGCCCTCACCACGGATGCCTCCGACTACGCGGTGGGTGCCGTACATGAGCAATGGGTGAACGGGGTTTGGCAGCCACTCGCTTTTTTCAGCCGGCAGCTCCGGCCGAACGAGCTCAAATACAGCACGTTTGACCGGGAGCTCCTCGGTCTACACCTGGCCATCTGCCATTTCCGCCACCTCCTGGAGGGCCGACCTTTCACGGCGTTCGTCGACCACAAGCCGTTGGTTTACGCCATGGCCAAGGTCACGGAGCCGTGGTCGGCCCGCCAACAGCGCCACCTCTCCGCCGTGTCGGAGTTTACCACGGACATCCGGCACATCGCCGGCAAAAACAACGCCGTGGCCGACTGTCTTTCCCGGGCCAGCACGAACGCGGTCCACCTGGGCGTGGACTTTGCGCTTATGGCGGCGGACCAAACCACCGACACCACGGTGCAAGCCCTCCGGGCGGCGGGCACGGGCCTCCGCCTGGCCGACATCCCCTTCGCGGACACTGTCCTGCTCTGCGACGTCTCCCAAGGCCAGCCTCGCCCCATCGTGCCCGTCACCTGGCAACGCCGCATCTTCGCCTCCCTCCACGGCCTTTCCCACCCGGGCCGGAAAGCTTCCCAGAAGCTGGTGTCGGCGCGATTCATCTGGCACGGCCTTCGTCGGGACGTCCGCGATTGGACCAGCACCTGCACGGCCTGCCAACGGGCCAATGTCCACCGACACACCCAGGCCCCGCTGGCACCTTTCACCGTGCCCGAACGACGTTTCGACCACGTCAACGTGGATCTGGTGGGCCCCCTCCCCCCATCACGGGGGTTCACACACCTGCTCACCATGGTGGACAGGACCACCAGGTGGCCGGAGGCCGTTCCCCTCGTCTCCACCACCACCGCCAACGTGGCGCAGGCTTTCATCGCCACCTGGGTCGCCCGCTTCGGCGCACCGGCGGACATCTCGTCAGACAGCGGACCACAGTTCACCTCCGAGCTGTGGGGCGCGGTCGCCCGCAACCTGGGGGTCAAGCTCCACCGTACTACGGCCTACCACCCCCAAGCAAACGGGTTGTGCGAGCGATTCCACCGCTCCATGAAGGCCGCGCTCATGGCCGGCCTTCAAGACGGCGGTTGGGCCGACCAGCTGCCGTGGGTCCTTTTGGGCCTCCGCACGGCCCCCAAGGAGGACCTCCAGGCAGCCACCGCCGAGCTTGTCTATGGCCAGGCGCTACGTGTCCCGGGCGAATTCGTGCCCGACGCTACCAGTCCCTGGTCCGCAGCTCACCAGCGCTCGGACCTCCAGGAGGCCGCCCGACGGTTTGCCCCCGTGCCAACATCCCACCACGGTGACCCCCAGTCCTACGTCCCCCCAGCACTTCGCACAGCGGAGTATGTTTTTGTGCATCACGACGCACATCGGGGGCCACTCCGGCCGCCGTACGACGGGCCCTTCCGGGTGCTGCGACGGGATGACAAGTCGTTCGTCATCGACATCGGCGGCAGGTCGGACCGGATTGCGGTGGACCGCCTCAAGCCGGCGCACGTGGACGTCGACCACCCACCACGGGTGGCCCTTCCGCCACGGCGAGGCCGCCCCCTGTCCACGGTGCCCCCCACTCGACCGCCCACCACCACACCGGACCCCCTCCCACGACCCACCAGGGGTCGCTTCGCCCGGGTCATCAGGACCCCCCTCAAATTGACCCTGCCGGTGCAAGTCGATTCTGGGGGGACGTGTGTAGCGGCTACCGCTGGGTTTTCACAATCACCTTGCACCTATCAAGGACGCGGAGCGATCACCATGCCGGGCTCGTCCAGGACGCCCGGGCAGGCCCGCGCTCAACTTGCCAGGCCTCGGTCGGGACGCCCGGGCATGCCCGGGCATGCCCGGGCAGGCTCGCCCTCAACTTGCCAGGCCGCAGCCAGGACGCTGGGCCACGCCCCCTCTCGCCTTTCCTGGGCAAACGTTCCGGGATAATATGTATATATATTGCTGCCCGATAAACGGGCTTTTCAGAGTGCCTGAGTGTTTGGTTTGATTAAAGCAACTCGGATGAATGCCAGCTTTTTGTCGCGTCCATTCTTCCGATCGACGTGGGAGCCCCAGCTCCTTCACTATATCAGTTTTAGTCCTATCTCCCAATGGTGAAGAATCACTTTAAAATTATAGTAGCTGGATCCGAATCTTCACCAAAATCTAATCCTTTCTTCCTTGTCACGTACCCAACGTCTCCACCAAATGTCGTCCGAATCCGTCCACAACTTTTTGAGATATCATATTCACCGACAAACAAACAAACAGACAGGGTTGAAGACATAACCTCCATCCACCTTCAGTGGCAAAGGTAAATACCAGTTATTATTACAAGTATATAACTAAGCAAAAAAGAAAGGATCCTTAACATTGTAAAAGTTGCATGCAGAATGTGATTGGTCACCAACTGCTACAGAAACTGCACATCACAAAGTTCAGCACATAATCATCAAATTTAAAGTTATTCTGTCTGTGAACTGGAATGGAGAGCGAGATCTTCTTCACGATGTTCTTCCATTCATAGAACAGTCTCTCTTTGGGGAAGGGTTAAACATAACCTTCACTTGTGCTCCATCATCTGAGATGTTCTCATCTTCTCCAGGGAACGTTTCATTGTCAAACGACACCTTCACCCAGTAATCAAGTGGTCGACTCAGCCGAGTTGGACCCTCCTGACAACTGCCTCTTTCAATACTGTCACCACATGGAATTCCATATTTTGACTGGTAAATTAGACCTTTATCTTGACTGAGGTATCAGGTACAAAGTGACGTGCTTTTCTGGAGTCGGTGATGAAGATGACCGTCGTCATTCCTGGCCTCAAGGACAGGGTGGTTTTCTTCAACCTGTACTTGAGAGTCAAAAAATTATCTGCACACATGTCCTTACATGTCCTTTCTGTCCCTATCCTCATCCCTATCCCCATCCATTTCTCTCTGTGCTTATCGCCATACTTATCGCCATCTCAAAGAGAAATACATGTCCTTTCACCCATTCATACAGCTCGGTTCATAACCGCTCAGCTCCAAGCAAGTTCACCATGTCATTTTTTCAATTCTCGATGTAACCTCAGATAATGCAAAATTGAAGAAAAATGCCATTTCGGTTCAGACTATGTGGGGCTTTAACCTCACCAAAATGGCAACAAGCAATGTTTGAATGCATGACAAATGCAACTTCACAAATCCAAGGATACCACAATATTTTGCATGATTCTTGTAGATCTCATCAACATCTATCCAAAAATATATTTGGGTGATTTTTCCAGAGCCTCTCCCTCCCACGTGATTTATTTTTGCCTAAACTTGGTTTAAAAAAGGCAAAACTTCATATTTCAGAGGGGTTTAATGACCAGTGGGGAGACTTGAAACCAAAATATTTTCAAAATATTTGCAACACTGGTTGCCAAGGTTCTTAATGCAATACTAACATTTTAGGATAGGCATACCCTACAGGGTCATGGGTTGGGCTGAAGGTACTCCTTGTCTGGAAACTGGCCATAAGTTAGTTAGGGGCTCCCGATATATTCTTTCTTGAAAGCTCTATTCTTTACGAGTCAAACGAGGTGTGACGAATGATTGTCGCATCTAAGTTGAGCCTAGGATGTTTTTTTCTGGTCAAGGCAACTCTTTCACTTTGGGTTGACCTTTGCCAGGTCACAGGTCAAAGGGGAAATTTCTTAAAGCACGACTAGCTTTGTTAAACTAAGCGGACCCGAAAACACCCAGGTTAATTCTTCTAGTAAACCTGAGGGGGGTGGGCAATGGCTCTGGTTGACTTGGTATGGAATGGCCATAAATCACAGACTAACTATGTCAGAAGTTGCATTTTAACTTTATATCTTCTTTCCTGACTACTAACCTCAATAACTATGCAGTGGATACCTAGACATGGTGGGCACATGGCATACGCCTCCAGCTGACCTTTTTAGCAAGTTCTGGTGTGGCTCATAGGTTGAATCCTAGCAGGTAAAAACAGCAATTTGAATATAATCCCTCATTGAGCAGCTTGCCAGCTCAAATCCAGCATGAATCACTGCAGGCAGAAATGCATTCATTAAAAAAAACAAAAAAAAAACACCTTTAGAGGCCATTTTTCCCCGCAAAGCGGGGGTTGGCCTTTTTCGGGAACCGTGGTTGTTGTTGTTTTTCGGTCCCCTATTTGAAGCAATGTTTTACGGCCGGATGCCCTTCCTGACGCCAACCCTTTTTGCCGCCTTTAACGACAAACACCACGACACGACACGACACGACACGACATGACACTTTAAACTTAGACGACTTTAAACGACACGACACTTTAACGACAAACGCGACAAACAGGGAACAGGGAAACAGGGAACAGGGAACAGGGAACAGGGATGCAGAAATGCATTCATTGATGGAATATAATTATTTAACAAATAATTCTGATGTGTACTCACATAAATGAGTTATAATAATGCAAGTAGCCCTTTTAGTTAATAACTAACAGTCAGTTTGATTTCAAAAGTCAACTCAAGCGAAGTCGAAGGCATGCCATCGCAAATCTCCATGCTTCCCACCTAAAGTAAAGTTGAAAACTGGCAAAAAAAGTCCACCAAGAATGACCCAACAGCAAATTTTGAGTTAAATATTTTTTCCCATTTTCACCTCTGTTACACCAAGTCCCCACCCCCTGGGAAATGAACCGAGCAGGGGTCAAGTAAAAAAAAAGTTACATATTTTATGCATCCACCATTGTTTATTGTATATACAAAGTTTTTTTTTTTTTTATGTTTTAAAATGTGCCTGTAATTGAATTTTTGGGGATTTGACGTTTTGACCCTGCCCCAGGGGGCGGAGCCAAAATGATACTGCTCTTGTATTTTCTTGCCACGTGGTGATCATAACTAACAAGTTTGTTGAATTTCCGCACAACTGTTTAGGAGGAGATAGCGTGACGGACAGACAGACAGACAAACAGAGCCTTATCCCCCTGTTTTTTTTTAAACCTAATTTTCTGGTCAGTAAAATAATAAAACATTAAAAGCCCTATAATAAGCTAATGCTATCTTGATACAAAATAAAGAGGAGGCCATTATATGAGGTACCGGAAAAAAAAAATGAAACTAGAAAGCTTCTCAAAAGGCAAAGCCTTTTTTCTGCGAGATGAGAGCGTCTGCTTTGTACTCAAACTAAATTTGATGAAAATGAACTATTTAATAAAAATATTTTACATTTTATTAATTGGTGTTCTCCATATTCTCATAATAAAGGTTTGTTGAACATTTGTTGAAAAGAGCTCAAATGATTAAAAAAAAAAAAAAAAGTTAAGGCCTGGACACAGACACACAAACACAAACACACACACAAACACACACACACAGTGACACACACACACACACGCACACACACACACACACACACACACACGATTGCAAAACCCCATCTCCTGCTCCGCTAGGGGATGGGCTAATTACTCCCCAAAATTACTGTCTAAATTGTCCACACTAGGGCATGCCCGTACTATATCTATATCTAAAATTATATCCCCCCCCTCTATTTACATGAAATGGTTTGGTCCAAAGCGAACGGCTTGCGAGTACGGTGACAATCCCCCCCCTCTATTTACATGAAATGGTTTGGTCCATTCGCAAAGCCAAAGCGAACGGCAGTTACGAATCGCAGTTACGATGAATCGCAAATTAGTTTTAATTAGTTTTAAAACATAGTTTAACGGCAACATAGTTTGCCGACGGGAAATAAATGAATACGCTCTCAAATGTGCCATCCGAGGCAGAGTCTGTTCGCCACGTTCGGCACACGTGATAGCTCGCTGCTCTCTGATTGGTTGAATCGTTTTTTGGACATAGCTCGGTAACTACTTCTGCGATTAATTTAAAACCTTGAAAAGGCACATCCTCGGGTCCCCAGCAATATACCTGGCAAGTTTCAAGTATATCGGACCGGTAGTTGTCGAGAAACAGCGGTCACAGACAAACATACAAACAAACATACACACAGAGATTAGTGGAATTATAGATAGATATCATAAGAAGGATTAGGAACAGCAACAACCAAGCAAACCTGACTGAGTGATAAGTCTGATCACTATAATAATGGATTCAAAAATATTTAGTCAATTTAACATGATGTTGCTGTTACATCGAAACCAGCTTACATGGAAATTTAACCTATCACACCAATTTAACATCAGAACTACAATACAATTTTACAGTTGCCCCAGAAAATTAAACTTTGAAATCAAACAACAAATGAGATGAGAGTAATATAGTAACTGAGTTCACATTGCAAAATAGTGAAATTCAAAACAATCTCCAACCTGAGAGGATCAGCTGCCTTTGATCAGCACCATGCATGGGAGAGGATTCTGAGGGTGATTCAGCATTAAAAACTGGACGATGCACCTTGCTGTTCAGGATGGACAGTGTAGGGGCAGAAATGGCAAGCTTGGAATCATGGTACATCACGAGGTGAGGTGAAGCCTCGACCCCCAACCACCTCAAAAAAAAAAAAAAAAAGTTTATTTTCTAGGATACGCGTTCCCTTTCAAATGTAAAGCAAAACAAAACATGTACATACACTAAAGTCCTGTTAGTCAGGGCCCTTAGGGATATTTTGGGGCCGTTTGGTTCAAATTCTTCCAAAAGCACCAACTTTGGCCCAGATGTTGCCCATGCCATACTCTTTCGATTTTTGACGGGCGCCAAGACGGGCGCCCCCCCCCCCTCGGGGGCCCCATATTGGCGAAATACTAAATGGCCGCCACCCGGATTAGAGGAAAATCAGTTAAATAACCAAAAGGGTTGGAATCATGTATGATACCACTTTTCAGGGGTTTTCGAGGTCGAGGAATCCAATTATGATGTTATTTTGATCATTCGAGGTCAAGGTCAACCATCCTAAAGGTCATTTTTGAGTCAAACATGTCGGTTTTTTAGTTTTTTGTCAATATTTACGCGAGGTTCACCATTTTATGTTTCTGGGTTGGGTAATCGAACTCTGACCTTATTTTTGACAATTAGAGGAAATATTTACATGTCCATTTCCTAATTTTCAGGCATATGCAGTTCATCAGTCTAATTACAAAGGTACGGATTTTGATGTTTTATGAACTGTATGCCATATCCTTGTGTTTAATTTTTGTGCGATCATGATCCGGGTTCATGTATACATAATTGTATACATGTCATAAATATGACGTCATAGGTCATGTGACCTGGCGGCCATATTGGATATTATGAAAACCTTAAAAATGGATCCCTGCCTTCATTTGTCGATCGATTCATTTTGAACTTTGACCACTTATAGTACGCCATGTGATTGGATGCATATCCTAATTATGACGTCATAGGTCAGGTGACATGGCGGGATGGACCGGTATGGTCCCCGGATCATACCGCCCTTGGCGCCCGTCAAAAATCGAAAGAGTATGGCATGGGCAACATCTGCGCCACATTTGATGCTTTTGGAAGAATTTGAACCAAAATATCCCTAAGGGCCCTGACTATGTGGAAACCCTTAGGCAATTGCACCTTCAATTCAGGTACGGTAAAAAAGAAAATAAATGCTTCACCAAATGGTCACCTACTTTCAATAAATGGTAACAGAAAATACTCAGGTAACTTTTGAATGCAAATTCTTTTTTAAAGAAAAAAAGAAGGAAAACACATTTTAAAATCATTTATCAAACAACCTCAACCAATAACTTGACCACATGTATGGATACCTCATCCACAGAGCATTGATTTGGAACACGACGTAAAAAAAGAAATTTGAAACTAACATTTGGATTTGCAAAAGTTCACAATGACAGGTACAGTGAAAAATAGAGAGAGGAGAAATAACGAAATGGGGGGAAGAAGAAAAAAGGGGAGAAAGACACCAAAAATATGGATATGGACAGAGAGAAATGGATGGGGAAAGGGATGAGGGTAGGGACAGAGAGAAATGGATGGGAATAGGGATGAAGATAGGGACAAAGAGAAATGGACAGGGATAGGGATGAAGATAGGGACAGAGAGGAATGGACAGGAATAGGGATGAAGATAGGGACAGAGAGGAATGGACAGGAATAGGGATGAAGATAGGGACAAAGAGAAATGGCCAGGGATAGGGATGAAGATAGGGACAGAGAGGAATGGACAGGAATAGGGATGAAGATAGGGACAGAGAGGAATGGACAGGAATAGGGATGAAGATAGGGACAGAGAGGAATGGCCAGGGATAGGGATGAAGATAGGGACAAAGAGAAATGGACAGGAATAGGGATGAAGATAGGGACAGAGAGGAATGGACAGGAATAGGGATGAAGATAGGGACAGAGAGGAATGGCCAGGGAAAGGGATGAAGATAGGGACAGAGAGGAATGGATGAGGATAGGGATGAGGATAGGGACAGAGAGAAATGGATTAGGATAGGGATGAGGATAGGGATGAGGATAGGGACAGAGAGAAATGGATGTGGATAGGGATGAGGATAGCGACAGAGAGAAATGGATGAGGATAGGGACAGAGAGAAATGGATGTGGATAGTGATGAGGATAGGGACAGAGAGAAATGGATGAGGATAGGGACAGAGAGAAATGGATGTGGATAGGGATGAGGATAGGGATGAGGATAGGGACAAAGAGAAATGGATGAGGATAGGGATGAGGATAGGGACAGAGAGAAATGGATTAGGATAGGGATGAGGATAGGGATGAGGATAGGGACAGAGAGAAATGGATGTGGATAGGGATGAGGATAGCGACAGAGAGAAATGGATGAGGATAGGGACAGAGAGAAATGGATGTGGATAGGGATGAGGATAGGGACAGAGAGAAATGCATGTGGATAGGGATGAGGATAGGGACAGAGAGAAATGGATGTGGATAGGGATGAGGATAGGGACAGAGAGAAATGCAGGTGGATAGGGATGAGGATGAGAGAGAGAAATGGATGTGGACAGGGATGAGAATAGGGACAGAGAGAAATGGATTAGGATAGGGATGAGGATAGGGGCAGAGAGAAATGGATGAGGATTGGGATGAGGATAGGGCCAGAGAGAAATGGATGTGGATAGGGATGAGGACAGGGACAGAGAGAAATGGACGTGGATATGGATGAGGACAGGGACAGAGAGAAGTGGATGTGGATTGGGATGAGCATAGGGACAGAGAGAAATGGATGTGGATAAGGATGAGGACAGGGACAGAGAGAAATGGATGTGGATTGGGATGATGATAGGGACAGAGAGAAATGGATGTGGATAGGGATGTGGACAGGGACAGAGAGAAATGGATGTGGATAGGGATGAGGATAGGGACAGAGAGAAATGGATGGGGGAAGGGACAGAGAGAAATGGATGGGGAAGGGACAGAGAGAAATGAATGGGGATAGGGATGAGGATAGGGACAGAGAGAAATGGATGGGGGAAGGGACAGAGAGAAATGGATGGGGAAGGGACAGAGAGAAATGAATGTGGATAGGGATGAGGATAGGGACAGAGAGAAATGGATGGGAAAGGGACAGAGAGAAATGAATGGGGATAAGGATGAGGATAGGGACAGAGAGAAATGGATGGGGAAGGGACAGAGAGAAATGGATGGGGATAGGGATGAGGATAGGGAGAGAGAGAAATGGATGAGGATAGGGATGAGGATAGGGAGAGAGAGAAATGGATGAGGATAGGGAGAGAGAGAAATGGATGTGGATTGGGATGAGGATAGGCACAGAGAGAAATGGATGTAGATAGGGATGAGGACAGGGACAGAGAGAAATGGATGTGGATTGGGATGAGGATAGGGACAGAGAGAAATGGATGTGGAGAGGGATGAGGACAGGGACAGAGAGAAATGGATGTGGATTGGGATGAGGATATGGACAGAGAGAAATGGATGTGGATAGGGATGTGGACAGGGACAGAGAGAAATGGATGTGGATAGGGATGTGGACAGGGACAGAGAGAAATGGATGTGGATAGGGATGAGGAGAGGGACAGAGAGAAATGGATGCGGATAGGGATGTGGACAGGGACAGAGATAAATGGATGAGGATAGGAATGAGGATAGGGACAGAGAGAAAGGCATGAGGATAGGGACAGAGAGAAATGGATGAGGATAGGGATGAGGATAGGGACAGAGAGAAATGGATGGGGAAGGGACAGAGAGAAATGGATGGGGATAGGGATGAGGATAGGGAGAGAGAGAAATGGATGAGGATAGGGATGAGGATAGGGAGAGAGAGAAATGGATGAGGATAGGGAGAGAGAGAAATGGATGTGGATTGGGATGAGGATAGGCACAGAGAGAAATGGATGTAGATAGGGATGAGGACAGGGACAGAGAGAAATGGATGTGGATTGGGATGAGGATAGGGACAGAGAGAAATGGATGTGGAGAGGGATGAGGACAGGGACAGAGAGAAATGGATGTGGATTGGGATGAGGATATGGACAGAGAGAAATGGATGTGGATAGGGATGTGGACAGGGACAGAGAGAAATGGATGTGGATAGGGATGTGGACAGGGACAGAGAGAAATGGATGTGGATAGGGATGAGGATAGGGACAGAGAGAAATGGATGTGGATAGGGATGTGGACAGGGACAGAGATAAATGGATGAGGATAGGAATGAGGATAGGGACAGAGAGAAAGGCATGAGGATAGGGACAGAGAGAAATGGATGAGGATAGGGATGAGGATAGGGACAGAGAGAAATGGACAGGGATGGGGATGAGGATAGGGACAGAGAGAAATCGATGTGGATAGGGATGAGGACAGGGACAGAGAGAAATGGATGTGGGTCGGGATGAGGATAGGGACAAAGAGAAATGGATGGGGATAGGGATGAGAGTAGGGACAGTGAGAATTTGACGGGGATAGGCATGAGGATAGGGACAGAGAGAAATGGACAGGGATAGGGATGAGGGTACGGACAAAGAGAAATGGATGGGGATAGGGATGAGGATAGGGACAGAGAGAAAGGGATGTGGATGGGGATGAGGATGGGGACAGAGGGAAATGGATGTGGATAGGGATGAGGATAGTGACAGAGAGAAGTGGATGAGGATAGGGACAGAGAGAAATGGATGTGGATTGGGATGAGGATAGGGACAGAGAGAAATGGATGAGGATAGCGACAGAGAGAAATGGATGTGGATAGGGATGAGGACAGGGACAGAGAGAAATGGATGTGGATAGGGATGAGGATAGGGACAGAGAGAAATGGATGAGGATTGGGATGAGGATAGGGACAGAGAGAAATGGATGTGGATAGGGATGAGGACAGGGACAGAGAGAAATGGATGAGGATAGGGATGAGGATAGCGACAGAGAGAAATGGACAGGGATGGGGATGAGGATAGGGACAGAGAGAAATGGACGTGGATAGGGATGAGGATAGGGAGAAAGAGAAATGGATGTGGATAGGGATGAGGACAGGGAGAGAGAGAAATGGATGTGGGTCGGGATGAGGATAGGGACAGAGAGAAATGGATGAGGGTACGGGTGAGGATAGGGAGAGAGAGAAATGGATGCGATGTGGACAGGGATGACGATAGGGAGAAAGAGAAATGGATGTGGATAGGGATGAGGATAGGGAGAGAGAGAAATGGATGTGGATAGGGATGAGGATAGGGACAGAGAGAAATGGATGTGGGTCGGGATGAGGATAGGGACAGATAGAAATGGATGCGATGTGGACAGGGATGACGATAGGGACAGAGAGAAATGGATGTGTATAGGGATGAGGATAGGGAGAGAGAGAAATGGATGTGGATAGGGATGAGGATAGGGACAGAGAGAAATGGATGAGGGTAGGGATGAGGATAGGGACAGAGAGAAAGGGATGCGATGTGGACAGGGATGACGATAGGGAGAAAGAGAAATGAATGTGGATAGGGATGAGGATATGGACAGAGAGAAATGGATGAGGACAGGGATGAGGATAGGGACAGAGACAAATGGATGAGGATTGGGACAGAGAGAAATGGATGAGAATAGAGATGAGGATAGGGACAGAGAGAAATGGATAGGGATGAGGATAGGGAGAGAGAGAAATGTACAGGGATGGCGATGAGGATAGGGACAGAGAGAAAGGAATGTGGATGGGGATGAGAATGGGGACAGAGAGAAATGGACGGGGATAGGGATGAGGATAGGGAGAGAGAGAAATGTACAGGGATGGGGATGAGGATAGGGACAGAGAGAAAGGGATAGAGAGAAATGGATGTGGATAGGGATGAGGATAGGGACAGAGAGAAATGGACAGGGATGGGGATGAGGATATGGAGAAAGAGAAATGGATGTGGATAGGGATGAGGATAGGGAGAGAGAGAAATGTACAGGGATGGGGATGAGGATAGGGACAGAGAGAAAGGGATGTGGATGGGGATGAGGATGGGGACAGAGAGAAATGGATGAGGATAGGGACAGAGAGAAATGGATGTGGATAGGGATGAGGACAAGGGCAGAGAGAAATGGATGTGGATAGGGATGAGGATAGGGACAGAGAGAAATGGATGAGGATTGGGATGAGGATAGGGACAGAGAGAAATGGATGTGGATAGGGATGAGGACAGGGACAGAGAGAAATGGATGAGGATAGGGATGAGGATAGTGACAGAGAGAAATGGACAGGGATGGGGATGAGGATAGGGACAGAGAGAAATGGACGGGGATAGGGATGAGGGCACGGACAAAGAGAAATGGACAGGGATAGGGATGAGGGTACGGACAAAGAGAAATGGACAGGGATAGGGATGAGGGTACGGACAAAGAGAAATGGATGGGGATAGGGACAGAGAAATGGATGAGGATAGGGACAGAGAGAAATGGATGAGGATAGGGATGAGGATAGGGACAGAGAGAAATGGACAGGGATGGGGATGAGGACAGGGACAGAGAGAAATGGATGTGGATAGGGATGAGGATAGGGAGAAAGAGAAATGGATGCGGGTCGGGATGAGGCTAGGGACAGAGAGAAATGGATGTGGATAGGGATGTGGACAGGGACAGAGAGAAATGGATGAGGATAGGGATGAGGGTACGGACAAAGAGCAATGGACAGGGATAGGGATGAGGGTACGGACAAAGAGAAATGGATGGGGATAGGGATGAGGATATGGACAGAGAGAAATGGATGTGGATCAGGATGAGGGTAGGGACAGAGAAATGGATGAGGATAGGGACAGAGAAATGGATGAGGATAGGGACAGAGAGAAATGGATGAGGATAGGGATGAGGATAGGGACAGAGAGAAATGGACAGGGATGGGGATGAGGACAGGGACAGAGAGAAATGGATGTGGATAGGGATGAGGATAGGGAGAAAGAGAAATGGATGCGGGTCGGGATGAGGCTAGGGACAGAGAGAAATGGATGTGGATAGGGATGTGGACAGGGACAGAGAGAAATGGATGAGGATAGGGATGAGGATAGGGACAGAGAGAAATGGATGTGGATGGGGACAGAGAAATGGATGGGGATGGGGACAGAGAGAAAGGGATGAGGATAGGGACAGAGAGAAATGGACGGGGATAGGGATGAGGATAGGGAGAGAGAGAGAAATGGATGTGGATAGGGATGAGGATAGGGAGAAAGAGAAATGGATGGGGATAGGGATGAGGATAGGGACAGAGAGAAATGGATATGGGTCGGGATGAGGATCAGGACAGAGAGAAATGGATGAGGATTGGGACAGAGAGAAATGGATGAGAATAGGGATGAGGATAGGGACAGAGAGAAATGGATGAGGATAGGGATGAGGATAGGGACAGAGAGAAATGGATGAGGATTGGGACAGAGAGAAATGGATGAGAATAGGGATGAGGATAGGGACAGAGAGAAATGGATGAGGATTGGGACAGAGAGAAATGGATGAGAATAGGGATGAGGATAGGGACAGAGAGAAATGGATGAGAATAGGGATGAGGATAGGGACAGAGAGAAATGGATATGGATTGGGATGAGGATAGGGAGAGAGAGAAATGGATGAGGATAGGGATGAGGATAGGGAGAGAGAGAGAAATGGATGAGGATAGGGATGAGGATAGGGAGAGAGAGAAATGGCTGTGGATACAGATGAGGATAGGGAGAGAGAAATGGATGAGGATAGGGATGAGGATAGGGAGAGAGAGAAATAGACAGGGATGGGGATGAGGATAGGGACAGAGAAAAATCGATGTGGATAGGGATGAGGACAGGGACAGAGAAAAATGGATGTGGGTTGGGATGAGGATAGGCACAGAGAGAAATGGATGAGGATAGGGATGAGGATGGGGACAGAGAGAAATGGACAGGGATGGGGATGAGGATAGGGACAGAGAGACATGGATGTGGATAGGGATGAGGATAGGGAGAAACAGAAATGGATGTGGATAGGGATGAGGATAGGGAGAGAGAGAAATGGATGTGGACAGGGATGAGGACAGGTAGAAAGAGAAATGGATGTGGATAGCGATGAGGAAAGGAACAGAGAGAAATGGTTGTGGGTCGGGATGAGGGTCGGGACAGAGAGAAATGGATGAGGATAGGGATGAGGATAGGGACAGAGAGAAATGGATGAGGATTGGGACAGAGAGAAATGGATGAGAATCGGGATGAGGGATATGGACAGAGAGAAATGGATGAGGATAGGGATGAGGATAGGGACAGAGAGAAATGGATGTGGATTGGGATGAGGATAGGCACAGAGAGAAATGGATGTAGATAGGGATGAGGACAGGGACAGAGAGAAATGGATGTGGATTGGGATGAGGATAGGGACAGAGAGAAATGGATGTGGATTGGGATGAGTATAGGGACAGAGAGAAATGGATGTGGATAGGGATGAGGACAGGGAAAGAGAGAAATGGATGTGGATTGGGATGAGGATAGGGACAGAGAGAAATGGATGTGGATAGGGATGTGGACAGGGACAGAGATAAATGGATGAGGATAGGGATGAGGATAGGGACAGAGAGAAATGGATGTGGATAGGGATGTGGACAGGGACAGAGATAAATGGATGAGGATAGGGATGAGGATAGGGACAGAGAGAAAGGGATGAGGATAGGGACAGAGAGAAATGGATGAGGATAGGGATGAGGATAGGGAGAGAGAGAAATGGACAGGGATGGGGATGAGGATAGGGACAGAAAGAAATCGATGTGGATAGGAATGAGGACAGGGTCAGAGAGAAATGGATGTGGGTCGGGATGAGGATAGGGACAAAGAGAAATGGACGGGGATAGGGATGAGGATAGGGAGAGAGAGAGAAATGGATGTGGATAGGGATGAGGATAGGGAGAAAGAGAAATGGATGGGGATAGGGATGAGGATAGGGACAGAGAGAAATGGATATGGGTCGGGATGAGGATCAGGACAGAGAGAAATGGATGAGGATTGGGACAGAGAGAAATGGATGAGAATAGGGATGAGGATAGGGACAGAGAGAAATGGATGAGGATAGGGATGAGGATAGGGACAGAGAGAAATGGATGAGGATTGGGACAGAGAGAAATGGATGAGAATAGGGATGAGGATAGGGACAGAGAGAAATGGATGAGGATAGGGATGAGGATAGGGACAGAGAGAAATGGATGAGGATTGGGACAGAGAGAAATGGATGAGAATAGGGATGAGGATAGGGACAGAGAGAAATGGATGAGGATTGGGACAGAGAGAAATGGATGAGAATAGGGATGAGGATAGGGACAGAGAGAAATGGATGAGAATAGGGATGAGGATAGGGACAGAGAGAAATGGATATGGATTGGGATGAGGATAGGGAGAGAGAGAAATGGATGAGGATAGGGATGAGGATAGGGAGAGAGAGAGAAATGGATGAGGATAGGGATGAGGATAGGGAGAGAGAGAAATGGCTGTGGATACAGATGAGGATAGGGAGAGAGAAATGGATGAGGATAGGGATGAGGATAGGGAGAGAGAGAAATAGACAGGGATGGGGATGAGGATAGGGACAGAGAAAAATCGATGTGGATAGGGATGAGGACAGGGACAGAGAAAAATGGATGTGGGTTGGGATGAGGATAGGCACAGAGAGAAATGGATGAGGATAGGGATGAGGATGGGGACAGAGAGAAATGGACAGGGATGGGGATGAGGATAGGGACAGAGAGACATGGATGTGGATAGGGATGAGGATAGGGAGAAACAGAAATGGATGTGGATAGGGATGAGGATAGGGAGAGAGAGAAATGGATGTGGACAGGGATGAGGACAGGTAGAAAGAGAAATGGATGTGGATAGCGATGAGGAAAGGAACAGAGAGAAATGGTTGTGGGTCGGGATGAGGGTCGGGACAGAGAGAAATGGATGAGGATAGGGATGAGGATAGGGACAGAGAGAAATGGATGAGGATTGGGACAGAGAGAAATGGATGAGAATCGGGATGAGGGATATGGACAGAGAGAAATGGATGAGGATAGGGATGAGGATAGGGACAGAGAGAAATGGATGTGGATTGGGATGAGGATAGGCACAGAGAGAAATGGATGTAGATAGGGATGAGGACAGGGACAGAGAGAAATGGATGTGGATTGGGATGAGGATAGGGACAGAGAGAAATGGATGTGGATTGGGATGAGTATAGGGACAGAGAGAAATGGATGTGGATAGGGATGAGGACAGGGAAAGAGAGAAATGGATGTGGATTGGGATGAGGATAGGGACAGAGAGAAATGGATGTGGATAGGGATGTGGACAGGGACAGAGATAAATGGATGAGGATAGGGATGAGGATAGGGACAGAGAGAAATGGATGTGGATAGGGATGTGGACAGGGACAGAGATAAATGGATGAGGATAGGGATGAGGATAGGGACAGAGAGAAAGGGATGAGGATAGGGACAGAGAGAAATGGATGAGGATAGGGATGAGGATAGGGAGAGAGAGAAATGGACAGGGATGGGGATGAGGATAGGGACAGAAAGAAATCGATGTGGATAGGAATGAGGACAGGGTCAGAGAGAAATGGATGTGGGTCGGGATGAGGATAGGGACAAAGAGAAATGGACGGGGATAGGGATGAGAGTAGGGACAGTGAGAATTTGATGGGGATAGGCATGAGGATAGGGACAGAGAGAAATGGACAGGGATAGGGATGAGGGTACGGACAAAGAGAAATGGATGGGGATAGGGATGAGGATATGGACAGAGAGAAAGGGATGTGGATGGGGATGAGGATGGGGACAGAGGGAAATGGATGTGGATAGGGATGAGGATAGTGACAGAGAGAAGTGGATGAGGATAGGGACAGAGAGAAATGGATGTGGATTGGGATGAGGATAGGGACAGAGAGAAATGGATGAGGATAGCGACAGAGAGAAATAGATGTGGATAGGGATGAGGACAGGGACAGAGAGAAATGGATGTGGATAGGGATGAGGATAGGGACAGAGAGAAATGGATGAGGATAGGGACAGAGAGAAATGGATGTGGATAGGGATGAGGAAGGGACAGAGAGAAATGGATGAGGATAGGGATGAGGATAGCGACAGAGAGAAATGGATGGGGATGAGGATAGGGACAGAGAGAAATGGACGTGGATAGGGATGAGGATAGGGAGAAAGAGAAATGGATGTGGATAGGGATGAGGACAGGGAGAGAGAGAAATGGATGTGGGTCGGGATGAGGATAGGGAGAGAGAGAAATGGATGTGGATAGGGATGAGGATAGGGACAGAGAGAAATGGATGTGGGTCGGGATGAGGATAGGGACAGAGAGAAATGGATGCGATGTGGACAGGGATGACGATAGGGACAGAGAGAAATGGATGTGGATAGGGATGAGGATAGGGAGAGAGAGAAATGGATGTGGATAGGGATGAGGATAGGGACAGAGAGAAAGGGATGCGATGTGGACAGGGATGACGATAGGGAGAAAGAGAAATGAATGTGGATAGGGATGAGGATATGGACAGAGAGAAATGGATGAGGACAGGGATGAGGATAGGTACAGAGACAAATGGATGAGGATTGGGACAGAGAGAAATGGATGAGAATAGGGATGAGGATAGGGACAGAGAGAAATGGATGTGGATAGGGATGAGGATAGGGGGAGAGAGAAATGTACAGGGATGGCGATGAGGATAGGGACAGAGAGAAAGGAATGTGGATGGGGATGAGAATGGGGACAGAGAGAAATGGACGGGGATAGGGATGAGGATAGGGAGAGAGAGAAATGGATGCGATGTGGACAGGGATGATGATAGGGAGAAAGAGAAATGGATGTGGATAGGGATGAGGATAGGGAGAGAGAGAAATGGATGTGGATAGGGATGAGGATAGGGACAGAGAGAAATGGATGTGGGTCGGGATGAGGATAGGGACAGAGAGAAATGGATGCGATGTGGACAGGGATGACGATAGAGAGAAAGAGAATTGAATGTGGATAGGGATGAGGATATGGACAGAGAGAAATGGATGAGGACAGGGATGAGGATAGGGACAGAGACAAATGGATGAGGATTGGGACAGAGAGAAATGGATGAGAATAGGGATGAGGATAGGGACAGAGAGAAATGGATGTGGATAGGGATGAGGATAGGGAGAGAGAGAAATGTACAGGGATGGCGATGAGGATAGGGACAGAGAGAAAGGAATGTGGATGGGGATGAGAATGGGGACAGAGAGAAATGGACGGGGATAGGGATGAGGATAGGGAGAGAGAGAAATGTACAGGGATGGGGATGAGGATAGGGACAGAGAGAAAGGGATAGAGAGAAATGGATGTGGATAGGGATGAGGATAGGGACAGAGAGAAATGGACAGGGATGGGGATGAGGATAGGGAGAAAGAGAAATGGATGTGGATAGGGATGAGGATAGGGAGAGAGAGAAATGTACAGGGATGGGGATGAGGATAGGGACAGAGAGAAAGGGATGTGGATGGGGATGAGGATGGGGACAGAGAGAAATGGATGAGGATAGGGACAGAGAGAAATGGATGTGGATAGGGATGAGGACAAGGGCAGAGAGAAATGGATGTGGATAGCGATGAGGATAGGGACAGAGAGAAATGGATGAGGATTGGGATGAGGATAGGGACAGAGAGAAATGGATGTGGATAGGGATGAGGACAGGGACAGAGAGAAATGGATGAGGATAGGGATGAGGATAGTGACAGAGAGAAATGGACAGGGATGGGGATGAGGATAGGGACAGAGAGAAATGGACGGGGATAGGGATGAGGGCACGGACAAAGAGAAATGGACAGGGATAGGGATGAGGGTACGGACAAAGAGAAATGGACAGGGATAGGGATGAGGGTACGGACAAAGAGCAATGGACAGGGATAGGGATGAGGGTACGGACAAAGAGAAATGGATGGGGATAGGGATGAGGATATGGACAGAGAGAAATGGATGTGGATCAGGATGAGGATAGGGACAGAGAAATGGATGAGGATAGGGACAGAGAAATGGATGAGGATAGGGACAGAGAGAAATGGACAGGGATGGGGATGAGGACAGGGACAATGGATGTGGATAGGGATGAGGATAGGGAGAAAGAGAAATGGATGCGGGTCGGGATGAGGCTAGGGACAGAGAGAAATGGATGTGGATAGGGATGTGGACAGGGACAGAGAGAAATGGATGAGGATAGGGATGAGGATAGGGACAGAGAGAAATGGATGTGGATGGGGACAGAGAAATGGATGGGGATGGGGACAGAGAGAAAGGGATGAGGATAGGGACAGAGAGTACGGACAAAGAGAAATGGATGGGGATAGGGATGAGGATAGGGACAGAGAGAAATGGATGTGGATCAGGATGAGGATAAGGACAGAGAAATCGATGAGGATAGGGACAGAGAGAAATTGACAGGGATAGGGATGAGGGTACAGACAAAGAGAAATGGACAGGGATGGGGATGAGGGTACGGACAAAGAGAAATGGATGGGGATAGCGATGAGGATAGGGAGAAAGAGAAATGGATGGGGATAGGGATGAGAATAGGGACAGAGAGAAATGAATGGGGATAGGGATGAAGATAGGGACAGAGAGAAATGGATGGGGATAGGGATGAAGATAGGGACAGAGAGAAATGGATGGGGATAGGGATGAGGATAGGGACAAAGAGAAATGGACAGGGATAGGGATGAGGGTACAGACAAAGAGAAATGGACAGGGATGGGGATGAGGGTACGGACAAAGAGAAATGGATGGGGATAGGGATGAGGATAGGGAGAAAGAGAAATGGATGGGGATAGGGATGAGAATAGGGACAGAGAGAAATGGATGGGGATAGGGATGAAGATAGGGACAGAGAGAAATGGATGGGAATAGGGATGAAGATAGGGACAGAGAGAAATGGATGGGGATAGGGATGAGGATAGGGACAAAGAGAAATGGATGGGGAAGGGCCAGAGAGAAATGGATGGGGAAGGGACAGAGAGAAATGAATGGGGATAGGGATGAGGATAGGGACAGAGAGAAATGGATGGGGAAGGGACAGAGAGAAATGGATGGGGATAGGGATGAGGATAGGGACAAAGAGAAATGGATGGGGGAAGGGACAGAGAGAAATGGATGGGGAAGGGACAGAGAGAAATGAATGGGGATAGGGATGAGGATAGGGACAGAGAGAAATGGATGGGGGAAGGGACAGAGAGAAATGGATGGGGAAGGGACAGAGAGAAATGAATGTGGATAGGGATGAGGATAGGGACAGAGAGAAATGGATGGGAAAGGGACAGAGAGAAATGAATGGGGATAAGGATGAGGATAGGGACAGAGAGAAATGGATGGGGAAGGGACAGAGAGAAATGGATGGGGATAGGGATGAGGATAGGGAGAGAGAGAAATGGATGAGGATAGGGATGAGGATAGGGAGAGAGAGAAATGGATGAGGATAGGGAGAGAGAGAAATGGATGTGGATTGGGATGAGGATAGGCACAGAGAGAAATGGATGTAGATAGGGATGAGGACAGGGACAGAGAGAAATGGATGTGGATTGGGATGAGGATAGGGACAGAGAGAAATGGATGTGGAGAGGGATGAGGACAGGGACAGAGAGAAATGGATGTGGATTGGGATGAGGATATGGACAGAGAGAAATGGATGTGGATAGGGATGTGGACAGGGACAGAGAGAAATGGATGTGGATAGGGATGTGGACAGGGACAGAGAGAAATGGATGTGGATAGGGATGAGGATAGGGACAGAGAGAAATGGATGCGGATAGGGATGTGGACAGGGACAGAGATAAATGGATGAGGATAGGAATGAGGATAGGGACAGAGAGAAAGGCATGAGGATAGGGACAGAGAGAAATGGATGAGGATAGGGATGAGGATAGGGACAGAGAGAAATGGATGGGGAAGGGACAGAGAGAAATGGATGGGGATAGGGATGAGGATAGGGAGAGAGAGAAATGGATGAGGATAGGGATGAGGATAGGGAGAGAGAGAAATGGATGAGGATAGGGAGAGAGAGAAATGGATGTGGATTGGGATGAGGATAGGCACAGAGAGAAATGGATGTAGATAGGGATGAGGACAGGGACAGAGAGAAATGGATGTGGATTGGGATGAGGATAGGGACAGAGAGAAAAGGATGTGGAGAGGGATGAGGACAGGGACAGAGAGAAATGGATGTGGATTGGGATGAGGATATGGACAGAGAGAAATGGATGTGGATAGGGATGTGGACAGGGACAGAGAGAAATGGATGTGGATAGGGATGTGGACAGGGACAGAGAGAAATGGATGTGGATAGGGATGAGGATAGGGACAGAGAGAAATGGATGCGGATAGGGATGTGGACAGGGACAGAGATAAATGGATGAGGATAGGAATGAGGATAGGGACAGAGAGAAAGGCATGAGGATAGGGACAGAGAGAAATGGATGAGGATAGGGATGAGGATAGGGACAGAGAGAAATGGACAGGGATGGGGATGAGGATAGGGACAGAGAGAAATCGATGTGGATAGGGATGAGGACAGGGACAGAGAGAAATGGATGTGGGTCGGGATGAGGATAGGGACAAAGAGAAATGGATGGGGATAGGGATGAGAGTAGGGACAGTGAGAATTTGACGGGGATAGGCATGAGGATAGGGACAGAGAGAAATGGACAGGGATAGGGATGAGGGTACGGACAAAGAGAAATGGATGGGGATAGGGATGAGGATAGGGACAGAGAGAAAGGGATGTGGATGGGGATGAGGATGGGGACAGAGGGAAATGGATGTGGATAGGGATGAGGATAGTGACAGAGAGAAGTGGATGAGGATAGGGACAGAGAGAAATGGATGTGGATTGGGATGAGGATAGGGACAGAGAGAAATGGATGAGGATAGCGACAGAGAGAAATGGATGTGGATAGGGATGAGGACAGGGACAGAGAGAAATGGATGTGGATAGGGATGAGGATAGGGACAGAGAGAAATGGATGAGGATTGGGATGAGGATAGGGACAGAGAGAAATGGATGTGGATAGGGATGAGGACAGGGACAGAGAGAAATGGATGAGGATAGGGATGAGGATAGCGACAGAGAGAAATGGACAGGGATGGGGATGAGGATAGGGACAGAGAGAAATGGACGTGGATAGGGATGAGGATAGGGAGAAAGAGAAATGGATGTGGATAGGGATGAGGACAGGGAGAGAGAGAAATGGATGTGGGTCGGGATGAGGATAGGGACAGAGAGAAATGGATGAGGGTACGGGTGAGGATAGGGAGAGAGAGAAATGGATGCGATGTGGACAGGGATGACGATAGGGAGAAAGAGAAATGGATGTGGATAGGGATGAGGATAGGGAGAGAGAGAAATGGATGTGGATAGGGATGAGGATAGGGACAGAGAGAAATGGATGTGGGTCGGGATGAGGATAGGGACAGAGAGAAATGGATGCGATGTGGACAGGGATGACGATAGGGACAGAGAGAAATGGATGTGTATAGGGATGAGGATAGGGAGAGAGAGAAATGGATGTGGATAGGGATGAGGATAGGGACAGAGAGAAATGGATGAGGGTAGGGATGAGGATAGGGACAGAGAGAAAGGGATGCGATGTGGACAGGGATGACGATAGGGAGAAAGAGAAATGAATGTGGATAGGGATGAGGATATGGACAGAGAGAAATGGATGAGAATAGGGATGAGGATAGGGACAGAGAGAAATGGATAGGGATGAGGATAGGGAGAGAGAGAAATGTACAGGGATGGCGATGAGGATAGGGACAGAGAGAAATGGATGAGGATTGGGACAGAGAGAAATGGATGAGAATAGGGATGAGGATAGGGACAGAGAGAAATGGATAGGGATGAGGATAGGGAGAGAGAGAAATGTACAGGGATGGCGATGAGGATAGGGACAGAGAGAAAGGAATGTGGATGGGGATGAGAATGGGGACAGAGAGAAATGGACGGGGATAGGGATGAGGATAGGGAGAGAGAGAAATGTACAGGGATGGGGATGAGGATATGGACAGAGAGAAAGGGATAGAGAGAAATGGATGTGGATAGGGATGAGGATAGGGACAGAGAGAAATGGACAGGGATGGGGATGAGGATATGGAGAAAGAGAAATGGATGTGGATAGGGATGAGGATAGGGAGAGAGAGAAATGTACAGGGATGGGGATGAGGATAGGGACAGAGAGAAAGGGATGTGGATGGGGATGAGGATGGGGACAGAGAGAAATGGATGAGGATAGGGACAGAGAGAAATGGATGTGGATAGGGATGAGGACAAGGGCAGAGAGAAATGGATGTGGATAGGGATGAGGATAGGGACAGAGAGAAATGGATGAGGATTGGGATGAGGATAGGGACAGAGAGAAATGGATGTGGATAGGGATGAGGACAGGGACAGAGAGAAATGGATGAGGATAGGGATGAGGATAGTGACAGAGAGAAATGGACAGGGATGGGGATGAGGATAGGGACAGAGAGAAATGGACGGGGATAGGGATGAGGGCACGGACAAAGAGAAATGGACAGGGATAGGGATGAGGGTACGGACAAAGAGAAATGGACAGGGATAGGGATGAGGGTACGGACAAAGAGCAATGGACAGGGATAGGGATGAGGGTACGGACAAAGAGAAATGGATGGGGATAGGGATGAGGATATGGACAGAGAGAAATGGATGTGGATCAGGATGAGGGTAGGGACAGAGAAATGGATGAGGATAGGGACAGAGAAATGGATGAGGATAGGGACAGAGAGAAATGGATGAGGATAGGGATGAGGATAGGGACAGAGAGAAATGGACAGGGATGGGGATGAGGACAGGGACAGAGAGAAATGGATGTGGATAGGGATGAGGATAGGGAGAAAGAGAAATGGATGCGGGTCGGGATGAGGCTAGGGACAGAGAGAAATGGATGTGGATAGGGATGTGGACAGGGACAGAGAGAAATGGATGAGGATAGGGATGAGGATAGGGACAGAGAGAAATGGATGTGGATGGGGACAGAGAAATGGATGGGGATGGGGACAGAGAGAAAGGGATGAGGATAGGGACAGAGAGAAATGGACGGGGATAGGGATGAGGGCACGGACAAAGAGAAATGGACAGGGATAGGGATGAGGGTACGGACAAAGAGAAATGGACAGGGATAGGGATGAGGGTACGGACAAAGAGAAATGGATGGGGATAGGGATGAGGGCACGGACAAAGAGAAATGGATGGGGATAGGGATGAGAATAGGGACAGAGAGAAATGGATGGGGATAGGGATGAAGATAGGGACAGAGAGAAATGGATGGGGATAGGGATGAAGATAGGGACAGAGAGAAATGGATGGGGATAGTGATGAAGATAGGGACAGAGAGAAATGGATGGGGATAGGGATGAAGATAGGGACAGAGAGAAATGGATGGGGATAGTGATGAAGATAGGGACAGAGAGAAATGGATGGGGATAGGGATGAGGATAGGGACAAAGAGAAATGGATGGGGAAGGGCCAGAGAGAAATGGATGGGGAAGGGACAGAGAGAAATGAATGGGGATAGGGATGAGGATAGGGACAGAGAGAAATGGATGGGGAAGGGACAGAGAGAAATGGATGGAGAAGGGACAGAGAGAAATGAATGTGGATAGGGATGAGGATAGGGACAGAGAGAAATGGATGGGAAAGGGACAGAGAGAAATGGATGGGGATAGGGATGAGGATAGGGACAAAGAGAAATGGATGGGGGAAGGGACAGAGAGAAATGGATGGGGAAGGGACAGAGAGAAATGAATGGGGATAGGGATGAGGACAGGGACAGAGAGAAATGGATGGGGAAGGGACAGAGAGAAATGAATGGGGATAGGGATGAGGATAGGGACAGAGAGAAATGGATGGGGGAAGGGACAGAGAGAAATGGATGGGGAAGGGACAGAGAGAAATGAATGTGGATAGGGATGAGGATAGGGACAGAGAGAAATGGATGGGAAAGGGACAGAGAGAAATGAATGGGGATAAGGATGAGGATAGGGACAGAGAGAAATGGATGGGGAAGGGACAGAGAGAAATGGATGGGGATAGGGATGAGGATAGGGACAGAGAGAAATGGATAGGGATGAGGATAGGGAGAGAGAGAAATGTACAGGGATGGCGATGAGGATAGGGACAGAGAGAAAGGAATGTGGATGGGGACAGAGAGAAATGGATGAGAATAGGGATGAGGATAGGGACAGAGAGAAATGGATAGGGATGAGGATAGGGAGAGAGAGAAATGTACAGGGATGGCGATGAGGATAGGGACAGAGAGAAAGGAATGTGGATGGGGATGAGAATGGGGACAGAGAGAAATGGACGGGGATAGGGATGAGGATAGGGAGAGAGAGAAATGTACAGGGATGGGGATGAGGATATGGACAGAGAGAAAGGGATAGAGAGAAATGGATGTGGATAGGGATGAGGATAGGGACAGAGAGAAATGGACAGGGATGGGGATGAGGATATGGAGAAAGAGAAATGGATGTGGATAGGGATGAGGATAGGGAGAGAGAGAAATGTACAGGGATGGGGATGAGGATAGGGACAGAGAGAAAGGGATGTGGATGGGGATGAGGATGGGGACAGAGAGAAATGGATGAGGATAGGGACAGAGAGAAATGGATGTGGATAGGGATGAGGACAAGGGCAGAGAGAAATGGATGTGGATAGGGATGAGGATAGGGACAGAGAGAAATGGATGAGGATTGGGATGAGGATAGGGACAGAGAGAAATGGATGTGGATAGGGATGAGGACAGGGACAGAGAGAAATGGATGAGGATAGGGATGAGGATAGTGACAGAGAGAAATGGACAGGGATGGGGATGAGGATAGGGACAGAGAGAAATGGACGGGGATAGGGATGAGGGCACGGACAAAGAGAAATGGACAGGGATAGGGATGAGGGTACGGACAAAGAGAAATGGACAGGGATAGGGATGAGGGTACGGACAAAGAGCAATGGACAGGGATAGGGATGAGGGTACGGACAAAGAGAAATGGATGGGGATAGGGATGAGGATATGGACAGAGAGAAATGGATGTGGATCAGGATGAGGGTAGGGACAGAGAAATGGATGAGGATAGGGACAGAGAAATGGATGAGGATAGGGACAGAGAGAAATGGATGAGGATAGGGATGAGGATAGGGACAGAGAGAAATGGACAGGGATGGGGATGAGGACAGGGACAGAGAGAAATGGATGTGGATAGGGATGAGGATAGGGAGAAAGAGAAATGGATGCGGGTCGGGATGAGGCTAGGGACAGAGAGAAATGGATGTGGATAGGGATGTGGACAGGGACAGAGAGAAATGGATGAGGATAGGGATGAGGATAGGGACAGAGAGAAATGGATGTGGATGGGGACAGAGAAATGGATGGGGATGGGGACAGAGAGAAAGGGATGAGGATAGGGACAGAGAGAAATGGACGGGGATAGGGATGAGGGCACGGACAAAGAGAAATGGACAGGGATAGGGATGAGGGTACGGACAAAGAGAAATGGACAGGGATAGGGATGAGGGTACGGACAAAGAGAAATGGATGGGGATAGGGATGAGGGCACGGACAAAGAGAAATGGATGGGGATAGGGATGAGAATAGGGACAGAGAGAAATGGATGGGGATAGGGATGAAGATAGGGACAGAGAGAAATGGATGGGGATAGGGATGAAGATAGGGACAGAGAGAAATGGATGGGGATAGTGATGAAGATAGGGACAGAGAGAAATGGATGGGGATAGGGATGAAGATAGGGACAGAGAGAAATGGATGGGGATAGTGATGAAGATAGGGACAGAGAGAAATGGATGGGGATAGGGATGAGGATAGGGACAAAGAGAAATGGATGGGGAAGGGCCAGAGAGAAATGGATGGGGAAGGGACAGAGAGAAATGAATGGGGATAGGGATGAGGATAGGGACAGAGAGAAATGGATGGGGAAGGGACAGAGAGAAATGGATGGAGAAGGGACAGAGAGAAATGAATGTGGATAGGGATGAGGATAGGGACAGAGAGAAATGGATGGGAAAGGGACAGAGAGAAATGGATGGGGATAGGGATGAGGATAGGGACAGAGAGAAATGGACAGGGATGGGGATGAGGACAGGGACAGAGAGAAATGGATGTGGATAGGGATGAGAATAGGGACAGAGAGAAATGGATGGGGATAGGGATGAAGATAGGGACAGAGAGAAATGGATGGGGATAGGGATGAGGATAGGGACAAAGAGAAATGGATGGGGAAGGGCCAGAG
This sequence comes from Myxine glutinosa, assembly GCF_964187855.1. Taxonomy (NCBI): domain Eukaryota; kingdom Metazoa; phylum Chordata; class Myxini; order Myxiniformes; family Myxinidae; genus Myxine; species Myxine glutinosa. Next base: position 75,067,356 of record NC_136264.1, on the reverse strand, counting down.
AGAAATGGATGGGGAAGGGACAGAGAGAAATGAATGGGGATAGGGATGAGGATAGGGACAGAGAGAAATGGATGGGGAAGGGACAGAGAGAAATGGATGGAGAAGGGACAGAGAGAAATGAATGTGGATAGGGATGAGGATAGGGACAGAGAGAAATGGATGGGAAAGGGACAGAGAGAAATGGATGGGGATAGGGATGAGGATAGGGACAAAGAGAAATGGATGGGGGAAGGGACAGAGAGAAATGGATGGGGAAGGGACAGAGAGAAATGAATGGGGATAGGGATGAGGACAGGGACAGAGAGAAATGGATGGGGAAGGGACAGAGAGAAATGAATGGGGATAGGGATGAGGATAGGGACAGAGAGAAATGGATGGGGGAAGGGACAGAGAGAAATGGATGGGGAAGGGACAGAGAGAAATGAATGTGGATAGGGATGAGGATAGGGACAGAGAGAAATGGATGGGAAAGGGACAGAGAGAAATGAATGGGGATAAGGATGAGGATAGGGACAGAGAGAAATGGATGGGGAAGGGACAGAGAGAAATGGATGGGGATAGGGATGAGGATAGGGACAAAGAGAAATGGATGGGGAAGGGACAGAGAGAAATGGATGGGGAAGGGACAGAGAGAAATGAATGGGGATAGGGATGAGGATAGGGACAGAGAGAAATGGATGGGGAAGGGACAGAGAGAAATGAATGGGGATCGGGATGAGGATAGGGACAGAGAGAAATGGATGGGGAAGGGACAGCAAGAAATGGATGGGGATAGGGATGAGGATAGGGACTGAGAGAAATGCTTGTAATATATATTTTAATGCTTGAAAAAAAACAAGTCCTCAAAGAGTTAAAGAAGAGAATGAATGCAAAGGTGTGAAAACCACAAATATCGTTACGGTCAGTAAACATACACTCTCTGCCATAAAAAATTGAACACGTGATTGTTACCCCTGCCATAGGTTAAGATTTCACCCCTGTCTCTCTGTCTGTTTGTCTGTGAATATGATATCTCAAAAAGTTATGGATGGATTATGACAAAACTTGGTGGATGTGTTGGTTGGAGAGTTGGTGGGTGAGTTGGTTCGGTGACGAGAACAAGCCGATTAGATTTTGGTTAATTTCGGATCCAGATCTTGACCTGCCAGTGGGATACAAAACGCAAACTGTTTAGCTTGGCGGAGGTATGTGCTCTACCGAGTGCCGTTCTTGCTGTTGATGGATTATTTATGTGACATAATAGGACACAGATGAGGTGTGAACCATAAATGCTGAATATTTACATGTCCATTTTATTTTGATCTACTCATGTAATGCTGCATTTTGGCGAATGTTTTAACATGTAGATCCAATGTCGAAGTAACAATCTCAATATGTACTGGGCATGACAACCTCCGGCAGGAATCACTACATCAAACCATCATCGCATTAACCATATACGCACTGAAATCTGAGCCTGAGTAACGGCATTCCAAGGATGAAACAGATCCTGTTCCTCCTGCTCATTGAGGGTCTGTGGCTGTCTTGGCAAGGTTCGAACGTGGTGATCAGGGATATCCCAGAGATTTTATTTTGATTTATGTTAGGCCAGGGTGTTATGACATTAATGTGGGCATGACAAGGACGATTCTTGTTTGAATGGCTCTGTGAGCAGGAGCATTATCATTTATAAAGATTATTCCTGGACCATGTTGTTGAAGGGCAGACAACACATGTTGCTGCACGATCTCTTTAATGTATGAATCTGCCATTACCTGGTGTCTCAACAAAACTTTCAAATATGCTCACAATGCCTCGTGTCAACTCTACAAATGTAACGATGAATGAATTGCACGTGCTGAATGATTATTACATGAGGCAATTAACTTACGTGGAAAATTGCAATCAGGTGTGTGTCCACCCTCAGGAGAGCCAGGAAACAATATCTCTCCGTTCTCAGGACCGAACTCTCTTATCTGTCTCCCTCTTCCAAATCCTGGTGGCGTCTGGTGAAATCTGTTTCTGGTGTTTGTTCCCCCTCCATCCCCTCCCTCACCTCAAAAGGCCACATGGCTGACTCCGCACGTGAAAAATCTGAATGCTTCAACTCTGTGTTTGCCTCTAAATCTTGTGTCCCAAACCCATCCCTCTCTGTACCCACCGTACCCAGTCGTACCCAGCTGCTCCTGGACTCTGTGTCCTTTCCTCCTGACAAGGTGGAAAAGTTTCTGTCAACCCTCGACTCTGATTCTGCAACTGGACCTGACGGCATCAGCCCACGGGTCCTAAAATCCTGTTCTTCCGCTCTTTCACTCCCTCTCTCTGTTCTCTTCACCCTCTCTTTTGCTCAAGGTCATCTTCCATCTGCTTGGAAATCTGCCAACATCACCGCTTTGCACAAAAAAGGTGCAAAAACAGATCCCAGCAACTACAGACCAATCAGCCTTCTCCCAATTATCAGCAAAGTCATGGAATCCATCATTGCTTCAGATATGAAATCTTTCCTCTTCTCCAAAGGCTTGATCTCTGATCATCGATTTGGTTTCAGACCTGGTCACTCTACTCTGGACATGCTGCTTCTGCTTTCTCAACAATGGATGGAGGTTCTCAATGCCAAACAGGAAATTAGAGCAGTCTCCCTTGACATATCACGTGCCTTCGATACGGTCTGGCACCCCGCTCTGCTCACCAAACTCTCCTCTTTTGGTATCCATGGAAATCTCCACGCATGGCTGGCGGACTTCCTCTCCAGTCGTAGTCAACGTGTGGCCCTGAATGGGTTTCTCTCATCTCCTCTTCCTGTTCAGGCTGGAGTTCCCCAAGGCAGTGTTCTGGGCCCTGTGCTTTTTCTGGTCTTCATCAATGATCTCTCTGACTCTCTTGAAAATCCTCTCTATCTCTTTGCTGATGACTCTACTCTCTGTCGCTCCATTCTTCATCCCTCAGATCGGCAGTCTGCAGCCTCCTCACTCTCTGCAGACCTGGACAAAATCACAGACTGGGCAAACAAGTGGCACATGTCTTTCAATCCTGACAAATCTCACACTCTTACGATGTCTCTCCGAAAAGACCGACTGGACAACCCTCCCATCCACTTTCTGAATAATCCTCTCCAAGAAGTTCTGTCACTCAAGCTTTTGGGTCTCACTATCTGCCATGATCTTTCCTGGGAAAACCACATTTCAAATCTGGCCTCCAAAGCCAGTCGCCGACTGGGCATCCTCCGTCGTGCGAAGTCCTTCCTTGGCACACCTGAGCTCCTCACCACATACAAGGCTTTCATCCGCAGCTCAATGGAATACTGCTCTCCCCTCTGGGCTGGTGCTCCTGCCTCACACCTAGCTCGTCTTCACGCTGTTGAAACCAAGGCATTCAGAATCATTGGAATCTCCCGCGATGAAGCTAACTCCAAGGGCCTCTCACTCACTCACCGCAGGCAGGTTGGTGGTCTTTCCGTCTTCTACCGACTTCTCTCTGGCCTTGCCCCCCCCAGCTCTCTCTGGGCTCTGTCCCGCAAATATTCCTACAGGTCGCACAAGATCTGCCTGCAACCCTCTTATGGTTAAACTGCCAAGGTCAAGACTCTCTGCTCACCTTCACTCCTTCATTACTCTTTTCTCCTGCTTCTGGAACAAACTCCATCACTCTCTTCAATCCCACTCCACCCTCCAGGTCTTTAAAACAGCTGTTCACCACCATCTCTTATCTTCCCCCATCCAAAACCTTTATCTTTTCTACCCCCGCTAATTTCACCCCAATTCCACTTTTTTGAAATACCAACTTCTGTCCTGGAAGTACTTGGTGTCCTTATGTTCTATACTTCTCCCTCCCCCCCACCCCCTCACCTTCCCACGCCTCCTCCCCCCAAGCCCTCTCCCTTCCACACATCTCCCTGCTCTCAAATGTTGTGTTTGTGTGCTTCCCCTTCTCTCCCCATCTTGTCTTCCACTCCCTCTTTTTATATATTTTGTTTGTCTGGTTGATTTGTTTGTGAAGTAAATGTTAGCTCTTTCACGAGCCTCGATTCAGTATAGAAAAAAAAAAGAAAAAAAAAAGATGTTCTACACATCCCTCGTGCCATGGCACTTAGAATGATCACTGGAATGGTCCTTTAACAATTACATTATCAATATTCCAAATGTTCAGATTTTTATGGAGGACAGTGTAGAATGGAGTGAAAGAAGATATAACTAGATTGGCACTCGGTTGAGTGCATACCCCCGCCACGCTGAACAGTTTATGTTTAGTATCCCACTCATAGGTCAGATCTGGATCCAACCTGAACCAAAATCTACTCGGCTTGTTCTTGTCACTTGCCCAACTCATCCACCAAGTGTTGTCATAATCTGTCCACAACTGTTTGAAATATCATGCTACATATTGTTTCTGGCCCTATCACTCAATGGTGAAGAATCACTTAGCAAATATAAGAAAATTCTCATATCCGGATCCGAATTCAGATCTTCAGCAAAATCAAATCGATTCGTCCTCGTCAAATACCCAACCTCTCCACCAAATTTCGTCCGAAATCCGTCCAGAACTTTTTGAGATATCTTGTTCACAGACAGACAGACAGGGGTGAAAACATAACCTACATCCACCTTTGGTGGCGGAGGTAATCAGAGTGATGTTGATGTTGCGCCATCACAAATGCCGAAGCTTCCCACCAAGAGCAAGGTTGAAAGATGGCAAAACGTTCCATCAGGAATGACCCAATACTACCATGTTTGATGAATCTCTGTACAACCGTTTAGGAGGAGATAGTATGATGGACAGCACAGTATAGACGGACAGATAAACAGAGCCGAATACAATATCGCCCATTTTGTTTTTTTAAGCGTGGGGATAAAAATGAAAAGAGAAAGTGAACAAAGACAAAGAAGGAAGAACAATAAGCAAAGAAAAAGACACAATAAAAAAGTGTAATTCATAATCCACAAACATCACCACACCAATGAGTGATTTAACTACTCACACAGAAGGTTGCATCACAATTGAGAAAGAAAACATCACCAAAACACCACACCCACAGACGCACTCTCAATCGCTCACCCACAGATGTATTCTCAATCTCTCACCCACAGACGCACTCTCAATCGCTCACACACAGATGTATTCTCAATCTCTCACCCACAGACGCACTCTCAATCGCTCACACACAGATGTACTCTCAATCTCTCACCCACAGACGCACTCTCAATCGCTCACACACAGATGTATTTTCAATCTCTCACCCACAGACGCACTCTCAATCGCTCACCCACAGATGTACTCTCAATCTCTCACCCACAGACGCACTCTCAATCTCTCACCCACAGACGCACTCTCAATCGCTCACCCACAGATGTACTCTCAATCTCTCACCCACAGACGCACTCTCAATCTCTCACCCACAGACACTCTCAATCTCTCACCCACAGACACTCTCAATCTCTCACCCACAGACACAATCTCAATCTCAGGCACACACACACACACTCTCAATCTCTCACCCACACACACACTCTCAATCTCACGCACACACACACACACTCTCAATCTCTCACCCACACACACACTCTCAATCTCACGCACACACACACACACTCTCAATCTCTCACCCACACACACACTCTCAATCTCTCACCCGCAGACACACTCTCAATCTCTCACCCACACACACACACACTCTCAATCTCTCACCCACACACACTCTCAATCTCTCACCCACACACACACACTCAATCTCTCACCCACAGACACACTCTTGAGTCTCGATCTCTCACCCACAGACACACTCTCAATCTCTCACCCACACACACTCTCAATCTCTCACCCACAGACACTCTCAATCTTTCATCCACAGACACAATCTCAATCTCACCCACACACACACTCTCAGTCTCACCACAGACACACTCTCAATCTCACGCACACACTCTCAATCTCTCACCCACACACACACACTCTCAATCTCTCACCCACAGACACACTCTCAATCTCTCACCCACACACACTCTCAATCTCTCACCGACAGACACACTCTCAATCTCTCACCCATAGACAATCTCAATCTCACCCACACACACACTCTCAATCTCACCACAGTCACACTCTCAATCTCACCACAGACACACTCTCAATCTCACCACAGACACACTCTCAATCTCACGCACACACACACACACCCACTCTCAATCTCTCACCCACAGACACACTCTCAATCTCATGCACAAACACACACTCACAATCTCAATCTCTCACCCACAAACACACTCTCAATCTCTCACCCACACACACCCTCTCAATCTCTCACCCACACACACCCTCTCAATCTCTCACCCACAGACACACTCTCAATCTCTCACCCACAGACACACTCTCAATCTCTCACCCACAGAAACACTCTTGAGTCTCGATCTCTCACCCACAGACACTCTCAATCTCACGCACACACACACACACTCTCAATCTCTCACCCACACACACACACTCTCTCAATCTCACCACAGACACAATCTCAATCTCTCACCCACAGACACACACACACACACACACACACACACACACACACACACACACACTCTCAATCTCTCACCCACAGACACACACTCAATCTCTCACCCACACACACACTCTCAATCTCACCACAGACACACTCTCAATCTCTCACCCACAGACACTCTCAATCTCACGCACACACACACACTCTCAATCTCTCACCCACACACACACACACACACTCTCAATCTCTCACCCACAGACACACTCTCAATCTCTCATCCACAGACACACTCTCAATCTCTCATCCACAGACACACTCTCAATCTCTCATCCACAGACACAATCTCAATCTCTCATCCACAGACACACTCTCGAGTCTCGATCTCTCACCCACAGACACACTCTCAATCTCTCACCCACAGACACACTCTCAATCTCTCACCCACACACACTCTCAATCTCTCACCCACAGACACACCCTCAATCTCTCACCCACAGACACACACTCAATCTCTCACCCACAGACACACTCTCAATCTCACCCACAGACACAATCTCAATCTCACCCACAGACACACTCTCAATCTCACCCACAGACACACTCTCAATCTCACCCACACACACACTCTCAATCTCTCACCCACAGACACACTCTCAATCTCACCCACAGACACACTCTCAATCTCACCCACAGACACACTCTCAATCTCACCCACAGACATACTCTCAATCTCACCCACAGACACACTCTCAATCTCTCACCCACAGACATACTCTCAATCTCACCCACACACACACTCTCAATCTCTCACCCACAGACACTCTCAATCTCACCCACAGACACACTCTCAATCTCACCCACAGACATACTCTCAATCTCACCCACAGACACTCTCAATCTCACCCACAGACACACTCTCAATCTCACCCACAGACACACTCTCAATCTCTCACCCACAGACGCTCTCAATCTCACCCACACACACACTCTCAATCTCTCACCCACAGACAAACTCTCAATCTCACCCACAGACACACTCTCAATCTCACCCACACACACACTCTCAATCTCTCACCCACAGACACTCTCAATCTCACCCACAGACATACTCTCAATCTCACCCACAGACATACTCTCAATCTCACCCACAGACACTCTCAATCTCACCCACAGACACACTCTCAATCTCACCCACAGACACACTCTCAATCTCTCACCCACAGACGCTCTCAATCTCACCCACACACACACTCTCAATCTCTCACCCACAGACAAACTCTCAATCTCACCCACAGACACACTCTCAATCTCACCCACACACACACTCTCAATCTCTCACCCACAGACACTCTCAATCTCACCCACAGACATACTCTCAATCTCACCCACAGACACACTCTCAATCTCACCCACAGACACTCTCAATCTCACCCACAGACACACTCTCAATCTCACCCACAGACATACTCTCAATCTCACCCACACACACACTCTCAATCTCTCACCCACTGACGCTCTCAATCTCACCCACACACACACTCTCAATCTCTCACCCACAGACAAACTCTCAATCTCACCCACAGACATACTCTCAATCTCACCCACAGACACACTCTCAATCTCACCCACAGATACACACACACACACACACACACACACACACACACACACACACACACACACACACACACACACACACACACGTCGGGTGGTTACCTAATTGTCCGCGTCGTCTCGCCAAGGTTCCGGAGCCCAGGTAAACAAGATGAAGATATTCTCTCCGGCATTTGTCCGTCGCCACGTCCAATTACGCTCGGTTTTTGTTTGTCTGTGTGTCTCCACACCTTACGTTCATTGAGTCGGGAATTCGGAAATTATCTTCGCTCGTTCAGTGACGATCTGTGTCCCCACCCATTCGCCACCACTCGCTCTCACTCCTTCCCCCCACACTCCAGTCCTGCCCCTCCCCCATAAACTGATTTCCAGGAACTTTCCAGGAATAGATGTCACGTGACCACATTCGCAAGGCTCCACGTGATTTTCAATGTGCATTCTTTTTCCCTGGAAGACAAACAATGATGTTTTACCTTTTTTCACTCGTAGGTAAGAAAGGTTTTTTAAACTTCACTCTGCTCATTTTAACTCACATAATAAGCGGACATGTTTATTGGTTAAAATAAAGTTTCTTTTGCAGATCTTGCTTGCATGAAGTGAGTTAACCAAGCTGTTAATAATGGATTCATAATATATACACATATCTCTAATGTCTGACAGGTTGGTGACTTACCTGTGTTTGCTGTGAACGACGTGCGTGCGCCGTGCCTCGGATTGATGTTGTTAAAGCCGGTCGTCTTGTCTGCTTGCAGCCTGAGTTGATGGACGTTAAAGATCCCACGAGGTGTTTCGTGAAGAGGAGGTGAGTTATCGCTGGCACCGTGGCCAAATGACAAATTCCCGCTCGAAACTACAGGCACAGGGGACACTGCATCGGCGGCACTGCGGTGCTCTACACGAACGAATGAATGAAAGGTTGAAATGATCTGGATTTGAACAAATGGGAGCTCTTACACCCGCCATCTCCACCTCATATACCTGCTTATTCTTCTCGATGTAAAACTTTCATTTCCTTGTAGGTGCAGGTGTTGTTATCTTGTCACCTGAAAGTTTTATGGCTGAATAATCGTTAGCAAATGTTTACGGAGAAGATGGAGTTTTAATCTCGACAATCTTACACTACTAGTGGACCCGTTGGTCCATGGGACCAGATTCTCATTGGTCTTCACGGCCTTGTAGCATACCTGCCTGCTGTAGTGATTGAGCATTATTATCTTACCTTTCACCCTAGCCCATGTGTGCTTGGGCAGGGCGGACAATATACGTTCATTATATTATTATTGACAAATTGCACTACTATTATTATTGTTGTTAATATTATTAGTACAGTATTCATTAATATATGCTTTGTTACTTGGATTTATTTGGATGTCGGGATTTGAAGCATTGCTTATTTGCCCTGCGTCCCATCAGTCCTTCGTTGGTGTGGCGTATACTTCATGGTGTGGCGTATACTTCATGGTGTGGCGTATACTTCATGGTGTGGCGTATACTTCATGGTGTGGTACGGCCAATGTCTTTTCAGGGCTGATTTGAACTGGTTGCCTCTACTGCCCTGAACAGCTTCTCTGGGTTCCATTCTCTGGGTTCCAGCTTCTGTTTTATGTTCTTCTATCTTATATTTTATTTTCAATTTACTTATTATGTATTATGTATTATGTATTACTAGCAACGGTACCCACCCTATGGGAGGGGCTTCAATTGGGAAGCCCAAATGAAAAGACCAAATATCAGAAATTGAAGGCTTTTTTTTATTTTAAACGATTCATATAAACATCCGTTGAATCATATCACACGCAAATCATCAAAATCTAAACAGTACATGGCGCCCATTTTGAAAAAAGATTGAATTCTGCAAAACGGAAGCGGCTGCTACACGTCTTTCTCAGTCGCACGTTTATGTGTGAAGAGTGCGCGCCGAATCTGTAACACGGAAGCGGCCGATACACCTGTTTCTCAGTCGCTTTGCACACGCTGCCGTGTTACTTCGGAGCCACACGTTTATATAGGAGGAGTTCATCAGGAGTCTATCTACTCTCTCCGGGTACGTAGAATTTCAACAAAAGCCACATCACTGTTCATATCGGTAAATATTATTCCATCGTGTTTGGAAAAACTGAAAAATTGGGAAACTTGGAAAAATTGGAAAAACAATATAGCCTATTTTACTCCATGGAGTCCTAGGATTACCCACCCAAAAATATCGTTGCGATCGCTTCCGCCGTTTTTGCGGTACCTTCGAACGGACAGACAGACAGACAGACGGACGGACATTTGGTGAATTATAGTAAGATTATTTATTTTCTATTTATTTCTTATTTTTATATTTGATTATTTTATTTCTTTCTTTTATATTTTCTATTTTATTTTCTATTTATTATTTATTACACATTATTATTTATTATCTGTTTATTTTCTATTTTTATATTTTATTTTATTTTTTTCTATTTTCTATTTTTAGCTTCTGTTTTATCTATATTATAATAGGCGAAGGTGAGTCTGCTTGTCTGTCTGTCCGGGGGTGTGGCTTACTCCGTTTACAGAGTAGCTCCACCCATTCTTGGAGAGGGTTCATGTAAACAAATATCCACCATTTTATTACCTAGAATAGCTTTGAAGCCTGTTTAGTTAGGCCTTTCTCTCTCACACAGGTATATTTAAACTCTAATTCGATATATCATTTCATTTTTAACAGTCGCTAACATCGTTTTAGACTCGGTTGAAAAAAACGGGAAGAGAATGCCATGAAAGTTTCCGTTTATGGAACGAAATGATTTCCCAAAGGCCTGTAAAATAAAGCCCATTCATTGTGTCACCCTCACGATTTTATCTCGAATTCACCCTCTGATTTAATTTTTATCGATGGTTTTAGACTCGGTGTCACAAATAGTTGAGAACATTCACGCACACACAGGAAAATGCAGAGATATACTTTAAAAAATTGCGCCACGATGATACACGAAAATATACCGCCTAAAATAACAGTCGGGGAAAATGTCGACATATGTTAAAAATTCGCTTTTTCTTTTCCGTTAAGATATATTACTTTTACTTTTGATGACAGTCGTCACAAAACGACATATATTTCTTCGTTCTTATTTCATTCAACATTTTTATCCGGAAGTAAAAACTAAAATATGTTTCAGGAAATTTACCGAGATATTTTTTCGTTTTTTTAAATTAGTTATGTGCGCATACCCTTTAAATAGGTTTATTTGAAATCTTTAATTTTCACAATGTAATTTACTTGCCATTTGATGATTACGAGACACTTCCTCTTGAGGATCATGACAATTCATGCGTTGTGTGGAAACTTCCATTTCCAAAATGAATGAGACGGGAGAGGAGCGAGGAGCGAGGAGTTAGGGAGTGAGGAGCAAGGGGTTGGACAGTGAGGAGTGAGAGTTTGGAGAGTGAGGGGCGAGGGGTTGGAGAGCAAGGAGCAAGGGTTTGGAGAGCGAGGAGCGAGGGTTTGGAGAGCGAGGAGCGAGGAGCGAGGGGTTGGAGAGGGAGGAGCAAGGGGTTGGAGAACGAGAAGCGAGGGGTTGGAGAGCGAGGAGCTAGGAGTTGGAGAGCGAGGGGTTGGAGAGTGAGTAGCGAGGGGTTGGAGAGTGAGGCGCGAGGAGTTGGAGAGTGAGGAGCGAGGAGTTGGAGAGTGAGGAGCGATGGGTTGGAGAGTGAGGGGTGAGGGGTTGGAGAGGGAGGAGCAAGGGGTTGGAGAGCGAGGAGCGAGGGGTTGGAGAGTGAGGGGCGAGGGGTTGGAGAGTGAGGAGCGAGGGGTTGTTGAGCGAGGAGCGAGGGGTTGGAGAGTGAGGAGCTAGGGGTTGGAGCGTGAGGAGCTAGGGGTTGGAGGGTGAGGAGCTGGGGGTTGGAGAGTGAGGAGCGAGGGGTTGGAGAGCGAGGAGCAAGGGGTTGGAGAGTGAGGAGCGAGGGGTTGGAGAGCGAGGAGCAAGGGGTTGGAGAGCGAGGAGCTAGGGGTTGGAGAGTGAGGAGCTAGGGGTTGGAGAGTGAGGAGCTAGGGGATGGAGAACGAGGAGCTAGGGGTTGGGGAGTGAGGAGCTAGGGGTTGGAGAGTGAGGGGCTAGGGGTTGGAGAGGAGCGAGAAATTGGAGAGGAGCAAGGGGTTGGAGAGTGAGGAGCGAGGGGTTGGAGAGCGAGAAGTTGGAGAGTGAGGGGCTAAGGGTTGGAGAGTGAGACGCTAGGCGTTGGAAAGGAGGGAGAAATTGGAGAGGAGCGAGGGGTTGGACAGCGAGGAGTGAGGGGTTGGAGAGCGAGGAGCTAGGAGTTGGAGAGCGAGGGGTTGGAGAGTGAGTAGCGAGGGGTTGGAGAGTGAGGCGCGAGGAGTTGGAGAGTGAGGAGCGAGGAGTTGGAGAGTGAGGAGCTAGGGGTTGGAGAGTGAGGAGCGAGGGATTGGAGAGTGAGGAGCAAGGAGTTGGAGAGTGAGGGCCGATTGCAGAGGAGAGTGAGGAGCGATTGGAGAGGAGAGTGAGGAGCGATTGGAGAGGAGATTGAGGAGCGATTTGGAGGGGAGTGTGAGGAATTGGAGAGGAGTGTGAGGGATTGGAGAGGGGTGTGAGGGATTGGAGAGGAGTGTGAGGAGGTATTGGAGAGGGGTGTGAGGTGGAGTGGGATTGGAGAGGCATGAGGGTGGAGAGAGGAGAGTGTCAGGTGGAGAGGAGTGAGGGGTCACATATTATGTGAAATAGATAAATTGTGTTCATTCCAACATTTCTGGATCTGATGAATTGCCAGTAACCATTTTGTAAAATTTAATGTGCAGCATCTAAATCAAGATGTCCAAATGTCACACACGTCCATGCCTGTGGGATTCCCACGGGTGACCCCACTAGTATTCTTATATTCCAGCTGGTAATGGTTCACATTGAGAAAGTAGTTTGTCTTGTATTGGTTCTGCACTGCTGTTTCCTCATTTTTTTGAACATGTCGTCTAGTTTGTGAGCCTTTCATCCCTCTGGAAAAATATCTGAGCCTTAATGTGATTTTACATATCTAGAGATTTAAGATCCTTTCATGATCTTAAAGATCTGGATTAGCTCAGGCATCTGCATTCTGCTCGCAAGTGTGGGGAGTCTTAGGAATTTCAGTCTCTCGAGATATTCCATATGACGGAGATAAGGTCCCAGTCCCACCTTGCGGCTCTCTGCTGGACTTTTCCAAGTACATATTCGTCCTTCTTGGACATGTACCATGCAGGGTTGCAGTATTCCAGGTTTGGGCGAACAATTGTCTTATATAGTTGAGCAGATATTTTTCATTCAGTGCTGAGAAGGATCTTTTTACCAAGTTTTGCGTTCGCTTTTTTACCAACATCAGCTGCATGGACACTGAAGGACAGAGTGGTATCAAACAGCACTACCAAATCATTTTCACTATTCTCAACTTTGATTTATTGAAGCCTATCTTTTCCAGTCATTGAATAACTGACCATCTGTTTTTTTCTTCCATAATGGACTACTTTGCACTTGGCTTCATTGAAAGGGACGGTATGGACGGTATTAACGGTATGGACCTCAAACATCCGGGGTTTGAACCTGATTGATCTCTCCATACAGGTTGCTTCTGACAAACCAGACTTGATATGCTTAACAGAAACTTTCCTCCTTCAAGATGTCTCTGATTCCTTACTATCTCTCCCTGGTTACTCCCTCATCCGGTATGATGGACCTGAGCCTCGTCCTGGAGGTGGGGTTGCTATCTTCATCAAAAACTCTCTTCCTCACTCTCCCTGCACTGCCCTCTCTCCACCCCACCCTCTGGCTACGGCTTCCTCTCCGCTCCAACCTTTTGTTCATATGTGTTCTGTACCGTCCACCAAACAGTGATGACTCCATCTACATCTCGCTGTCTGATAACATGGACCAACTCCTATCTACTCATCCCAACTCGCTTTTCCTCATATGTGGTGATTTCAACTGTTATCATGCCAGCTGGCTGTGTGTGGGTACCTCTCTCACCAGCCATGGCTCCTCAGCAAAGGAATTCTGTGACTCACTGGGACTGACACAATCTGTCAATTTCCTGACCCGGATATCAGTCAACGGAGCATCTTCTCTTCTCGACTTGGTTATGACAAACTTCCCTGCAAATGTCTGCTGCTCTTCTTCTGCTCCAATCGGTTCATCTGACCATATGCTTGTTAAAGTAGACATCTCTCTGGCCATACTCAGAGAGCCTCCTCAATGTCGACGAGTCTGGCATTTCACTCAGGCCAACTGGCATGGTCTTCAAGCAGCCATAAATCAACTGGACTGGTCTCCCATCCAGACTGCCTCTGACATCAACTAATCCTGGGATTTCTTCCAAAGTAAATTGCTCTCTCTCATGCCAGATTTATCCCATCCCGTCTTCAGTTGTCATACACTTCCTCCAGACCATGGTTCACGGAATCTTGTGGTGAGGCAGTTGCCCTGAAACAACTTGCCTTCGCCTCCTGGAAGGCAAATCCAACGGAAGGCAATTTAATTTCCTTTCACAAAGCCTGGAACAAGTGTGTGTCTACCCTCAGGAGAGCCAGGAAACAATATCTCTCCACTCTCAAGACTGAACTCTCAAACCTGTCTCCCTCTTCCAAATCCTGGTGGCATCTGGTCAAATCTGTTTCTGGTGTTTGTTCCCCCTCCATCCCCTCCCTTACCTCAAATGGCTACACAGCTGACTCTGCATGTGAAAAAGCCAAACCCGCCTCTCTCTCTGTACCCACCGTACCCAGTCGTACCCAGCTGCTACTGGACTCTGCGTCCTTCTCTCCTGACAAGATGGAGAAGTTTCTGTCAATCCTCGATTATGATTCTGAAACTGGACCAGACGACATCAGCCCACTGGTCCTGAAATCCTTCTCTACTGCTCTTTCACACCCACTCTCTGTTCTCGTCACCCTGTTTTTTGCTCAAGGTCATCTGCTATCAGCTTGGAAATCAGCCAACATTACCGCTTCACACAAAAAAGGTGCAAAAACAGATCCTTGCAACTACAGACCAATCAGCCTGCTCCCAATCATCAGCAAAGTCATGGAATCCATCATTGCTTCGGATATCAAATTCTTCCTCTTCTCCAATGGCTTGATCTCTGATCATCAATTTGGATTCAGACCAGGTCACTCTACTTTGGACATGCTGCTTCTGCTGTCTCAACAATGGATGGAGGTCCTCAATGTCAAACAGGAAATTAGAGCTATCTCCCTTGACATATCACGTGCCTTCGATACGGTCTGGCACCCCGCTCTGCTCACCAAACTCTCCTCCTATGGTATCCATGGACATCTCCAGGCATGGCTTGCAGACTTCCTCTCTGGTCGTAGTCAACATGTGACCCTAAATGGATTTCTCTCATTTCCCCTTCCTGTTCAGGCTGGAGTTCCCCCAGGCAGTGTTCTGGGCCCTGTGCTTTTTCTGGTCTTCATCAATGATCTCTCCGGCTCTCTGGAAAATCCTCTCTCACTCTTTGCTTATGAGTCCACTCTCTGCCGCTCCATACCCCATCCCTCAGATCGGTAGTCTGCAGCCTCCTCACTCTCTGCAGACCTGGACAAAATCACAGACTGGTCAAACAAGTGGAACATGTCTTTCAATCCTGACAAAACTAACACTCTCACTATGTCTCTTTGAAAAGACCGTCTGGACAACCCTCCCATCTACTTTCTCAACAATCCTCTCCAAGACGTTCTGTCACTCAATCTCTTGGGTCTAACAATCTGCCATGATCTTTCCTGGGAAAAATACATTTCCAAGCTGGCCTCCAAAGCCAGTCACCGACTGGGCATTCTCCGTCGTGCGAAGTCCTTCCTTGGCACACCTGAGCTCCTCACCACATACAAGGCTTTCATCCGCAGCTCAATGGAATACTGCTCTCTCCTCTGGGTTGGTGCTCCTGCTTCACACCTAGCTCGGCTTCATGCTGTTGAAACCAAAGCTTTCAGAATCATTGGAATCTCCCACGATGAAGCTAACTCTGAGGGACTTTCACTCACTCACCGCAGGCAGGTGGGTGGTCTTTCTGTCTTCTGCCGACTCCTCTCTGGCCTAGCCCGCCCCCCCCCCCCCCCCCCCAGCACTTGCTGTGCTCCCTCCCCCAAATACTCCTACAGGTCACACAAGATCTGCCTGCAACCCTCTTCTGGTGAAACTGCCAAAATCAAGACTCTCTGCTCACATTCACTCTTTCATTCCTCTTTTCTCCCGCCTCTGGAACAAACTCCCTCACTCTATTCAATCCCACTCATCCCGCCAGGTCTTTAAAACAACTGTTCACCGCCATCTCTTTCTTTTCCTCTCCCATCCAAAACCTTGATCTTTTCTACCCCTGTTAATTCACCCCAGATCCACTTTTCTGAAATATCGACTTCTTTCCTGGAAGTCCTAGCTGTGTCCATGTGTTTTGTTTTTTTTAACCTCTCCCACCCCCACTCCCCTTTGCACCCCTCCTCCTCCCAAGCCCTCTCCCTCCCACAGTTCTCCCGATGTCCCTGCTCTCAAATGTTGTACTTGTGTGCTTCCCCCTCTCTCCCCATCTTGTCTCCCGCTCCCTTTATTTTGTCTTATGTGTCCGTTTGGTTTTTTTTGTCATTAATGTTCGCTCTTACACGAGCTTTGATGTTGTATGGGAAAAAAAGGAAAAAAAAGGGAATTGCCATTAGTTTGCGCAGTTCATTGCAGCATTCATATCCTTCTGCAGATGTTCTGAATCCATATGTGTATCTACAATTCTGCACAGTTTTGTGTCAGCAGGAAATGGTTTCAAGTCTCAATTGTTATTTATTTTGTTATTTCTGATCATACAGTGTTATCTTTTTTGTTATTAGTCCCCTACCGGTGTACACCGGAGGGGACGACAGGTTTGCACTCCGTCCCTCTGTCTGTCTGTCTGTCAGTCTGTCAGTCCGTCACGCAAAGAACAGTTTTCCGGACTTTTTTTTCTAAACTCTTGATGCTAATGATTTCAAACTTGGCACATGGTTTCCTCATGATAATGTACAGATAAAGTTCGAACTTCACGACGTTTCGATCCTTTTTGACAACGTTATGGCACTTTGAACTTTGGGAATTCTGATAATTCTGATGATCCTTAACTCAGTGCCATTTTGTTTTAATTTCCTTTAAAAAAGATTTTCTCTGCAATAATAGGACCGATTGAGATCAAATTGTCCCCGTAGGGGGGACTCGGTCTGTAGAATATTTTAATGGTAATTATGACGTCACAGGTCACGTGGTTCGGCCCCCATATTGTTTTTCATGAAAACACGAAAACCCCTTTTTCTCTGCAACGGCTGAACAGATCGAGGCCAAACGTTGCAGGAAGTATCGCATGCCCATGACGAACAAAAAAGTCAGCGAGCATGACGTCATGCATCACGTGGTTTCAGAGTTATGACGCTTTTAAGCATGAACCTTTAAAACCGAGCTCCTCCCTCATTTTTGATCCAATCGATGGGAAACTTCACAGATCTGTTCATCATGTCAGTCTACTAAAATGTCCTTTTGGAATTTGCGATGGGGCACGTGGTTTGGCAGATATCGTTAATTAAACGAAAATATAGCCCAGGCCCTGATGCAGCAAAGCTGCCCCAAACCATAATATTTCCACCACCAAGCTTTACAGTTGGTATCAGGTTCTTGTGGTCAAATGCTGTCTTTGGTTTTCGCCAAATACATCTTCTGGTACTGTGGCCAAATAGCTCTACCTTTGACTCATCTGTCCAGAGCACATTGTTCCAGAAGTGCTGGTCTTTGCCTAGGTGTTCAATGGCAAACTTTTGTCTTGCCCTGATGTTCTTTCTGGACAGCAAAGGTTTCCTCCTGGCACACCTCCCATGTAGATCAAATTTGTGCAGCCTCTTTCTAATGGTAGATTTGTGCACTTTGACATCAACAGTGGCAAGAGGTAACTGTAGGTCCCGTGATGACATTCTGGGGTTCTTCGAGACTTCTTTCAGCGTCTTGCGGTCTGCTCTCGGGCTGATCTTGTTGGGGCAGCCTGGCCTAAACAAGTTGGCAGTTGTTTGGAATCTTCTCCACTTGTCGATGATCTTCCGGACAGTCGAATGATTGATTTCAAATTGTTTGGAGATCTTTTTAAATCCCTGCCCAGACTCGTAGACATCTATAACCTTCTTTTTGAAGGCCTCAGAGAGCTCTTTTGATCTAGGCATGGTGACAACGCACTCTTCAACAACAAAGAGCAAACCAAACTAAATGTCTGAGGTTTAAATAAGACAGGTTCCACCAAGATCCTCTCTAACGATGTTCTAATCATTTGCACCTGAGCTGGTGCACCTGATTCTAATTTTAGGTATTTTAAGTAGTGATAAATGTATGGGTGTACTTACTTTTTCCACATGCGAAATTTGCATTTATGTTTATTTAAATTATACAATGGACTACAAAATGTAAATGTTTCATGATATTTGTTATATTATATCACCTTTATTTATCAATATTGTTGAAATGAAGATCAAATAGCTGCATGTTGAAATATGTTGAAAAAGTCAAAACTTTACATGGGGTGTACTTACTTTTTCAGGTGACTGTCGCTTTTTTTTTCTTTTTCTTTTTTTTTGTTATAGAGAATCGAGGCTCGTGAAAGCTAACATTTATTTCACAAACAACTCAAACAGACAAACAAAATATATAAAAAGAGGGAGCGGAAGACAAGATGGGGAGAGAAGGGGAAGCACACAAACACAACATTTGAGAGCAGGGAGATGTGTGGGAGGGAGAGGGCTTGGGGGGAGGAGGCGTGGGAAGGGGGGGGGGGGGGGTGGGAGAAGTATAAAACACAAGGACACCAAGGACTTCCAGGAAAGAAGTTGGTATTTCAAAAAAGTGGATTTGGGGTGAAATTAGCGGGGGTAGAAAAGATCAAGGTTTTGGATGGGGGAAGATAAGAGATGGTGGTGAACAGCTGTTTTAAAGACCTGGAGGGTGGAGTGGGATTGAAGAGAGTGTGGGAGTTTGTTCCAGAGGTGGAAGAAAAGAGGAATGAAGGAGTGAAGGTGAGCAGAGAGTCTTGATTTTGGCAGTTTAACCAGAAGAGGGTTACTGGCAGATCTTGTGTGACCTGTAGGAATATTTGGGGGACAGAGCCCAGAGAGAGCTGGAGGGGCAAGGCCAGAGAGGAGTCGGTAGAAGACGGAAAGACCACCAACCTGCCTGCGGTGAGTGAGTGAAAGGCCCTTAGAGTTAGCTTCATCGTGGGAGATTCCAATGATTCTGAACGCTGTGGTTTCAACAGCGTGAAGACGAGCTAGGTGTGATGCAGGAGCACCAGCCCAGTGGGGAGAGCAGTATTCCATTGAGCTGCGGATGAAAGCGTTGTATGTGGTGAGCTCACGTTGTATGTGGAGCTCAGGTGTGCCAAGGAAGGACTTCGCTCGACGGAGGATGCCCAGTCGGCGACTGGCTTTGGAGGCCAGATTTGAAATGTGTTTTCCCATGAAAGATCATGGCAGATAGTGAGACCCAAAAGCTTGAGTGACAGATCTTCTTGGAGAGGATTATTCAGAAAGTGGATGGGAAGGTTGTCCAGTCGGTCTTTTCGGAGAGACATCGTAAGAGTGTGAGATTTGTCAGGATTGAAAGACATGTTCCACTTGTTTGCCCAGTCTGTGATTTTGTCCAGGTCTGCAGAGAGTGAGGAGGCTGCAGACTGCCGATCTGAGGGATGAGGAATGGAGCGACAAGCTCCCCTTATTATATACTTTGTGTGTCTGTTTTGATTTTTTTGTGTGATAAATGTTAGCTCTTTCACGAGTCTCGATCCTGTATGCAAAAAAAACTCTGCCATAAAGCCCAGATCGGTGGAGTGTTGCAGTGATGGTTGTCCTTCTGGAAGTTTCTCCCATCTCCACACAGGATCTCTGGAGCTCAGCCAGAGTGACCATCGGGTTCTTGGTCACCTCTCTTACCAAGGCCCTTCTCATCCGATTCCTCAGTTTGGCCGGGCGGCCAACTCTAGGAAGAGTCCTGGTTGTTCCAAACTTCTACCATTTAAGAATTATGGAGGCCACTGTGCTCTTGGGAACCTTCAATGCAGCAGATATTTTTTTTGTCGGCTTCCCCAGGTCTGTGCCTCGACACAATCCTGTCTCTGAGCTCTGCAGGCAGTTCCTTCGACCTCATGGCTTGGTTTTTGCTCTGATATGCATTGTCAGCTGTGAGACCTTATATAGACAGGTGTGTGCCTGTCCAAATCATGTCCAATCAATTGAATTTACCACAGGTGGACTCCAATCAAGGTGTAGAAACATCTCAAAGATGATCAAGAGAAATGGGAGGCACCTGAGCTAAATTTCAAGTGTCATAGCAAAGGGTATGAATACTTATGTCAATGTGATATTTCAGTTTTTTCTTTTTAATAAATTTGCAAAACTTTCTAAAATCCTGTTTTCTCTTTGTCATTTTGGGGTATTGAGTGTAGATTGATGAGGGAAAAAATGAATTTAAACGATTTCAGCATAAGGCTGCAACATAACAAAATGTGAAAAAAGTGAAGGGGTCTGAATACTTTCTGAATGCATTGTATATTTATGTATCTGCTACAATGATGATTGTTGTGATATTTAATACAAAGATTTGAACAAGATTTACTTCAGCAGACCAAGATAATTCACTGATAGGCTACTTCTACTTCTTTAATGGTACCAATTATTCTCATAATCTTGTGGGGTCAACCTGGGAAAGTTTTTAGCCCAAGTATTTCACGAACCAGATTCCAGCCAGGCCCAATGATTGACTGAAAATGGCAGGGATTTGGAATTTGTTCAGCTTTTTGGCAATAACTCAACTACTTTTCATGAAAAACACCATGCGATCATTAACCTCCACCAGTTAATGGGAGTGGATGGGACACCCAGCTTACCGTACATCTGAGGGACGGTGCACTTCGTAGTACAATGCCCGGCCTGTGAAGCACCAACCCGATAGTTCATAGTCAGGTCGGTAAATCGGATCCAGACTAGTCGACTGCTGAAATGTTAAGCGCGCTACCTCTACCCATCAAGGTGGACAAATAATTTACTGATAATACTGCACCCTTTTATAAACCCTTCTTGAAACTGTTTCTGAAATGATATTCTTTAAATCCGTAGAAGTTCAGATGTCAAAATGTTGATTTTTTGAGAACGTGTGACTGTGTGTTTTAGGGTCCACACAATGTTTTTAATTTCGTTTTTGTTACTTCAGAATTTGTTGAATAAGAATCTGCTGGGTGATAGCTTGCCACCTTGAGGTAAAAATGTTTATTGATATTTAAAAATGGCACCGTATATGCCAAAAAGGCCAAATACGCTGACTGTATGTATCTGTCTGAAATATCAATATCAATCTTGTATGTATTGTTACGTTTGTGGGGGTAGGTAATGAAATATCTTCGTCCAGATAGGATTGTATAGAGTAGTGTGCTCCGAGTGTTGCGAAGAAGAAACCTTCCTGTAATTAAGTCAGGCCCGGATGTCCGTGTAAGCGTTATACACTACATGACCAAAAGTATGTGGACACCCCTTCTAATTAATGGATTAGGCTGTTTCAGCCACACCAATTGTTGACAGGAATATATAATCAAACACGCAGCCATGCAATCTCCATAGACAAACATTGGCAGCACAATGGGCCGTACTGAAAAGCTCAGTGACGTTCAACGTGGCACCGTAATAGAATGACACCTTTCCAACAAGTCAGTTCGTCAAATTTTCTGCCCTGCTGGAGCTGCCCCGGTCAACTGTAAGTGCTGTTATTGTGAAGAGGAAATGTCTAGGAGCACCAACAGCTCAGCCACGAAGTGTAAGCCACACAAGCTCACAGAACGGGACTGCCGAGTGCTGAAGCGCGTAGCGCATTAAAATCGTCTGTCCTCGGTTGCAACACTCACTACCAAGTTTGAAACTGCCTCTGGAAGCAACGTCAGCACAACATCTATTCGTCGGGAGCTTCATGAAATGGGTTTACATGGCTGAGCAGCCAGACACGAGCCTAAGATCACCATGCGCAATGCCAAGCGTCGGCTGGAGTGGTGTAAAGCTTTCCACTATTGGACTCTGGAGCAGTGGAAACGCGTTCTCTAGAGTGATGAATCACGCTTCACCATCTGGCAGTCTGACGGACGAATCTGGGTTTGGCGGATGCCAGGAGAATGCAACCTGCCCGAATCCATAGTGCCAACTGTAAAGTTTGGTGGAGGAGGAATAATGGTCTGGGGCTGTTTTTCATGGTTCGAGCTAGGCCCCTTAGTTCCAGTGAAGGGAAATCTTAACGCTACAGCATACAATGACATTCTAGACGATTGTGTGCTTCCAATTTTGTGGCAAAAGTTTGGGGAAGGCCCTTTCCTGTTTGAGCATGAGAATGCCCCCATGCACAAAGCAAGGTCCATACAGAAATGGTTTGTTGAAATCGGTGTGGAAGAACTTGACTGGCTTGCACAGAGCCCTGACCTCAACCCCATCGAACACCTTTGGGATGAATTGGAATGCCGACTGCGAGCCAGTCCTAATTGCCCAACGTTAGTGCCCGACCTCACTTATGGTCTTGTGGCTGAATGGAAGCAAATCCCCACAGCAATGTTTCAACATCTAGTGGAAAGCCTTCCCAGAAGGGTGGAGGCTATTATAGCAGCAAAGGGGGGACCAACTCCATATTAATGCCCACGATTTTGGAATGAGATGTGTGATGTTTGTGTGTCCACATACTTTTGGTCATGTAGTGTATGTCTCCATGCGAGGGGTGGAGCTAGGCTAATTAGTTAGGGTATGAGGGTAGATTCCCTGTGTGTAGTCGCCTCTGTATTTTTCCCTTTGTTCTTATAACACTTGCACCACCAGTCATGCGATCAGTACCTACATTAAATAAAGCGATCGCCGACCGGATCTGGACATTTTCTACGATACCACCCAGCTCAAATCTTCTCGATGGGCGCCAAGTGTGGCAGTGAGGCCACACCCTGAAGGACGATTGGATAGGGTGAGCGGGTAGCACTTGGTGATTGGAGCGAGTGTGACGTCGGAGAGAACGTTCGAGACGAAGGAGTAAAAAAGGACACGTCCCACCATTTTCTCTTTCTTTCTTTCTTTTTCTTTTTCTTTTTCTTTCTCTCTCTCTCTCTCTCTCTCTCTCTCTCTCTCTCTCTCTCTCTCTCTCTCTCTCTCTCTCTCTCTCTCCTTGTGACGGCTGCGTTTCGTGTCGTGCGCACGTGGGAAGTTCGGGACGGTCGGAGCTCGGTGCAGCCGAGTGAGAAGGACTGAGGGAGGAGCTCTGGCCTATCCGTTTCACATCAGTGGCTGGCGACTTCACGCCAACGTGTTTTCCCGTACAGGGACGCGGAACCTGTGACGGAACCGGACGGTCAAGGTCGCCAGGCGGAGTATCAGCCAACGCACTACACCACACTACACATTTTATTTTTACTTTAGTCTTCCCCTTGTGTTGTATACGAGGTGCTCCAATTAGGAATTTGATTTTACCGTACATTCATTTTTTTAATCCTGGTATTTTCATTCAATCATTATTTATTGCATTTCCTTGTCGTGCCTGTCTTGTACATTTATTTGGCTGTGGGTATCGGATAACCCCCGTGCCACGTCCATCCGTGCAGGTAAGGCCTCGCTGCTCTCCAATACCCCCCGCGCGTGCACAAGGTACCTCCATAGTTGGGTATACGCCTCGGAGTTAAAGCTCGTTTGGTCATCTGTCGCCCTGAGGTCTTCACAACAGGGTCGACACGACAGTATATTTGTTACTTATTTATTTGATTCCTTAACAGATTATGACCTCAAAAAGCTTAGTGTGCATTGTTAACAAGAAATCATATGAAAATGCAGAGCCCATCTGCATCCGTTTGTATTCAGACATCGTTTTCTTCTTCTGTATGCTCAAAATAACGAAAACACTTTAAGAAAAATATAAAATGAAAATTGATGATTTTATTCAGCCTTGACCTTTGAGCTTTAGATTTAAAAAAAAATCAGCTTCTAGCTTTTGATTGGTGAACCAATTCTGTGACCCAATATGTAAATTATTAAAATTTCAGGTAAATTGGATGAAAATTGACAATTTTATGCAACATTGACCTTTGACCTTTTGATCTTAAAAAAATGAAGCAATCGACTCCCACCTTTTGATTAATGAAAGAATTCAGTGACCCCATATGTAAATTCTTCGAATTTCAGGTCAATCAGGTGAAAATTGGTGATTTTATGCAACCTTGACCTTTAACCTTTTGATCTAAAAAAAACAATCAGCTTCTAGCTTTTGATTGGTGAACCAATTCAATGACCCAAAATGCAAATTCTTAATATTTCAGTTGAATCTGATGAAAATTGACGATTTTGTGATGCTGACCTTTGACCTTTTGACCAAATTATTAATTTGCCTTCTCCATTTTCTCATAATAAAGCTTTGTTGAAAATGTGATGACAAAACTCAAATGGTAAATTTAAATTTCAGATCAATTGG
Source organism: Myxine glutinosa (assembly GCF_964187855.1). Lineage (NCBI taxonomy): Eukaryota > Metazoa > Chordata > Myxini > Myxiniformes > Myxinidae > Myxine > Myxine glutinosa. Next base: position 75,042,819 of record NC_136264.1, on the reverse strand, counting down.
ATGAAAATTGACGATTTTTGGTGACGCTGACATTTGACCTTTTGACGAAATTATTAATTTACCTTCTTCGTATTATCATGATAAAGCTTTGGTGAACATGCTGATGTGATAACGATAGCTCAAATGGTAAAAAGTTATCGCCTGGACGTTGCACATCAACCGATACTTGAAACAGCATGAGCAACATGGTGCCAGAGTCTCGAGTGAACCTCCTCCTGCTGAGAGAACAAGATGCTGCCTGTCCACAAACAGCTTTGATTTTCTACAACATTGCATTATTTGTGGAAAGGGTATGTCTTGCAGAAAAAGACGCTCGACATCTGGATCGTTGGCGCAGAGTAGTGAAATGTAGAACAGGAAAACGAATAGGGCATTCTGGATATTTGTGCAATACGACAGGATGATCAAGTCCAAACAAATTCAAGTTAGGCTCAGCAGTGCTATCAGTGACCTTGATGCTGCTGATGTACAGTATCATGCTGACTGTAAATCAGTATTTATGGCTCCATGCTCTGTAAAAGCAGCAGCTGGAAGTCATAAGCAGGGTATGTGTGAATATGTCTCACTTCAGGCCTTATTCATCGACATGAAGTCTGATACTTCCCATATTTGGAACTCTCCTGAACCTTGTCAATCATACATGAAGCATGATGGTACGAGTCTTTGCATGTGAGACCTAGTGAAGCAAATGTCTGATAACTTTGATCAAGACTGGCTTGTGCTGTCTGGAAAAGGTTTGATGCCAGCATTTTGCCATTCCGTAACAATGGCATTTCAACTGAAGACAGAGATGAGGAATGTGCAACATTGAGTGTAGCTGCTAAGATTATGAGTGAATCAAAGGAACTGAGACCTGACAAGTGGACGCATTCCTCAAGAATAGCATGGACTCAGCAATTTAGGAATGGAACCCAACACCGCACATACTACTGTCATGTAAATCTGACAAATTAGACTCCACCATGTGTGAAACACTCATGGGTAATATAATCACCAGCAACATTACAAATCATCGAACATCTCTTCAAATAGCTTTAGGCATTGTGATGCGAGAAAAATAATAAATTGACAAGTTTCATGATATTGGAGCTCCTTGCTCCTATGATGAAGTACTTGGATTCGGAGTATATGTGGCTGCTGTGATCCGCTGCTGTGGCTGCTGGGCACGAGTCTTCTTTGAAGGGTAGATCAAGCGCTAAAGATGGCTTCATTCAAACGGTCAGTCAAATTTGATGCAAACATTTCCTCACAAAATGTCCTTCAATCAACTCATGCTCTCACTCTGCTCCTCCCCTAGCACGGAAATTAGACTCGAACAGTGGGCGTAACACAATCCGCCGATGACACAAGGTAGAGATGATGAATGAACTCATCTCAGATGTCACAGTTGAACGGTACAAAGGCCCAAAGAAACTTGCCATGTGATGACACTGTAGCGGCTACCGCTGGGTTTTCACAATCGCCTTGCACCTATCAAGGACGCGGAGCGATCACTATGCCGGGCTCGTCCAGGACGCCAGGGCAGGCCCGCGCTCAACTTGCCAGGCCTCGGTCGGGACACTCGCCGCTCGGCCACGCCCCCTCTCGCCTTTCCTGGGCAAACGCTCTGGGATAATATGTATATACTAGCGGGGTCACCCGTGGGAATCCCACGGGCATGGATGTGTGTGACATTTCGACATATTGAGTTATATGCTGCACATTCATTTTTACAAAATGGTTACTGGCAAGTCATCAGATCCAGAAATGGTGTGATGAACACAATTTATTTATTTCACATAATATGTGACCCCTCACTCCTCTCCACCTGACACTCTCCTGCCTCCACCTGACACTCTCCTGTCTCCACCTGACACTCTCCTCTCTCCACCCAGCACTCCTCTCCTCTCCAAACCCTCACATCCCTCTCCTTTCCAATCCCTCACCTCTCCAATCCCTCACACTCCTCTCCTCTCCAATCCTTCACACGCCTCTCCAATCGTGCCTCACACTCCTCTCCAATCGCGCCTCACACTCCTCTCCAATCGCGCCTCACACTCCTCTCCAATCGTGCCTCACACTCCTCTCCAATCGTGCCTCACACTCCCCTCCAATCACTCCTCTCCAATCGTGCCTCACACTCCTCTCCAATCGCGCCTCACACTCCTCTCCAATCATGCCTCACACTCCTCTCCAATCGCGCCTCACACTCCTCTCCAATCGCGCCTCACTCGCCTCTCCAATCGGCTTTCCCCGTCTCGTTTCTCTCCTTTTTCTCCCGTCTCGTTCTTTTTCTTGCTCCAAATCGGCCCGTCGGAATCGGAAATCGGCCCGTCTCGCCCGTCGGCCCGTCGGAATCGGAAATCGGCCCGTCTTGCTTTTGTGCTTGTGCGTAAATAAATTGTGTTCATGACACCATTTCTGGTGTTGGGCTAGCGGCTAGGGTGCCGGCTTAGGATCCTGGGTTCGAATCTCGGTCGATCGCCGAATTAATGCCAGGGGGGTTGACTCAGCCTGTCATCCTTCCGAGGTCGGCTAATTGAGTACCAGTTCACTGGTAATTCCCTGTTTGTCGTTGAAGGCGGCAAAAAGGGTTGGCGTCAGGAAGGGCATCCGGCCGTAAAACATTGCTTCAAAAGGGGACAAAAAAACAACAACTACCACGGTCCCCGAAAAGGCAAACCCCCGCTTTGCGGGGAAAAATGGCCTCTAAACGGTGGTTTTTACACCATTTCTGGATCTGATGACTTGCCAGTAACCATTTTGTAAAAATGAATGTGCAGCATCTAACTCAATATGTCGAAATGTCACACACATCCATGCCCGAGGGATTCCCACGGGTGACCCCGCAAGTTTGCATTGACGTTCGTCGATGGACTCGTTCTCCCGTCTCATTCGTTTTCTGGCTGCATCCTGTTCAAGTCTGCATTGACGTTCGACGACGGACTCGTTCGCCCTTCTCATTCGTTTTCTTGCTGCATCCTGTTCAGGGCTGCGTTCTTCATCCATTTTGGAAATGGAAGTTTCCACGCACCGCATGAATTGTCACGATCCTCAATAGGAAGTGTCTCATAATTATCAAATGACAAATGGCAAGTAAATTACATTGTGAAAATTTAATATTTCAAATAGACCTATTTAAAGTGTATGCGCAAATAACTAATAAATAAAAAAACGAAGAAATATGTCTCGGTAATTTCCTGAACTCGGTAATTTCTCGGTAATTTTACTTCCGGCTAAAAATGTTGAATGAAATAAAAACGAAGAAATATATGTCGTTTTGTGACGACTGTCATCAAAGGTAAACGGTGAATTCACTCGGTTTATTCGGTTCGGCTCGGTTTAAAGAAAAAGCGATAATGTCGAAATGTTGACGTCTGTGTCATGTTGGGCGGTGTATGATACTTGTTGGCTGTTGGGCGGTGATATGGTGTATTTTTAAAAATATATCTCTGCGTTTTCCCGCGTTGCTGACACCGAGTCTAAAACCATGATGGTGAGTTATATTGGAGATAAAGGCGTGAGAGAGACTCAATGGCCTTGAAGTTACAGGCATTTGAGAATTCATTTCGTTCTATAAACGGCAACTTTCATCGGATTTTCTTCTCGTTTTTTTTCAACCGAGTCTAAAACTATGTTAGCGACTGTGAAAAATGAAATGATATATCGAATTTAAAATAGATATCGACACATTGCCGTCGGTGTCATGTTGGGCGGTGTATGATACACCATGACGCGATTTTAAAAAATATATCTCTGCATTTTCCCGCGTGTGTGGAATGTTTGTGGAAAATTAAAGATTTCAAATAAACCTATTTAAAGTGTATGCGCACATAACTAATAAAAAAAACGAAGAAATATCTCTCGGTAATTTCCTGAAACATATTTTACTTACGGCTAATATGTTGAATGAAATAAAAACGAAGAAATATATGTCGTTTTGTGACGACTGTCATCAAAGGTAAACGGTGAATTCACTCGGTTTATTCGGTTCGGCTCGGTTTAAAGAAAAAGCGATAATGTCGAAATGTTGACGTCTGTGTCATGTTGGGCGGTGTATGATACCTGTTGGCTGTTGGGCGGTGATATGGTGTATTTTAAAAAATATATCTCTGCGTTTTCCCGCGTTGCTGACACCGAGTCTAAAACCATGATGGTGAGTTATATTGGAGATAAAGGCGTGAGAGAGACTCAATGGCCTTGAAGTTACAGGCATTTGAGAATTCATTTCGTTCTATAAACGGCAACTTTCATCGGATTTTCTTCTCGTTTTTTTTCAATCGAGTCTAAAACTATGTTAGCGACTGTGAAAAATGAAATGATATATCGAATTTAAAATAGATATCGACACATTGCCGTCGGTGTCATGTTGGGCGGTGTATGATACACCATGACGCGATTTTAAAAAATATATCTCTGCATTTTCCCGCGTGTGTGGAATGTTTGTGGAAAATTAACGATTTCAAATAAACCTATTTAAAGTGTATGCGCACATAACTAATAAAAAAAACGAAGAAATATCTCTCGGTAATTTCCTGAAACATATTTTACTTCCGGCTAATATGTTGAATGAAATAAAAACGAAGAAATATATGTCGGCATCATTGTTGACGTTTTTGTGACGACTATCATCAAACGAAATAGTAATATATCATAACGGAAAAGCAAAAGCGAATTTTTAATATATATCGACACATTGCCGGCGGTGTCATGTTGGGCGGTGTATGATACACCATGACGCGATTTTAAAAAATATATCTCTGCATTTTCCCGCGTGTGTGGATTGTTCTCAATTATTGCTGACACCGAGTCTAAAAGTAAAACCATCGATAAAAATGAAATCATATGGTGAGTTAGATTGGAGATAAAGGCGTGAGAGAGACTCAATGGCCTTGAAGTTACAGGCCTTTGAGAATTCATTTCGTTCTATAAACGGCAACTTTCATCGGATTTTCTTCCCGTTTTTTTTCAACCGAGTCTAAAACTATGTTAGCGACTGTGAAAAATGAAATGATTTATCGAATTTGATTTGAAATAAAACTGGGGGAGAGCAAGACACCACGGGCCTACAAAACAGGACTCAAAGCTATGCGAGTAATAAAATGGTGGATATTTGTTTATAATTATATGAAGCCACTCCCAGAATGGGTGGAGCTATGGGTGGAGCTACTCTGCAAACCGAGTAAGCCACACCCCGGACAGACACCCAACAGATAGACAGACAGACAGACAGAATCATCTACGGCTATTATAATATAGAATATTGCTGCCCGATAAACGGGCTTTTCAGAGTGCCTGAGTGTTTTGTTTGAATAAAGCAACTGGGATGAATTCCAGCTTTTTGTCGCGTCCATTCTTCCGATCGACGTGGGAGCCCCAGCTCCTTCAATACCGATGTATTCATTCTGTTGGTCCATTTCTACTCCACTTTGCAACTGACTTGTAGCATAGCGTTGATGGGCCCAATCTCTGGCAGAACTAGAACGGCACTCGGTAGAGCGCACACCTCTGCCAGGCTGAACAGTACGTTTTGTATCCCACTGATGGGCCGGATCTGGATCCGGACCGTAACCAAAATCTAATCGGCTTGTTCTTGTCACTTACCCAACTCATCCACCTAGTTGTCATAACCCGTCCACAAGTTTTGGAAAAAACATGTCGTACATCGTTCTTGCCTCAATCTCTCAATTATGAAGATTCATTTGAGAATTCAGATGAGGTCTCAAAACTTCATTGACATAACGCTGACTCGTGAAATTGCCTTTGATGACGATCAGAGGTGTCCTGAAACGGGTGGAAATGCCGGCCCATACCATCACACTGGATCCTCCCCAATGATTGATCTGGCGAATACAGCATGAGGCATACCTTTCCCGACCTCTGTGACATACCCCTTGATGCCCATCAGCAGCATGGAGGCAAAATCTCGACTCATCGCTGAACAAGACTGCACTCCACTGTTGCTGTGTCCAGTGGCGATGCTGCAGACACCATCTTAGTCTGTTCCGCCGATACACTGCGTTCAACACTGGACCTCTGAGAGGACGTCTTGCCACCAGGCCCCAACTTCTCAAGCGCCTCCGCACAGTGGAGACACTGATGCGGTTGTTGTGGCGACCTTTTGTCACTGCAGCTGTTTGCGTCACAGAGTGGAAACGATCACGAAGATGCTGCAGCACAATCCAGCGGTCTTGGTTTGGGGTGGTTACCCGTGGTCTTCCTCTTCGTTGTACATCATTCACAGTTCCAGTTTCACCGTAACACCTGGCCAGGTTGTAAATTGCAGGCTGTGAGTAACCAAGGCGTTGGGCAATTGATCGCTGGTTTACACCAGCCTCAAGCATTCCAATTGCCCTTAAACATTGTTCAGGCGTTGCCAGGCGTGGCATCTGAATTTTCTTGTTGTTTTCCCTGTCAGAAGCCTCTCGAGTGACGATGGACAGCAGTAAAAGAATGTCTAACCACGAGAACTGAAGGATTTCATTGTGAGGGTCATTATTTAAAGGGAAAGATCCACTATACAGGACTATATAGAACCACTCAAGCATGCCATTGTTGATCAACCAGGTGATTGAAGTGAGGTGAAGTTCCTGTTACATAATCAGCCATTAGAATTGAAGAAACGTGTTTGTAAAGCTGCAAATTTCAAAAAATGAAAGTGATAAGTTTATTTTGATGTTCAGTGTATATATATATATATATATATATATATATATATATATATATATATATATATATATATATATATATATATATATATATATATATATATATATGTATATATATATATATGTATATATATATATATATATATATATGTATATATATATATATATATATATATATATATATATATATATATATATATATATATATATATATATATATATATATATATATATATATATATATGTACTATGTATGTATGTATGTATGTATGTATGTATGTATGTATGTATGTATGTATGTATGTATGTATGTATATCTATATATATATATATATATATATATATATATATATATATATATATATATATATATATATATATATATATATATATATACTGTATATATATACACACACACTAGTGGGGTCACCCGTGGGAATCCCACGGGCACGGACGTGTGTGACATTTGGACATCTTGATTTAAATGCTGCACATTAAATTTTACAAAATTGTTACTGGCAATTCATCAGATCCAGAAATGGTGTAATGAACACAATTGATTTATTTCACATAATATGTGACCCTTCACTCTCCAACTTCTCGCTCTCCAACCCCTCGCTCCTCACTCTTCAACCCCTCACTCCTCTCCAATTTCTCGCTCTTCTCCAACCCCTCGCTCTCCAATCCCTCGCTCCCCACTCTCCAACCCCTCACTCCTCGCTCTCCAACCCCTCGCTCCTCTCCAATTTCTTGCTCCTCTCCAACCCCTAGCTCCTCGCTCTCCAACCCCTCGCTCCTCTCCAATTTCTCGCTCCTCTCCCACCCCGAGCTCCTCGCTCTCCAACCCCTAGCTCCTCGCTCTCCAACCCCTAGCTCCTGGCTCTCCAACCCCTCGCTCCTCTCCAATTTCTCGCTCCTCTCCAACCCCTAGCTCCTCACTCTCCAACCCCTAGCCCCTCACTCTCCAACCCCTAGCTCCTCACTCTCCAACCCCTAGCTCCTCACTCTCCAGCCCCTATCTCCTCACTCTCCAACCCCTATCTCCTCACTCTCCAACCCCTAGCTCCTCTCTCCAACCCCTAGCTCCTCTCTCCAACTCCTCACTTTCCAACCCCTCTCTCCTCGCTCTCCAACCCCGAGCTCCTCGCTCTCCAACTGCTCGCTCTCCAACCCCGAGCTCTTCGCTCTCCAACCCCTAGCTCCTCGCTCTCCAACCCCTCGCTCCTTGCTCTCCAACCCCTCACTCCTCGCTCTCCAACCCCTCGCTCCTCTCCAATTTCTCGCTCCTCTCCAACCCCTAGCTCCTCACTCTCCAACCCCTCGCTCCTCACTCTCCAACTCCTCGCTCCTCACTCTCCAACCCCTGCTGCCTCGCTCTCCATCCCCTCGCTCCTCTCCAATTTCTCGCTCCTCTCCAACCCCTAGCTCCTCACTCTCCAACCCCTAGCTCCTCACTCTCCAACCCCTAGCTCCTCACTCTCCAACCCCTAGCCCCTCACTCTCCAACCCCTAGCCCCTCACTCTCCAACCCCTAGCTCCTCACTCTCCAACTCCTCACTCCTCACTCTCCAACCCCTCACTCCTCTCCAATTTCCTGCTCCTCTCTAACCCCTAGCCCCGCACTCTCCAACCCCTCGCTCCTCTCCAACCCTCTTCATCATTGTTGCAGCAGCAACCTGTGCGAGTCTGTGATCACGTTCATCGAGGGTCTCCTTCTCCCGTCTCGTTCTTTTTCTTGCTGCAGTCCAGTGGGGTCACACGTTGGAATCCCACGGGCATGGACGTGTGTGACATTTTGACATCTTGATTTAGATGCTGCACATTAAATTTTACAAAATGGTTACTGGCAATTCATCAGATTCAGAAATGGTGTAATGAACACAATTTATTTATTTCACATAATATGTGACCCCTCTCTCCTCTCCACCTGAAACTCTCCTCTCTCCACCCTCACGCCTCTCCAATCCCACTCCTCCTCACACTCCCCTCCAATACCTCCTCACACTCCTCTCCAATACTTCCTCACACACCTCTCGAATCCCTCACACTCCTCTCCAATCCCTCACACTCCTCTCCAATCCCTCACACTCCTCTCTAATCCCTCACACTCCTCTCCAATCCCTCACACTCCTTTCCAATCCCTCACACTCCTCTCCAATCCCTCACACTCCTCTCCAATTCCTCACACTCCCCTACAATCGCTCCTCACTCTCCTCTCCAATCTCTCCCCACTCTCCTCCCCAATCGCTCCTCGCTCTCCAACCCCTCGCTCCTCGCTCTCCAACCCCTCGCTCCTCGCTCGCCAACCCCGAGCTCGTCGCTCTCCAACCCCTAGCTCCTCGCTCTCCAACCCATAGCTCCTCGCTCTCCAACCCCTTTCTCCTCACTCTCCAACTCCTCGCTCCCCGACCCCTAGCTCCTCGATCTCCAACCCCTCGCTCCTCGCTCTCCAACCCCTCGCTCCTCGCTCTCCAACTCCTCGCTCCTCGCTCTCCAACTACTCACCCCTCACTCTCCAACCACTCGCTCCTCACTCTCCAGCCCCTCACCCCTCACTCTCCAACCCCTCGCCCCTCACTCTCCAACCCCTAGCTCCTTGCTCTCCATCTCCTCGCTTCTCGCTCTTCAACCCCTTGCTCCTCACTCTCCAACCCCTCGCCCCTCACTCTCCAGCCCCTCGCTCTCCAACCCCGAGCTCGTCACTCTCCAACCCCTAGCTCCTCGCTCTCCAACCCCTAGCTCCTCGCTCTCCAACCCCTTTCTCCTCGCTCCCCAACCCCTAGCTCCTCGCTCTCCAACCCCTCGCTCCTCGCTCTCCAACCCCTCGCTCTCCAACCCCTCGCTCCTCGCACTCCAACTACTCGCCCCTCGCACTCCAACTACTCGCCCCTCGCACTCCAACTACTCGCCCCTCACTCTCCAACCACTCGCTCCTCACTCTCCAGCCCCTCACTCCTCACTCTCCAACCCCTCGCCCCTCACTCTCCAACCCCGAGCTCCTTGCTCTCCATCCCCTCACTCCTCACTCTTCAACCCCTTGCTTCTCACTCTCCAACCCCTCGCCCCTCACTCTCCAAGCCCTTGCTCCTCGATCTCCAACCCCTCGCTCCTCGCTCTCCAACCCCTCGCTCTCCAACCCCTCGCTCCTCGCTCTCCAACTCCTCGCTCTCCAACTACTCACCCCTCACTCTCCAACCACTCGCTCCTCACTCTCCAGCCCCTCACCCCTCACTCTCCAACCCTTCGCCCCTCACTCTCCAACCCCTAGCTCCCTGCTCTCCATCCCCTCGCTTCTCGCTCTTCAACCCCTTGCCCCTCACTCTCCAACCCCTCGCTCCTCACTCTCCAAGCCCTTGCTCCTCACTCTCCAGCCCCTCACCCCTCACTCTCCAACCCCTCGCCCCTCACTCTCCAACCCCTAGCTCCCTGCTCTCCATCCCCTCGCTTCTCGCTCTTCAACCCCTTGCTCCTCACTCTCCAACCCCTCGCTCCTCACTCTCCAACCCCTCGCTCCTCACTCTCCAAGCCCTTGCTCCTCACTCTCCAACTCCTCGCTCCTCGCTCTCCAACCCCGAGCTCGTCGCTCTCCAACCCCTAGCTCCTCGCTCTCCAACCCCTAGCTCCTCGCTCTCCAACCCCTAGCTCCTCGCTCTCCAAACCCTTTCCCCTCGCTCTCCAACCCCTCGCTCCCCAACCCCTAGCTCCTCGCTCTCCAACCCCTCGCTCCTCGCCCTCCAACCCCTCGCTCTCCAAACCCTCACACCTCGCTCTTCAACTCCTCGCTCCTCACTGTCCAACCTCTCGCTCCTCACTCCCCAACGCCTCGCGCCTCGCTCCTCCCGTCTCATTCATTTTGGAAATGGAGGTTTCCACACAACGCATGAATTGTCACGATCCTCAAGAGGAAGTGTCTCGTAATCATCAAATGGCAAGTAAATTACATTGTGAAAATTAAAGATTTCAAATACACCTATTTAAAGTGTATGCGCACATCACTAATAAAAAAAACGAAGAAATATCTCTCGGTAATTTCCTGAAACATATTTTAGTTTTTACTTCCGGATAATAATGTTGAATAAAATAAGAACGAATAAATATATGTCGTTTTGTGACGACTGTCATCAAAAGTAAAAGTAATATATCTTAACGGAAAATAAAAAGTGAATTTTTAATATATGTCGACATTTTCCCCGACTGTTATTTTAGGCGGTGTATTTTCGTGTATCATCGTGGCGCAATTTTAAAAAATATATCTCTGCATTTTCCCGTGTGTGCGTGAATGTACTCAATTATTTCTGACACTGAGTCTAAAACCATCAATAAAAATAAAATCAGACGGCGAATTCGAGATAAAATCGTGAGGGTGACTCAATGAATGGGCTTTATTTTATAGGCCTTTGGGAAATCATTTCGTTCCATAAACGGAAACGTTCATGGGATTCTATTCCCGTTTTTTTTCAACCGAGTCTAAAACTATGTTAGCGACTGTTAAAAATGAAATGATATATCGAATTAGAGTTTAAATAAACCTGTGTGAGAGAGAAAGACAACACGGGCCTAACTAAACAGGCCTCAAAGCTATTCGAGTTAATAAAATGGTGGATATTTGTTTCCATGAAGCCTCTCCAAGAATGGGTGGAGCTACTCTGTAAACGGAGTAAGCCACACCCCCAGACAGACAGACAGATAGCCAGACAGACAGACAGACAGACAGACAGACAGACAGACAGACAGAATCACCTTCGCCTATTATAATTTCGATACTGGTGTTGGCTTAGCGGTTAGGGTGCCGGCTTGGGATCCTAGGATCCTGGGTTCGAATCCCGGTTGATCGCTGAATTAACACCAGGGGGGTTGACTCAGCCTGTCATCCTTCCGAGGTCGGCAAATTGAGTACCAGCTTGCTGGGATGAATGATCCCGGTGTGTACCCCGGTTTAGAATAGGTACGCCGTTTCCCTGGGCATCGTAAGAGGTGACTAAGGGTTGGTTGGCGTCAGGAAGGGCATCCGGCCATAAAAACATTGCCTCAAAAAGGGAACCATGATTGTCATGGGGCCCGCAAGGCTAACCCCCACTCTAGTGGGGAAAATGGACTTAAAACGATCATTCATTCATATTCATTTAGAGAATTAAAAAAATATCGAATCCAGATTTGGGGCTTTAACAAAATCGAATTGTTTCGTCCTTGTCACACAGCCAACCTGTCCACTAAGTTTTGTCTGAATCCGTCCATAACATAAAAAGATATCCTGCTCACAGACAAAGAAATAGACATACAGACAAACTGTTTATACTGGATTGGGACTGGTTTATAGTTTATACTGGATAGACTCACTGGGATTGACACAATCTGTCAATTTCCCGACCCGGATCTCAGCCAATGGAGTATCTTCTCTTCTAGACTTGGTTATGACAAACTTCCCTGCTAATGTCTGCTGCTCTTCTTCTGCTCCAATCGGTTCTTCTGATCATGTGCTTGTCAAAGTGGACATCTCTCTGGCCATTCTCAGAGAGCCTCCTCAGCGTCGACGAGTCTGGCATTTCACTCAGGCCGACTGGGACGGTCTTCAAGCAGCCATCAATCGTCTGGATTGGTCTCCCATCTCCACTGCCTCTGACATCAATTCTTCCTGGGAATTCTTCCAAAGCAAACTGATCTCTCTCATGCACAGATTTATCCCATCTCGCCTTCAATTGTCTTACCCTTCCTCCCGTCCATGGTACACTGAATCTTGTGGTGAGGCAGTTGCCCTGAAACAACTTGCCTTTGCCTCTTGGAAGGCTAATCCAACTGAAGGAAATCTCAGTTCCTTCCACCAAGCTCGGAACAAGTGTGTGTCTACCCTCAGGAGTGCCAGGAAGCACTATCTCTCCTCACTCAAGAATGAACTCTCAAACCTGTCTCCTTCCTCCAAATCCTGGTGGCGTCTGGTCAAATCCGTTTCTGGTGTTTGTTCCCCCTCCATCCCCTCCCTTACCTCAAATGGCCACACAGTTGACATCGCACGTGACAAAGCCGAATGCCTCAACTCTGTGTTCGCCTCAAAATCCTTAGTCCCAAACCCATCTCTCTCTGTTCCCACCTTTCCCAGTCGAACCCAACTGCTCCTGGACTCTGTGTCCTTCTCTCCTGACAAGGTGGAGGAGTTTTTGTCAAACCTCGACTCTGATTCTGCAACTGGACCAGACGGCATCAGCCCACGGGTCCTAAAATCCTGCTCTGCCGCTCTATCTCACCCTCTCTCTGTTCTTTTCACCCTATCTTTTGCTCAAGGTCATCTGCCAGCATCCTGGAAATCAGCTAACATTACCGCTTTACACAAAAAAGGTGCAAAAACAGATCCTTGCAACTACAGACCAATCAGCCTGCTCCCAATTATCAGCAAAGTCATGGAATCCATCATTGCTTCGGATATGAAATCTTTCCTCTTCTCCAATGGCTTGATCTCTGATCATCAATTTGGTTTCAGACCAGGTCACTCTACTCTGGACATGCTGCTTCTGCTGTCTCAACAATGGATGGAGGTCCTCAATGCCAAACAGGAAATCAGAGCTGTCTCCCTTGACATATCAAGGGCCTTTGATACGGTCTGGCACCCAGCTCTGCTCACCAAACTCTCCTCCTATGGTATCCATGGAAATCTCCATGCATGGCTTGCGGACTTCCTCTCTGGTCGTAGTCAACGTGTGGCCCTGAATGGATTTCTCTCATCTCCCCTTCCTGTTCAGGCTGGAGTTCCCCAAGGAAGTGTGCTGGGCCCTGTGCTTTTTCTGGTCTTTATCAATGATCTCTCTGACTCTCTGGAAAATCCTCTCTATCTCTTTGCTGATGACTCCACTCTCTGCCGCTCCATTCCTCTTCCCTCAGATCGGCAGTCTGCAGCCTCCTCACTCTCTGAAGACCTGGACAAAATCACAGACTGGTCAAACAAGTGGAACATGTCTTTCAATCCTGACAAATTTCACTCTCTTACTATGTCTCTCCGAAAAGATCGACTGGACAACCCTCCCATCTACTTTCTCAACAATCCTCTCCAAGAAGTTCTGTCACTCAAGCTTTTGGGTCTCACTATCTGCCATGATCTTTCTTGGGAAAACCACATTTCCAAGCTGGCCTCCAAAGCCAGTCGCCGACTGGGCATCCTCCGTCGTGCGAAGTCCTTCCTCGGCACACCTGAGCTCCTCACCACATACAAGGCTTTCATCCGCAGCTCAATGGAATACTGTTCTCCCCTATGGGCTGGTGCTCCTGCCTCACACCTGGCTCGGCTTCACGCTGTTGAATCCAAAGCTTTCAAAATCATTGGAATCTCCCGCGATGAAGCTATCTCTGAGGGCCTTTCACTCACTCACCGCAGGCAGGTAGGTGGCCTTTCTGTCTTCTACCGACTCCTCTCCGGCCTTGCTCCCCCAGCTCTCTCTGTGCTCTGTCCCCCAAATATTCCTACAGGTCGCACAAGATCTGCCAGCAACCCTCTGATGGTTAAACTGCCGAAATCTCGGCTCTCTGCTCACCTTCACTCTTTCATTCCTCTTTTCTCCCGCCTGTGGAACAAACTCCCACACTCCCTTCAATCCCTCTCCTCCCTCCAGGTCTTTAAAACAGCTGTTCACCACCATCTCTTATCTTCCCCCATCCATAACCTTGATCTTTTCTACCCCCACTAATTCACCCCAGATCCACCTTGTTTGAAATTCCAACTTCTTTCCTGGAAATCCTGGCAGTGTCCATATGTTTATACCTCTCCCACCCCCTCCCCCCCTTCACATGCCTCCCCCCCCTTCACATGCCTCCCCCCCAAAGCCCTCTCCCTCCCACAGATCTCTCGATGTCTCCATGTCTCTCGGTCCCTGCTCTCAAATGTTGTGTTTGTGTCCTTCCCCCTCTCTCCCCATCTTGTCTACCGCTCCCGATGTTATTTGTTTTATGTGTCTGTTTGTCTTTCTGTGTGATTAATGTTCGCTCTTTCACGAGCCTCGATCTTGTATACAAAAAACTGGTAAAAAGACAACTCCGACCGTCCACCGGTTACTATTTGCATCAGAGAAGCATGCCAATGTTGCTTTGCTACTCTTATGAACACATGCATTAACATGTTGTGATACAGTTCCTTATTTGTTTGGAAATGGCAAGGGTACCTCCATAAATATACTGAAAGCTGGAAAGAAACTACAACATATTTGCAAACTTGATGCCTATATGGATGATGTCTTAGATGAAGCAACGTATTTTATTGCTTTTATTTTAGACAACCTTGTTAGTCTAGTTGCCGCCCTTATATGTCCTTTATGAGACCCTGCAATGTTAACTACTGCGAACGTTTTTCACGGAAATGTGTTCTATATAGTTAGGAGAGTCAAATTAGCTTGGTTGCTACTTGTGCAACGTTGAGCATTTGTCAGAATTCAAGATGGCGGCCGCCACTATCTTGGATGTTGGCCAATTTTCAACTTTTGATCTCGATGACCTAGAGGGTCGTGTAATACCTCTTTCGAGGGGGTTTAGAGTACGGGGAGTCCATTTCTGGAGTTAATTTTTGGATACGGGGTCAATGTCAAGGTCAAAATGAAGGTCAAATGTCAAACTAAGAAACTTTAATGTATTGTTATTGTTCATAAGACATGACGACGGAACCGGAGCGCGTAAAGTGGTTTTCAACACTAGCATAAGAGCAAAAAGTGCTTTTCAACACTAACCCAAGTGCAAAAACTGGTTTTCATGTGTGGAAAGTGGTTTTGCAACACTAACCCAAGTGCGAAAACTGGTTTTCAATGCCATCACAAGTGTGGAAAGGGGTTTTGCAACACTAACCCAAGTGCGAAAACTGGTTTTCATGTGTGGAAAGTGGTTTTGCAACACTAACCCAAGTGCGAAAACTGGTTTTCAATGCCATCACAAGTGTGGAAAGTGGTTTTGCAACACTAACACAACTGCAAAAAGTGGTTTTCAATGCAAGCACAAGTGCGAAAAGTGGTTTTCAACAAGAGCACGAGTGTGGAGAGTGGTTTTCAACACTAACACAAGTGTGGCAAGTGGTTTTCAACACGATCGCAAGTGCCATAAGTGTTTTTCAATACAAACGTGAGGGCGAAAAGTGGTTTTGCAACACGAGCGCAGGTGCGGAAAGTGGTCTTGCAACACCAACACTTGTGCGTAAAGTGGTTTTCAATGCTAGCACGAGTGCGAAAAGTGGTTTTGCAATACGAAACCAAATGCAAAAAGTGGTTTTCAACACTAGCACGAGTGCTGAAAGTGGTTTTCAACGCCAGCATAAGTGTGGAACTTGGTTTTTGCAACACTAACACAAGTGCGAAAGTGGTTTTGCAACACTAACACAAATGCGAATTGTGGTTTTCAACACTAATACAAGTGTGGGAAGTGTTTTTCAACACGAACACAAGTGCGAAAATTGGTTTTGCAACACTAACACAAGTGCAAAAAGTGGTCTTGAACACTAACAGGAGCGTGAAAAGTGGTGTTCAACACAAGCAGAAGAGCGAAAAGTGGTTTTCAACGCAAGCACAAGTGCGGAAAGTGGTTTTGCAATACTAGCACATGCGTGAAAAGTGGTTTTCAATGCCAGCACAAGTGTGGAAAGTGGTTTTGCAACACTAACACAAGTGCAAAAAGTGGTTTTCAATGCCAGCACAAGTGCGAAAAGTGGTTCTGCAACACTAGCTCAAGTGCGGAAAGTGGATTTCAACGCCAGCACAAGTGCGGAAAGTGGTTCTGCAACACTAGTATCTAAAAAATAACTCCAGAAATGGACTCCCGGTACTCTGAAACCCATAGAAAGAGGTATTACACGACCTTCTAGGAACTAGGTCATCGAGATCAAAAGTTGAAAATTGGCCAACATCCAAGATAGTGGCGACCGCCATCTTGAATTCTGACAAATGCTCAACGTTGCACAAGTAGCAACCAAGCTAATTTGACTCTTCTAACTATATTACTCTTCTCTTCTACTCTTCATTTGACTCTTCTAACTATAAAGAACACATTTCCGTGAAAAAAGTTTGCAGTCGTTAACATTGCAGGGTCAACATTTTGGCAACCTGACTATGTTAGCGTGTTATAACTTCCTTAACAAGATGTTACCATGCACAAAAGTTATACCAATACATTGTACTGAAGAAAAGCATTTCAAAGTGGTGCGACATGCCATATATTTGATAAAGTAAACGAAAGGTGAATTTTTATTTACAATGTGCAATCTATCACATAAAACACAATGTTAGTTTGTGTGTTTCTACAGATGTCTGTCCCCCTTCATAAGGTTGTTTTAAAGGCCAAACTTTGAACCCAAATGTGTGTTCACTACGGTCTATTTTTGAGGATGAAACAAACTCGAAAAACATTTTCCATTCAAGAGTAATTATGTCTCTTCTGTTTGAATTGAAGATGGTGGCTTGCAAACCGAGCCTCAAGGGCGGTGTACAGAAGCGTTTTTAAAAATAATAATAAATACAAGACGCAGGGAAGTGAAATTCTCTGCACGGGATGTGCAATGCACGCAGAGGAAAACGAGAGTTCATTGACGTCCGTAGGATGTCTAATAAATAAAGAAGATATAAGCACACCTGACACTAGGCCGAGGCTTCAGATATTGGCACGCTTGCAAGGCTGCACCGTCGAATAAACTTCCAATCCAGATGGGCTTTTTACTAGCTATGTGTAATTACCTTATACTAATAAATGGACTGGCTGCCTTAGTTTGAGCATGAACCTACATACGCCAAACTACACTCCATTGTTTCTGGCAGGACTCACAATCTTCCCACTAAATTTGAAACAGATTGATAACATACTACCTGATTTATTTATTGGGCACCTCTGTAGAGGGGTGGATGCGTTGAGTCGTAATGAGTGTCTGATCCCTCAATACCAGAAAGAGCAATAAAAAAATTTCCCAAGGGTGACAAGACGTCACCTGGAGGTTTCTGAATCGATAGACCTTGGAAGCTAGGAAACCTTCAAAAAACATTGTGTGGACCATAAAACACACTTTAGTGGGTTGTCACCGGGACTCGAGCGCTACACCAATTTAAATGGCAATATTATCAGAATACTCAATATATTCACTTTCTGGTCATTGTACAAACTTGACATTGAGCCCATTGACTATATGCACTTTAAAAACAATGGATATCATTTTGTAAAATTTCACAATATGACCAGTAAAACGTGTTCACTATATTAGCCTTTGACCTGGAGGTGTTTTTATTGGAACTTAGAGCCTTGTCGGTCACATTCTCATGATGGTAGTACTCGTGTTAATTGTTCCATTTTTAATATCCGAATTTTTGGTTTGCTATTCAATTGTACAGTTGACAAACTTTGACTTTTAAACTGAAATATAGGAGAAAATTATTTTGTTCTAGCATAAGCATTTTTGCTACGGGGGCTGCCATGGTGGCTTCGGGATAGGTATGTGAACTCACCTCTGAGTTATCGAACCTGGTTTTGCATCTCGTTCCTTTCATCCTGGCGGTTCACATGTTGGGCGAGGCATCAATGCGTGCACCTTTAAGGTGGAGTACCTGTCTGTCAGAACTGGGGCGTTGGTGGACATTAAATATCTTATGGTAGCTTTCGCTAAGAGTGGGCACATTATCGGCACACCTGACAAATAACGAATTCCTGCACCTTTATTCGAAAGTCAGACCTGGCCAGCAAGTTCATGCACAAGATCACAAAAATTGGGGCCATTAAATAAGTAACAGTAGTTGGAATGCTTTTGCTTTCTTCAAATTGCAAGAATTTTATTTGAAATTTTCAATTTGATGTTCCATTGTTTACTAGTTTCTTTTTTGTTACATTGTAGCAATGCTCTGATGTTATTAGACCTGTTTATGATTTACAATGTTATTGGTCATTCTTGTCGTCTATGATTTGCTTTGTTTTTACATCTGGATGTTGTTCTGCGTTTATTGGGTTCTGGGTGTTCGGGGCTTTGGGTATTCAACATTATTTCGTTTGTAAATGTGCACAATCATTTGGTAGATGTCATTTAGGAATACTAGCACAGTACCTTCACTACTGGCGATCTTGTTCTCAAGCATGCAACATGTGCTTCTGACGCATACCTTTATTTGGGCGGTGTATAGGCAACTGACAGCTTTCTCAATCGTTCCCCCCAAAAAAAGATTCGGGTTATGCGCAGTAAGCAAAAAAATGCCTACTGCTTATAATTCAAAACACCTCAATGGCCTGGAAAACGTGGGGACAAGAAAACTGTACCGTAAAAGGTGGGGACTTGTAATAACCACTCCCACCTGGAGGTGGCACTACACAATACACATTTACATAGAGAATTTGCATCTCCTTCCCTCTCCCCCAGACCAGTGGCATAAAAACACCCCTATATACCCCCTATACACTAATTGGGGTCATGCACCAAAAACCACCTATCATGATCCGATGTACCAATTCTGGATGGAATGTGTCCAGGACTGCAGGAGTAGAGCGACGAGCAAACACACACACACACACACACACACACACACACACACACACACACACACACACACACACACACACACACACACACACACACACACACGTCTATCAATTATAGTAAGGATTAGAGTGAATTATCATTTAGATATTTATTTTGATGATGGTTCCTGCAGAAAAGGATTTACATTGATTTAAAATGGTTTGATTGCCTTTTAGCTCACCTGGAACTCCGGTGAGCTTATGGGATGGCAAGTCGTCCGTCTGTCCGTCAACATTTGCAACTTCTTCTCCAAACCTGCTGATGTGATTGTGACCAAACTTGTCTAAAATTATATTTGGTATGTTGCAATTCAAGTTTGTTCACGGCGTTAAAAATTGGGGTATAGCAGAGGTCAAAATGGGTCCAGGTTTGACTCCCCCAAAATAGGTATTTGCTCTCTTTTCTAAAACTACACACAAAATTTCGATGAAATTTGACCACAACCTTCACCACCCATGATGTACCAAAGTGTGTTCATGGCATTAGAAAAAATGGAGTCTAAGGAGATCTATGGGGGGGGGGGGTTTGGGAGATGTTGCCCCCAAAAATAGGTATTTTCTTGTTTGTTTAAAGTCTTATGATTATGTTAGTATGATTGCACATACTGCCCTGTATTCTAGCAACCATTGAAATTGGTTTAAAATACCTTTAGTCGGTGAAGTATACTGCTTTATTAGTCTCCTACCGGTGTACACCATAGGGGTCTATAGGTTTGCACTCCGTCCCTCCGTCTGTCAGTCTGTCGGTCCGTCAGTCCGTCACGCAAAGAACAGCTTTCCGGACTTGTTTTTCTAAACTCTTAATGCTAAAGATTTCAAACTTGGCACATGGTTTCCTCATGATAAGTTACAGATCAAATTGGAACCTCACGACGTTTCGATCATTTTTGACAAAGTTATGGCACTTTGAACTTTGGGAATTTCCCCAACAGTTTTCCGGACTATAATTTGGAGTGCGGTAAGTCATAATACTGTCTTCTATGACAGTGCTACCTAATGCCGGTAGGGGACATGTATTGCAGCGCAATACTCAGAATGCTTGTTCTACCAGGTGAGCACCCAGGGGTATTGTTCATATTTTCCTTAACTTATACACTAATGTTAGACATAGGTTTTGTTCAGTAAGTGGTTGCATTAACTGAAATGGTAACGTAACATGTTTTAAAGTTTGGCGGTAAGGTTTTAAACTGGGGAATACAGAAATGTGAAAAGACATGCTTTTTCACCTGTGAACACAAAGACAAATGAGTGTCTCATCTGTCTGTTACATCTGCACTGAACTGGAATCTGTCCTGGGGACGTCTTATATACCTGGATTGAAGAAGTAGAAAGTACTTCTTTCTGACATGCTTCTTTACTTCTTTCAAGTACTTCTTTCTTCTTTCTGACATGTCACCTATCCAGACATGCCCGCTCTGAATGAGGTGTCATGATGCCATGGATGTGAATATGGTATTGGCTGATTAATGCCGTGAGAGCAGTGAAGACTTGTTGATTGATTGAGGGCACACTTTCACATTCAATTTTTCATATTCACTTTGTGTGGCTGATTTGAAGAGTTGAATGAGACCTTGGTAGGTGTTTGTGGATGCTGCCTGGGCTGAGAAGGCTGGGAATGGTTGCTCGTTGGCTTGCGATCTTTGTGCTGTTGAGGGAGTCACCCATGGCGATGCCATCAAACAGCAAGGAAGCTCCGACAGACAATAGCGAAGAGGCGAGGTTGCGTGGAGGTGGAGTTTGTACTCTTTTAAGACCTGGACACCAAACAGGAGCCTGCCAGAAAATGTGCCATTGTGTGGCCTTCAGCCAACATAACCTGCTGCTACAAGTCTGTAAAAGCAAGCATTGTTTAAATAGTCTCCTATCCTTGTGATTCCATGCCTCGTGATAAAATTGGGTCTTCGTCATGCTAGTGCTTTGTAACTCCTTGCCTATTTTTCTTGCGAAGAGTGGGTGAGCTACCGCCAGCACCATGAATAAATTTCATATTCCTGCTGTAACCTTAGTCGAACGTCAGGCCTGGCAGGCCGGTTCGTGAAAGACTTGGACCAAGATTCGCCCAGCCAACCCCACAAGAACGTGGGAATAATTGCGGCTGTTAAAGAAGAAGATTCTACGCCTGCGCATTATACTGTGAGGCTTTCAAAGTGTCATAAGATTTTCTATTCCCCTTCGACTTTGACTCCCTCATGATGCTATTTCTTTAGAATCTTGTAGATTGAACTGCATATCTGGAGAGAGCCTGCCAAACCCCTTGTAGAGTTAAATATCATGTGTGAGGACAAGGTAGATATGGCAAATTGTTTTTTTTTAATGCCATTTTGAAAGAAGTACTCGTATTTATTCCTGACTACTGGCATTGCACATCTTGTTTCCTTGGTTACACTATATTACACCAAAATGTACGTGCTGCTTCCTTGCTTGACGCTCTGCAGAAAGAATAGAGCACGCACAAAGAAGAACATAGGTTGGCAACCATATCCCAAGTTTTCATGGGTCTAATGTCCTCCTACATCAAAGATCCTTGAAAAGGGAACTCAAATATTATTATTACATTATACAAAAGGAGCAATGTGATACAAATTAACACAAAAAGGAGCTTGGTAACTAGCTTGATGGTTGGAGCTTGGTAACTAGCTTGATGGTTGGAGCTTGGTAACTAGCTCGATATGGCCGCAGTTGGGGTTGGGGGACAGGGCAAGTCATCAGAAACTCTCAATGGGCCAATGATTGATCCGCTTTCTGACTGCCACCTTTGCCTTGGTGTGATTCTTCTGCTGAACTGGTGCTGAAAGTCGTGTGAACAATGGATTAAATCAATAGGAGCCAGGGGTTCAGGCCCGAAAACTCAGCTTCTTCCCACGGCAGAGAACACACCACAATCAACGTCCTGTTGATTTCATCCATTGTTCCACCTCTTCACTAGCGCAGATAAAACCCAGAAAAACATTGGGTAAAGCGCATACCTCCGCTAGGCTGAACAGTTTACGTTTTGTATCCGACTGATAGGCCAGATCTACTTTGGGACCTGAACCAAAATCTAATCGGCTTGTTCTTGCCGCCTAACCAACTCATTCACCAGGATTTTCCATAATCAGTCCACAACTTTTTGAAATATCATGCTACAAATCGTTTTTAGCCCTATCTCTCAATGGTGAAGAATCATTTGAAAAATTATAGTATCTGGATCCCGATCGAGATCTTCACCAAAATCGAATGAGGTCTTCCTCGTCACACACCCAAGCTGTCCACCAAATTTCGTCCATATCCATCCATAACTTTTTGAGATATCCTGCTCATAAACAAACAGACAAACTGGGGTGAATACCATACAAGTCATTTCAACAGAACCAAGCAACACAAAGCATGAATTTAACCATAATAATCAGCATTTTTATTTTTTATACAAAACCTAAGCTCACAGAAGAGTAAGGAGACAGGGGTTCATAAGGGAACATATTCACATTGGGGCAATTGAGGCAACAGGTTGATGTAACAGCAAGGGAATGAATGAAAGAATGCACAGGAAAAGAGAAGAGAGAGGTGAGGAAATGCAGTGACCTCCAAAAGAGGGTAATGGCGTCAAAGGGATCACAATTTTCACATTTGTTGTGCCTTAAATACAGTTTAACATATTGTAGAATGAAGATTGAATTGAAGATTAAAGAATTGAATTGTTTTGTTTGTATATACTCTTTCCATTTCGTCTAATTATTTTATGCTCTCGTTTTCATACAACATTTGTTGCAAGTGATTATTCCTGCAACCCTTTGTTTTCAGTTCACATTGTTTGTGTAAAAGGATATTTCATTTCTTGCCAGGCCAAACACTTTTATGAAACAAATTACAACAAGTAAATTTTTTTAGCATAAATTGTAGCGTATGACCAAACTGAGCAACTGGTTCATTCAATAACATCCACTCGATTACGACCATAATCCATCACTTCCCATCCTTCTACTGCCTCTTGTGCTGTGCCAACCTGGCATCTTTGCTCAGCTGCGCTGATGACAACTCTAATGCAGCATCGGTAATGAGTGTGACGGGCACTACCAGCCACATGGCATTCAGGAAGAAAAAATAAAACCAGAAGTGTAGTGGGTGACCTGGGTCTGTGTGCTGGAACCCGTCAAGCCACTCTGTGATGAAGTAAAGTACAAGACCATACAGCTGCCCTGTGAAAGGTAGTGAGAGACATATTGTAGGTTCAAGCTTGAGGAAAATATTATATAAATAATGCCACACAGATTCATTTGGCATGAGTAAATACACGCAGGGTCCAAAGAGTGCCAGTGGTTAATTCAATTTGTACAAGCTATTTCCATGGGTGTACTGGTTCTGGATAGAGGTGTACTGGATAAAACACGACGTTGATCGTGAAAAATTCATTTTTAGTAGTAGGTGTGTGTGCATCTAACCAACATCTCGTCTCCCAAATTGGCAGCGAGATCAATATCATGTATTTGTTGGGTGACCCTCTTGCTCTACAGAAATTTGCTTAACTGTGTATACGATCATAACAATGATATAAGCAAAAAAGAAAACCCCTTTTGTAGAAATGAAATAGAAATATATATATATTGTTGCGGATATGGGATTTGGCCTCCATCCATATCCGCTTGTAAATATTCCCCTATTTCCCCAATACTCCCCAACTATCCCCAATCCCCCATTCCCTAGTCCCATTGTCTGTAAACAACACTCTGTAGCCCCGACCTTCCCCTTTTTCCCCCATTAAATGTCGTGCCCAGGTTCACCGCATCTCACGTAGACAACTATAGGACATCTTGCTAGTTATTCTTAGTCTATGTCAGTTAAGGACTCGTTTCCATTAATTCTGACTCTTCGTTGCACCAGAATGTGATTGTATGGCACCAGTAGTAAGTTTAGGACCTCCCAATACCTCCCCGCATCTCTTCCTCATGAAACAACAACACCAACAACAACAACAGCGGCGCGGGGAGTGCGCGTCCTCACTCCGGCTTGGTTAGCCGCCATTGACCATGTGCTCCGACGGGGTTACCCCTCAGGGGCTGACTGTCAGCTCCTCGTCAAGGGCGGAGCCCGGTAACCCCCCGCACCCAATAAGAAGCGGCGGACCGATTCCATCTGGGGCGGAGCTAACGAGCCGAGGGCGTGTCACTCCCCGCTGGACAAGCGCAGGAAGACGGAGGTGACGTCAGATGCGCCCCCAGCTTGGAGAGAGAAGTCGCCACCTCCGAGCGCTGAATACCTCCCCGCATCTCTGGACCGGACCGCGTTGATTCTGCCCCTGAGCCAAGGTGCACCTTGAGCCATCGACTACCTGCCCTACCTTGCCATCAATCCCTGTGTGAGTCAGTCTTGTCCCGTTTGTCTGTGGTCTGTCGGGGCTAAGATAAGACCGTGTATAAGTGCCTACCTTTCTGTGCTGTACCTCTTGTGCCGTGTAATCTAAAACGTTCTGCATACAAATATTATATCCTCCTCCGGAGGTCTTGAGAACTGTACCCCTGGTGTCGTGTCATTTAACCCAGCCGTTGTGTCCTTTCCTTCATTGATTTAGCGTAGCGCGATTCGGCCAACGTTCGAGTGTAATCGGGTAACTTGTGCGAACACGGCGGCCATTCCGCTCGGCCCAGCATAACATCTTAATAAGTCGTGTCCGTAACAATTGGTGTCGGGAAGTGGGATCGGTCCCGGAGCGCGTTTCACGCGCTCGAAATTATAACGGCGAAATTTGATTGTGTTTTACAAAAAAAAAAAAAAAACCCGAATTTTGAAAGTCGCGCTATGGCAGATCAAGACGGCTGGGTTCCGGTAGAGGAGAGTGAGGCAGGGTCGATCCAGGACCAAATTGAGGGACATGAGGAGAGCGAAGCAGTGAGGGTAGCAGACGCGCAAAATGGCGGCCTCGCACACATGGTTATTGTGGCGCCAAATTTAGCCGCGCCCGTGACCGTAGCAGCGCCGCCGATGGATTGGGGCCTATTTATGGAACAAATAAAGGCGCTCATGGTCCAGACAAGTGAAGACCTGAGGAATGACTTGGGAAACCAAATGGGGGTAATGAGGGACGAAGCGAGGGCTCAGAGTGAGCAATTGGGGGTAATGAGGGACGAAGCGAGGGGTACCGGTGAGGGGTTAGACAATAATTTTAAGGGATTAGACAAGAAATTTGGGAAATTAGACAATAGATTAGGGGAAATACAGGAGGGGTTAACGGGGGTAGAAAATAGAATGGCTGCCCAGGAGAATCAGATAGAGGGAGTGAAAAATGGGTTAGAGGGGTTAGAAAACAGTATGGAAGGCAAATTGAGGGACATGAGGGACCAAGCGGAAAGGGAAGTTAAACAAATGGGGCAGCAGATAGAGGGGGTCAGAATGGGGGTAGAAACCAAACTGGATGCTCACAGGGAGGAAATGGAGCAGATGAGGGTGGCATCTGGGCAGGAGATGCAAGTGATGGGAGAAGAGATCAGAAGAGGTGTGAGTGAGGAGGTCGGAGGAGTGCGTGAGGAGGTGAGGCACTGTAAGGAGCGCATGGAGAAGGAGGTGAGAAAGGGGACTGTAAAATTGCAAGGTGGTATAGAGGAGTTGACGCTGGGAGTAGAACAACTGACAGTGGGACAAAAGGAGTTGGGGGACCAGGTAAAGAAGAACACAGCGGTAATAGAGGGTTTTAAATCGACACAGAAGGAGATGAAAAAGGACATAGGGGTAATTAAAAAAGAGTGTCAGACGGTACATGAGGACCTGACGAGGAAAATGGACAAGGTGGTAGAGGTGATGGAGGTTAAAGAGCGGGAGGTGCGGGAGCACATAGAAAAAAATAAAGTGGAGTTAGAGGAAGAACTTAAAGGGGCGCACGAGGAGATGAAGGAGGTGAAGCAGAAATTAGAAGAAGTGGAAGAAGGGGTGAGCGAAATTAAGAAGCGACGGAGAGAGGATAAGAAAGAGATAAAGGAGGAAGTAAAAGAATTGGTCCAAAGTCTGTGTTCGGATCGTGATGATGTGCTCATTAACCGGATGAGGGATTCGCAGGTGATGGAGGAGAAGCGAAGAGGAAGAGGACCCGGTGTAAGTGGTGACCAATATGGTCGTGCGTATGATGCGCCAGGTGATTTAAGAAGCTTGGGGGTCGAGATGGACCCGGGTGTTCGTGAGAGGCCATTGGTGAAGTGTGCGACAGGTCTGGTGTGCGAAAAAGGAGGTGTGCGAGGAAGTCCAACTCTGGGGTGTGTGAGGAAAAAGTGCGTGCCAAGGAGTGAGGGTGCTGGCGAGAGTGAGTCGGTCGTAGCGCGTGTGCGAGGGAGCACATGGAAGCGCGGTGTGGTAAGTGTTACAGAGGGTGTGACGGGAGAGTGTGCGCAAGAGTGTGCGCGAGAAAGGTGTGTGACGGACAGGTGCATGGGGAAAGAGTGCGCTGTCAAAGGCAAGGAAGAATGCACGCCTGTGGTGAGTGTTACAGAGGGTGTAACGGGAGAGTGTGCGCGAGAAAGGTGTGTAACGGACAGGTGCATGAGGAAAGAGTGCGCTGTCGGGAGGAAGGGTGAGTGCGTTGTCAAGAATGGAGGTGAGAGTAGTGAGAGTGACAAGGAGCGTGAGTTGGTTGTGACAGGTGAGCGAGGATGTACACCTGGAATGGAAGGATGCACACCTGGAATGGTAGAGCGTGAGTGGGAATGCACGCTGGAATTGGTAGTGAGGCACGTGGTTGGGTGTGCGAGTGAGAGCACACCTGTGGTTGTCACAGAGGAGGTGACCGAGGAGGGGGCGCGAAGAGGTGTGTTGGTGAGGTGTGCGAGCGACGAATGTGTGCCAAAGAGTTCGGTGGTCAGGTGTGTGACCAAGGCTGTGAGTGGAATGAGTGTGCCTGGGTGTGTTAGAGAAGGTACGACGAGGAGCATGGAAACGGCTGGATGTGTGAGCAAGGAACGGGCTGCGGGGTGTAAGCATGCAGGTGAAACATCGAAGGTAACCGGGTTAGCGGTTAGAGCGACTTTTAGCCGAATCGGGCCCTCGGTGCGTGCTGGGCCTCGCTTTGAACGGCCGCGTCCGTGCTGCACTAGGCGGAGCGGGCAGCTGGATAGGAAGGGTTGTCATGGCGACCACTTTTTGTTGAGGCATTCCGGCAGGTCGAGATCGAGCCATGGGATGGCTCCGTGCCGAGATGGTGCGTGGGATCTCGGCCCGGGTAAACCTCCTTCCCTGCACCGAATGCGGGACGTATCCAGCCGCTGGCACCAAACAACCCGCATTCATTGCTCGGCTTTACGAAGCCGGGCTTTGGACAGGAATTAGCGCACCGAGAGGCATTAGTGAGTAGACTGTGTGATGAGGATAGTGTTTTGGCCCCAAAATTAGAGAAAAACAAAATTTGATGATTGGCAAAGGAGTGGCAGTAATGATTGGCAGATGATGGGTAGTGATTGGCAAATTTTTGATTTGTTGGAATTTGATGTGCAAAATTGGTAGTGAGCGATGGGCCCGGTGGGTAAGGGTGGCATCCCTTCCACCCTTCCCATCTGGGGGCAAAGGAGCTATAGATTATGGGGTGTATGGCAGTGAAAACTAGCCCGGGTGGGTTAGGATATATTGTGTGTAGGGATCTAGCGAAGATGACATTAGGTAACGTTAAGGTTAGTTAGTGACAAGGATACCTGTAGTGGGGACGCAGGTAGATTAGTGTGGATTATAATGACGAGGGAGCGCAATAGTTTAAAGGGACGACTGGGAAGCGCGAGTTTCAGAGGGGAGTAGTTAGATGAGATGATGCCGTGTGTGTGAGAACTGGACAGGTGTGTGGAGCAGTGGATGAGTAGTGAGTGTTGTGGATCAGCACGAATGCGCTTGGGGAGAGAAGGGTGCAGGTGGCACCAGGTGTGAGAGCACAGGTGTGCAAGTACAGGTGTGTGGAATATATGGAGCAGAGAATGAGTGGTGTGGAGAGAGTTGGAGTAAGTGGTACGGAGTGGTGTGCATGGTGCGAAGGTGTGGATGGGGGAAGAGTGGACCCCTTTCACGAGTACCCGGGGCGGGTAGTGTAAGTGTTAGGTAGAGGGTATAGGTAAATTGTGGTTGGATATTGGCATTTGTGGTGCGGTTGCAGAATGGTATTGTGGATGGGTGCATTAGTGTTGTGGAAATGGCTGGGCGTGTAGCCTGTTAGTGTGTGTAGTTGGTTGGGCACTCCACCACTGTGAGGATGTCGGCCAGGTGAGGCCGCAGGTGGGCTCTGGGAGCCGGTAGAGTTGTGGATGGGGCCCGAGGATCCGGAGGACGGACCCGGGTAGCCCAGTGCCAAAGAGGGCACCGAGTGGGGAGAGCGCCAGAGGGCCTTCCCCAGGTAGATAGGTTAGGGTAAGGAGCAGGTAAGCTCGGAGGCAACTGCAGTGGTGGAGGTGTGCAGGTGGGTAGACCTGCTGGGAGAGCTACACGTCACAGCCCAGAAATTGTGCGAGGGCACCGGGAGATGAATCGGGGGAGTGAGACCCCAAATTGAAAAGCACCACAGTTTGGTCAATGGGAATTGGTTTTTAGAACCCATAGTGTAAGAGGGCCAATGGATTGGCAGGGAAAGACCCCGGGTAATGTAAAGTTGTTAAAGTCATTTAGGAAATAGTTAGGATTGATGAACCTGTCGCACCATACGCAGCCACTTACCTGAGGTGATGATGATGACTCCACACCTGTGTTTTCTTTGTTCTGTGTTGCAGGAAATGAGAATTGCTGTGAGGATTTGTGAGACGCATCACGACGTGGATGAGACATTGGGGTGATTCCATCTCTCCCTCCTTAGGAGGGACTGATGATGAATTGGTGATGGCAAATTTTGATGAGAGTTGGAAATGGCAAATTTGATTGGTTAGGAGGGAGAGAAGACGAATTTGGTTTATGGGAGGAACGGGGAAGACAGTAGGGACGTTTGTTGATGTGTAAAGTAGATGTTTATGGATAGTGTTGTGTTTTGTGGATACAGTAAGGGGTAAGGGAGGGGCAATGTAGGTTACCTGGTGGGGGGGGGGGGGCGTACGGTAGGAACGTACCTGTCTCACCTGGTTCCCATGTGCCCCCAGTGTGCATCATCTTGTATTGCGTGCACTTTTGCGCCCTTACCACCTTACTCACTTGTCCTCTTCTTTTGTCTCCCACCTCCGAGGATCTGGCTTTGGGGCAGAGAGAGAGGAGAGAGAGGTGCTGGCTCTGCAGTTGTGGGCCTGTACTTCGCTGCTTGCTGCCTGGATCGATACACCATATGGACCGCAATGTTTGTGGCCACCCACAATGGACCGCAGTTCTTTTGCGGCCAAGCACCACCCGTGGATGGACCTATGGGTCAACGTGGCACCTATGCCATACAGGTGAACCACTAGTAGTTGGCCCCTGACACCACAATACAGAAATGGACGCGGTTGGCGCCTTTCTTTATTTTTAAAGAAGCAAGAAGGCCAAGTGCACCACATGAAGGCAAGACCAGCGGCAGAACATCGGCCGGCTGCGACACCACCGGTGACTATAAACACTTTATTGGTGCACCGGATGGTGCTGACTGTGTTATGGGGTGGTGCTGTTGGTGCTTGGATGGGGTGCTCTGCACATTATTAAAGGCCATAAGGCCACAGGGCACTCGTGGGTTGGTGTATCGATGCTGGCATGCGTGCTCTCTCTATGCATAACATCTGCATGTGTTCCTCCAAAAACAGGTCCTGGATCGTAGTGTAAATATCAGTGTAGTCTTGTGTAAATAATGCTCCCTACCGGCTGTATGTTTAGTTTGAGGATTCTTTCCGCGATTCGGTTATCCTGTGGGTGTGTTTCTGTGAGGAGAAGGGTGCAACGTCGCAGGGGGACATATTTACTCATTTGTGAACATCTGTAAAACTGTCGCACTCAGGGTAGAGTTAATAGTAGAGGGAACTACATCTGAGTGCCACACTAAAGTAGGTAAAGATTTATCGGGTCGGGTCGCCCCGATGTAGAGAAGGGTGCAATGTTGCGGATATGGGATTTGGCCTCCATCCATATCCGCTTGTAAATATTCCCCTATTTCCCCAATACTCCCCAACTATCCCCAATCCCCCATTCCCTAGTCCCATTGTCTGTAAACAACACTCTGTAGCCCCGACCTTCCCCTTTTTCCCCCATTAAATGTCGTGCCCAGGTTCACCGCATCTCACGTAGACAACTATAGGACATCTTGCTAGTTATTCTTAGTCTATGTCAGTTAAGGACTCGTTTCCATTAATTCTGACTCTTCGTTGCACCAGAATGTGATTGTATGGCACCAGTAGTAAGTTTAGGACCTCCCAATACCTCCCCGCATCTCTTCCTCATGAAACAACAACACCAACAACAACAACAGCGGCGCGGGGAGTGCGCGTCCTCACTCCGGCTTGGTTAGCCGCCATTGACCATGTGCTCCGACGGGGTTACCCCTCAGGGGCTGACTGTCAGCTCCTCGTCAAGGGCGGAGCCCGGTAACCCCCCGCACCCAATAAGAAGCGGCGGACCGATTCCATCTGGGGCGGAGCTAACGAGCCGAGGGCGTGTCACTCCCCGCTGGACAAGCGCAGGAAGACGGAGGTGACGTCAGATGCGCCCCCAGCTTGGAGAGAGAAGTTGCCACCTCCGAGCGCTGAATACCTCCCCGCATCTCTGGACCGGACCGCGTTGATTCTGCCCCTGAGCCAAGGTGCACCTTGAGCCATCGACTACCTGCCCTACCTTGCCATCAATCCCTGTGTGAGTCAGTCTTGTCCCGTTTGTCTGTGGTCTGTCAGGGCTAAGATAAGACCGTGTATAAGTGCCTACCTTTCTGTGCTGTACCTCTTGTGCCGTGTAATCTAAAACGTTCTGCATACAAATATTATATCCTCCTCCGGAGGTCTTGAGAACTGTACCCCTGGTGTCGTGTCATTTAACCCAGCCGTTGTGTCCTTTCCTTCATTGATTTAGCATAGCGCGATTCGGCCAACGTTCGAGTGTAATCGGGTAACTTGTGCGAACACGGCGGCCATTCCGCTCGGCCCAGCATAACATCTTAATAAGTCGTGTCCGTAACAATATATATATATTGTTACGGAACCCAACGTCGGCCTATGGTTCCCCTTTGAGGGGGGATTAGTCCCCTCGCTTGTCACTGACCGACGTGGTCCCTGAAGCTGCACTGTGACCTCCGGAAAGGCCGGTGAGCAGCTTCGTTCGCGACCGCGGATCAGATGTTAATGGATTGCCGAGCGGATGGCAGCCGCGGCCCGAACCGTTAACAAAGTCTAACCCGATTCTGAACGTTGGCCAAATCGTGCCACAGGTATTCAATTGGGAAAAGACAAAGACGACGGATGTGAAGAAGAAGAAGACAAAAAGGGTTTGCAATACGACTATAATTTATTACTATTATTTACAACCAAAAGAAACCAAGGAGAAGGAAGGATACGAAAATAAAGACAGAAAGAGGGACGGACCAGAAGGACACAGTGAAACTTAGCTTACCCATGCAGTCTTACTTAACTCAGGACAGAACAAACAAAGACGGACTCACACGAATGGGGAATGAAGGCAGGAATGACTGGAAGGAGGAATGGGAAGGTTCAGCTGGGGCAGATGGTTCGGGCTTGATCCCGCACGGGACGTCGGGCTGGAACTCGATGGTCACCGATGCCGCCGATCCTGGTTCCTGTGGGGTAACGGGTCGAAGCTGCCTGGTGGAGCCCACGCTGCCTG
Organism: Myxine glutinosa; assembly: GCF_964187855.1. Classification (NCBI taxonomy): domain Eukaryota; kingdom Metazoa; phylum Chordata; class Myxini; order Myxiniformes; family Myxinidae; genus Myxine; species Myxine glutinosa. The sequence continues at coordinate 75,010,966 of NC_136264.1, read as the reverse complement.
GTGGAATCAACGCTGCTTGTGGAGCCAAAGCTGCTGGTGGAGCCAAAACTATGGGTGGAGCCAAAACTGCTGGTGGAGCCAAAGCTGCTTCTCTGGCTCACCTCAGGACGCGTCTCCCTTCTCTCTCCGAGGGCTCGTCTCGACTCATCTGCCGTCTCTAGCGCAACTCTCGGTGGGGGCTGATGCAATGGGTTTTATAACCCCGCCCTCTTGAGCCATACCCACTCATTCTTGGTTGGTCGTAGGGGCTTCTTGGCTCCACCTCTTGATGAGTGTGCGGGCCACGCCCTTCTTCTCCGAGTTGGAGCACATGGGCAATGGCGGCGAATGCAGTTGGCAATAGAGGCTTTGGGAATGGGGCTTTGGGAATGAAAATGAAAGGGGATCTACCTATTTGAATTCGGTGCAATGGAGTGTCAATTAATGGAAGACACAGCCTTAACCTACATAGAATAAGGAAATAAACTACCAACAAGGAGGAAATCTATGATTGGCTAACGTGATTGTATATGACCTAATTACGGGACGCACTTTGACCTTTATACACAACTGGAGGAAGGAGGGTGATATTTTACAATGTACTACACAAAAAAAAACACAATTCTCATATCCACAACAATATATATATATATATATATATATATATAAATAAATATAACTATCTATAACTTTATTCGAGTCCACCTGTCGCCAATTCAATTCATTGGACATGATTTAGAAAGAAACAGACCTTTCTATATGAGGTCCCACATTGGCAGTGCATGGCAGAACAGAAACTCTCCCATGAAAATTTAAGGAACTATCCGTAGAACTCCGATATAGAATTGTGAGGAGACATAGATATAGGGAAGAGTATAAAACCATTTCTAGAGTATTGAAAGTTCCCAAGAGCACAGTGAGCTCCATTATTAGGAAATCGAAAAAATATGGAATTACCCAGACTCTTCCGAGAGCTGGCCTTCTGACCAAACTGAGCAACTGGGCAAGAAGGACCTTGGTCAAAGAGGTGACCAAGATCCCAATGACTACTCTGACAGAACTACAGAGTTCCTTTGCTGAGATATAAGAACCTGCTGGAAGGACAAAGGCTCTGCAGCACTTCACAAATATAGGCTTTATGGGAGAGTGGCCAGACTGAAGCCACTCCTGAGAAAAAGGCACAAGGGAGCACGCCTGGAGTTTGCAAAAAGCCACATGAAAGACTCACAACATGACGCAAAATAATGTGTGGTCTGATGAGTGAAAATTGAACTCTTTGGCCTGAATGCAAAACGCGACGTCTGGCCGAAACTGAGCATCGTCCATCACCCATCTAATACCATCCCTACCATGAAGCATGTTGGTGGCAGCATCATGCTATGGAGATGCTTTCCATACCTGGAATTGAGCAACCTTCCATACCTGGAAAAAGGTGCTCTTTCAAGATTAGTTAGTCCAAGCTTGAACTGTTTGGCAATAATCAACGGCAGTTTGTTTAAGGTAAAGGAGAAGTATCACGATCGGTCTACAGCAGCTAGAGTGAAGCACAGCGGTGAGATGGATAGTGTGGGACTGAATCTCGGCCGAGGATATCGGAGATTTACATAAAATTTAAGATAGACTGATTGCAGGTTCTGGTCCATGTACTATTTACTTGGGAGCATATCTCATTGGGTAGGGATTCATCTTCTAACGTGAGAATGACCCCAATTGTAATGGTCCTCAGAATGATGTCATCAACATGATTCAAAACCTCCCATTGAGACCAGCTGTTTTGCACGCAATGCCTTTGGTGATGAAAGTGTGAAGATGAGCGGAGCTGAGATTGTAAATCATCCAACTGGGCGGAGTTTCATCTGGAGGTTTCATTTCATCTGTTTTGCACTGCGAGATTTGGCGTGTCGCGAGATTTGATGTGCTGTGGGGTTTTTATGAGCTGAGAGGTATTTTTTTACGAGCCACCTGGGTCTTATCGCGTCGTGACGATCTTCATTTACTGCTCTACATTTGTCATCTTTTCTTGTTTTCACCCTCCACAGAATCATAGTGAAGTGAGTAATAACACACTATTGTCTCTGTTTGACAATATCCTGGTCATTTTGACGTTAATAACGGTTCCCATAATGTAACGTTCGCCATTCTTTTACCATTTGAATTATTATTTTCCCTGTTGTGGATTGTGATTGCAGCTTGGCAGACGTCCAGTGGTTTGTTTGATTTGTTTTGCAGTCACGGTGGTATTAAAGGAAGCAGTTACAAGATCCAGTCCCAGTGCCTGCACGTGACACTTCTTTGCATAACAGTTGACACACGCTCGTGAAATTAGAGCTATTGTTCGCTCCGAATTACGCTTTAACAGAAACCAGTACACCAAGTATTATGCATCCAATATGGTAAAAAAAACTTTCCAGAACGAAAATATCCCGATGGAGCACTCACAAAGATGTCTTTGACTGATACGAGTGTCATTGAAGCTGCATGGGGTTACATGGAATACTGATAAAGTCAACCAGCAACCAAACACCTTGCTTGAATTACCTTATATCCCCCCCCCCCAAAAAAAATGTGGAAAATGCTATGGGGTATTTAGAACAACTTCCGAAAATATTAAAAAATATTCCTAAAATATTCCTTATTATATTTATTTCTTATTATTATTATTATAAATATAATAATATTATATAATAAATATTATTAAATATTCCTTATTATAAATATTCCTTATTATTATTATTAATATTCCTTATAAAAATATTCCTAAACTACTGCTCTGCGGCTCTATCTCACCCTCTCTCTGTTCTTTTCACCCTCTCTTTTGCTCAAGGTCATCTGCCAGCATCTTGTAGGCTATGAGCCAAGGGGGTTGGTCGGTACCATATAGATGGAGTAAGGCTCATTGTGATTTTTAGCAAGATATATGTCCCTAGATATGAAAAAAAAGTGATAGCAGTGTATAACTCTCGGCCATCTCTGTGTTATCACCCGAAATATTATTATACGCCTGCTTCGCTTCGCCAAAAAATGTGATATTTGCTAAAATTGGAATAAATATGTTTTTAAGGACCACAGAGTGCCAATAATTTGCATACTGGATGCCAACTAATATAGTAATAGAAATATAGAACATTTGTGGGGGTTATTTATCAAAATATTGATATAATGACAAAAAATATGTTAAATTTAGTGAAAAAGTGGTCGAAATCGCTTCGAGTTCAGAATTCACATTGTACATTTTTGTCAATATTTCAAAAATGAAAACTCCCAGAGTAACATTTGACCCCTCAAAATCTTCGCAAGGAACCACTGCATTGGAATATATCATTACTTTGTAATATGGTGGTTGTTTGGGGCACATATTTTGGCAAAGTTCAAAATATGTTCAACCATACCCCCTAATTTTGATATTTTGGAACGAAACATAGCTTTTGAACATTTTAGGTTTATTCGTCTACTACTTTTGGTATCTCAGTGTAATTTTTGGTATTAGCTAGTATCCTAAAGTAGGTTTGTAACATCAGCTACATTATATTTCACAATGCATGCAAACTTGCTCCACACTCTAGGTTTATCATGATCTCTCGAACAAATACGATCTCGATCTCGATCTCGGCACTCTGTGGTCCTTAAAAACATATTTATTCCAATTTTAGCAAATATCACATTTTTTGGCGAAGCGAAGCAGGCGTATAATAATATTTCGGGTGATAACACAGAGATGGCCGAGAATTATACACTGCTATCACTTTTTTTTCATATCTAGGGACATATATCTTGCTAAAAATCACAATGAGCCTTACTCCATCTGTATGGTACCGACCGGTCAATTTGGGGGGTCTGGCTCATAGCCTATTGGAAATCAGCCAACATTACCGCTTTACACAAAAAGGTGCAAAAACAGATCCTTGCAACTACAGACCAATCAGCCTGCTTCCAATTATCAGCAAAATCATGGCATCCATCATTGCTTCAGATATCAAATCCTTCCTCTTCTCCAATGGCTTGATCTCTGATCATCAATTTGGATTCAGACCAGGTCATTCTACTCTGGACATGTTGCTTCTGCTGTCTCAACAATGGATGGAGGTCCTCAATGCCAAACAGGAAATCAGAGCTGTCTCACTTGACATATCACGTGCCTTCGATACGGTCTGGCACCCCGCTCTGCTCACCAAACTCTCCTCCTATGGTATCCATGGAAATCTCCACTCATGGCTTGCGGACTTCCTCTCTGGTCGTAGGCAACGTGTGGCCCTGAATGGATTTCTCTCATCCCCTCTTCCTGTTCTGACTGGAGTTCCGCAAGGTAGTGTTCTGGGCCCTGTGCTATTTCTGGTCATCATCAATGATCTCTCCGACTCTCTGGAAAATCCTCTCTATCCCTTTGCTGATGACTCCACTATCTGCCGCTCCATTCCTCATCCCTTAGATCGGCAGTCTGCAGCCTCCTCACTCTCTGCAGACCTGGACAAAATCACAGACTGGTCAAACAAGTGGAACATGTCTTTCAATCCTGACAAATCTCACACTCTATGTCTCTCCGAAAAGACCGACTGGAAAACACTCCCATCTACTTTCTCAACAATCCTCTCCAGGAAGTTCTGTTGCTCAAGCTTTTGGGTATCACTATCTGCCATGATCTCTCTGGGGAAAACCACATTTCCAATCTGGCCTTCAAAGCCAGTCGCTGACTGGGCATCCTCCGTCGTGCGAAGTCCTTCCTTGGCACACCTGAGCTCCTCACGACATACAAGGCTTTCATCCGCAGCTCAATGGAATACTGTTCCCCCCTCTGGGCCGGTGCTCCTGCCTCACACCTCGCTCGGCTTCACGCTGTTGAATCCAAAGCTTTCAGAATCATTGGAATCTCCTGCGATGAAGCTAACTCCGAGGGCCTTTCACTCACTCACCACAGGCAGGTTGGTGGTCTTTCTGTCTTCTACCGACTCCTCTCCGGCCTTGCTCCCCCAGCTCTCTCTGTGCTCTGTCCCCCCAATATTCCTTCAGGTCGCACAAGATCTACCTGCAACCCTCTTATGGTTAAACTGCCAAAATCTAGGCTCTCTGCTCACCTTCACTCTTTCATTCCCCTTTTCTCCCGCCTTTAGAACAAACACCCCCACCCCCTTCAATCCCACTCCTCCCTCCAGGTCTTTAAAACAGCTGTTCACCACCATGTCTTATCTTCCCTCATCCAAAACCTTGATCTTTTCTACCCCCGCTAATTCACCCCAGATACACTTTGTTTTGAAATTCCAACTTCTTTCCTGGAAGTCCTTGCAGTGTTCATATGTTTTATACCTCTCCCACCTCCCCCCAAGCCCACCCCCTCCCACATTTCTCCCGATGTCCCTGCTCTCAAATGTTGTGTTTGTGTCCTTCCCCCTCTCTCCCCATCTTGTCTACTGCTCCGATCATTTTTGTGTTTTATGTGTCGGTTTGACTTTTTGTGTGATTAATGTTAGCTCTTTCACGAGCCTCGATCTTGTATACAAAATATATTTTTTTTTTTTTTACAATCATACACTAATAAACAGTGTGGTAGCATGAAAACAAGGTGTCATGCTCAATATAAAGCAAAAGTCTCACATAACAAATATGTATGCACTGGACAACGAACATATTTATTTAGTTTTTGTATATTTTCTGTAATGACGCATTGATTATGTCATACTGTATATTGTTATGTTTGTGGGGGTCGTGATATGTAGAGTCAGGTAGATTTGTATAGGTAGGTGCTCCGGATGTCGGGTAAGAACCATCCACATGTCATAAGTTCTGTTTAGCCGAATGTCGGAATAAGGTGTATCTTCTTCCCCGTCACGAGGGAGCGGGGCATGTTAACTAGCTTAGGGCATAAGGGTAAATTATCCCTTGTAAGTCTTACCCCATGTGATTTATCCTTTGGCTCTTTTAGCACTGCACCATAGACACTAGTGAAAAATGCCATTAATTGCAATAAATAATAACCATAAAACCAACCGGAAGCCAGTTCTGAACACTGCCATTTTGGACGCATCAGCTATATCGGCACGAAAGACCATACCTCGAAGACACGCCCCGAGGAGCCATGATTGGCCAGGGCGGAGCAAGTAGCGACTCGCTATTGGGCGGGTGTCGACCAACTGGAAGGCCAGGGTAAGAAGGGACTCATGATTGGCCAGGGCGGAGCAAGAAGCTACCCGCTGATTGGTGGAAGGAAGGCCAAGGAGCAAGCAGAGCACCGATTGGCGAAGACCACTGATGACGTCAGGGGTGAGCAAGAAGCGACGCACTGATTGGTGGAGAAGCGCTGATGACGTCACGACCCGACGTTAAAAGAACTCGAGGACCGACATTTTCTCTCTTGCTTTTGCCTTCTCTGACCCTGGACTCTTGCTCTCGCCCTCTTGCTTTCTTACCCTCCGATCTTGCCCTGTTCTTGCTCTCCTCTGGTTCCCTTGTTCTTCTCCCTCGCACGTTTGTGCTTGGACCGGCTGTGTTCAAAGACGCCACCGAGAGACATGCAGAGTTTTGCAGGCGGAAACGACACACGGCTGGCCGCTACAGCGTGACAAGACCCGTGCGAGCGCTGCAGCACGAACCGGCGGGTGTAACGAGGCCTAGTTCCCGTCAATGTGCGCGGTTGGCGCGCCACGCCGGCCGGACCTCCGGAGCCTTGGATTGCTGTCGAGACCCCGATAAACCACACATTTTTATTTTCCAGTTTATTATCTTCCTGTGCCTGTGTTATAACACTTATAAGTCTGGTGTGAAGGATCCTATAGGAATATAGTTTTACCGTCACGTTTTTCTTGTTACCGGCATTTTATTTAATAAATCCTTTCATTATTTTCTGTACATTTTAAATCCAGGTTTTCGTGTGAGTTTATTTTCTGCAGGTTTGAGGACTGCCCGGCGGGATCAATCAGGTAAGCCCTTCAGCTTCCTCCCCTTTCTTCCCCTGCATAGATAAAGTCCGTAATTGAACTGAACGCTTTTGGAGTTAAAGCTGGCTTTGGCTATCCGTGACTCTCCTGGTATTAACCAAGGGGAATCACACGACAATATACAACTCTCATTGCAATTACTCATTATTTGCACATATCCTGTGTGTGCTTCCATAATTATTTCGAATTCCGTATATATTACACACTTTCATATGATACGTAGGACAAGGACATTAAAAAACAATGGACAAATGATCACAGTAAATGGGATTTGAACTTGGGATCACACCAATATGAGATATATGTTCAGATGGGATGGCTAAATACACTTTTATTTTCACCCCTGTTTGTTGTGGTTGTCTGTTTGTCTGTGAGTAGGATATCTCAAAGTTATGGACAGATTTAGACAAAGCTTAGTGGACAGGTTGGGTGTGTGACATGGAAGAATTGATTAGATTTTGGTGAAGATCCGAATGCGGATCCTGGAATATTTAAAGCGATTCGTCACCACCAGTGAAATATAGGACCAAAACGAAATATAGCACGGTATTTCCAAACATTGTGGAATAATTATGACAAAACTTGGTGGAAGAGTTGTGTAGGTGACAAGAACAAGCTGATTAGATATTGGTTAAGGTCCAGATGCATACGAGTGAAGTCACGAAAAATGGAACACTTATGTAAAAATCAGCAGTGGAAAATTTTCTACCTTTAAACAGTTTGTCTGTTGCTTTATTTTAGAGTATGAGGGTCCACGTGTACAAAAATAATGATTAGAAGATAACGGCTTGCCTTACTTTTAAAATGGAGGCTTGTGAATTAGACAATTCAATATCTTATGTCACGTCCGTCACACTGATAAGATCATGTGCCGAGCAATGTTTAACTCTAATTAATATTATTTTCTTGGCATTTGAAGATGCAGAGGGGTGAAAACTATCAGAAAAAAATACTAAGTGTAAGTCTGTGATGGAAAAATGTAACATTGGTTTGCTGGTGTTGCCATATTGTGTCCCTCTACCACAATCTACCATGAAAAGTTTTCCAATGGCAAATTTTAGGGGTCATGAGTACAAAATACTCTCAAAATCTATTGTATGCCTCATGTCTTTATACGATATACCCCTCTTAGTTCACCAAGTACAGTGTATTTTAACATTAAAGGCAATATCACCTCAGTGTGACGGACGTGACATAAGCGATAATGTATGGAAATCATAAGATACTTGTTACTTTTCCATAATAAGTGATAGTTTGCATGACAGAAATTCTTTACATGATACCAGTCTTTCTAAAATCTATGAAAGCTGAGAACAAATAACAGAAACACATCAAACATGTCAGTTGTAAACTGTGACAACATGAAATTACATCAAGGTAAGTGAAAATCTAATTTTGACACTCAACAAGGATAGTTTATCAACAATAAATGGCTATTTTCCACATTACTTGCATTATGCACCACCATGTCAAGCCAATAACAAGCCAATGACATGGCAACGCGCCATCTCATAACGCGCCATTGACCGAGTGGTTCACACCAACCGGAGCTGTTTTCGGATGACGTGCTGATGTCCTTGGACTTCTCGCCAGGCTCCAGGCCGACCGGGCCGATGTAGTGTGGTGCTGACCGGGCCGATGTGGTGTGGTGCTGACCGGGCCACCGTGGTATGGTGCTGACCGGGCCGCCGTTGTGTGGTGCTGACTGGGCCGACGTGGTGTGGTGCTGACCGGGCCGATGTGGTGTGATGCTGACCGGGCCGACGTGGTGTGGTGCTGACCGGGCCGCCATGGTATGGTGCTGACTGGGCTGCCGTTGTGTGGTGCTGACCGGGCCGCCGTTGTGTGGTGCTGACCGGGCCGACGTGGTGTGGTGCTGACCGGGCCGACGTGGTGTGGTGCTGATCTGGCCGACGTGGTGTGGTGCTGACCGGGCCGACGTGGTGTGGTGCTGACCGGGCCGACGTGATGTGGTGCTGACCTAGATAACATCTTGTTTCATTATAACTTTAAGTACATGTATTTAAATGCATGAAAGTAGTACCGTTTGTCATTTCTGGTACCTATGTCACATCCGTTACAGCGTGATGGATGTGACACTTCAGGGGACGGAATCATTATTTTCCCCTTCTACAAATTAACATGAAGGCACAAATTAATCATTTGATGTTTGAGAACAGCTAATGGTTGAAGTTGTCTCAGGCATATTTTTTCATATTTTTGTAACTCTTACTTTTTGAATAAATTAGGGTGTGACGGACGTGACATAAGGGGACGGAAATTTTTTGATGATTTTCTCATACAAAAATTTTTATGATGTGATATGTTTATTGAATTTTACTTATAGACTTCAACAGAGAATGGTATCTACAACAGAAAAATGCAAAAGATATAGTTATTCTGTTACCATTTGTAAAGGAGTAGAGTGATAATTAGCACCACTCAAATTGAGCTCACTTTGAAAATAGCGCCATTTCCCATCTCAATTACTCCGCAATGAAGCGGGGTAGAACGATAATTTTTTCACTGAAATAAACCTTAGCATTTAAATTTTACATAAAAAAATAAGGAGACACCTCAAAACCGTCCTGCTAATAAATAGTTGATCAAAGAAATGTCATAGTCTAACTACTTTACATTTTAATGCCAAAAAGACCCCCTTTTTTGGCCTGTCATGCAAGAACCAAAAATTGTTATATTGCACTGAAGTTGTCTCTGCAGGTAGAGGAGACCCCATTACACATCATACAAGTGTAAAATAGTGGATATTTTATTTTTAATAAGAAAATATCAAGCCCTGTATTGAGAAAAATGAAAGTGTTCCATTTTTCGTGACTTCACTTATACATGGCCTTTCAGTGGGATAAAAACGTAAGCTGTTCAACCTGGCTCTACCGAATGCTGTTGTGGTCGTACTTTTTTTTTTAGCCCTCGCCTTTCACCTTAAATCATCCACTGTATAAACTCCACTTTTGAGCCCCAAAACCAAAACTGAGACATATTGCTGAAGAACTATCCATTAGCAAAGGAAGTGTGGAAACTATACTCTCTGAATAGTCTGGTATTTGCCACCATATGAAAAACTATAACAGTGCGACTGTGTCGCCAATATGCCTCCGCATAGTCCCACAACGGGTAGATGCCATCACTCTGCCTATTTATGGATAGTGGATCACGTTTGTGAAATTTCATGTTGATCGGATAAGGTTCGTTTTTCTATCCAAGATGGCTGCCAAACCACGTGACCTATGACATCATCTTTTTCAAACTATATCCAACGGTGCTGTTAGATGATATTTGTAAAATGTCGCATCGATAGGGTGAGCGGTTTCAGAGATATAATTATTTAATATTTTCCTTCAATCCAAAATAGCTGCCAAACCATGTGACCTATGATGTCATAAATTTAATATTTCAATACAAATGGGTCATAGATCATGTGCATGCAATTTCAGATTTTTAGGATAAGGAATTCGATTAAACATTTTTGCCTGGTATACCACTTCACCTATAACGTCATCATTATAATGCTTTTGTTCCCCATTGGGAGTACTTGACAATGTGCCAAGTTTCAAATTTTTCCATTCCGCGGTTTCCGAGAAATATATTTTTTTTTATTTGCTTCCAAGATGGCTGCCACACCACGTGACCGATGACGTCACATTTATCATAAAAACATTCTGCATGGGTATCACTCCTAACCTGAAAGTTTTGTCTCAATCGGACGTATGGTTTCTGAGAAAAGCCCGGATGGATGGACGGACGGACGGAAGGATGGACGGACAACCCAAAAACATAATGCCTCCGGCATAAACATACTCCTCTGAAAGCAAAATTTTAGGTTTCAATCAAAGTGAAAGTTTCACGAAGACCATCCTTATAGTTTGCATCTTAGATATTGTCGCGTGACTACCCTTGGTGAACACCTTAGGGTAGCACGGATGACTAAACGAGCTGTTACTCAGAGGCGTTCAGTTCAAAAATATAGCGGAGTTAATACGTGTGGGGAAACAAGAGGGAGGGGGAGAAACCGGAGCGCATACCTTCACGGATCCCACCGGCAGTCCTCAAACCTGCAATAAATCAACTCAAACCGAGACGAGTTTAAAATGTACAAGAAAATGCCGGCTTTATTAAGAAATGCCGGTAACAAAATAAAACACGGTCAAATAAAAATAAATTCCTAAATTGGAGCGCTCCCAAACAGACCCGAACATAAAGGATAAAATAACTGCAAATAAATAGCATTTGAGTGCATTTAATTCTGATTGCTGGTGGGGTCTCGTCAGTAATCGTGGAAATCGTCCGGGGCCTTGGCGGGAACCGCACGCTCATTGGCGGGAACAGCACGTTCGTTGGCGGGAAACTCTTGTTCGTTGGCAGAAATGCAGGCCTCGCTGTGTGTCGCGCTGCAGCGAGCCAGCAGCGCTCGTCCACCCGTCGCTCTTGCTTGAAAAGCCGTGGATCTTCCTCCTCACGACCACCAGCAAGATCGCCAAACACGGCCGTTCACGATCGCTCCCTTGAGCCCGAGAGAAAAATGCCACCGCTCATACGAGGTCCAGTCGAGAAAAAGCGCAAGAGGGAATTCGGTCAGAGCAAAGAGCCAAGGAGAAGAGAACAAAATTTCCGCTAGAGCGAAAAGCCAAGAAGAAGAGAAGAAAATGTCCGCTAGCGCGTTCCTTCACCACCCAGGCTCTGATGTCATCTGGGGATGCTTCGCCAATCAGCACGTCGCTTCCCACCAGTCCTTCCCGTCAATCAAAACCCCAACCAATCACTGCCCCACTGGGCGCGGCCCTTGGCCCGCCCATCCTGTGCGCTTACCAAGTCAATGTCATCACCGGCAGCACTCAATGTCATGGCTTCCAGTAGGTTTTTTTAAATTAGGGTGTTTGAATGCGCGCGATTGGTTAGTGTCTATGGTGTGGTGCCAAAAGGGACATCGGAAATAAATTACAGAGGTAACGACATACAAGGGATAAATTACCCATAATCCTTGAGGTAATTAACATACCCCACTCCTCGTAATGGGGATGAAGATACACCTGACACGACATCCGAGCTAAACAGATTCCCTACTTATTACATGGTGGTTCTTCTTCTTCATCGCAATATACGGAGCATGCTAATGTATGCACTCTACCTGGTCTATGGTATTCATTGTCTACCCCCTACAAACGTAACAATATATTGAAGGAAATAAAACAAAGAGCTGATACTATTGGTCCCACCACCTTTTGGGTGGTATGAGGAATAGAGCTGTATATTATGAAAGCTAAATCTTGAATGGTTTTTAACATATCGCGTACACAAGCCAAGTTACTGAGATGGTTGTCATGGCAACATAATTCAGCCAATCACAGCCGTGATCTAACCAGACTGACATAATGTCATGAGGAATAGATATCTGCAATATCAAGGCTAAATGTTGAACGTTTTTTGAAACATCACATGCACAAAAGTACATGGATGGATGATCGGTCGGTCGGTGGGCCAGAGCTCATTTTAATGTCCCCTCTCCTCCCTGTCTCCAAACTTGTTTGGAAGGAGGGGCAGGGGACAAAAATTGTTCGTGGGTTGGACAGAAAATTGCAAAATAGTATTATTGTTTTGTATGCAACCTGAGGTTGCTGGTTGCATCATTGCTGGGAATGCGGCTGTGCAGTGCTGTGCAGAGCCCTCTGTTTCCAGTAAGCTGGTACTCATTTTGCCAACCTCAAAAGGATGACAGGCTGAGTCTACCCACCTGGTGTTATTTAACGTTATGACAGGTGCTCAAACTCAAGACCTTAATAACTTGAGCCAGCCACCTTAACCGTAAAGCCAACACAAGGTATAAAATGGTACAAATTAATGGACAATACTGAGAGATATCTGAATGAACGTCATTGACATATGATGGAAATAAATGAATTATGGCAGAATTAAGGTAAGGTTATTGTATCCTGGCCCTGTTTCAGATCATGCCATGGACTAATAGAATGCCAGAGCCCTGACTCAGGCTTGTACTTTGTGGAGCCCCCAGAGCTGTTTAGGTCAGGAATTTGGAATTTTCCCATTGTGCCAGCACACAATTGCCTACTCTGTATAAGACGTCCACCAGTCAATGCTTGTATATGGCACCCGGGCTTTACATCCCATCCAACAGATGGGATAGTCATTATTGCAATGTCTTGCCTGCGAAACACAAGGTTTACAGTTTATAGTGGGTGTTGGAATCTAACTTGGATGAGACATCTCAAAGGCAAGCCTACCTCTGGCTGAGCTATCAGGTCAACACAGAAAGTATTACACAAAGTCAACAAATAGGATTAAAGGGGAACAATCGTGAAATTTTTAGAAGATATACAGTATGTTTAAGAGGATGATAAAATGACCCATTAGCGTTAAAAAATATTTTTGGGAGAATAATAAGCCAACACCAACAAACAACATGCATTTTAAGGCCATTTTCCCTGCTAGAGCGGGGGTTAGCCTTGCGGTCCCCATGACAATCTTCTCCATTTTGCCCTATTTTCTGCATCTCTCCTGGTTAACCCCCTTGCCCGCATTTCTTCTTCCACCATCTTTAGCCAAGTCTTTCTCGGTCTTCCCCGTCCTCTACTTCCTTCTACATTCACTTCCATCACTCTTCTCAACCAGTCACTTTCATCCTTCCTCAACACATGACCAAACCATCTCAACCTGTTCCTCTTCACAGCATCAATCACAGGCTCTATTCTCATCATCTTTCGCAATTCATCATTTGTCTTCCTCTCTCTCAACGATACTCCGCACATCCATCGAACCCTTCACATTTCCACCCTTTCCAACCTTTGTTGCTGCTCTACGTTCATTACCCATTTCTCGCTCCCATAAATCATAACACTTCTCACACATGCAGCATACACCTTTCCCTTCAGCTTCAACGACACTCCCCTCCTCATCAGCACGCCACTCATTTCCAGAAACTTCTTCCATGCACATCTCACTCAAGCAACCGTTGCCGAGTCTGATCCACCTTCTCCATTCAGCATGTCTCCGAGGTAGCAAAATGTTTTCACACCTTCCAGCTTCATGCCATCTCAAAGATCCAACTCAACATTTCCTCCATCTGCAGCTCCCTCTGTGCACACCTTACATTTGAATGTAGCTGCCACACTGGTTAATGACCCTCTCAGACCACTACATTTTTGATGAACCCACTCAGCGCACATTGTACATTGAATGGAGTTCACTCCGACAGTCCAACACCCTTCCTGCACACAGCACATGGCCACTTCCTAGTTCTTTCCACCTCACCACATGCTTTACCACTTGCCATCACCTTCATTTTTCCTATATTCACCTTCAGACCTTTTGTCTCCATACATTCCTTCCACTTGTTCATCTTTCCTTCAGTCCATCCATACTTTCCGCAATCAACACCAGATCATCTGCATACAACAACTCCCACGGTAAACCCTCCTTTACGTTCTGAGCGAGCACCTCCATCACAGCTACAAATAGTAGTGGACTTGGTACCGACCACTGATGCACTCCCACCTTCACCTCAAACTCACCACTGTTCCCGTCCTTCGTCCTTACAGCTGTGCGCGCTCTTTTGTACATTTCCATCACTACTCTAATCAACCATTCCACCACTTCTATCTTCCTCAATGCCCATGTCAATACTTTGCGTGGATCCCTATCGAATGCTTTCTCCAGATCAACAAACCCAAGAAACAACTTCTTCCTCTTCTCCATGTACTAATAGAATTATAAGAGATAAGAATAATAAGCCAGATAATCGGTTTTGTAAATCGGATTATTTTAATTTCCATTTTGCAAATGAGTTACCCATGTCTATTCCTGTAACATCACTGGTGCACAACTCAAAAGTGTGCAGCTAGTGTCAATTTACTAGCCAAATTAGCACATATACATTTCTTGTAAATTTCGGCTTGCAAAATATTTTGTTTCCAAAGATACAATTTCAGAATTGTTTATAAAATATATCGAATGGCAAACTACAATGCCGAATCCACAAATGTCACGGGTGGAAACCCTTGCATCATTTCCTCACTCTGCTCTAGACTCAATCTCTCTCTATATTTTCATTTCAAACAGCATCATTCCAATCACAAAGTAATGCTATACCTTTAATACACCAAAATACAAAAACAACAAGAAAGAGCAATCAGAGATTGCAAACCCTCGCCAGGATGTATTTTCAGTGGTTTTTAAAAAAGCTTTTGTGTTAAAACAAATATGGCGGCTGAACCACGTGACTGATGACGTCATTTTTTTTTCTCAACTAACTTATTCCTAGATTATGCTCAATAAATTTTTATCTAGATCGGATGAAGTTAAGTTTTGTACTTGTCGAATTATGACGTCATAATGGAGGCACCTATGACATCATCATTAACAGACGTTATTTCACATGGAGAGTTCTTTTCAATGAGCCATGTCTCAATTTTTTCTATGCAGCGCTTTCGGAGACATAGAGGTGCAAATATTTTTGGTTTTTTCAATATGGCGGCCGAACCACATGACCGATGACGTCATCATTATTTTTTTTCTCCACCAATTTATGCCTACATGACGCTCAATAAATTTCATCTTGATCGGATGAAGTTTTGTACTTGTCGAATTATGACGTCATAATGGAGGCACCTATGACATCATCATTAACATATCTTATTCCCCATGGAGAGATATTTACAATGAGCCATGTCTCAATTTTTTCTATTGAGCGCTTTCGGAGATATAGAGGTGCAATGTTTTTCGGTTTTTCTAAGATGGCCGCTGAACCACGTGACATATGACGTCATAATTATCAAAAAAAAATCCTACCGGTGGAGTTACACCTGTGGTGAAAATTTCCTTTCAATCAGACCAACGGTTGCAGAGAAAATCATATTTATTCTGTGCAGACAAACAAACAGACAAACAAATGAAAAATCGGTCAGAGACCGAGGACTTGCCAGAATGTACTTTTTTTATCGGCCATTTTGGATCAAAATGGCGGGAAATCTATACATGTATATACGCTAAGCAATGGAAGGTGACTGAGTAAGTGTATGCACATCTCTTGTCCTTTCAGAGTTATAGTGGTTTGAAATATATTTTCAATGAAAACTTGCCCCCCTGACCTTTGACCCCAAAAAATAATGAAAACCAAGCATTTTTGACCATTTTTTTTTGTTTGTTCTTTTTGTTATTTTTCGGGAATTTAATAATGAACATTTGGGTGTTGGTTAGAAGGGAATCGGATAATGTTTGACAGAGTTATTAGTAAAAAAAACAATTTTTGACCTTGAGTTTGACCTTTCAAGGTCACTCAAGGTCAAAGGTCATGGTGCCAAATGAAATGTTGTATGTGACTTCATATATGTCAGTAACAGTAAGTGTATGCATATCTCTTGTACTTTTAGAGTTATAGTGGTTTGAAATTTATTTTAAATGAAAACTCGACCCCCCTGATTTCACGTTTTGGGTGACCTTGAGCTTGACCTTGGACCTAGAGAGTTAAAAATTGGGCACAGTCTATTCCAGGGCAAGGCAAATATGTGTGTCAAGTATGGCGATGCTATGTGCAACGATGCAGACGTAGTACTGTGCACAAACAGACAGACAAACAGACAGATGAAAAATCGGTCAGAGACCGAGGACTTGCCGGAATGCACTTTTTATCGGCCATTTTGGACAAATATGGCGGCCGAACCATGTGACCGATGACGTCATTATTATTTGTTTTGTAAACTAATTTATTCCTTGATGATGCTCAAGAAATTTCATCTTTATCGGATGAAGTTTTGTACTTGTCGAATTATGACGTCATAATGGAGGCACCTATGACATCATCATTAACATATTTTATTCCCCATGGAGAGTTCTTTACAATGAGCCATGTCTCAATTTTTTCTGTTCAGCACTTTCGGAGATATAGAGGTGCAAAGTTTTTCGGTTTTTCCAAGATGGCGGCCGAACCACGTGACCGATGACGTCATCAATTGGGCACAGTCTATTCCAGGGCAAGACAAATATGTGTGTAAAGTTTGGCGATTCTACGTGCAACGGTGTAGGTGTAGTAGGTGTACTGTGACAAACAGACAGACAAACAGACAAACCAACCGATCAACATACTTGCAGGAATCTTTTCCGGCAAGTAACAAACCAACCAACCAACATACTTTCCGGAATCTATTCTGGCAAGTAACAAACGGACTCAAATGCAATACCCTCTCCTCTGGCGAGGGTAACTAGAACGGCACTCAGTAGCGAGCATACCTCCGCCTGGTTGGCCATATCACTCAATGGCGAATAATCACTTAAAAAATTCTGATAGCAGGATCCGGATCTTCACCAAAATAGAATCGATTCTTCCTTGTCACACACACAACCCGTCCAACAAGTTTCGTTTTTTGTATACAAGATCGAGGCTCGTGTAAGAGCTAACATCAATCACAAAAAAAACAATCGGACAAACAAAACATACAATAAAGGGAGCGGGAGACAAGATGGGGAGAGAGAGGGAAGCACACAAGTACAACAGCAGAGAACAGGGACATCGGGAGATCTGTGGGAGGGAGATGGCTTGGGGGGAGGATGGGTGGGTGGTGGGAGAGGTATAAAACACATGGACACTGCAATGGCTAATTTTTGTGCTAATGGGTCAGGGATATCATCCTCTTAAACATATATCTTTAAAGATTTAGTGATTGTGTCTCTTTGAGGATAATGGAGTGGGATGGGTGTGATTAAATAAAAAAAGAGTGATAGTGGCAAACAACGACAAAAAAGGGATGTTGAGGAATGAATATGATGTCTAGGGCAGCTGATACATTCATTTAACATAGAGAGAAAAAAAGGTTCTGACCAAGGGAGAGGCAGAGTTGCAGCACATAGCGGCTGGAAAGGCCTCTGAGAAAGGCAAACGCAGTGAAAGCAGACAATGGTCCCCAGAAAACGGCAGTAACTCCTTCCATGCACACAGTGAATGTGTCGCCACTGCAATGGAATACACACACACACACACACACACACACACACACACACACACACACACACACACACACACACACACACACACACACACACACACACACACACACACACACACACACACACACACACAGTAAAAGTTTGACTCATTTTTATCACATTTATCTGAACAGGCTCTTTCATTTTCGCCAATATATTCATCGGATTAGCTTTTAGCACTGGAGCTCTCATTACCTTTTCCTCTGAGATGGCACATGATAGATAGATAGATATGTTCTGCTTTCTGTTACCAGACTTGGTGGTGTAATGGTGTGAACATATGCTCTGAATCTGGGAGGTTATCAATTCAAACCCTGGCTGAGTCTCACCAAAGACTTTCAAAATGGTTTGTGCTGCTTCCTTGCTTGACGCTCAGCATTTAACAAAAGGATAGAAGAGCACAGACAAACAACCATAGGCTGGCAATCATGGTGCATGCTTTGATTCAGGAACATTTTGAATGATTAGACCACTTATCTGTGTATCGTAAGTACAAGACAGACCGTCTCCCATCACAGCCATTGCTGCATGAATTGTGACCAACTACTGCCTTGCTATAGCACCGTTAGGACAGTTTTGCAGATGGGAATAAAGATTTATATAGTCAGCTCTCCAATCCACAGCAACACAGTGACGTCACTGCCATGTTATGCTATGCTATACAGCGACCCCTAGGGGGCATCTCACAGTGTGGACATTTCCTACAAGGGTGGGGAGATGATTTGCAATTTTCACCTGCAGACGTGGCATAGTTAAAGTGATTCATCTATCTATAATTCCATTAATCTCTGTGTGTATGTGTGTATGTGTGTTTGTATGTGTGTTTGTATGTGTGTATGTTTGTCTGTGACCGCTGTTTCTCGACAACTACCGGTCCGATATACTTGAAACTTGCCAGGTATATTGCTGGGGACCCGAGGATGTGCCTTTTCAAGGTTTGAAATTAATCGGACAAGTAGTTACCGAGCTATGGCGATTTCTTTACCAAACACTGCAAGCCGTTCGCTTTGGACCAAACCATTGCATGTAAATAGAGGGGGGGGGGTTCTGTGGTCGTTGCGAATGGACCAAACCATTCATGTAAATAGAGGGGGGGGGGGTTCTGTGGTCGTTACTGCCACGTGGTTTCAAAGTTTTTTTTTGTTGTTGTTGTTTGCACGCATGTTTTTTTGCACCCACGTACGGGCACGCCCTAGGATGTTTACACACACACACCCCTACACAAATTTTTTTTTTTTTTTTTTTTTGGCAAGGAACGGGCACCCACGTACGGGCACGTCCTAGCTTATATATAGTACGGGCATGCCCTAGTTATCACCAAAGCAGAGAGCTGTAAGAAAATAACTTTTTTGTTTTACTGCAGAGGGAGTATGTCTTTTTGACATTCATGTGCTTTTGAAAAGTGTGTATGGTTACTGCAACATGGTGGTAAATGGTGGATGGGCAAAGCGTTCTAAGGCTGGAGTCTCCAGTGCAGGTTGCTATAGCAGGTTGGAGAAACCAACCTGGAGAGGAAAACCATTAAACCATCCTCACCCCTCCCAAAATTTTGCCTCATGTATCCATATTGTCCACTCTTTGCACTCTCCCCCTTGCCCATTATCGTTACCTGCATACATACAGTCACGTGAAAAAGTAAGTACACCTAATGTAAAGTTTTGACTTTTTCAACATATTTCAACATACAGCTATTTCATCTTCATTTCAACAATATTGATACATAAAGGTGATATAATATTGTTGCGGATCTCAGCGCCGGCTTTTCCCCTTACCAACGGGGGGTTAGTCCCCTTGTCTTTTACTAGCCGACGGGACCCGGGACCTATGACGTCCTTCCCGGACAGCGTTAAATAGGGTTTTAGGACTATGAATTCACTATTACCTAAGTACTAACGCTGACCGGAAACGAGGAAATAAGCCCCGCCCGAATCACGGGTGTTGGTGGAAACGCCGAGCGGTAGCGAACCCGTGACCCGAGCCGTTATCAAGGACTAAACCTGATCCAAGCGGTTCGGAATCGTGCCACGCTTACCCAATGATGGAAATGACTGAAACGGTCGAATTTGGAAGAAAAGGCATAACAGATTTATTTACACTTTGTACAATAATAATAATAAGAATACACAGTGCAGCCTTAAACAGTCTTAACTTATCCCTGGACAAACGGGCCCGTCACACTCAGACACACTCACACGGGATTGCAGACGAACAGGTCGATGGTCCAGGGATGGCTTCCAGGCAGCTTGCTCTCCGGTCCCCAACTCGCACCGCGAAGCAGATGAACCAGACGGCAGGAGCTCGCCACGTGTCATTTGGCGCGCACGGGATTATTACAGGGTGAACGGTAGGCTGGGCTTTGGTGATTACACTTGCGGCTCAGCCACATACGTAATAAGCGAATAGTTCGTAATAGTTCAATTAGCGCGAACAATGCGCTTCGCAATCAAGGCTCGAAACCGTCGTGTGCACGCCAGTCCTCTTAAGGCAGTTCTCACACGAAGGCTCCGGGTCAGTTCTCTCCCAACTCGTAACTCAACTCAGAACTGCGCATCCCTTCTCATCTCTCCACTTGCATGCGAGTCCTTTCAATACCAATGCCTGGCTCCAGTCCTTTGTAAGCGCCTCTCCCTTCTCATCTCTCAACTGCATGCGAGTCCTTCTCATAAGTCAACTGAGGTGAGGGCCTCGCGCCAAGGGTTTTATTGCCACGCCCTTGGAACCCTCTGGAACTCACCAGACGTTTCTTGCCACGCCCTATCAAGCCATGCCCTCTCAGCCCTGGTTGGCTGTTGCTCTTACCGTCACCGCCTTCTGACGTGCT
Organism: Myxine glutinosa; assembly: GCF_964187855.1. Lineage (NCBI taxonomy): Eukaryota > Metazoa > Chordata > Myxini > Myxiniformes > Myxinidae > Myxine > Myxine glutinosa. The sequence goes on along the minus strand of NC_136264.1, from coordinate 74,990,230 downwards.
GCTTGTCGCGGCCACACCCCGACCTCGCGCTCCTCCCTCTTTTCAGGCCTACCTCGTGGTTACCCGACTAGTTTGAGCGAGCAACGGGCAGCTAACGCTGCTGGCGGCCAAAGCGTAACAAACTTGAGGGATGCCAAATGGGGCGCGGGATCGAGTTCGCCCATAGATAGAATTGAAGGGCGGCCGCAAAATGAAAGGACCTAAGCTTAATTCTTTACACAACGCAGATGTCACAAGGGAAATGGCCTACTCTTACACATACTATGGCATAACTAATTCTAATGGGCCTACGTGTTGCTTGTGGACTAACTATGGGGGGCAAACCTTTAACCTTTAATGATGTTATCTATCTATAATTCCACTAATCTCTGTGTGTATGTTTGTTTGTACGTTTGTTTGTTTGTTTGTATGTCTGTGACCGCTGTTTCTCGACAACTACCGGTCCGATATACTTGAAACTTGCCAGGTATATTGCTGGGGACCCGAGGATGTGCCTTTTCAAGGTTTCATATTAATCGGACAATTACTTACCGAGCTATGTCCAAAAAACGATTCAACCAATCAGAGAGCAGCGAGCTATCGCGTGTGCCGAACGTGGCGGACACACTCTGCCTCGGATGGCACATTTGAGAGCGTATTCATTTATTTCACGTTTGCAAACTATGTTGCCGTTAAACTATGTTTTAAAACTAATAAAAACTAATTTGCGATTCATCGTAACTGCGATATACGACCTTCCGGACAGTGAGGACTGCACTTCCGGCATCCAATCACAGAACGCGTTATTGCGTAGGCGTGGCCGATGTGAGAGCGAGCTGATGCTGAGCCCAGCGCGTGCGCCATTACGGTACGTAATTCGATTTCTTCCGGAGAAAATAATAATTTCTCGATTTCTTATGCGCATTATTTCTCCCAATTCAGTCAGAGCGAAGGGCGGAAGCGAAGAGCGTTGTTTTTTTTGTTTACGGGCGTACGGGCGGGGTAGAGCGTACGGGTAGCGTTTTTTTTTTTTTTTGGCACATTTGAGAGCGTATTCATTTATTTCACGTTGGCAAACTATGTTGCCGCTATGTTGGCGTTAAACTATGTTTTACAACTAATTAAAACTAATTTGCGATTCTTTCGCTTTCCTGCGCATTTGTGCACGCTATGGCGATTTCTTTACCAAACTCCGCTAGCCGTTAGCTTTGGACCAAACCATTTCATGTAAATAGAGGGGGGGGATTGTCACCGTACTCGCAAGCCGTTAGCTTTGGACCAAACCATTGCATGTAAAGCGTTCGCCGTTCGCTTTGGCGTTGCGAATGGACCAAAACATTTCATGGACCAAACCATTTCATGTAAATAGAGGGGGGGGATATAATTTTAGATATATATATAGTACGGGCATGCCCTAGTATGTACAATTCTCAAAACCTCAACAATATAACAAATATCATGAAACATTTACATTTTGTTGTCCATTGTATAACTTAAATAAATATAAATGCAAATTTCGCATGTGGAAAAAGTAAGTACACCCCTACATTTATCACTACTTCAAATACCTAAAATTAGAATCAGGTGCACCAGCTCAGGTGCAAATGATTAGAACATCGTTACAGAAGATCTTGGAGGAACGTGTCTTATTTAAACCTCAGACATTTCGTTTGGTTTGCTCTTTGTTGTTGAAGTGTGCGGCGTCACCATGCATAGATCAAAAGAGCTTTCTGAGGCCTTCAGAAAGAAGGTTATAGATGCCTACGAGTCTGGGAAGGGATTTTAAAATATCTCCAAACAATTTGAAATCAATTATTCGACTGTCCGGAAGATCATCTACAAGTGGAGAAGATTCCAAATAACTGCCAACTTGTTCAGGAAAGGCCACCCCAGCAAGTTCAGCCCAAGAGCAGACCGCAAGATGCTGAAAGAAGTCTCTAAGAAACCCAGAATGTCATCACGGGACCTACAGGTAGCTCTTGCCACTGTTGATGTCAAAGTGCACGAGTCTACCATTAGAAATAGGCTGCACAAATTTGATCTACATGGGAGGTGTGCCAAGAGGAAACCTTTGCTGTCCAGAAAGAACATCAGGGCAAGACAAAAGTTTGCCAATGAACACCAAGGCAAAGACCAGCACTTCTGGAACAATATGCTCTGGACAGATGAGTCAAAGGTAGAGCTATTTGGCCACAGTACCAGAAGACATGTTTGGTGAAAACCAAAGGCAGCGTTTGACCACAAGAACCTGATACCAACTGTAAAGCATGGTGGTCGAAATATTATGGTTTGGGGCACCTTTGCTGCATCAGGGCCTGGGCAGCTCACCATCAAAGAATCCACTATGAATTCTTCATTGTACCAGAGGGTGCTTGAGGATAATGTGAGGCCATCTGTCGGAGAGTTGAAGCTCAACCGAAGGTGGGACCTTGCAACATGACAATGACGCTAAACACACCAGTAAATCCACCAAAGAATGGCTGAAAAGAAAGAAATGGAGGGTTCTGGAATGGCCAAGTCAAAGCCCGGATCTAAATCACATCGAGATATTGTGGGGGGATTTGAAACGAGCAGTGCATGCAAGAAACCCCTCAAACATCGCACAGCTGAAAGAATTCTGCATGGAGGAGTTGGCAAAAATTTCTCCCAGTCGATGTCAGAGACTGGTAGACAGTTATAAGAAACGCCTACTTGAGGTTGTTTCTGCCAAAGGGGGCAATACCACCCATTAGATCCAAGGGTGTGCTTACTTTTTCCATATGCAAAATTTGCATTTATGTTTATTTAAATTATACAATGGACTACAAAATGTAAATGTTTCATGATATTTGTTATATTATATCACCTTTATCTATCAATATTGTTGAAATGAAGATCAAATGGCTGTATGTTGAAATATGTTGAAAAAGTCAAAACTTTACATGGGGTGTACTTACTTTTTCACGTGACTGTAGTTTGTCCGTCTTCATATACAGTGCATTCAGAAAGTATTCAGACTCACCTTCACTCTCTGCTCACCTTCACTCCTTCATTCCTCTTTTCTCCCGCCTCTGGAACAAACTTCCTCACTCTCTTCAATCCCACTCCTCCCTCCAGGTCTTTAAAATGGCTGTTCACCACCATCTCTTATCTTCCCCAATCCAAAACCTTGATCTTTTCTACCCCCGCTAATTTCACCCCAAACCCACTTTTTTGAGGTGACTTTTGACTTCTTTCCTGGAAGTCCTTGGTGTCCTTGCGTTTTATACCTATCCTGCCTCCCCCCAGGCCCTCTCCCTCCAAAAACATCTCCCGATGTCCCTGCTCTCAAATGTTGTGTTTGTGTGCTTCCTCCCCTTCTCTCCCCATCTTGTCGACCGCTCCCCTTTTTATATACTTCGTTTGCTTGTTTGTTTGATTTGTTTGTTTGATAAATGTTAGCTCTTTCACGAGCCTCGACTCTGTATACAAAAAAGAAAAAGAAAAAAAAGACCCCTTCACTTTTTTCACATTTTGTTATGTTGCAGCCTTATGCTGAAATCATTTAAATTCATTTTTTCCCTCATCAATCGACACTCAATACCCCATAATGACAAAGAGAAAACAGGATTTTAGAAAGTTTTGCAAATTTATTAAAAAGAAAAACCTGAAATATCACATTGACATAAGTATTCATACCCTTTGCTATGACGCTTGAAATTTAGCTGAGGTGAATCCCATTTCTCTTGATCATCTTTGAGATGTTTCTACACCTTGATTGGAGCCCGTCCACCTGTGGTAAATTCAATTGATTGGACATGATTTGGAAAGGCACACACCTGTCTATATGAGGTCTCACAGCTGACAATACATATCAGAGCAAAAACCAAGCCATGAGGTCGAAGGAACTGCCTGCAGAGCTCAGAGACAGGATTGTGTCGAGGCACAGATCTGGGGAAGCCTACAAAAAAAAGATTCTGCTGCATTGAAGGTTCCCAAGAGCACAGTGGCCTCCATAATTTTTAAATGGAAGAAGTTTGGAGAAGAGGCCAACAGAATCTTGTTTCTCACAGTCTGAGAGTCCTTTCGGTGCTTTTTTGCAAACTCCAAGCGGGCTTTCATGTGTCTTTCACTGAAGAGAGGCTTCCGTTTGGCCACTCTGCCATAAAGCCCAGATCGGTGGAGTGTTGCAGTGATGGTTCTCCTTCTGGAAGTTTCTCCCATCTCCACACAGGATCTCTGGAGCTCAGCCAGAGTGACAATCGGGTTCTTGGTCACCTCTCTTACCAAGGTCCTTCTCCCTCGATTGCTCAGTTTGGCCGGGCGGCCAGCTCTAGGAAGAGTCCTGGTTGTTCCAAACTTCTTCCATTTAAGAATTATGGAGGCCACTGTGATCTTGGGAACCTTCAATGCAGCAGAATTTTTTTTGTAGGCTTCCCCAGATCTGTGCCTCGACACAATCCTGTCTCTGAGCTCTGCGGGCAGTTCCTTTGACCTCAGAGCTTGGTTTTTGCTCTGATATGCATTGTCAGCTGTGAGACCTCATATAGACAGGTGTGTGATCAAGAGAAAATTGGAGGCACCTGAGCTAAATTTCAAGTGTCATAGCAAAGGTTCTGAATACTTATGTAAATGTGATATTTCAGTTTTTAATTTGTAATCAATCTGCAAAACTTTCTAAAATCATGTTTTCTCTTTGTCATTATGGGGTATTGAGTGTAGATTGATGAGGGAAAAAATGAATTTAAACGATTTCAGCATAAGGCTGCAACATAACAAAATGTGAAAAAAGTGAAGGGGTCTGAATACTTTCTGAATGCACTGTACATTCTCCCTCCGCCCTGCTGTTGGTGGTTTCCCTCTCTCCTGCTGTTCCCTTTGTTATGTTGTGTCTTGATCTGTTCTGTCCTCGCACGTCCATGAGCCTAGACCTTGTATATATGAAAACCCACACAGCAGTCACCCTTCCATAGCAATGACACCAGAAAAAAGTGCCAAGTGAATGTGCTCATTCAAAACGATCGACACATCACGAGATATGTATGAAGCTATCAGAATTGGGAAGCTGGCAGTCTTTTGCATTACCGAAGAACTCAGGTCCTCCAAGGTGTGTGCTTGGTGCATACCTAAAATGCTGAAACTACTACTTCTACTACTACTACTACTTTAATGGCCCTACTTATCCCCACCATATTGTAGCATGTGGTCCAAGTCTTTCACGACTTTGCTGGACACGCCTGACATTTGACTGGAGGTGGCAAGAATTTGAAATTTGGTCAGGATGCCGGCGATATCTCACCTAATCTTTGTGAAAGGTACTGTGAGATCTTTAGCGTCTACAAACTAAAGCCAACAGATAGAACACCCTCGAGTGCTGCAAAATTTCCACAAAGACAATTTGAAGACAATCTGCACTGGATTCAAAAACTATAAAGCTGAAGGCGAGTCATTTCTCTCACACATAATCACTTATGATGAGACGTGGATGCACCATTTCAAACCAGAAACCAAGCATCAATCAAGGAAGTTGCACCATAATAGATCACTGCAATTTCATTTGTGGTTCAGGGTTACACCAGGGGTTACACAGTGCAGAAACGCATGACCCCAATCAAGGGTCGCAAACTTGCATTCATCACCATAGTCACAATGTGGGGAAATAGCAAGGTATTCAGCAAGGATGCATGGATTTTCCATGAAAGTTTCATAACTTTTGGGATGATATTTAACCAGAAATAAAATAAGAGGCATTACTTTCGTACCGACCCTCAAACGGTAATTTTAAAGTTGATCATTAGATCCAAGCAATATTACTGTTCCTTCACTGTCACAAGATAAAATTGGAAGTCTTGTATTCTTGTGCTAAAGCAACCACGCATTCGTATTCGCTAAAAATGAACGGCAACAGGTTAACGTTAAATGATAACATATACATTAGGGTGGTCCAAAAATGCATAAAAATCACTTTTTTATCTGGATTTTGATGCTCTATTGGATTATTGTTAGAAATGGTCTAAATCATTCACCCAAAAAATATTTTGCATCTGAGTCATCTATAAACTCATACACACTCAACATATAAATTTGTCATTTTGGTCAATTTTAATGACTTACAAAGACTTTAGAAATATTTTTTTCCTAAATAATGTAATTGATGGTACATACCCCTGTGAAGTCCTCATGGTCGAAACATGAGTCAGACATGTATGAACATGTTTCAAACATGTTTCAAGCATTGTCAAACATGTTTCGACCATGATGATTTCACACTCACAGGCGCAAGCGCATGCAAAAAGTCATGAACCACAAAATGGCTTAGTACAATAGTGCATGTACTTTTCCCACCTAGGTTGCTATTGGATTGTTCTCATTTAGCCAAATTTGGTGAAAAACGCCATATTTAAATTGAAGTGTGTATGAGTTTCTAGATGGAATTGAGCGAAAATATTTGGTGGGTGAATGTTTTAGACCATTTCTAACAATAATCCAGTAGAGCATCAAAATCGGAGAGATCGATGTTTTTTGGACCACCCTAATATACATCACTGTATAAACACTTACATGATGTAGCGGCTGTCACCTTTGCTGTATTCTTTCCCTGAAAAAAAAAGCAGATTATCCCCTTAGACATGTCAGTGTAAACTCATTTTAACGATATAAGAATTTTTTTTGCAGTTTAAACTGCCGTATCTCTTATTTCCACCATGAATGGGATTTCAGATGTTTTTTTAAAAGAGGTGGTACATCCAACTGTGAAAAACAGACAAATCTGGAACATGCTCCGTGATTAAATATTTGGAAAGGTAAATCACAGCGCCGCAGGAAATTCATCCTTTTATTTTTTTTTTGTATACAGGATCGAGGCTCGTGAAAGAGCAAACATTTATCACACAAAAAATCAAACAGACACACAAAGTATATAATAAGGCGAGCGGTAGACGAGATGGGGAGAGAAGGGGAAGCACAAACACATCATTTGAGAGCAGGGACATCGGGAGATCTGTGGGAGGGAGATGGCTTTGGGGGAGGAGGCATGGGAAGGGGGGGGAGGGGTGGGAGACCTATAAAACACAAGGACACTGCAAGGACTTCCAGGAAAGAAGTCGGTATTTAAAAAAGTGGATTTGGGGTGAAATTAGCGGGGGTAGAAAAGATCAAGGTTTTGGATGGGGGAAGATAAGAGATGGTGGTGAACAGCTGTTTTAAAGACCTGGAGGGAGGAGTGGGATTGAAGTGAGGGAGTGAGGAGAGAGAGGGAGAGGGTGAGGAGAGAGTGAGGGAGTTTGTTCCAGAGGCGGGAGAAAAGAGGAATGAAAGAGTGAAGGTGAGCAGAGAGTCTTGATTTTGGCAGTTTAACCATAAGAGGGTTGCTGGCAGATCTTGTGCGACCTGTAAGAATATTTGGGGGACAGAGCCCAGAGAGAGCTGGGGGGGAAAGGCCGGAGAGGAGTCGGTAAAAGACAGAAAGACCACCAACCTGCCTGCGGTGAGTAAGTGAAAGGCTTTTACGTTTCCTACTTTTTGCTCTGGAGAATTTGTCGAAACATCACGTACACCCAAGTACAATAACCGGGCGATGTTGTTCTCGATTTTTTATTTTAAAAATGGAGAGCCAGGCTCAAAGGAAAATTACGTGGAAAGCTGTTGAATTTTTTGTTTCTCCAAAACAATCTGCTGGAGGCCACAGCTCTTAAGCTCTTAAGTTGCAACTCCAAAAGCGGCTTTGACTAGCCTCGATGGCCTAATGGTTAGAGTGGCTACTCTGAATCTGGGAAGACTGCGGTTCTAACCCTGGCTGTGTCATACCAACAACTTTAAAAACGGTACGTGCTGCTTCCTTACTCGATGCTCAGCATTTAAAAAGGATAGAGCACATAGAAACAACCATAGGTTGGTAATAATAGTGCAGACTTGGATGGGCCCAATACCCTCCTTCTGTCTGTGTTGAAGGTCCTTGTAAAATAAGTCATATTAAATAGAGTTTTTAAAATTAAAATTCGCCCAAAACAAGACTGAGAGTCACTAAATGTGAAGGGCTAGTGAGTAAAAGAAGAGGAAAAAACTGGCAAAACCTTCACCTGGTCCTGAAACAAGGAAATCTCTTCACAGCACCACTGTTCAGGAGGAGGGTAACTAGGCCAGGTGGAAAAATAAATTTTCCTACCCCATTGAGTGTTTTTTTTAAAGGAGACACCATCTCCGTACGTTGGCTTCTGCCCTTTGTCAAAGGAAACTCATGTGCCCTTTGTCAGGTGTTGTTTCTATTCCTGGCAGGGTGTCACAATCACCCTCCCCACCTGCTAAGCCGGTGAAGGGTGTCGGTTTAGTCGCTGACAACTTTGGCAACTTTGACCTCCCCCCCCCCCCCCAACCCCCCAAAAAGTTCAAAATCTTTGCTCAACTCTCCCATTCACAATGATCCGAAATCGAAAGATCGAAGCCCTGGTGATTGTGCGGGCTACCGTCTTGTATTCATGTGTCAAGTTTCAGATCAATCAGCCTGGTGATGAGAGGAGTAGCAAAAAGTTAACGGACGGACGACCGGATGGACACACAGACATCCGGAACATCACGGCCCATTTTATAAGTTCATCTCTTCAAGAATCGAGATGAGATGACCTAATAAATCATTGAGAAGGACAAAAGCTATGCCTCAAGATCTATTGTCAGATTGACTCCATAACCTTGCATACAATTTAGGATGTGGCTCACAGGGAAAGCGTTCAGTGACTTAGTCTTTTTTACAGTGCGGCTCTCGAATTTAATATTGTCCACAGCAGAGAAATTAAGTTGTGCAATTGCGCTGACGCCCTGGTGCTGTTGTCAGGTGAACCCTTGGTATGGACAGGTAAAATCTGGTCAGACAGGTAAAGTTAGCCTGAGGGCAAGAACTAGATCAGCAGCTGAGTCCAAGAGCAGCTTGGTTAACTTGAGCCAGCAATTATGGGGGTAAAGCGAGTGGGCAGTGTTATGAGTGACTGATCATGTGTGATCCGTGTCCTCACATGTGTTACATGTGCCTTCACATGTGTTACATCCTCACATGTGTTACATGTGAGGGCACGGATCACACATGACCAGTCACTCGATCATGTGTGATCCGTGTGTGATTATTTAACTCTCGCCACTTGTTCCAGGCACATGTCAATATCTGCCGAGTTCATCTTATGGGTAAAAGTAGAGACGAACCAAAGCTCCAGTGAGACAGATGTGTGTGTCCATGTACAACTGTACATGTCTGTGTTCTTTGTGCCCAGAAAACCCATCAAGGCAGAGTTTGCAGTTCCAAGTTTTATTCTAATCGTTGAGGATACAAACTAATGGTTTATTAAATGTGTGCATTGTTGGGTTAATAGACAACTTGAGTGAATCTGGACTATTGAAATGTTAGTACCTTGACCTTAACAACTGGAAATTGGTTGATGATTGAACATTGGAAGTGAATACCATTTATTATTGGGATTGTAGTATGTGTATAATTTAATAAAGTAGTTTTTTCTTTAATCACCAGGCTGCCTCAATCCGCTCACTTATGTGTGACTGATCGCTGCTCGGGGTATAACCTAATGATTGTAAGTGCAAGGTTTCAACTTGCGATAGAATCACAGCGCATGGGTTATCAGGTCTATCGGGGCTGAGGCCCACACGTGGAATGGTCAACTGGATCACTGGGGTCATTTAGCTCCCCTACACCTTGCTACATATTACTAAACCTAACCCTAACCCTAACCCTAATCCTAACTATTATGTTTATGTGATTGTGACTTTTAGGTCTAGCGTTTTCTCAACTACATCGGCTTCAAAAATACCTGGGTGCTGAGTCATAATGGATTATTTTTCACTCTGAAATAGTGAGGCTCATGCAAGAGCAAGGTTAAGTTGACAGTGGGGTGGGATGGCAATAATTGGGGACAACCAGCAAGGGAATAAATGAACATGAAAGCAAGAGAGAGCACAGAGAGGAAACACTGAAAGCAGCAAGTAAGAGAGTTGGGTTAGGCGAAGGTTAATGGGGCTAATAAAGATCGTGGTTAAGGTGGGGGATAACATGAGGTGGGGGATAAAATGAGATGGGGGATAAAATGAGGTGGTGGTGCATTGCCCGCTTGAATCCCTGGAGGGAAGGATGGGAACGAACGGCCTCGAGAAGGCAGTCCCAGAGATGGGATAAGCGAAGAACAAAGGAGTTGAGGTGCGTCGACTGCTTGGGTTTTGTAAGTTTAACTAGGAGGGGGTTAGTGGAGCAACTCGTGTATCTTGGGGCTGCTGGGGAGGGTCTGAGGACAGAGAGCAGAGGGAGCAAGACCGGAGAAAAGGTGGAAGAAAACGATACGATTTTTAGATATGAGTCCACGGAATGGTTTCTGTTAGTTATAAAGAGACTAACGAGATTATGTGACAACTACTCCTCTGTTTGCAGAGTCTTTCAAATTATTTTACAGAGGAATGAAGATTTCGGGGACTTGTGGAAGATTACAAATGCAAACACGTAAGTATCTGGTATGATATCTCCTTAGACATAAATCATCACGTTGTAGATGATGAGATCACCCCTCTCAAACAAATATCCGGGGCATTCAGTTGTGAAAAAAAACAAACATACCCCATCATAAAAAGAAGAATTCCCACTCACCACCTTGGAATAGGTACAGGTACAGCTTTGTTGCAGGGGCGCTACTGTTCAATGGCCACGATAGCTAAGTGGGAATTTCACACCTGGCGATAGAGTGGTGACTTTTCCAGGTTTGGTTCTTACCCACAGAAATGTTCAGGACTCGTCATGTGTGCTCAAACGTTCTATCAATATTATGGCTTTCCACCACCACCACCACCACCACCACCACCACCACCACCAACTGGTGATTCCTTTTCAATGATTATCTTGCTCGCTCACTTGCAATTGTGCAAACCGCCAGACGGTTAAAGAGAGAAACCCTCTTCTATCCTTCGACCCTCATTCCCACCCTTTCCACTGTCTTATCACAAAAAAGTTGGGGTGCCTGAAAAAAAAAAATTCAGTGGATAGGGTTAGGGGTTAATGGGTTAGGGTAGGGTTGCATAGGGTTAGGCTAGGGTAGGGTTAGGATAGGGTAGGGGTAGGGTAGGGTTAATGGGTTAGGGTAGGGTTGCGCATGGTTGGGGTAGGGTAGGGTTAGGATAGGGTAGGGTAGGGTTAGGATAGGGTAGGGTAGGGTTAGGATAGGGTAGGGTTAGGGTAGGGTTAGGATAGGGTAGGGTTAGGGTAGGGTTAATGGGTAGGGTTAGGATAGGGTAGGGTTAGGGTAGGGTAGGGTTAGGGTAGGGTTAGGGTAGGGTTAGGGTAGGGTAGGGTTAGGGTAGGGTTAGGGTAGGGTAGGGTTAGGGTAGGGTAGGGTTAGGGTAGGGTAGGGTTAGGGTAGGGTAGGGTATGGTAGGGTTAGGGTCGGGTTAGGATAGGGTAGGGTTAGGGTAGGGTTAGGGTAGGGTTAGGGTAGGGTAGGGTTAGGGTAGGGTTAATGGGTTAGGGTAGGGTTGCGTATGGTTGGGGTAGGGTAGGGTTAGGATAGGGTAGGGTAGGGTAGGGTTAGGATAGGGTAGGGTTAGGGTAGGGTAGGGTTAGGATAGGGTAGGGTTAGGGTAGGGTTAATGGGTAGTTCACTACATGTTTAGCACAGCATTCCAACTAGTCGTACCAAAAAATTGTAATCATTTCGTCCTTGACGCACACCCAACCTGTCCACTCAATTTCGTCCGAATCCGTCCGCAACATTTTGGATTTATGCTGCAGACAGACAGACAAGGGTGAAAACATAACCACATCCCCCAAACAACAGCATAAGAGAACTTTGTCTGAGTAAAGTCACACCGAATTGAAGTTCACATGTAATTAAACATTGTTAAAAGTCTTCTTCTTCTTCTTTCATAAATTTTGTCTTCCTCTGTCTTTATTGAAACCAAAAAGGTTCGAGCAAGTAAAGTTATATTATCCTGTTATCAACTGTATAATACAATTAATAGTAATAGCAAAATAATCGTGATAGAGTGAAGCGGGTGCCTGGGTATTGGGATCGTGTAGGATTTGCTCGCCGTGTTTGGACCCACAGAGCTGGGAGAGAAAGGACGCGTCCCCAGGTATGTCGCGGTGGAACACGACGAACCAGCCCTCGATGCCCAGGTGGATAAACGCACAAAGGACGAACCAGCACACCGCCAGCCGACGGGGCACCCCAACGTGGGGCATCCACCGACCAGCGGCCATCCAGGTGACGGACAGCACGACGGACACCGAGGTCGCCAACACCGACAGGATCCACCACACGGGCATCTCATTGCGTACAAAGCCCTGGATTCGTAGGTTTCGGGGCAGGTAAGGATGCTCGTTCATCTTTTCAAACTTTAAACTCGAATAACGACCAACGAGTCGCTGCGAGCTGACTGACGCGATCTTTATAATCCATCCCGGGTCCCCGACCCCGACAATCGCCGACAACACGTCACGGGAAGCTTCACAAACATTACTCAATGGGCGAATTGACGAGCGACGTGATTGGCTGGTGGGGGATGACGTGACGCGCTGATTGGTCAGCCTGTATAGAGTGATTGCATGGAAGACCTGCAGACCTTTCACCACCTCGTATTGGTTCCCTCCCACGTGAGGTTCCTCCTCGGTATTATCCCCAATTCGTCCCCTCCTGTAAGGGAGAGCAAGTGATAAAACGATTTTAACATTCCAAAAGTTAAACCAAGTCACATGTTACACTTGCAAGTGGAGGTAACCAGAACTGGGGAAAACAACATAGGGGAATACCTGATGCTCACCTGGTAGAATAAACAGCATACTGCACTGACTAAAGGTATTTTAAACCAATTTTAATGGTTTCTAGAAGACAGGGCAGCATGTACAATCATACTAACATCATCATAAGACATAATCATAAACCCCGACAAACAAACAAAAATACCTATTTTGGGGGGCAACCCCCCCCCCCCGCCCTAACCCCATATACCTCCTAAGACGCCAATTTTTCCAAATTTTTTAATGCCTTGAACAAACATTGATACATCATGCTTGATGAAGGTTGTGGTGAAGTTCCATCGAAATTGTGTGTGTAGTTTCTGAGAAGAAAGCAAATACCTCTTTTGGGGGGAAACCCCCCGTACACCCTCAAAGGGGCAGATTTTTTTAAATGCCGTGAACACACTTTGGTAGAGCATGGGTGGTGATGGTTGTGGTGAAGTTTCATCGAAATTGTGTGTGTAGTTTCAGAAAAGAAAGCAAATACCTATTTTGGAGGGGGGGCAACCTCACCCCCCCCCCCCCCCCGTAGAACCCCCAAAGGGGCAGATGTTTTAAAATGCCGTGAACACACTTTGGTACAACACGGGTGATGAAGGTTGTGGTGAAGTTTCATCGAAATTGTGTGTGTAGTTTCAGAAAAGAAAGCAAATACCTCTTTTGGGGGGAAACCCCCCTGTACACCCTCAAAAGGGGCAGATTTTTTTAAATGCCGTGAACACACTTTGGTAGAGCATGGGTGGTGAAGGTTGTGGTGAAGTTTCATCAAAATTGTGTGTGTAGTTTCAGAAAAGAAAGCAAATACCTATTTTGGAGGGGGGGGCAACCTCCCCCCCGCCCCCGTAGAACCCCCAAAGGGGCAGATTTTTAAAATGCCTTGAACACACTTTGGTAGAGCATTGGTGGTGATGGTTGTGGTGAAGTTTCATCGAAATTGTGTGTGTAGTTTCAGAAAAGAAAGCAAATACCTATGTTGTGGGGTCAAACCTGAATGCACTTTGACCCCCAGTAAACCCCCTTAAACTACGACTTTTTCTAATGCCGTGAACAAACTTTAGTCACAACTCAACAAATATCATTTGTGCCAAATTTGGCCGCAATCCCACCAGCGGTTTCGGACAAGAAGTTTCAAGTGTTTACGGACGGACTGACGTGCCATCGCATCAGCTCCCCTGAACTACGTTCCAGGTGAGCTAAAAATGGATTGCATCATTTCAGTTCGATCGATATTCAATTTTATTTACGTTTATATGCAAATATATGGCAGGATTTATTTTATTTTATTTCCGCTCCCATGGGCTCCATACTTGCCCTTATCCTCCCTTCGTCCCCTAACCTTCCTAATGCATTAAATGCTCTCACTCTCAATTTCTCACCGTCCTTCATCCATTCATCACACACATACTAAAACACGCAATTTGGTGTCTGTCTGTCTGGCGGGTATTTTGACCGCGATACATTCGATCGTTACTTATCCCATCACAACCAAACTTGGCAGGAGGACTAAGGGTCACACGACGGAGGTTGTAGCGACTTCATTTGCCCCCCTCCCCAAGGGGGTTTTTCTCACCAAAGGGGTTTGTGTGTTAAGGTGTATATCCGTGTTAAGTTCGCTTTATCGTGGCGTTTTCCAAAGGCGGCTCTTAATAACAAAAGTAATAACAACATCATTGATAATAGCGCAATATTAATGTTAGTATAAAACAATATTAATCATACTAGCAACGGTACCCGCCCTATGGGCGGGTCTTCAATTGGGAGGCCCAAATGAAAAGGCAAAATATCAGAAATTGAAGGCTTTTTTATTTTAAAGATTAATATAAACATCCGTTAAATCATATCACATGCAAATCATCAAAATCTAAACAGTATTTGTAGAATTTCAATAAAAGCCACATCACTGTTCGTATCGGTAAATATTATTCCATCGTGTTTGGAAAAACTGGAAAATTTGAAAAATTGGAAAAACAATATAGCCTATTTTACTCCAGGGGTCCCAGGATTACCCACCCAAAATATCGTTGCGAGGTTCAGCCGTTTTTGCGGTACCTGGGAACGGACGGACAGACGGACATTTGGTGAATTATAGTAAGATGATATCCCACATCACCAAGAGGTTTCCTCCTTGGACAACGCCATGTTAACGTGAATAAATAGCTTATCACTTATCACTGCTGTTTCATAGGGCACTCCCAACAGAATAAATAAATAAAAAACCACAAACACGTATGAATACCTTTTTAAACAGTCGCTACTGCTGGTTAATATGAAACTGAAAGCAATTAGCAAGAATCGCGACATCCATGAGGCAATTTGTACTTATCGTGTCCACCACAGACAAACAGATCTGAGCATAGATCTACTGTAATCTATATTCTCCACAGAGGTTAATAACACGACACTTCCTGTCGCTTCTGTGGGGAGTGGGTGTTCTGGTATCTATCTATAATTCCAGTAATCTCTGTCTGTCTGTCTGTACGTTTGTTTGTTTGTCTGTGACCGCTGTTTCTCGACAACCACGGGTCCGATATACTTTTAACTTGCCAGGTATATTGCTGGGGACCCGAGGATGTGCCTTTTCAAGGTTTCATATTAATCGGACAATTACTTACCGAGCTATGTCCAAAAAACGATTCAACCAATCAGAGAGCAGCGAACGATCGCGTGTGCCGAACGTGGCGGGCACACTCTGCCTCGGATGGCACATTTGAGAGCGTATTCATTTATTTCACGTTTGCAAACTATGTTGGCGCTATGTTGGCGTTAAACGATGTTTTAAAACTAATAAAAACGAATTTGCGATTCATTCGCTTTCCTGCGCGTTTGTGTACGCGATGGCGATTTCTTTACCAAACTCCGGAAGCCGTTCGCTTTGGACCGAACCATTTCATGTAAATAGAGGGGGGGGATTGTCACCACTCGCAAGCCGTTCGCTTTGGACCAAACCATTTCATGTAAATAGAGGGGGGGGATATAATTTTAGATATATATATATAGTACGGGCATGCCCTAGTATATATAAAGAAAGCAAGTTTGTTTTTGTTTGTTACCTCCACCACCAAAGGTGGATGGAGGTTTTGTTTTCACCACTGTCTGTCTGTTTGTGAACAAAATATCTCAAAAAGTTGTGGACGGATTCAGACAAAATTTGGCAAGGATGTAGCTCATGTGACACTGACGAAATGATAAGATTTTGGTGAAGATCTGGATTCTGATCCGGCTACTAGAATTTTTCAAGTGACTCTTCACCATTGGGAGATGGAGCCAAAAACTATACATAGCAGGATATCTCAAAAGGTTAGGAATGGATTTGGACGAAACTTGTTGGACCGGGCTGACGTGGTGTGGTGCTGACCGGGCCACCGTGGTGTGGTGCTGACCGGGCCGCCGTGGTGTGGTACTGACCGGGCCGACGTGGTGTGGTGCTGACCGGGCCGACGTGGTGTGGTGCTGACCGGGCCGACGTGGTGTGGTGCTGACCGGGCTGACGTGGCGTGGTGCTGACCGGGCCGCCGTGGCGTGGTGCTGACAGGGCCCCCACAGCCGTGATGGTGACGCTGCCCTCCCCCCACCCCCTCCCACCCTCCCAGAATTTCCATGTTTTAAACGTTTTCCCAGTGTGTACCCTGGATTAGAATAGGTACACCGTATCCCTGCGTGTCGTAAGAAGCGACTAAGAGGGTTGGCGTCAGGAAGGGCATTCGGCCATAAAAACATTGCCTCAAAAAGAGAACCATGACAATTACAACTACATATGGGCAGGGTACAGCCCAAAGTGGAGATCGGTTTCTGAGGTTTGGGACATGGAATGTAGGGACAATGACAGGGAGATCAGGAGAAGTGGTGGAAGTATTGGTCAAAAGAAGAGTGGACATATGTTGTGTGCAAGAGACGAGATGGAAGGGAAGTGGTGTGAGAATGATGAAGGGTAAGCAGGGACAGAAATACAAGTTTGTGTGGCAAGGGTGCCTGGAGGGCATGAATGGTGTTGGTGTCCTGTTTTCTGAGGAGTTTGTAGACAGTGTGGTGAGTGTGACTAGAGTGAGTGATAGGTTGATGATGGTGAAAATGATGATTGGAAAGTTCTTGGTGAACGTCATCTCGGGATATGCTCCGCAGGTTGGTCGGAGCGATGAAGAGGACAAGTTCTGGTGTGCGATGGAGAAGCTGATGGAAAACGTGAAAGATGAGGAAGTTGTTGTGGTAGAAGGAGACCTAAATGGACATGTGGGAAGGAGTATGGATGGTTTTGAGGGAGTTCATGGGGGTTATGGATATGGTGTGAGAAATGCTGAAAGGATTTTGGAGTTTGCTGATGGAGCTGATTTGTTGATTTGTAATACTCAGTTCCAGAAAGAGGATAATAAGCTTGTTACATACACGTCAGGTGGGTCGACGACAACTGTTGACTACCTGATGGTGCGTAGACGAGATAGGGGGCACCTCCGGGACACAAAGGTGATCCCGGGGGAGGAGGATGTTTCACAGCACCTCTTGGTTGTCTGCGACATAAGGGTGAAAGGTGCAAGGAGAGCTCGGCGGGTGAAGTACCAACCGAGAATGAAGGTGTGGAGGTTGAAAGAGGTGACAGTAAGGGAGGCATTAAAAGAGAGGCTGAGTAGGGTTGAGCATGATGTGGTTGAGCTTGAAAGTGGTTGGATGTCAATGAAAGCTAGTCTGATGAGAGCCGTTGGTGAGGTATGTGGATGGACAAAAGGACCACCGAGGCACTCGGAAACATGGTGGTGGGATGATGAAGTTGGAAAGAGGATTGACGAGAAGAGGAAGAAGTTCAAGGAGTGGCAGAAGGCGAAGGGTACGAGAGCAGAAACAGCAGAGCATGAAAGTTATAAGGCAGTCAAGAAGGCTGCAAAGAAAGAGGTAGCAAAGGTGCAGGAGGCATGTAGGAAAATGTTCGGAGAACGCTTGGATTCGGAATAGGGTCAGAGAGCAGTATTCAGGATTGCAAAGCAGATAGCGAAAGAGAGGTGTGATGTGGTGGGGGTGCGTTGCTTGAAGGATGAAGTGGGACAAATCGTTGTGGACCCAGATGGAATTAAAGGAAGATGGAAAAGATATATGGAAATGCTGTTGAATACAGAGAATGAATGGGATGGCAACATAGAGAGTAACCCAATTTTAGGACCGGCAGAGAAGATAACTGAGAAGGAAGCTGAGGAAGCGATAAAAGCAATGAAGAGTAGAAAAGTGGGAGGGCCGACGGGAGTTGTGGGAGATATGTTGAAGGCAGCAGGAAATTGGGGTGTGAATAGAATGACAGATATCTGTAATCTGGTGGTGAAAGAAGGCTGCATTCCAGTGGATTGGGAACAGAGTACCCTCGTCCCTCTATACAAGGGGAAAGGTGACCCTCTGGAGTGTGGCTCGCACCGAGCGATCAAGTTATTGGAGCATGGAATTAAGGTATTGGAAAGGGTGTTGGAGAGGAGGATAAGGAAGAAAGTGAAGATCGACAAAATGCAGTTTGGATTTATGCCAGGAAGAGGAACGACAGACGCACTTTTCATTAAGAGGCAGTTGCAGGAGAAGTACATGGAGAAGAGGAAGACGTTGTTTCTTGGGTTTGTTGATCTGGAGAAAGCATTCGACAGGGTTCCACGCAAAGTATTGACATGGGCATTGAGGAAGTTAGGAGTGGAGGAATGGTTGATCAGAGCAGTGATGGCAATGTACAAAAGAGCGCACACAGCTGTAAGGACGAACGACGGGTACAGTGGTGAGTTTGAGGTGAAGGTGGGAGTGCATCAGGGGTCGGTACTAAGTCCACTACTATTTGTAGCTGTCATGGAGGTGCTGGCTCAGAACGTAAAGGAAGCTTTACCGTGGGAGTTGTTGTATGCAGATGATCTGGTGTTGATTGCGGAAAGTATGGATGGACTGAAGGAAAAGATGAACAAGTGGAAGGAATGTATGGAGACAAAAGGTCTGAAGGTGAATATTGGAAAGACGAAGGTGATGGCAAGTGGTAAAGCATGTGGTGAGGTGGAAAGAACTAGGAAGTGGCCCTGTGCTGGGTGCAGGAAGGGTGTCGGAGTGAACTCCATTCAATGTACAATGTGCGCCGAGTGGGTTCATCATAACCTCCATAACCTCCATAACCTTTGGTGGCGGAGGTAATAAAATGATGATTTTTAAAGATCGTTAAAAAAAATCCAGAAGTTTATCGCTACTGAAGCTGTCTTATACACCAACAACCCTCATGCACAGTAATGAGATGACGTTGAATGCAGTTTAGGAGATGGAGGCTTCATTGATCACCATAGAACGCAGTCAGCATCAATCGGACATTGCCATGTTGGCAGCCTCTTCTTCACTCGATATGCACGCTCCCACATGCCACGCCCTCATGATATATAATCGATATCTAGCATGGTTTGTGGAAGTAAGATGAATGTGATTTATGGTCTAGTCTTCAAGTACATAATTCAATTCAAACAGTGATTTAGAGTTTTAAAGGCATATAAATAAATTAATTCAGGGTTTTACCACTGCTTGCTCCAGTGGCTATAACATCACCCCTTCTAACATTATGTTAGTTCTTCATGCCTGTTATGTGTGTCCATTATAATGTCCTTAAAAACGAATTTTCCTGTTTGGAATGATTTTCAATTTTGTTTGACTGCCAAGCAGACAGAGTAAAAACATTCTCTCACCCCTCTCTGCGCATGTGCAACCAGGCGGAATTCAGAGACAAAGTACATATGGTAAAACAGCAAACTTGTCTTTCTATTCATGTTCCAATCGTAATGCTCTAGAAAAGTTAATATAAAGGGGCACCAATTTGATTCATACAGCTGCATGAAGAAGTAAATGTATTTTATTTGCCAGTTGTAGGGCGCCCCTTTATTTGAACATTTCTGGAGCATTACTTGGTTCCTCCTAAGAACACAAGAGTAGTCCAGCATGCACATAATATTTTTTTTGAATGTCCCTTATTTTCTACACTGCCACATACCATATAAAGGGGCCTTTTATTTGCCCCTGGCATTTTTCCCAATAATAAGTTTCCCATAAACCAATCAGACAGACGGATTTGACCCAATTGCTTAACCCCATTTTTCGCTTCGCATGCACAGGCTAATTATGCTTTCATATGCCAATATACACACACAAACACTGAATAAGAAAAGAAAAAACACGCCGATGGAAGGAATAGAAACACCAAATGCACTTTTGTGATGTTAGCTTTGAAAAGCACTCCATAGCATTTGGCGAAGTCATGTGGATGTCCATTATACTCCCTTCATGGGAATATAGCAGGCAGTCTGGGGCAATATGCAGGACTGATTCAATTGACTACCACACGTTGAACCACACATATGAACCACACGTTGACTACGTTTTTCGTAGTCAACGTGTGGCCCTGAATGGATTTCTCTCATCTCCCCTTCCCGTTCAGGCTGGAGTTCCCCAAGGCAGTGTGCTGGGCCCTGTGCTTTTTCTGGTCTTTATCAATGATCTCTCCGACTCTCTGGAAAATCCTCTGTATCTCTTTGCTGATGACTCCACTCTCTGCCGCTCCATTCCTCTTCCCTCAGATCGGCAGTCTGCAGCCTCCTCACTCTCTGAAGACCTGGACAAAATCACAGACTGGTCAAACATGTGGAACATGTCTTTCAATCCTGACAAATCTCACACTCTTACTATGTCTCTCCGAAAAGATCGACTGGACAACCCTCCCATCTACTTTCTCAACAATCCTCTGCAAGAAGTTCTGTCGCTCAAGCTTTTGGGTCTCACCATCTGCCATGATCTTTCTTGGGAAAACCACATTTCCAAGCTGCCTCCAAAGCCAGTCGCCGACTGGGCATCCTCCGTCGTGCGAAGTCCTTCCTAGGCACACCTGAGCTCCTCACCACATACAAGGCTTTCATCCGCAGCTCAATGGAATACTGTTCTCCCCTATGGGCTGGTGCTCCTGCCTCACACCTGGCTCGGCTTCACGCTGTTGAATCCAAAGCTTTCAGAATCATTGGAATCTCCCGCGATGAAGCTATCTCTGAGGGCCTTTCACTCACTCACCGCAGGCAGGTAGGTGGTCTTTCTGTCTTCTACCGACTCCTCTCCGGCCTTGCTCCCCCAGCTCTCTCTGTGCTCTGTCCCCCAAATATTCCTACAGGTCGCACAAGATCTGCCAGCCACCCTCTGATGGTTAAACTGCCGAAATCTCGGCTCTCTGCTCACCTTCACTCTTTCATTCCTCTTTTCTCCCACCTCTGGAACAAACTCCCACACTCACTTCAATCACACTCCTCCCTCCAGGTCTTCAAAACAGCTGTTCACCACCATCTCTTATCTTCCCCCATCCAAAACCTTGATCTTTTCTACCCCCACTAATTCACCCCAGATCCACCTTGTTTGAAATTCCAACTTCTTTCCTGGAAGTCTTGGCAGTGTCCATATGTTTTATACCTCTCCCACCCCCCCCCCCCCCTTCCCATGCCTCCCCCCCAAAGCCCTCTCCCTCCCACAGTTCTCTCGATGTCTCCATGTCTCTCGGTCCCTGCTCTCAAATGTTGTGTTTGTGTCCTTCCCCCTCTCTCCCCATCTTGTCTACCGCTCCCTATGTTATTTGTTTTATGTGTCGGTTTGTCTTTCTGTGTGATTAATGTTCGCTCTTTCACGAGCCTCGATCTTGTATACAAAAAAAAAAAAAAAAAAAAAAAAAAATTGCCCCACCATTTGCATACAGAGTATCTTTCATCCCGCATTTATGAAGGAAGTGGTTGCATCTCTCATGTGTTGTTCACTTGTTCTATTCCGTTCAATGCAGTCCAAAAACGTCTTGGTATATCGGAGCCGGATAGCTCAGTCAAGGGGTGAAGTTCATTGTTGGGAACCTCACCAGGTAGCCATGCATCCCACCACCGTGCTTATGTCCTTTACAGAAAGCGGGATCCTTTCCCTGTATATCCAGGAAGGTTTCCTCGATCTCGAGCAAGACGGTTCGGTGGTGGGTTTAGTTTGAAAGATCAGTAGCTTTGTGTTACCCAACATCTTGGAGTACTCTCAATACAGCTGCAACAGCTCAATACAGCAATACAGCTGCGTAATTTCGTATGTATGTACATAAAAATTTGAAAGTCCTTGAGTAGAAGTCATCTGTTTAGAGAGACACCGCAGGAAAAAGGCTGTATCAAGATTGGAAGATTGAAAAGGGAAAGGGGAGAAGAGAAATCCTCTACATTAACGATTATTCTTGCTAATGCATATTCGGTTGCTGGTTGCATCATTATGGGTGTGGCTGTGCCGCTGATGACATTCCACGGCTTATTAACGCATGAATTAGTCATCCGGCAATGGTGAGAACATTAAAACTAGAAGACAGGGCAGCATGTAGAATCATACTAACATAATCATGACTTTAAACAAACAAAACAATACCTATTTTGGAGGGCAACACCCCCCCCCCCCCTCCCCCAACCCCGTATACCTCCTCAGAGCCCAATTTTTTTAATGCCTTGAAAAAACATTGCTACATCATGGGTGATGAAGGTTGTGGTCAAGTTTCATCAAAATCGTGCATGTAGTTTCAGAGAAGAAAGCAAATATCTCTTTTTGGGGGAGGAGGTCAAAGCTCCATCAAATTTGACACCTCACCCCCGGTAGACCCCTTCAGACCCTGATTCTCTTAATGCCGTGAACAAACTCGAGTTGCAACATACCAAATATAATTTTAGCCAAGTTTGGTCACAATCCCATCAGCAGTTTCAGAGAAGTTGCAAGCGTGTACGGACTGACGACGTGCCATCCCACAAGCTCTGTGGAATTCGTCGCAGATAAACTAAAATGTTTATAAATGTGCCAGCAATTGCATTTTTTTTTGCTATTTGACCATTTTATCCTGCCCCCAAATGGACAGCCAAAATGGCACTGCTCTTGCACCTTCGTGCTATGTGATAATCATAACTACCAAGTTTATTGAATTTCTACAAAACCGTTTCGGTCTTTCAAAAATCATAGGAAAAAAAAAAGAAAGAAAGAAAGAAAGAAAGATATATATATATATATATATATATATATATATATATATATATATATATATATATATATATATATATATATATATTTTTATATATATATATATATATATATATACACATACACATACACACATATAAGGAGGTAGCTGCCATCTGTAAACAATTGTGGTGTTTTTGAAGTGAGTGATTGCAACAGCTAGTAATACCAAACACTGCAACCATCCAGCACATCCGGATCAGAGGTGGCATTTAAAACCATCCCTGTTTCATCATGCAATGAAATTTGTACTCAGCATACCAACAGCGAAACTGCAACATTAAGTCAATAAAGAAAAGCCAAAGAGAGTGGGTGGAGTATTTTATTTTAGAGCACAGCATAAAGGGTAAGGCCCATAAACAGTTGATAATGCACAGCCAGAGAAACCAGATGTAAACCAGCATTGAAGGACAAATAGAAGAACATTGTACTGAAAACTTTTCACAAGTGAGGCAGTCATGGGATGAAAAGGAGATGGAGGTGGCAGGATATCCACATATTAAGCTCACATAGCATTTTTGAATGAAACAACCTGTCACAAAAATGAACAAATGATGAGATCAGTGAATGTGGAAACAAGATCCATTTTGCAGTGCAACGTATAACCACAGCCACACATTGGACCAAATGCAGTCGCCAGCACTCGCCTTAGCCACACCAGTTCTAGGGTTGTGAGGTTTGCAGAACAGGGTTTGCAATATGTTGTGGCAGTGGTTGACGAATGCTGGTGGTGGTTAATAACGTCACTCAGAGCTCAGGTACTCTTGACATCGGTGATGGAGATATTGAAAAAGAGCTGCTGCCATTCCATTTCTCACGCCATAGTGCACAACATTGGCAAAGTGAAGACGGACTATTACAGTAGAGCAATGGCGAAATGTTTAGCTCGAATAAGAGAGTCGGGCTGGGTTACTTTACAACCCAAAAACTTTAGGCATGGTGAGGTCATTCTCTTCTAATCAGTGGATCAAAGTTCTGCCTTTTTGATAAAAAAATGAGGAAGAACATCAAGAAAAGGGAGTAGAAATGGAGACCAAATCATGAAGTGGAGAGGCCGCGACCAACTTTCCGCAAGCAGCGAGACTAGTTTTCAAGGTCAGTAATGAAATGCTCCCTGAAAATTGTGGGTGGTGTATCGTCAATCTTTGAACAATACTTAGATGAATGCAAACTCATAATATTAACAATATAATAATAATATCGCACACAAAAAGCTGCTTAAACATTTTCTGTACTTTTTTAAATCTCCAATTTGTCCCAATATTCATGGAAACAATAAGAAACATAACTTTGGAATTTTTAAAAATAAAAACACAACATTGGATAAGGAAAAACAAGGGAAATAACTTGTGGTGTCACAAGATCTAACATATCATAGCTGCACCCTCACCATTTTACACCTCAAAAGTCACCCATGCCCTCCCCCTCCCCCCAAACTCGCATCATCGGGACCCTCTTCCAACTTGATTTTCTCCATTTACATCTTTCTGTTGGAATCACTTGCATACGTTCTGGTCCAGACCCGAGCTGCAAGACAACAGCGAGAGTCAATCATAAGGGCAATGAAAAAATATAAAAAAATTAAAATTCAGAAATATCGTTGAACACCATTCATGAAAAGCACCGATTCAACCTCGTTGTACTGACACTCAAATTGGAAGGATCAGTAAGAACAGACAGCGAAATATGTCATTGGCACTGTGCTGGCTTGAGATTCCCAATCACAATTTAATTCCCGACAAGACAATAAAACTACAAACCGTCACCTTTATGCTCTCCAGTTACCCTGTTGTAGTACACCCTTTACGAAGGTACGGAAAAGGACATATTACAAATGGACCTCTTTTTTTGTTTCAGCTAAAATAAGAAATAAATGAAGTTTTGTTTTTTTGTATACAAGATCGAGGCTCGTGAAAGAGCCAACATCAATCACAAAAAAAAGACAAACAGACACACAAAACATACAATAAAGGGAGCGGGAGACAAGATGGGGAGAGAGAGGCAAGCACACAAGTACAACAGCAGAGAACAGGGACAACGGAAGATCTGTGGGAGGGAGAGGGCTTGGGGGGAGGAGGCATTGGAAGGCGGGGGGTTGAGAAATAAAACACATGGACACTGCGAGAACTTCCAGGAAAGAAAGAAGTCGGGATTTCAAAAAAGTGGATCTGCGGTGAATTAACGGGGGTAGAAGAGATCAAGGTTTTGGATGGGGTAAGAGATCAAGGTTTTGGATGGGGGAAGAGATCAAGGTTTTGGATGGGGGAAGAGATCAAGGTTTTGGATGGGGGAAGAGATCAAGGTTTTGGATGGGGGAAGACAAGAGATGGTGGTGAACAGCTGTTTTAAAGACCTGGAGGGAGGAGTTGGATTGAAGAGAGTGAGGGAGTTTGTTCCAGAGGTGGGAGAAAAGAGACATGAAGGAGTGGAGGTGAGCAGGGAGTCTTGATTTTGGCAATTTCACCAGAAGAGGGTTACTGCAGATCTTGTGTGACCTGAAGGAATATTTGGGGGACAGAGCCCAGAGAGAGCAGGGGGTGCAAGGCCGGAGAGGAGTTGGTAGAAGACAAAGACCACCTACCTGCCTGCGGTGAGTGAGTGAAAGGCCCTCCGAGTTAGCTTCATCGCAGGAGATTCCAATGATTCTGAAAGCTTTGGTTTCAACAGTGTGAAGACGAGCTAGGTGTGAGGCAGGAGCACCAGACCAGAGGGGAGAACAGTGTTCCATTGAGCTGCAGATGAAAGCCTTGTATGTGGTAAGGAGTTCAGGCGTGCCAAGGAAAGATCTCGCACGACGGAGGCTGCCCAGTCGGCGACTGGCTTTGTAGGCCAGATTGGAAATGTGGTTTTCCCTGGAAAGATCATGGCAGATGGTGAGACCCAAAAGCTTGAGTGACAAAACTTCTTGGAGAGGATTGTTCAGAAAGTAGATGGGAGGGTTGTCCAGTCGGTCTTTTCAGAGAGACATAGTAAGAACGGAACAAGGGAGACAGCTCTAATTTCCTGTTTGGCATTGAGGACCTCCATCCATTGTTGAGACAGCAGAAGCAGCATGTCCAGAGTAGAGTGACCTGGTCTGAAACCAAATTGATGATCAGAGATCAAGCCACTGGAGAAGAGGAAAGATTTGATATCCGAAGCAATGATGGATTCCATGACTTTGCTGATAATTGGGAGAAGGCCGATTGGTCTGTAGTTGCAAGGATCTGTTTTTGCACCTTTTTTGTGTAAAGCGGTGATGTTGGCTGATTTCCAAGATGCTGGCAGATGACCTTGAGCAAAAGAGAGGATGAAGAGAACAGAGAGAGGGAGTGAAAGAGCGCAGAGCAGGATTTTAGGACCCGTGGGCTGATGCTGTCTGGTCCAGTTGCAGAATCAGAGTTGAGGATTGACAGAAACTTCTCCACCTTGTCAGGAGAAAAGGACACGGAGTCCAGGAGCAGCAGGGTACGACTGGGTATGGTGGGTACAGAGAGGGATGGGTTTGGGACACAAGATTTAGAGGCAAACACAGAGTTGAGGCATTGAAATGTGGTTTTCCCAGGAAAGATCATGGCAGATAGTGAGACCCAAAAGCTTGAGCGACAGAACTTCTTGGAGAGGATTGTTGAGAAAGTAGATGGGAGGGTTGTCCAGTCGGTCCTTTCGGAGAGACATTGTAAGAGTGTGAGATTTGTCAGGATTGAAAGACATGTTCCACTTGTTTGACCAGTCTGTGATTTTGTCCAGGTCTGCAAAGAGTGAGGAGGCTGCAGACTGCCGATCTGAGGGATGAGGAATGGAGCGGCAGATAGTGGAGTCATCAGCAAAGAGATAGAGAGGATTTTCCAGAGAGTCGGAGAGGTCATTGATGAAGACCAGAAATAGCACAGGGCCCAGAACACTACCTTGGGGAACTCCAGCCAGAACAGGAAGGGAAGATGAGAGAAATCCATTCAGGGCCACACGTTCTAAGTAATGAGCAAATAATGAGTAAAGATATATCCACTTATTACTTACGAGGTGTACAAATAAAGTTGAGAAAATGCTTTACATTGAGATGGTAAATGAAGCTTGACCTTCCTATGTCCCTCAAGTCTTCAAGCATAATTAAAGAGTTCAGAGCTCCACAAAGTTTGATGTGGACAATGGGAAAATGGGAGAGAAAGAGGTCAGAGCTCCGCATAGTTCGATGTGGACAATGGGAAAATGGGAGAGAAAGAGAGAAAGAGTTCAGATCTCCGCATAGTTTGATGTGGACAATGGGAAAATGGGAGAGAACGAGTTCAGAGCTCCGCATAGTTTGATGTGGACAATGGGAAAATGGGAGAGAAAGAGAGAAAGAGTGGAAGATAGAAAGAGAGAAAGAGAGAAAGAGAGAAAGAGAGAGTTTTTTGTCTTTTATAGATATACAGTGACGTGAAAAAGTAAGTACACCCCATGTAAAGTTTTGACTTTTTCCAACATATTTCAACATACAATTATTTGATCTTCATTTCAACAATATTGATAGATAAAGGTGATATAATATAACAAATATCATGAAACATTTACATTTTGTAGCCCATTGTATAATTTAAATAAACATAAATGCAAATTTTGCATGTGGAAAAAGTAAGTACACCCATGGCTCCAATAGGTGGTATTGCCCCCTTTGGCAGAAACAAACTCAAGTAGGCGTTTCTTATAACTGTCTACCAGTCTCTGACATCGACTGGGAGAAATTTTTGCCCACTCTTCCATGCAGAATTCTTTCAGCTGTGCGATGTTTGAGGGGTTTCTTGCATGCACAGCTCGTTTCAAATCCCCCCACAACATCTTGATGGGATTTCGATCCGGGCTTTGACTTGGCCGTTCCAGAACCCTCCATTTCTTTCTTTTCAGCCATTCCTTGGTGGATTTACTGGTATGTTTAGGGTCATTGTCACGTTGCAAGGTCCACCTTCGGTTGAGCTTCAACTTTCCGAAAGATGGCCTCACGTTGTCCTGAAGCACCCTCTGGTACAATGAAGAATTCATAGTGGATTCTATGATGGTGAGCTGCCCAGGCCCTGACGCAGCAAAGCTGCCCCAAACCATAATATTTCCACCACCATGCTTTGCAGTTGGTATCAGGTTCTTGTGGTCAAATGCTGTCTTTGCTTTTCGCCAAACATGTTTCTGGTACTGTGGCCAAATAGCTCTACCTTTGACTCATCTGTCCAGAGCACATTGTTCCAGAAGTGCTGGTCTTTGCCTAGGTGTTCATTGGCAAACTTTAGTCTTGCCCTGATGTTCTTTCTGGACAGCAAAGGTTTCCTCCTGGCACACCTCCCATGTAGATCAAATTTGTGCAGCCTCTTTCTAATGGTAGACTCGTGCACTTTGACATCAACAGTGGCAAGAGCTACCTGTAGGTCCTGTGATGACATTCTGGGGTTCTTAGAGACTTCTTTCAGCATCTTGCGGTCTGCTCTCGGGCTGAACTTGCTGGGGCGGCCTGGCCTGAACAAGTTGGCAGTTGCTTGGAATCTTCTCCACTTGTAGATGATCTTCCGGACAGTCGAATGATTGATTTCAAATTGTTTGGAGCATCTTTTTAAATCCCTTCCCAGACTCGTAGGCATCTATAACCTTCTTTCTGAAGGCCTCAGAGAGGTCTTATGATCTAGGCATGGTGACGCCACACACTTCAACAACAAAGAGCAAACCAAACTAAATGTCTGAGGTTTAAATAAGACAGGTTCCTCCAAGATCCTCTCTGACGATGTTCTAATCATTTGCACCTGTGCTGGTGCAACTGATTCTAATTTTAGGTATTTGAAGTAGTGATAAATGTAGGGGTGTACTTACTTTTTTCACATGCGAAATTTGCATTTATGTTTATTTAAATTATACAATGGACTACAAAATGTAAATGTTTCATGATATTTGTTGTATTATATCACCTTTATCTATCAATATCGTTGAAATGAAGATCAAATAGCTGTATGTTGAAATATGTTGAAAAAGTCAAAGCTTTACATGGGGTGTACTTACTTTTTCATGTGACTGTAGATAACTGTATATGTATAGGGAGGGCTTCCACTGGTGTTCACCATCGATGCCAAAATATGTATGCAAAAAAAGGACTGCCGATTTTTTTACATTATTAATGAGGTGAAATAAAACAATATAATTTAAGTTGTTTTTGGGAAAGGGTAAAAAAATTTTTTTTAATTACGACAGCTTTAATTTGTCAAGTTCAGCGAAAGATTGTCTGTAATTAGAACGCATTTCAAAATTCAAACACTTCAAAGTGTTTGAACACTGCATCATTCTAATGTCAAGGACAGTGAGGTAGGCATCGGGATAGGACACAAATGTGTGCTGTCAAAATCATTCCATTGCTAACCTAGCCCAGAACAGTGGCTTTAGGCAGGCCCTACTAGAAACACCCGCTGCCTGGGAGGAGGACGGATGGAAGGGGGTGCGGGGGAAGTAATCCGTTTGCAGCAGGGGTCAGTATACCACTTGCACTGTGGGACGCATACAGGCGAAAATTGCAAGCTATATCCCACCCCCTCCCTCCCTCCCCCACCCCCTCACAGGGCAGGGGCGATTTGTGCCCATAACCTGACCCTGGGTACTACCAACATGTTGATGACGTCACATTATTTTATATACATTTTTAAATTGGTAGTTAAAAGAAAAATATATGTATATATATATATTGTTGTGGAAATGAGAATTGTGTTTTTTTATTGTTGTAAAAATATCACCCTCCTTCCTCCAGTTGTGTATAAAGGTCAAAGGGCGTCCCTTAGTTAGGTCATATACAATCACGTTAGCCAATCATAGATTTCCTCCTTGTTGGTAGTTATTTCCTTATTCTAGGTAGGTTAAGGTCTTGTCTTCCATTAATTTAACACTCCATTGCACCGAATTCAAATAGAGTAGATTCCCTTTCATTCCCATTCCTAAAGCATCCATTGCCAACTGCATTTGGGCGGTTTTCTTCATCCCAAAACTCCATTGAGCACGCGGCCAGCTCGGAGAAGAAATGCGTGTCTCCACCTCGTCATAGAGGGGAGGAGTGAGCCAGCCCCGAACAACCAACCAAGCACGAGGGGTTTGGCTTGAGAGGGCGGAGGAAGAGCAATCTGGGAGGTTCTGGAAGGTTCAAGGGGGGGGGCTTATATAACCCACGGGAGACGCCCCCACCTCAGATGAGTCCAGATGAGCTACGGAGATGAGTCCAGATGAGCTACGGAGATGAGATACAGAGGATGAGCGCTTAAAAAGCACGCGACGCACCTGAGACGAGCTGCGTGATCCAGGAGAGGAGAGAGGGATGTCCCATGAGCTTTAAACCACCACAGCTTTGAGCTTCGACGGCAGTTTTCGACCGTGGCCGTGAAGGAACGGCGGCTGCTGAACGTGCCGATCGAGAAGGGGGCGGCGGCTGCTAACTCCCGGCCCGACCGTGCTCCGGTTCCAGTTGGACCTTCCCCTCCTTCCAGCCAATCGTTCCTGCCTTCATTCCCCAGTCGTGTAAGTGTGCTCGTAGTCTGTCTTTTGTCTTGTCCTGGGGTACTAAGTAAGACTGAATAGGTAAGCTAAGGTGCACTGTGTCCGCTTCATCTTCTTCTGTTTTTATTTTATCATCCTTCCTCCTCCTTGGTTGCTTTCAATTGTGTAAATAGTAAATAAATCATATTTGTATTTCTTACCCTTTGCCTTTCTTTCCTCTACATCCGTCGTTGTTGTCTTTTCCCTCATTGGACACCTGTGGCACGATTTTGGCCAACCTTTCAGGATCGGGTTAGTCTTGGTAACAGTTCGTGCCGCGGTTGCTAAACACCGCTCGGCAATCAATTAACATCTGTCCGCGGTACGAACGGGGCTGTGCACCGGCCTTTCCGGAGGTCGCGGTGCAGCTTCAGGGACCACGTCGGTCAGTCACAAACGAGGGGACTAATCCCCCCTCAAAGGGGAACCATAGGCCGACGTTGGGTTCCGCAACAATAAATAAATAAATAAATATATATATATATATATATATATAAATAAATAAATATAAAACCACTGAATTTGCAATAACCCGACCTACCCCAAAATCTACTGACATATGACACTATTAACCATAAAATGATGTTATCTAGATAGAAGCATTACAGCATTTGTTGGGTTACCCATGACTGCTTTGCTAATTATTTGAACTCGCAACTGTACCCGCCTATGAGCGGGGCTTCAATTGTGAGAAGCCCAAATGAAAAGGCAAAATATCAGAAATTAACGGCTTTTTAAAATTTTAAACGATTCATATAAACATCCGTTGAATGATATCACACGCAAATCATCAAAATCTAAACAGTACATGGCGCCCATTTTGAAAAAAGATTGAATTCTGCAAAACGGAAGCGGCTGCTACACGTCTTTCTCAGTCGCACGTTTATGTGTGAAGAGTGCGCACCGAATCTGTAACACAGAAGTGGCCGCTACACCCGTTTCTCAGTCGCTTTGCACATGCTGCCATGTTACTTCGAAGCCGCACGTTTATATTGGAAGAGTTCGTCAGGAGTCGATCTACTCTCTCCTGGTATGTAGAATTTCAACAAAAGCCACATCACTGTCCATATCGGTAAATATTATTCCATCGTGTTTGGAAAAACTGGAAAATTGGAAAAACAACACAGCCTATTTTACTCCCAGGGGACCCAGGAATACCCACCCAAAATATCGTTGCGATCGGTTCAGCCGTTTTTGCGATACCTTTGAATGGACGGACGGAAATTTGGTGAATTATAGTAAGATGATCACTCACAATGTACTAAATACAAATCATCTACATCTCAACACAGGAGAATAGTATGTGGAATACCCCAGGGTTCTCTTTTGGGGACCCTAATAACACCAATTTTTCTATTGCGACACCAATTTGAATTCTCTCTAATGTTGAAAATGATAATTTAATTAAAGTATTGTCAAATCCGTGGCCGATGAACACCAGCCTTGGACGGATAGCCGGTCGGTCCTTAATTCCGAGGTACATAGCCGAAACTCGCGGTTGGCCCTTTGTGCGCGAGTGAAGGAACCAAAATGCTCACCTGCACGAAGCTCACGGGGTTTTATCCGAAGCCCACAGAACAAATAAACAACAAAACAAATGAAATGCACAATAATGAATTTAACGAAAGTAAATGTAATGAATAAAAAAAATGAACAGTGAGGTAAGTCTAATATTTCCTACTTGAGGATCCTCCATCAGGCACAGAGACAAACAAGGGGACACATAAAATAAATTAAATTTTTTAAAGCCGGCCGGCACTCAGCTTGGCGTCCAGACTACGCCTGGGAGCTTGATGGTCAAGGCAGTCCGTGCAGCCACCTGCGTGGGAAACACTCCAACAAATGGCACCGAAAATGCCCAGGCGTAAGCAAGCAGCCAACCGGCCCTTCCTCGCTTCCACCCCAAGCGAGACACGGCTCTCTCCTCCCACGAAAAGCACATAGTCAAACAATGCCCCCTCCTCCAACGTAGCAAAAGTTACAAAGCTCCGAAAAGTTCGCTTCACGAGCGCACCCGAGACAAAAGCAACCGCCTCCAACCAAAACCAGAACGAGAGAGCCAGCACGATTCTTCTTCCTCTTAGCTCTCTAACCTTCCAGCTCTGACGTCACACTGGCCAATCATGCACTTAGGTGGTGGGGCCTCACGGCCCCCTTGACCGCCCACCGATTCTCCACCTTTACTGGGCAGGGCCTATTTCCTATCTTGTTCATGTGGGCGGGCTTACTTGTCGATCATTCTGCTCGGGTATGTTCGGGTCCTGTCGGCAGTTACGTCGATTATTGTGGTTTAATGGAGCGCTCGTTGTTATTGTTGTTGGTGTAACGAGGGGTTTTTTTTGGCAGGCCTTGTTATAAAAACGTAGGGAAAACCACAGGAGGCAATCACATACTGGGGAAACTAATCTTAACCCTACTTCGTTAACACAAGCTCCACCCCCCCGTGTGAAGACACGTAAACGATCTTAAGCTCACAGTTTTTCGACTTGAATACATCGAGATTGGCTTCCTACTCAAACGCAGTCCATGCTACTCTACACAGTTCTATCTCCACTATGGTATTTCATCACCTACCCCCGCAAATGTAACAGTATGTACCGTAAAGTTCGGGAGGATGATGTCCCTGAATCTGTATATTAAAGTAGCGGCAGTTTTCTGACCATCTGTTTCTCTCTTTTCATCCATTGGTTGGACAGCTGGCCTGACTCAACCCACAACAACACCATTAAGTAGGAAGGTTGACTCCACCTACCGGCATTTTGACTTTCATGTAGTTCAGGCCAAACATCTCGTCAAACCTGTCATATTCACAATCGCGGTGCCTGACCATTACATTGCTAAACATAAACTTCTGGGTCTATACACCGCCCAAAAATCTGAGCGTTTTGAGTTCCATAGGTTTCTGCTAGTGTCATCAAAAGGAGGAAGGTGGCAAAATACTGACGCTGGATGAGAAGACCTGGCAGTGTGGTGTTCGCTTGGATTGGTCGCGCCACCATAACCTGGGTGAAGTTTTGGGCTGTAGTTGGGCTCTCTATTTTAAGAGACTCCGCTTTCTATTGCCAACGGCTACTTGGCCACTTTTAGCGGCTATGATGTAAATAAGAACAAGATAATTGAGATAACATCGTCAAAAAGAATGTTTCCTGTTTGGAATGATTTTCCATTTTGTTTGACTGCCAGGCAGGCAGAAAGAGTAAAAATATTATCTCGCTCCTCTCTGTGCATGTGCAGTCAGGATGAATTTTAAGCTAAGGTGTGTTAAAAAGACAGACTTGTCATTTTATTCATGCTCCGATTACAACAACAACAACAACAACATGCATTTTAAGGCCATTTTCCCTGCAAGAGCGGGGGTTAACCTTGCGATCCCCATGACAATCTTCTCCATTTTGCCCTATTTTCTGCATCTCCCCTTGTTAACTCCCTTGCCCGCATTTCTTCTTCCACCATCTTTAGCCAAGTCTTTCTCGGTCTTCCCCGTCCTCTACTTCCTTCTACATTCATTTCCATCACTCTTCTCAACCAGTCACTTTCATCCTTCCTCAACACATGACCAAACCATCTCAACCTGTTCCTCTTCACAGCATCAATCACAGGCTCTATTCCCATCATCTTTCGCAATTCATCATTTGTCTTCCTCTCTCTCAACGATACTCCACACATCCACCGAACCATTCGCATTTCCACCCTTTCCAGCCTTCGTTGCTGCTCTACGTTCATTACCCATGTCTAGCTCCCATAAATCATAACACTTCTCACACATGCAGCATACACCTTTCCCTTCAGCTTCAATGACACTCTCCTCCTCATCAGCACGCCACTCAGTTCCCGAAACTTCTTCCATGCACATCTCACTCGAGCAACCGTTGCCGAGTCTGATCCACCTTCTCCATTCAGCATGTCTCCGAGGTAGCAAAATGTTTTCACACCTTCCAGCTTCACGCTGTCTCCAAGATCCAACCCAACATTTCCTCCATCTGCAGCTCCCTCTATGCACA
Source organism: Myxine glutinosa (assembly GCF_964187855.1). Taxonomy (NCBI): domain Eukaryota; kingdom Metazoa; phylum Chordata; class Myxini; order Myxiniformes; family Myxinidae; genus Myxine; species Myxine glutinosa. The sequence goes on along the minus strand of NC_136264.1, from coordinate 74,955,967 downwards.
CCTTACATTTGAATGTAGCTGCCACACTGGTTAATGACCCTCTCAGACCACTACATTTTTGATGAACCCACTCAGCGCACATTGTACATTGAATGGAGTCGCTCCGACACCCTTCCTGCACACAGCACAGGGCCACTTCCCAGTTCTTTCCACCTCACCACATGCTTTACCACTTGCCATCACCTTCGTCTTTCCGATATTCACCTTCAGACCTTTTGTCTCCATACATTCCTTCCACTTGTTCATCTTTTCCTTCAGTCCATCCATACTTTCCACAATCAACATTGATGATTGTTGTTAAATTAAAGCTCCGATTCATGTTAAAAATACAACATTCAATTTAAATAAGTTGTTCCTCGATCACAAACTGACCAGATGGATAGATTAGAACCAAACGCTTTTCGCTTTGCGTGCGTGGGGTAATAAAAACAAAAGGAAACGAACAACTGCATTAGTGGAAATATGCCTTTTCTTCCTCGTCTTTCCATCCCTCACCTGTTTCAATGGCTTGTGCCTCATTCACTTTCCATTGTTCAGCTACATCATTAGCAAGAGGGTCATCAGGGTTTGGGGCACTCAGCAAAGCCTGGATGGACAGCAGCACAGTACGAATTTGCAGAGCTGGAGACCATTTGTCTGAAAAGAGCAAAACAAAGAAGTGGACCGATTAAAAAATTTAAAAAGCATAAATAAAACCACATCCTCATCGCCTTCCAGTACATGCTGCAATTTTACCATAGAAACAAAACCAGTTACTGCTGTGATCTCCCACCCACTTCTCATGTGCGGCCTCACTCATTGTGCTGTTTTTCAAAATTGCTCATGAATTTCTTTATTAAAAGCAGCTTTCTTTTACCATAATAATAATAATAATAATAATAATAATAATAACTCCAAAAATTCCACAAATCTAAGCAACTCAGGCAACAAAACCAAGAGAATGTGTCAAAAATCAGGTACAGAAATAGTTTAATTTATTTCACATGCAACACACATCACAAATAAAGCGTCGTTAATACAAATCTAGAGTAGCATTAGACAACTTCCAAACAAAGGTCAAGGGATAACAATTTATTGACGATGCATAACAAACACCGATGTGCAGCTATTATTTAATTTGTACAGCCTCCATGTTCCCTAATCAAAGACTGGGCCTTCAACATCCACTGCCAGTTAATGACTGACCTACCACGCTTATTTATTTCTTCAAATAGCGAGCCCCAAAGCTCTTGCAGATTTTGGAGTGGATCATCATTATTATAAAACTCATAATTGGCATTCCAAGACATCTCAATGACTTTGCTATCACATTTGAATAATGTAACAGGACTTCTTCAATTCACAAAACCCATTTTCAGATTTTGATGTGCAAGGATAAATGTTATTTGCACCATGTCATGGAACTGTACATTGGCCATACCAATAAAAGGTGTGTGCCCATGAAAGTGATCTTCCATAGTACGAGCGGTGACTCAAAATAACCAGAGGTCAGAGAACACCGTACCAACGCAGTCTTGAGAAACAAGGACCATGGGCAGAGTCTACGAGCGGCAAATTTGTTTGGACGTGATGACTCAAAATGCCATAATATTTTGTCCAAGTAATGTGAAATGAAAAGCTTTCGAAAGTGCCAAAAAGACGATTTGTGTTCCACACTCTACAGTGTACAAGTATATAATTCAATTGAGACCAAAACAAGCGTTACGCCTAGGTCCCCCGTCGGTGAAGTGATGCGAGTTGACAAAGTGGAAGACGCAAGGCGGCCATCTTGGATTTTGACGTGGCGACCCAATTTTCAATAGCGTTCTCGCTTATGCCGAGATACACCCACACACCAAATTAGAAGTTGGTACTTCGTTTATTTTTCAAGATATTCATCTCACAAGGTTCAGACATACATGGCGGCGGCCATCTTGGATTTTGACGTGGCAACCCAATTTTCAGTAGCGTTCTTCCTTGTGCCTAGATACACCCAAACACCAGATTGGAAGTTGGTACTTCGCTTATTTTTCAAGATATTTCGCTCACAAGGTTCAGACATATATATGGTGGCGGCCATCTTGGATTTTGACGTGGCGACCCAATTTACAATGGCGTTCTTCCTTATGCGGAGATACACACACACACCAAATTAGAAGTTGGTACGTCGCTTATTTTTCAAGATATTCATCTCACAAGGTTCAGACATACATGGTTCTTCCTTATGCCGAGATACACACACACACCAAATTAGAAGTTGGTACTTCGCTTATTTTTGAAAATATTTCGCTCACAAGGTTCAGACATATATATGGAGGCGGCCATCTTGGATTTGGACGTGGCGGCCCAATTTTCAATAGCCTTCTTCCCTATGCCGAGATACACCCACACACCAAATTAGAAGTTGGTACTTCGCTTATTTTTCAAGATATTCATCTCAAGGTTCAGACATACATGGCGGCGGCCATCTTGGATTTTGACGTGGCGACCCAATTTTCAATAGCGTTCTTCCTTATGCCGAGATACACCCACACACCACATTAGAAGTTGGTGCTTCGCCTATTTTTCAAGATATTCATCTCACAAGGTTCAGACATATATATGGTGGTGGCCATCTTGGATTTTGACGTGGCGACCCAATTTTCAATAGCGTTCTTCCTTTTGCGTAGATACACCGACACACCAGATTAGAAGTTGGTACTTCGCTTATTTTTCAAGATACTTCGTTCACAAGGTTCAGACATATATATGGTGGCGGCCATCTTGGATTTTGACGTGGCGACCCAATTTTCAATAGCGTTCTTCCTTATGCCTAGATACAGCCACACACCAGATTAGAAGTTGGTACTTCGCTTATTTTTCAAGATATTCAGCTCACAAGGTTCAGACATACATGGCATCAGACATACATGGCGGCGGTCATCTTGGATTTTGACGTGGGTTGCACCCACACACCAAATTCGAATGTGGTCCTTCGCTTACACACGCACGCACGCACACACGCACGGACGGACACACGGACGGAGGGGAAAACCATAGTCAACCTTTCGCCCCGCTGTGCGACGGGGGACAAAAATTGGAATCTTCGGACCATCTTAGGCTTTTACACCTTATCTAACAGGTTACATTAGCTCTTCAGTCTTCATGCCTGTCGTTTGTGTCCTTTATGGCATCTGTAAAGCAGTACGTTTCCTGTTTGAAATGACTTTCAATTTTGCTTGATTGCCAAATAGGTAGACAGGCAGATAGACTGAAATTTTTTAAAATCTCGAGCTGCTCTCCGTGCATGTGCGATCGGGACGAATTCTGGGCCAAAGTACTGCTAAACGACAGGTTCCTTTTCCAATTCATGTTCTGATATGTGTTCAAAATAGAACATTCAATTGAAATCAAGTCGTTCCTCGATCATAAACTGACGTTTGCCGATGGACACAGACAAAAAAACAAGCGTTACGCCTAGGTCCCCCATCGGTGAAGTGATGTGAGTTGACAAAGTGGAAGATGCAGAAAACATGCTATGATATGATATTTCGCTCACAAGGTTCAGACATACATGGAGGCGGCCATCTTTGATTTTGACGTGGCGACCCAATTTTCAATAGCGTTCTTCCTTATGCCTAGATACACCCGCACACCAGATTAGAAGTTGGTACTTCGCTTATTTTTCAAGATATTCCGCTCACAAGGTTCAGACATACATGGCGGCGGCCATCTTGGATTTTGACGTGGCGACCCAATTTTCAATAGCGTTCTTCCTTGTGCCTAGATACACCCACACACCAGATTAGAAGTTAGTACTTTGCTTATTTTCCAAGATATTTCACTCACAAGGTTCAGACATATATATGGTGGCGGCCATCTTGGAGTTTGACGTGGCGACCCAATTTACAATAGCGGTCTTCCTTATGCCGAGATACACCCACACACCAAATTAGAAGTTGGTGCTTCGCTTATTTTTCCAAGACATTCATCTCACAAGGTTCAGGCATATATATGGTGGCGGCCATCTTGGATTTTGACGTGGCAACCCAATTTTAAACAGCCTTCTTCCTTATGCGGAGATACACCCACACACCAAATTAGAAGTTGGTACTTCGCTTATTTTTCAAGATATTCATTTCACAAGGTTCAGACATACATGGCGGTGGCCATGTTGGATTTTGACGTGGGTTGCACCCACACACCAAATTCGAATGCGGTCCTTCGCTTATGCACGCACGTACGCACGGTACTTCGCTTATTTTTCAAGATATTCATCTCACAAGGTTCAGACATACATGGCGGCGGCCATCTTGGATTTTGACGTGGTGACCCAATTTTCAATAGCGTTCTTCCTTGTGCCTAGATACACCCACACACCAGATTAGAAGTTGGCACTTCGCTTATTTTTCAAGATATTCATCTTACAGGGTTCAGACATACATGGCATCAGACATACATGGCGGCGGCCATCTTGGATTTTGACGTGAGTTGCACCCATACACCAAATTCGAATGCGGTCCTTCGCTTATGCACGCACGCACACACGCACAAAGTACTGCTAAACGACAGGTTCCTTTTCCAATTCATGTTCTGATATGTGTTCAAAATAGAACATTCAATTGAAATCAAGTCGTTCCTCGATCATAAACTGACGTTTGTCGATGGACACAGACAGAAAAACAAAGGGAAACAATTGCTAGCCCCGCTTTTTGCTTCGCATGCGCGGGTTAATAACCAAAATCCTCATGACAATGACTGCCTGGACTCTTTTCTCAAAGATGGAGGTTTGTTACGACAAAAGAGCAAAGAGATTTTGAGGGCACCAAAATGCTACTTGTATCTGTTCAGTATAACAAGCTGTCACAACGTTCTCTTCGCTCAAATACTTTTTTTTTCTTTTTTGGATGATCGCCAACATTTTGGTAAGAGTTGGTTTTGCAAGGACGCTTGGTTGGTTGACGTCATTCTGACCGAGGAGCCCACTCTCCAACAGGCGATCAACATTCTAAATGCAGGAACTCTGTTAGAAACTCCTTTCTCTGAAACATGGCCGTGCATCAAAGAATAGACAGTCCTTTGGGAGGAGACGTTTTTTAAAGTTTTTTTTGTATACAGGATTGAGGCTCGTGAAAGAGCTAACATTTATCACACAAAAAAAATCGAACAGAGACACAAAACATACAATAAGGGTAGCGGTAGACAAGATGGGGAGAGAAGGGGAAGCACAAACACCTAAGAGTTTGAAGGGAGCAGGGACATCAGGAGATCTGCGAGAGGGAGAGGGCTTGGGGGGAGGAGGCATGGGAAGGGGAGGGGGTGGGAGAAGTATAAAACACAAGGACATTGCAATGACTTCCAGGAAAGAAGTTGGTATTTCAAAAAAGTGGATCTGGGGTGAAATTAGCGGGGGTAGAAAAGATCAAGGTTTTGGATGGGGGAAGATAAGAGATGGTGGTGAACAGCTGTTTTAAAGACCTGGAGGGAGGAGTTGGATTGAAGTGAGTGAGGGTTTGAGACATTAAGCAAGCAATCAATCCTAATACTATCACTAACATATGGATGTTAAGAAACCAATACTACCTTAAAGGCTAGACCCAGTATTTTGGCCAAATTAATGCACTTCACTATGATAGCCACAACTCCCAAAAATTATGCCAATCATCAGTTCATTACTACACATGCAAATCGGAATAATGTCAAAGAAAATCTCACAAATGCAAAGAGGTGTTGCATAACATCTAATATGATAAATTAAGTTTGAAAATATTTCTTCAAATTCTCTTGCATAATTTCTGTAGTTAGGGTATCATCATATATAGAAAAAGGTCCGAAAATAAATATTTAGCAATAATGCTTCCAATGAACCTATTATGATGTTTACTTAAGAAAACCTGTCAGGCCTGACATCATTGTAGTTCATCTCTCCACCACAGATTTATCATTAGGTAGTAGTTGGTACAATATTGAAGACATTACTGACACATATATAAAACAGTAACACTACTCATACATAGGACTTAAATTATTCACGATAAGGAAAACTCCCACTCACAGATGCCCTTCACCAAGGTGCATGTGACAATCATTCATGGACAGGAATTTTACACCTGACAGACATGGACCGCACAACTCTACCACCTATACTTCAATTTGAAACCAATTTGTGCCGAATTCCAACATCACCGTTCCTTAACACAAAATGAGTGCATTCGCCTGTTTCCAGAATCAACCTCAGTGTGGAGTGATCCTATTTCATATGTTGACACTTTTATTCAGGATCACTGGACATACAATATTGTACAACTGGCCCCAGTGTCTAATCGGACTTCACAGGCAACATCTTACACCTTGTAGGCTACTCTCAAATTATAAGTCCACCAAGTTTAGTCAATAACCTACCAAAGGAGAGGTTCCAACCGAGTTTTCTCCAACCTGGTGTGCAGACCTGGCCTGACCTAGTTTGACTGTGAAGAGGCAGTCTTGGATTGGTCCTGAATCACTCTCTCTGGACCTCTCACTCTCCCAGATTCTCCACTGAGCTCCTGTTAATTCCCAGCCTGATACCAAATTTACACTCATGGCCTCTTTATCCATATTCATAACAATCCCTGGCAAATCATCTCGCAGAGTCAGATGCCATCCTTCAGCACTACTCCAGACTGTTGGGTAAATTTATTCAAGCCGGTTGTTTGTTTGACCCAAACCCATGTCCAGCATACAATGCATCTATGAAGCATTTCAACATTTGGGTCAATGCATCCATACTTTGCTTCATACCAGGAGCAGATGCTACAGTCATCATTCACATTTGGCTCCTCCTGAGCAGCAACTGCAACATGCCTATTTAGCGGTCTAACCTGTTCACCGTATCTGCCAGACTTCTTAAAAACTTAAGTAAATAACCTATTTGACAACTGTGCAGCCTGGGTAACATTGACAGGTTGTGGTACCTCCAATTGGAAACAAATTTCAGGATCAGGAAGAACACTAATAACTATCTCCAATGCTAGCCTTTCCGATACTTCAGCAGGAAATCCTGGTTACACCACTCTTACTGCTTGCTCAATTATACATGCTAATTCGGAAATTGTCTCGCTCGCTTTCAATTTAGAAACTCGGAGCTGTACCCCAACTAAGACACTTTGATGCACCACTTCAAATCTATTCTTTAAAGATTTCTTCAAGACTGAATTTCCAAAATTTCTGGTGAGGACAAATTTAACAAGTCAGGAGACGACGACGGTTCACGAGCGAGCGGTATTCAATGACAAAGGACAGACTATAACCAAAACAGGCCCGGACAGGCCAGGCCCTGAAATGTCAAAACGAAGGTTACTGACCTTGAAATGAGATAGAAAATAATGTATAATCAGTTATGAGGTTAGTTAACTACACAATACTGAAAATTCGGTGAAAAAAAAAAAAGAAAGAAAATTGAAACATCGAGCTCCATGGGGCTAGACACATAACATTGGCCTAACCAAATATCGAAACCCCTGTCAGATTCCACCAAACCCCTCGGAGAAGATGTAGCTTGAACTCGATTACCCGCTAAAAAGACATCTGTTTCGGGCATGGCTCCGCCCACAATGGGCGCAATACGCCCACTCTAGGCAGGACACAACTAGATCATGATATCAACCTCCCACCCAAGTTTCATCAAGATCGGATGATATCATCGGGTAATTATGCTGCGGACAGACAGACACACAGACACACACAGACACGCACACACATGACGAATATAGTGGTCACTTGATAACTCGTGAACCAATATTTCAACCATAGGACCACGTAATGCTTCCACTATAATCACCCGCCTGCTTCACCTCTGAGCAACTGTAAACTTTTGCCCCAATGAAATTGCATTTAAAAAGCCTCCAGATTAAGACTTCCATCAAAATCGGCAAGATGACAATTTTCTAGAAGCAGCTTGTGATGCCTCCATGGGTGAATCCACCAATCCACTGTTAATACCAGGTTCACGTTCAAGAGTGCATGTACATCCAGAGGGGCTTTAGATGTTAGTAGGTTTGAGGACATCTCTTGATACCTTGAATTACCATTTGAATGTTTTTTTTTTGTTTTTTTTTACTTCATCCTTCAGGTCTACTAGCTTTTGCTCCAATATTGACCAGACAATACGTTGAAGTTCAGCTCCATATGCTCCAATCCTTGCTTCTATTTCACTTCTTATTCTTGTAAGGTGTCAATTCTGACTTCTATAAATCACTTTCCATTTGAATAAAAGTTGGACCCAACTCTTCATGAATGACAAACGTTTCTGCCACCAGTTCAGCTGTTGCCTCCTCAAATTCATGTTTCAATTTAACAAGGAAGTGCTGACAGCTCACATTTCCTCCTTTTGTGCCATGAACCAAGCATTAATTTTTATTTGTTCAACGACATTAGCATTTTCTTAATCGATAGCAGTATTTAAACCAGCCATCCCAGCATTTAAATGTCTTCAAATTAAAATTTTGTTCGTCAATTTTATGCAACATAGCCATCAATTGAAAAAGTCACGTCAAAAGAGGGGAAACTGCACAATTTTTAGCATCATGTAAACTCCTCAACATCCTCTTGTTCAACTCTTGGACGAAGCATTGTGGTACAGCCATATTGTACAAAATTCCACACAAAAGGGAAAACAAAAATTTCCCATTGGAGGGCACACAGCAGTGCACCCTACAAAAATTCACCATGACAGGGTATTTATTATCACACTACCTGACACCATAAAAACATTGCCTCATGGCCATAAAAACATTGCCTCAAACAGGGAACCATGATTGTCATGGGGCCCGCAAGGCTAACCCCTGCTCTAGCGGGGAAAATGGCCTTAAAACGATCATTCATTCATTCATTTCACACCAAATGTCACATGCTAAGGGTTGTAACCACCCACAGTGCACACTTAGAAAAACATGTCAAAAAAAAGGCGTTAACCACACCCGAGACATCATTTGAGGCCGAGATCTTGAGCGCTTAATGTAGGGGCATTGAATAAAATACTAGCGAAATAGGACTCGTGCCACAATGTTGGTAATATAAAGCAAACCATGTGCAATTTTCAAAATTTTACCAAAATTACCTTAAATATATTGTTGCGGAGATGAGGACTGTATTTTTTTGATTGTGTGCTGTATTATTATTATTATTGTTTATTCTGCGCCCCCCCTACCTCCGGAGCTGTGTAAAGGTGAAAGGGCATCCCATAATTAGTCCACAAGCATACACGTCAGCCAAATAATAGAATACCCCTGTTTGATAGTTATCTCTTATTCTGTGTTTTAGGGTAAGGCTGTGACTCCCATTAATTGAAGTACTCTATTGCACCAGTGAAAGAGAATAGATCCCCTTTCATTCCCATCCCCAAAATCTCCATTTCCTTTTACATCCCCTCTCGTGATTGCCAACCCTCGATTGCCAATTACCTCCCCTCCAATAACCGCCATTGACCACGAGGCAGGGTCGGAGAAGAAAGGCGTGTCTCCACCTCGTCATAGAGGGGAAGAGGGGCGTGCCCGCCCGTCGTCATCAAGGGCGGAGCGAGAGGGTCGCGTGACCAACCAGGGCCGAGGTGAGCACACCGATGGGCGTGTCAGGAAGGCCGGCGGCTTGATCGCTGGAGGCGCTATAAAAGGCGCGCGCGCAAGTGGCGTGGGAGGGTCAGTCAAGGTCAGTCAAAGAGTTGGTCGTCAGTGGAGGGTCAGTGGTTGCGTTGGTTGCGGTAAGAAGTCGGTGGTGAGAAGTGGTGGCGTCGAGTGGTCAGTGGTTGCGTTGGTTGCGTTGAGTTGTCGGTGGTGAGGAGACACCAGGGCCAAGAGAGAGAAGGTTCAAGGTCAATTACCAGCAGTTGCGCCAGAGACGGCAGACGCGCCCTGAGGTGAGCCAGGGAAGCAGCTTTGGCTCCACAAGCAGCGTTGACTCCACCAGGCAGCTTCAACCCGTTACCCCGCGGGGACCAGATAGCGGTGGCATCGGTGGCCGTCGAGGTCCAGCCGACGTCCCGTGCGGGATCAAGCCCGAACCATCTGCCCCAGCTGAACCTTCCCATTCCTCCTTCCAGCATTCATTCCTTTCCTCCACCCTTCTTGTGTACGTGAGTTTGTTCTGTGTGTCTTGTCCCTGGGTATTTAATTAAGTCTGGATAAGCTAGTATTTGCACTGTGTCACCTGCGTCTTATGTGTTGTAAATAAACTTGATTGCTCCTTTTTGCTTGTGTGTGTATAATAAATCTGTTCTTCCTCCGTACTCTGTCTTCTTCTCTTTTTTCCTTCTCTTTCGGTCGCTTTAGAGGTTTCCCGATTGAATATCTGTGGTGCGATCTGGTCAACGTCGGGTGGAATCGGGCCAATTGGGGATCCTGTAACGGTCGTGGTTGGACCATCCGCTCGGCCCATCATAACATCTAAACCGCGATCCGTAACAATATCCTTCAAGCATGTACACAAAAGCAACAGTTCACAGTCTCTGAACTGTGACACAACTGCAATAATCACAGAAGGTGGAGGTTTTGAGATGTTGTATGAAGCACGTGATGATCGACTCGATGGTGTCGTGAGCATTAGAAGCAGAATTAATTTACAATGAATGCAATTTCGACTCGGATAACGAAGCAGTGCTACAAGATTAGTGCAGCACAATGGTGCTGAGAAATTACACTTCATTGCATCTGTGCAATTAGTACCAGTTTGCATCCCTATCAGTCACCACAGGGAATACTTTAGCTTCGCTGTGGGAAATCACCAGCAAGATGAATGGCTCAATAAGAGTTTGAAAGCGTTATAGAAACAGCACACCCAAATAAAGGATGCTCCAGACTGCTAAGTCGGTCTCTAACGAGGCCAGAACCGATGGCCTCTACTGATGAAAGCCAATCCTCGTTTTGAAGGGAAAGCAGCCACCCCTTCCCCACTCACCTTCACCCCCTCCCCACCCAGCTACCCAAGCAGGACAGTAATACGTAATACAAAGCCCATGGAAGGATATCATCAGTGCCTCCTGTCCTTGATGTGCGCAATATCTGGCTCACCAACTTTTTGGGTGTGTATTCCAGGTATATATAATACTCCCTGCCTCTCAAGGGCCAAACATACAGCTGCCTTGTCACACACCCAATTTGTCCACCAAGGTTCGTCCAAATACATCTGTAACTTGGAGATATCCTGCGATATATCTTTTTGGTCCTTTCTCTCAACGGTGAAGAATCACTTTTTTAAAGTTTTTAATATCCGGATCCAGACCTTCACCAAAATCTAATAGATTCATCCTCGTCATATACATAACCTGACCACCAAATTTCGTCTGAATCTACCCACAACTTTTTGTGGTATGCTGCTCACAGACAGACAGTCTGTGACTGCCCCCCCCCCCCTTCCCACGCCTCCTCCCCCCAAGCCCTCTCCCTTCCACACATCTCCCTGCTCTCAAATGTTGAGTTTGTGTGCTTCCCCTTCTCTCCCCATCTTGTCTTCCACTCCCTCTTTTTATATATTTTGTTTGCCTGGTTGATTTGTTTGTGAAGTAAATGTTAGCTCTTTCACGAGCCTCGATTCAGTATACAAAAAAAACCACAAAAAAAACAGACAGGTGAAAACATAACCTCCATCCACTGATGATTGTGCATGTACTGAATTCTAAGGCCCACGACAATAACTAGAATAGCACTCTGTAGAGAGCATACCTCCGCCAGGCTGAACAGTTTACATTTTGTATCCGTATCCCACTCAAAGGCCAGATCTGGATCCGGACCGTAACCAAAATCAAATCAACTTGTTCTCGTCACCGAAACAACTCATCCACCTAGTTGTCATAACTCGTTCAAAACTTTTTGAGATATCATGCTATATAATTGCTTTTGGCCACATCTCTCATTGGTGAAGAATTACTTAAAAGTTAAAAAAAATTATTGGATCCACATTGAGATCTTCACCAAAATCGAAGCAATTCGTCCTTGTCACACACCCAACGTGTCCACCAAGTTTTGTCCGAATCCGTCCACAACTTTTTGAGATGCCCTGCTCACAGGCAGACAGGGGTGAAAACATCACCTCCGTCCATCTTTGGTGGCAGAGGTAAAAAGGTGACGGTTAGATTAACATTACATTCACATCGCAGGCAGGTTAGTGGCCCTCTCTGTATTCTGCTGCCTCCTTTTTGGTCTTGCACCGTCTCCCCTCCCTTGGCCCTGTCCGTCCCAGTTTGCTGTAGGGTGCACACGGTCTGCCAGTAGCTCTCTTCTTGCTAAAGTCCCAAAACCAGGCTCACTGCTCACCTCCACTCATTTGTCCTTCTTTTCTCACACCTGTGAAAACAACTTCCCCAGTCTGTTCAGTCCCATTCTTCCCAGTTCCCTGCAGGACTTCAATACACCTGTTCACCTCTACCTCAAAGGGCGAAGAAGTGCTCACACACGTTGCACAGACAAGCAGACAGGTAGGCACTCACACGCAGGTAACACGCAAGTACAGCATATAGACGGTCCCCTGTCGAGCAATAAACATAGGGGCAATACCCCTTGTGCTCACCTGGTAGAATAAAGAGTATATTGCACTGACTAAAGGTATTTTAAACCAATTTCTATGCTTGCTAGAAGACAGGGCAGCATGTAGAATCATACTAATATAATCATAAGTTTAAATAAACAAACAAAAAAAAATACCTATTTTGGGGGACAATGCCCCCTCCCCAACCCTATATACCTCCTCAGACACCAATTTTTTAAATGCCTTGAACAAACTTTGGTACAGCAAGGGTGGTGAAGGTTGTGGTGAAGTTTCATCGAAATCGAGTGTGTAGTTTCTGAAAAAAAAAAACAAAAAAAAAAACACCTTTAGAGGCCATTTTCCCTGCAAAGCAGGGGTTGGCCTTTTTCAGGCACCGTGGTTGTTGTTGTTTTCTTGGTCCCCTTTTTGAAGCAATGTTTTACGGCCGGATGCCCTTCCTGCCGCCAACCCTGTTTGTCGCCTTTTACGACAAACAGGGAATTACCAGTGAACTGGTACTCAATTAGCCGACCTCGGAAGGATGACAGGCTGAGTCAACCCCCCTGGCGTTAATTCAGCGATCGACCGGGATTCGAACCCAGGATCCCAGGATCCTAAGCCGACACCCTAGCCGCTAGCCCAACACCAGGCTTAAGTTTCTGAGAGGAAAGCAAATACCTATTTTGGGGGGCAACCTCCTGTAGGCCCCCAAAGGGGCAGATTTTGGTTAATGCCATGAACAAACTTTGGTATCCTGCGATAAGGGGAGTGGGAAGGGGGGTGGGGGGGGGGGGGTCAAACATAGACCCACTTTGACCCCCTTAGACCTAGATTTTTTTAAATCCCGTGAACAAACTTTAATCAAAACACAAAAAACATCATATGTGCCAAATTTGGTCGCAATCCCATCAGCGGTTTCAGAGCAGAGGTTTCAAGTGTTTACGGACTGACAACGCGCCATCGCATCACATCAGCTCCCCTGAACTTCGTGCCAGGTGAGCTAAACATGTTACGATCAAGGTGTGCAGCGAAGTACGACTCGATCAACTAAGTAGACGTCTTACCCTTGAGGATGTCAAGGCAAATGCGCCCGAGCTTGTCCACGTTCGGGTGGTAGATCTTCGTCATGAAGCGGACTTTAGGCGGTGCCATCGGATATTCCTCGGGCAGGAAAAGCTCCAGTTTAAAGGTTCCGCCTTCGAACGGCGAGTCCGTGGGTCCGGCAATGACGACATGAAAGTATCGCGCGTTGTTGTCATCGGCCTCTGCCTTGATTCCGGGGACAGGTTCTTGCATAAGCCTTTGCGTTTCCTGCGGCAGCAGAGAGCGGCCTAAGAACTCGGACGGAATCAGAACTTACAAACACCACATGACCAACGAGAAAAATGTAAACCGTGAAATCTCCAAAAGAGGAACCGTTCGGCCATTTCGTTATCGCTGCTCCTCTCACCTTCATGATGCGTCGCGGTAGTTGACTCATAGCGCCTCGACAGACGGGCCAGGCCTCAAACCACGCTCGACCCGCCCCGCACCTTGCCGGCCCTCAAGCACCCCGGCGAGTTGGGAGTGCTGGTAAGGTGACCTGGATTCCCGCCAAAGAGCGGTGAATCCCGACGTGCCCAACAACCCTTCGGAGAGCGAGAAAACGTGCACACGACTAAAGATGGCGGCTGCCGAGTTCTGTGGCTCGAGCCGTCAGTCGTGGTCGACGCTTTCCGACAAGTGTCGCAAAAAGTAAAGAATCGCTAACTGTAATACATTAACTAACTCGCTCGCAGAAAAATAAAAACGGAATACATTGTATCGATGAGTATAAATGGTATTTAATGGTCATTGGAAAATTTACCAATTTCAGCGTTATTCAATAAATGCGTTACCTTCTGTCTATTTAAAAGGTACGCAAAATAGCGACATTTTCAACCACCCCACATGAGATCCTTTCCGGATAATATATTTACTACGTACGCATGGGAGTTTTGGCTCGTGTATAGAAGTATAGCATTAGCAAATTCCTGAGCCACAACTCTTAAATCAATGTTATCTGTTTAAACGAATGTCCTCTGTTGTTAAGTACATGGTGGTAACCAACAAATGGTTGAGACTTCAATTTGCAGAGAGTTGAGCTTTTTGCGATCTGTATACACTATAGAGACACCTATCTGTATAGATGAACCTTGCACACATTTGACTTGGTCATTTGTATTGAATGGAATCCACAAAAAATGTCGGCCGTGACGTCATCTACAGAACAATTGGTGCTCCATTAGCAAGCAGCTGGTTGAGCACTCGCCAAGCCAGCCGTTCCTTATCAACAGTTTTGATGGAGTGCTCGTTTGAGTGCTTAAGCCACTTGGCAAGCACTCTAGAAGCTGCTTACCAAATCCAATGGGAAGGAGTGCTTGGCACCGCATAACAATACGGCGGTCACCATGGAAACATTGCCATTGTGGTACTCGAACAAATGCTGCCAGGGCCGTCATTTTCAGTTTTACTCAATCCTTTTGTGACAACCTCCTCAAACAAATTGATTGTGTTAGCAGCAGCTACAGAGTACTATATGAAGAGGAAAAGAAAGAAAGCTTCACCACTGCCTGCCAGGCAACACCTGCCAATATCTACCTGTCTACATGCCAGCCTGTCAACTTGCCATTGATATCTGAACAATTTCTGTGCCGACCAATGGCTCATCTATCTATAATTCCAGTAATCTCTGTGTGTATGTTTGTATGTTTGTCTGTGACCGCTGTTTCTCGACAACCACGGGTCCGATATACTTGAAACTTGCCAGGTATATTGCTGGGGACCCGAGGATGTGCCTTTTCAAGGTTTGAAATTAATCGGACAAGTGGTTCCCAAGGTATGGTCACCGTACTCGCAAGCCGTTCGCTTTGGCTTTGCGAATGGACCAAACCATTTCATGTAAATAGAGGGGGGGGTTCTACCGTACTCGCAAGCCGTTCGCTTTGGCTTGCTGAATGGACCAAACCATTTCATGTAAATAGAGGGGGGGGGGGTTCTGTGGTCGTTACTGCCACGTGGTTTCAAAGTTTTTTTTTGTTGTTGTTGTTTGCACGCATGTTTTTTTGCACCCACGTACGGGCACGCCCTAGTGAACAATAAATTGGGGAGCTGCCAGGAAGGAGGTGAACTCTGGACTTGTGAATAAGGAATGTGAGGCCCGTCCTCAGAGCCACAACCTCCTTGTAAATACAGTAGTGCTTATTGAATGAATGGAGAAAACTTTGTGTTATGTGTGGAGAATTTGCTTGACAGACTAGTGAACGAACTGTTTGATACACTGCGTGCGGGTTGAACTAGGATGGGAGTTGTGTGTATACCAAATAGTCAGCCGGAAACGGCCATTGAGCAAAAATCTGCCAGGAAGAAGGGGGCTGTGCACATGTGTAGATGAAATGCATCAAGTAATGTTTGGCAGCTCTACTCTTCCAACCCAAATGTTTCTCAGGCCTATATTTCCCCTCTCTCACTGCTACATCTCCCGTTTTCCAGCCACATCTGTCCATGTATTTTTCCATTCAACCCAAATGCAATGGGCAAGCTGTGTAAGGTTGCTATGTGCTTGGTAAGTGACGAGTTAGTGTGATGGAAAGTTACCAGCTCTCCTCTCAATTAGTTGCCTGGTGGCCGTGTCTTCATTGGAGGCTCCGACATGTCCAGCGGGATGTAATTAAACCCCTACAAGTTAATCACTAGTGAGTTCCTTTCTTCCAGGTGGCCCGCTCCAGTACATCAGAGGCTCCATTCTGCATTGTGGTTTCTGCCCCTGCTGTGCTTCCTGTCCTGATCTGCACAACTTTGTGTAGCTGGTGGGACATGTGGGGTGCTGGGAGGGGAACCAAGTTTTAAACTCACCCCGTATGCGCAGGCATTGCGTGAAGAGCAGGATATCTCTCTGTGTTCATTTTATGTTATTCCCGAGTGAAATAAGTTGCGGAGTTAAGTTCCATCGAAGATCCGAGGGCACATTGGCATTTTGCTACAGTTCGTTTACTGCATGTGTTGTTGCGTTTCCTTTCTTCCCCTCCCATGTTTTGTTACAAAATCTTTGTTAATGAGAACCTGTTTTGTGGCCATCAGGGTAAGAGAACTCCATAGTGAAATAATTAATTGGCAAATAAATCCATGTGTGTAAATTGGGATTAGCACAATGAACGCACCATTGTTAAAAGCTGAGATGGCTGTAATGGGTTTCTTGGCCCTTCTGATAGGCTGATTCGCCCATGGTCATGTGGTCTTAACTACCGACTCGCATGCAAGTTATGGGTGGACATGGGACCTCTAGCCCCTTCCCTGACCGGCGTCGTTTGAGACCTGCGATCATTACTGTAGATCAAGGTCCTGACAAACGCAACTCTTGGAAGGAATCAACTCCATTCTGATTATGGCCAGTGAGCTAGAAACACATCTGTGGGTTGATTCCTTTCCCAAGGTTGCAATTAAATTTTATTTTTTGCAAATTTCCCATTACGACAAATGCCTCTAAAACTTGCAGGCTGACTAATGTTTCATCTATCTTCTATCTATAATTCCAGTAATCTCTGTGTGTGTGTGTGTCTGTGTGTGTGTGTGTGTGTGTGTGTTTGTCTGTGACCGCTGTTTCTCGACAACCACGGGTCCGATATACTTGAAACTTGCCAGGTATATTGCTGGGGACCTGAGGATGTGCCTTTTCAAGGTTTCATATTAATCGGAGAAGTAGTTACCGAGCTATGGCGATTTAGCCGTTCGCCGTTCGCTTTGGCTTTGCGAATGGACCAAACCATTCATGTAAATAGAGGGGGGGGTTCTGTGGTCGTTCACTTTGGCTTTGCGAATGGACCAAACCATTTCATGTAAATAGAGGGGGGGGTTCTGTGGTCGTTACTGCCACGCGGTTTGGAATGTTTTTCCGAACGGGCACCCACGTACGGGCACGTCCTAGTCTATCTATAATTCCAGTAATCTCTGTGTGTGTGTGTGTGTGTATGTGTGTGTGTATGTGTGTGTGTCGTTTGTCTGTGACCGCTGTTTCTCGACAACCACGGGTCCGATATACTTGAAACTTGCCAGGTATATTGCTGGGGACCCGAGGATGTGCCTTTTCAAGGTTTCATATTAATCGGAGAAGTAGTTACCGAGCTATGGCGATTTATTTACCAAACTCCGCAAGCCGTTCGCTTTGGACCAAACCATTTCATGTAAATAGAGGGGGGGGGATTGTCACCGTACTCGCAAGCCGTTCGCTTTGGCTTTGCGAATGGACCAAACCATTTCATGTAAATAGAGGGGGGGGGATATAATTTTAGATATATATATAGTACGGGCATGCCCTAGTCTATCTATAATTCCAGTAATCTCTGTGTGTGTGTGTGTGTTTGTCTGTGTTTGTCTGTGACCGCTGTTTCTCGACAACCACGGGTCCGATATACTTTAAACTTGCCAGGTATATTGCTGGGGACCCGAGGATGTGCCTTTTCAAGGTTTCATATTAATCGGACAAGTAGTTACCGAGCTATGGCGATTTCTTTACCAAACTCCGCAAGCCGTTCGCTTTGGACCAAACCATTTCATGTAAATAGAGGGGGGGGGGGGGGATTGTCACCGTACTCGCAAGCCGTTCGCTTTGGCTTTGCGAATGGACCAAACCATTTCATGTAAATAGAGGGGGGGGATTGTCACCGTACTCGCAAGCCGTTCGCTTTGGCTTTGCGAATGGACCAAACCATTTCATGTAAATAGAGGGGGGGGGATATAATTTTAGATATATATATAGTACGGGCATGCCCTAGTGGTTAATAATGGCAGTTGTGTGTCTTTCATCGAGTGCAACCAAGCAGTAATTGGACTTCAACACAACACCCATACCTACCTATCTTTCACTCTGTAAGCCAGACACCCTGGGTGTTGTGTACGAGGTAGAATCATGACTTTTTCACATTAGTTCTGCAAGGAAAATCAGTCTTTAGTGAATTTTTAAACCATGCACAGAGTCGGTAAACTGCATGAAGGAATTGCTAAGAAAATTGCCCTGACCTACCCCAAATTGTTACCTAAAATGGCTCAGAGTTGGAGCGAGACACAGTATCTGGTTTGGGTGATTCTGAACACTGATCAGAAGGACATATATTGTGAATGCACAGGGTAAGTTTAAAATCAACTTTTAAAATGATGATATTTACTATTAATCATGTTGGGAGAGGTGGAACTGTGGGGACTGTTATAAATATATTGCTTGTTTGGCTCCGGGGCCACAAAATAAATTATACTAGATTTTGCATCTATCGCTAAAATAAGGGTGTGTGTGTGTGTGTGTGTGTGTGTGTGTGTGTGTGTGTGTGTGTGTGTGTGTGTGTGTGTGTGTGTGTGTGTGTGTGTGTGTGTATAAATATATTTTTGTGACCGTGTCCGCTGCTGCTTGCTTGTATTAACACAAAAAAAACTTCTATTAACACGGATATTTCTTGTACCTCCTATACTTTTGTAAGTCCAATTTGTTCCATAAACACAACAATTATGGAAACCAATTTGACATTGCCACTCTCGTTAAAATGCTGAAAATTATGTTTAAGACGATTTGAATTGCAGATATCGCCAGAGCAACATGTAAAAGTGGCCTGGCTAGCAAAGCAAGTCGCCGGGAACGCACACACAGCTATCACGCGAACGGCCTTGTTAGTTAGTCATTTTGAACATCTCATATTGGAGCACATTAACGAAGTTCGCTGAATCCTGTCCAGACTGTGATACATCAATGTATTGGCTCTGGTACTGATGGATGGGGCTCTGCTAGTTAGCCTCTCTCCCACTTCACCCTCCCAAACAGCAGCAAATCAATTCCATTGGCCATGTGGGCTCACACATAGCTTATCTTCTGCATGGTTTAAAAAAGTTTTTTCTCCTTTTGTATGCAACACCTAGCTGCAGGTAGCATAATTTGCTGGGAGTGCGGCGATGCCACTGATGCAGTGCCCCCTGTAGAGCAGGAATTTGGAATTTGGCCAGAGTGCCGGCCTAATGCTTTCAAGGTTTAAATGATGATATATTGATGGACCCAAATAAATGAAAGGTTGAATTAACTTGTGGAAATGCTCACATTTGTTTTATTGCCTAACCGTTGCTGTTTGGTGAAATATTGCACAATAAAATTGCACCTCAATAGGCGCAGCAAAGCTGTTGCAGTGTGCAGAATTTTTGCTTCTGTCCTCAAGGCCCGCCATTGCCGGTAACATATGTAACATATGTGACAAAACGGTAATTTTGTGGACCGTTTGACAAAGGAATCCATCACAACTGACAAAATGCAGTAATGGCACTGATCATCCAAAGAACAGCGGGTTATATGATTTTCCAAAAAAAAAGGGTGGAAACATAACAGGGTGATTAATTCCGGGTGTATCAGGAAAAAGTACAAGCCATATAAATAAGCATGATATCATAATACAGTAATATAGCGGTCAGGCAGTACCTCATACCTATAAAGGAGTGCCAAACATCTGGCAAATAAAATACATTTACTTCTTCATGCAGGTGTATTAATCAAATTGGCACCCCTTTATATGAACTTTTCTAGAGCATTACTTGGTTCCTCCTCAGAACACAAAGGTAGTCCAGCATGCACACGAGATTTTTTAAATGCCCCTTATTTTGTATTGTTTGGCATTTTCTACAAGCTTTGGAATGTCCCTTCTTTTCTATACTTTGCCACATGGCACATGGCAGGATATAAAGGGGCCTTTTCTATGCCCTTGGCATTTTACCCAAGAATTATCATACCTATTTCCACGGTCATCCACTCAGAGGTTCAGCATCTTGACCTTCTAGGCCTCCCAATGAATCAGGACCTCTCCTATGCTGACAATATACCAAAGTTGACTTACAAAGGCAGCCATTAATACTGGACATCCTCTGCCATTTCAAGTCTTTCCTTGAAAAATCTGAACTACACAGCCTATAGGTATAAGGCCTTTGTCCGTAGCTCAATGGAATACTGCTCTCCCCTACGTGCTGGCACTCCAGCATTACGTGTTTCTCCTGGATTCTGTGGAATCCAAAACTCTCAATAGTATTGGTATCTCCCATGAGGAGGCCAACGTAAAACGTCTGTCGCTCTCACTTTGCAAAAAGAACAGTGGCCCCTCTGCTTTTTAAATGTCTGTCCCACTTATCCCCACCTGGCCTTTCTCCTCCAACCTTCCTCAGTTCTTTCTGTAATTCCTAACACCTTCCACTGGTTAAACTCCAAAATCCAGGCTTTCCACCCACCCCCACTCTTTTGCTCGTTCCTTCTCCTTCTTATAAAACTGCCTTCTTGACACCGACTGTTCAAAGCAGGTAGTGAACTACTTTTTGCCACAATTAACCCCTACCACAATTCTGAAATTAATTAACATGCCTACACGATTCAAACCCTCTTACTTACAGGTGCACTGACCTTCTTTCCTGTTCATTCATTCCACTGCTTCTGTTCAGCTATGGCCTCACTGTCAGTTTTGTTGCCTTTTTACCCTCTGTCATCTCACTCTTCCATGAGCCTTGATCTTTAAAATTAAGAAATAATAAAAAACAAGAGGGAGAATTGCCAACTGCAATACACGTTCCCTACTGGTCCCAATGAATGTTCTTGTTCCAAACACTTATCAATTGTGAATCATACAGTAGGACAAATTGTTTTAGGTATGCAAAGCTAAAGAATAAGTTGCAGTTTCTGTAAGTTATCATTATAAAGCCAGGCACCAAGTTTCAGTTCAATATGTTAAGGGACTGGGAAAAAAAAGTCTGGAAAAACACAGGTGGGACGGATAGATGGACGGACGGACAGACAGACAGATGCAAAGCAAACTTATAGTCTTATACAAACTTTCACCCTCCAGTGAAACTGGTAGGGGACTGATAACGTAGAACTTTCTCAGATTGAATTAGCTTCATCCTCGTTATCTTTTTGAAAAGTTTTTTCCCCCACAAACACAACTTAAATGCCACAATTTGGGGGACGAGAAATTAGACTTACACCTTATGAGAGTTCAAACCAGCTTGTGACCAGTTTATGCCAAATGGAATAACCAATCTCCAAAATAAGACATCTCCGACAGGTGTGGGAAGGAAGGAGAAGGTGAATGAGGATTGGTTTGAGAAGAGAGGGATGACCAAGATGGTTAGTGAAAAGTGAGGACAGAAATGATGGTGGGCATTGGTCAAGTGATGATTGAGGACAAGGCCATTGCACGGGAGGAAGAGCGGCTTTTCAGCGACAATACACCAATTAATTGCATGGGCTATGTGATGGCAGGAAGGGGAGTATTGAAGTTGCAAAATATGTTTGGTTGTTGCCTTGTTGTAAGATGGGTGGGTAAGACAAAAATGAAACCCCCACTCTGAGCAGCTATGGGAATAGAACCCACAGCCGAAAGGGCAATGTAATAATTATTAACCCACTTGACCATCAAGCTGCACTTCACTAATTAGACACAATGGAAATAAGGCAATTGGAAAAATGAGTAAAAAAGGAGGAAGAAAAAGACAAGAGATAGAAAGAGTACAGCTTCATAATTAAATGATGCAAATAAATGTCCTTTATAACAATTCCAGCCATTCAACAAAACCTGCACATATCACATCTGCATGCGCTTGCGCATGAGATAGCCATTTGTAACTTGGTTAGTTACAACCAAAGCACAAATGATGGGACATGTTATAAAACAGTAGCGCACAAACGCAGGAAATTGAGCCCTAGCCCAGTTTGAGTTTAAGCCGAGAGCAAGAGTTGTTGATGCAAGGACATAACAGGCCAGACCGAAGGTCGCATGGTACACTTTAAGGCGTGCCAGGGAAAAGTGCTGAGACAGGAGCTTGGGATACAGGACCAGTGGGCCACAGAAAGCCTGCAAGAGAGAAGAAAAGAAAAACGACAAATATTACACAAGAAATGTCTGCAACATCTTTCATGCAATGCAATACAAAACACAATGCAATACAAAATGATACAGCAAGAATGAAATGAATGAATGATCGTTTTAAGGCCATTTTCCCCGCTAGAGCGGGGGTTAGCCTTGCGGGCCCCATGGCAATCATGGTTCCCTGTTTGAGGCAATGTTTTTATGGCCGGATGCCCTTCCTGACGCCAACACTTGGTCACCTCTTACGATGCGCAGGGATACGGTGTACCTATTCTAAATCGGGGTACACACCGTGATCATTCATCCCAGCAAGCTGGTACTCAATTTGCCGACCTCGGAAGGATGACAGGCTGAGTCAACCCAAAAGTCAAAATGATACAGCAAGATTCTTCCTAAATCCATCAGTTCACCCCCTCTTGACTACAGCACTCTTGGCCCTTACTGTCTTCTAGGCCCTGGTACATAGAAACATGTGGGAAGACAGTTGCCTAAAAGCAATGAGCATTTTTAACATGGAGAGCTAACCTGACAAAGGGCGAGGGCAATTCAATTTCACTTTGCAAGGGTATAGGTACTTTTATATCTGAGGGCACCAAGGTTTTTCTGGAGAGGGAGTGTAACAAGGCCCAACATTAATGGTGACTGAAAGAAGATGATCTCTGCCTCTGCGCCCCAATCCTCCCCCCCCTCCCACCTCTATCCCTATTGATTTGAATAGCTTGTAAGGCCTGGGAAAGTTGCTTTTAGCAAACTGGTGAATAACTAAAGTAGAAAGCTGATCTGGAAATTGGTATTATTCACTCGTGCTCAGTGATGGCATCTGGGACCTTCACCTCCAATCCTACAATCTGATATTCCACACTTCATGCTGTATAACCTCAATAATGCCAGATGGGATCCTGTTTGCCTTTCCGAAATGCACCAACTTCCTAAGCCTGTATCATCGAGTTCAAAAGAGGCAGCTTTCAAGCGTTCAGCTCAAAAGTTCAACTAGGTAAATCTAGATCAAGCTCAAGAGTGGAGAAATGGTACAGGGAAGAAAGGAGGTAGAATTGTGGGCATCGCAAAGACAATGTCCTCTCTTTGCAGATGGACACTGTCATACAACTCAAGGTCCCACATGGCCACTGAAACCCATGTGATGTACACCTTTGCCCTTGCAGTACACATCTTCACAACGAGGCTGTCAAATCTCACCAATATGATGACAGTACATTATTTACTTTAATGTGTTTTCACCAGATTTACATTCTGATTCACCGCAGGACATTGCTACGAAAGACCGAGCAACAGAGGCAATCCAGGACTCTATAACCCTTGCCAAGAAACAACTTTATGTTAAACATCCAGTTTTGACTCAAAGTTTGCATGGTAGAGGGGAACCAGGATGCTTCCAAGCAATACTCTGTCATTTGCATTTTTACGGCGTAGCCCATAGGGTAAAGCAGTCCAGAACAGTGTTTGTTCGTCCGTATGTATGTATGTATGTATGTATGTATGTATGTATGTATGTATAAATGTACAGTCACGTGAAAAAGTAAGAACACCCCATGTAAAGTTTTGACTTTTTCAACATATTTCAACATACAGCTATTTGATCTTCATTTCAACAATATTGATAGATAAAGGTGATATAATATAACAAATATCATGAAACATTTACATTTTGTAGTCCATCGTATAATTTAAATAAACATAAATGCTAATTTCGCATGTGGAAAAAGTAAGCATGCACTATGCACTATGCCAAGCGTCGGCTGGAGTGGTGTAAAGCTCGCCGCCATTGGACTCTGGCGCAGTGGAAATGCGTTTTCTGGAGTGATGAATCACGCTTCACCATCTGGCAGTCTGACGGATAAATCTGGGTTTGGTGGATGCCAGGAGAATGCTACCTGCCCGAATGCATAGTGCCAAATGTAAAGTTTGATGGAGGAGGAATAATGGTCTGGCGCTGTTTTTCATGGTTTTTTTTTTTTTTTTTTTAATACTGAATCGAGGCTCGTGAAAGAGCTGACAACCACGAGGGAAAGACAGCACAGGGGGACCACGAGGGAAAGACAGGACAGGGGGAAACATTCATTAAAACACATTCAACAAAAAGACATCAAGGAACACAATACAGGGGGACCGTGAGGGAAAGACAGTACAGGGGGAAACATTCATTAAAACACATTCAACAAAAAAGACATCCAGGAACACAGCACAGGGGGACCACAAGGGAAAGACAGTATAGGGGGAAACATTCATTAAAACACATTCAACAAAAAGACATCCAGGAACACAGCACAGGGGGACCACGAGGGAAAGACAGTACAGGGGGAAACATTCATTAAAACACATTCAACAAAAAGACATCCAGGAACACAGCACAGGGGGACCGCGAGGGAAAGACAGTACAGGGGGAAACATTCATTAAAACACATTCAACAAAAAGACATCCAGGAACACAGCACAGGGGGACCGTGAGGGAAAGACAGTACAGGGGGAAACATTCATTAAAACACATTCAACAAAAAGACATCCAGGACCACAGCACAGGGGGACCGCGAGGGAAAGACAGTACAGGGGGAAACATTCATTAAAACACATTCAACAAAAAGACATCCAGGACCACAGCACAGGGGGACCGTGAGGGAAAGACAGTACAAGGGGAAACATTCATTAAAACACATTCAACAAAAAGACATCCAGGACCACAGCACAGGGGGACCGCGAGGGAAAGACAGTACAGGGGGAAACATTCATTAAAACACATTCAACAAAAAGACATCCAGGAACACAGCACAGGGGGACCACGAGGGAAAGACAGTACAGAGGGAAACATTCATTAAAACACATTCAACAAAAACACATCCAGGAACACAGCACAGGGGGACCGCGAGGGAAAGACAGTACAGAGGGAAACATTCATTAAAACACATTCAACAAAAAGACATCCAGGAACACAATACAGGGGGACCGCAAGGGAAAGACAGTACAGGGGGAAACATTCATTAAAACACATTCAACAAAAAGACATCCAGGAACACAGCACAGGGGGACCGTGAGGGAAAGACAGTACAGAGGGAAACATTCATTAAAACACATTCAACAAAAAGACATCCAGGAACACAGCACAGGGGGACCGCGAGGGAAAGACAGCACAGGGGGAAACATTCATTAAAACACATTCAACAAAAAGACATCCAGGAACACAATACAGGGGGACCGCGAGGGAAAGACAGTACAGGGGGAAACATTCATTAAAACACATTCAACAAAAAGACATCCAGGAACACAGCACAGGGGGACCACGAGGGAAAGACAGTACAGGGGGACCGCGAGGGAAAGACAGTACAGGGGGAAACATTCATTAAAACACATTCAACAAAAAGACATCCAGGACCACAGCACAGGGGGACCGCGAGGGAAAGACAGTACAGGGGGACCGCGAGGGAAAAACAGTACAGGGGGACCGCGAGGGAAAGACAGTACAGGGGGACCGCGAGGGAAAGACAGTACAGGGGGAAACATTCATTAAAACACATTCAACAAAAAGACATCCAGGAACACAGCACAGGGGGGGGACCGTGAGGGAAAGACAGTACAGGGGGAAACATTCATTAAAACACATTCAACGAAAAGACATCCAGGAACACAGCACAGGGGGACCGTGAGGGAAAGACAGTACAGGGGGAAACATTCATTAAAACACATTCAACAAAAAGACATCCAGGAACACAGCACAGGGGGACCGCGAGGGAAAGACAGTACAGAGGGAAACATTCATTAAAACACATTCAACAAAAAGACATCCAGGAACACAGCACAGGGGGACCGCGAGGGAAAGACAGTACAGGGGGAAACATTCATTAAAACACATTCAACAAAAAGACATCCAGGAACACAGCACAGGGGGACCACGAGGGAAAGACAGTACAGGGGGAAACATTCATTAAAACACATTCAACAAAAAGACATCCAGGCACACAGCACAGGGGGACCACGAGGGAAAGACAGTACAGGGGGAAACATTCATTAAAACACATTCAACAAAAAGACATCCAGGCACACAGCACAGGGGGACCGCGAGGCAAAGACAGTACAGGGGGAAACATTCATTAAAACACATTCAACAAAAAGACATCCAGGAACACAGCACAGGGGGACCGCAAGGGAAAGACAGTACAGGGGGAAACATTCATTAAAACACATTCAACAAAAATACATCCAGGAACACAGCACAGGGGGACCACGAGGGAAAGACAGCACAGGGGGAAACATTCATTAAAACACATTCAACAAAAAGACATCCAGGCACACAGCACAGGGGGACCGCGAGGGAAAGACAGTACAGGGGGAAACATTCATTAAAACACATTCAACAAAAAGACATCCAGGAACACAGCACAGGGGGACCGCGAGGGAAAGACAGCACAGGGGGAAACATTCATTAAAACACATTCAACAAAAAGACATCCAGGAACACAGCACAGGGGGACCGCAAGGGAAAGACAGTACAGGGGGAAACATTCATTAAAACACATTCAACAAAAATACATCCAGGAACACAGCACAGTAAGACCGCGAGGGAAAGACAGCACAGGGGGAAACATTCATTAAAACACATTCAACAAAAAGACATCCAGGAACACAGCACAGGGGGACCACGAGGGAAAGACAGTACAGGGGGACCGCGAGGGAAAGACAGTACAGTGGGAAACATTCATTAAAACACATTCAACAAAAATACATCCAGGAACACAGCACAGGGGGACCACGAGGGAAAGACAGTACAGGGGGAAACATTCATTAAAACACATTCAACAAAAAGACATCCAGGCACACAGCACAGGGGGACCACGAGGGAAAGACAGTACAGGGGGAAACATTCATTAAAACACATTCAACAAAAAGACATCCAGGCACACAGCACAGGGGGACCGCGAGGGAAAGACAGTACAGGGGGAAACATTCATTAAAACACATTCAACAAAAAGACATCCAGGAACACAGCACAGGGGGACCGCAAGGGAAAGACAGTACAGGGGGAAACATTCATTAAAACACATTCAACAAAAATACATCCAGGAACACAGCACAGGGGGACCACGAGGGAAAGACAGCACAGGGGGAAACATTCATTAAAACACATTCAACAAAAAGACATCCAGGCACACAGCACAGGGGGACCGCGAGGGAAAGACAGTACAGGGGGAAACATTCATTAAAACACATTCAACAAAAAGACATCCAGGAACACAGCACAGGGGGACCGCGAGGGAAAGACAGCACAGGGGGAAACATTCATTAAAACACATTCAACAAAAAGACATCCAGGAACACAGCACAGGGGGACCGCAAGGGAAAGACAGTACAGGGGGAAACATTCATTAAAACACATTCAACAAAAAGACATCCAGGAACACAGCACAGGGGGACCACGAGGGAAAGACAGTACAGGGGGAAACATTCATTCAAACACATTCAACAAAAAGACATCCAGGAACACAGCACAGGGGGACCGCAAGGGAAAGACAGTACAGGGGGAAACATTCATTAAAACACATTCAACAAAAATACATCCAGGAACACAGCACAGGGGGACCGCGAGGGAAAGACAGCACAGGGGGAAACATTCATGAAAACACATTCAACAAAAAGACATCCAGGAACACAGCACAGGGGGACCACGAGGGAAAGACAGTACAGGGGGACCGCGAGGGAAAGACAGTACAGGGGGAAACATTCATTAAAACACATTCAACAAAAAGACATCCAGGAACACAGCACAGGGGGACCGCGAGGGAAAGACAGTACAGGGGGACCGCGAGGGAAAAACAGTACAGGGGGACCACGAGGGAAAGACAGTACAGGGGGACCGCGAGGGAAAGACAGTACAGGGGGAAACATTCATTAAAACACATTCAACAAAAAGACATCCAGGAACACAGCACAGGGGGACCGTGAGGGAAAGACAGTACAGGGGGAAACATTCATTAAAACACATTCAACAAAAAGACATCCAGGAACACAGCACAGGGGGACCGCGAGGGAAAGACAGTACAGAGGGAAACATTCATTAAAACACATTCAACAAAAAGACATCCAGGAACACAGCACAGGGGGACTGCGAGGGAAAGACAGTACAGGGGGAAACATTCATTAAAACACATTCAACAAAAAGACATCCAGGAACACAGCACAGGGGGACCACGAGGGAAAGACAGTACAGGGGGAAACATTCATTAAAACACATTCAACAAAAAGACATCCAGGCACACAGCACAGGGGGACAACGAGGGAAAGACAGTACAGGGGGAAACATTCATTAAAACACATTCAACAAAAAGACATCCAGGAACACAGTACAGGGGGACCACGGGGGAAAGACAGTACAGGGGGAAACATTCATTAAAACACATTCAACAAAAAGACATCCAGGCACACAGCACAGGGGGACCGCGAGGGAAAGACAGTACAGGGGGAAACATTCATTAAAACACATTCAACAAAAAGACATCCAGGAACACAGCACAGGGGGACCGCAAGGGAAAGACAGTACAGGGGGAAACATTCATTAAAACACATTCAACAAAAATACATCCAGGAACACAGCACAGGGGGACCACGAGGGAAAGACAGCACAGGGGGAAACATTCATTAAAACACATTCAACAAAAAGACATCCAGGCACACAGCACAGGGGGACCGCGAGGGAAAGACAGTACAGGGGGAAACATTCATTAAAACACATTCAACAAAAAGACATCCAGGAACACAGCACAGGGGGACCGCGAGGGAAAGACAGCACAGGGGGAAACATTCATTAAAACACATTCAACAAAAAGACATCCAGGCACACAGCACAGGGGGACCGCGAGGGAAAGACAGTACAGGGGGAAACACTCATTAAAACACATTCAACAAAAAGACATCCAGGAACACAGCACAGGGGGACCGCAAGGGAAAGACAGTACAGGGGGAAACACTCATTAAAACACATTCAACAAAAAGACATCCAGGAACACAGCACAGGGGGACCACGAGGGAAAGACAGCACAGGGGGAAACATTCATTCAAACACATTCAACAAAAATACATCCAGGAACACAGCACAGGGGGACCGCGAGGGAAAGACAGCACAGGGGGAAACATTCATTAAAACACATTCAACAAAAAGACATCCAGGAACACAGCACAGGGGGACCGCGAGGGAAAGACAGCACAGGGGGAAACATTCATTAAAACACATTCAACAAAAAGACATCCAGGAACACAGCACAGGGGGACCGCGAGGGAAAGACAGTACAGGGGGAAACATTCATTAAAACACATTCAACAAAAAGACATCCAGGCACACAGCACAGGGGGACCGCGAGGGAAAGACAGTACAGAGGGAAACATTCATTGAAACACATTCAACAAAAAGACATCCAGGAACACAGCACAGGGGGACCACGAGGGAAAGACAGTACAGAGGGAAACATTCATTAAAACACATTTAACCAATGGTTCAGTCTAGGCCCCTTAGTTCCAGTGAAGGGAAATATTAATGCGACAGCATACAAGGACATTCTAGACAATTGTGCGCTTCCAACTTTGTGGCAACAGTTTGGGGAAGGCCCTTTCCTGTTTCAGCATGACAAAGTCCCCGTGCACAAAGCAAAGTTCATACAAAAATGGTTTGTCGAGATTTGTGTGGAAGAATTTGACTGGTCTGCACAGAGCCCTGACCTCAACCCCATCGAACACCTTTGGGGTGAATTGGAACGCCGACTGCGAGCCAGGCCTAATCGCCCAATATCAGTGCCCGACCTCACTAATGCTCTTGTTGCTGAATGGAAGCAAATCCCCACAGCAATGTTCCAACATCTAGTGGAAAGCCTTCCCAGAAGAGTGGAGGCTGTTATAGCAGCAAGGGGGAGGTGGGGGGGGGGGGGGGGGGACCAACTCCATATTAATGCCCATGATTTTGGAATGAGGTGTTCGACGAGCACATACGCGTGTGATGTTCGGGTGTTCACAAACTTTTTACCATGTTGTGTATGTGGATAGCAAAATATTTTTAATTTCAACAATTTTCTGGAAGAAATGATGTATTATTTGAAAAAAGTGCAAGGGTGCCAATATTTTTGGCCACGACAGTATATTGACTGGAGCTCGGCAGTATCGCATCAAGTTCCAGGTCAAGGGCGATGGCACGGTTAATCACATCCCTAATGGGATAGTAATTGGTATGGACCATGGGCAGGTATATTACGCGGGTCAGCCAAAGTTATGCTGCAGGTGCGGCAATTGGACCACTTTGGGTCTGTGTGTAAATAACTGTTGGTGAATGAGAGGATGGAGGGGGGTAGGGAGGAAAGAAGGGAAGGAGGGAGAAAAAGTGGAGGAGAGCAAAGCAGAGTGGAGGCTGAGGTCTCCTCGCTCCAAGCAGTGTTGGACAAGAGTGTGGAGTTGGTGCTGCCATTGTTATCCCCCCCCCCCCCCTCTCCCCAGAGAGCAAAAGGAGAAGGAGGAGGGAAACGAGGGAGGGGAGAAGGGGGCTATGGTGCGAGGCATTGCCGAGGTTGCATTGGCTGCTGGGCCAACTGAGGGGGGAGGGGAGGAGGGTAACAGCACCTTCTCCTGCTATGATGACACTGACCATGACGCAAGAAGATGAACCATGATGAAACATCGGAGGGGCGGGGATAAAGGGAAAGCCCCCCTGAACAGAGGCCCCGGGTCTATTTATAAAAAATAAAAACCAATGGCTATAAAAGGGGAAGAGCATCAAGGTGATGATAAAGGGCTGCCTGGCCTCTAGGATGACTATAAGGGAAGGAATTCAGAGGTGGTGGACTGGTGGTGTATCTGACCAGATCCATTCGACCCCCTCTACCCTGTCCACTCCCGGTCAGGCTCTCACTCCCCGTGTGGTAGGCTACCACCCCTCATTCATGCCCCCCTCCTGGGGGCGGCAGAAACTAAGGGGTTAAACGTGGGAAGGGGTGAGCTTTGGGGTTTGTTTTTTATTTGTTGGATGGAATTGATATATGGCTGGATTTTTGTTAACTTTTATTGTGGTTTACTTGTTTAATTTTTGTTTTATATTGTTATGAATTTGGGTAGAGGAATATCTAGAGCCAGATAGATCTGTATAGGTAGGTATCTGACTGTCGCGATAGGGAATCTACCTGTAATAAGTTCTATGTTTAGCAAATATTTGGTTTGTCGGGATAAGCTGTATTGGTGTCCCCGCTATGAGGGAGCAGGGCGTGCTAAATAGTGCAGGGATTATGGATATGATTCCTTTGTTCGTCGTCGTCCCTGTCGCCAAACCTTTGTCCCTTATGGCAACGCACTCATATGAACACTTAGATAGGTCCTTAGTGCGCAACAGTAATTAAATTCCCTTCCCTTACAAAGACAGTGGAAGACACACAGGCAACGGCCGCGTACAACACCGGCGTGGGCGTCAGACACCGGGCAGGCTGGGAACCATGCCCAGGAGGACTGTGATTGGTTGGTGCGGAAGGCGCGAACCTTGAGCGAATCAGCGCGGAAGGCACAAGGAGGTTCGGCAGACGGCGGGAAGCTACGAGGCTCGGGTTGGTGGCGCACCAAAACTGACATCACATGCCAAGTTACAAAAGGACTCGCTAGCGGGATTCTGGACGCTTCGCTCTGGGTATCGAGTCGTGCTGGTCTTTCACTCTTCACTCTCCGTTCCTGGCTCTCGTTGTGCCTCGTGTTGAAGATCGGCCTCGTGTTGGAGATCGGCTTCGCAGGGAGATCGCGAGCCCAGTTGCTTTTGGTGCTGGAGCGGGGCGTGCCGTGGAGCGAACGGACCTCGTGGGCGGTCGACGAGGAGCCTGGAGTGGGGTGGGTCGCTCGGGCCTGGCGGAGCTCATGGGCAAGGTGGACTGAGGGAGCCGCGTTGGACGAAGGACACATTTTGGACAGATAAGCTCGCACCCACGAACCATTACACGACGAGACATTTCCTTTCGTAATTCATTTTCCTTTGTGGTGTATTCGAAGTCTGTGTGTGGGATCCCAATTTAGGCCTATTCATTTCATCGTCGCGTTTCATTGTATCGGGTTCCGTTAAATAAATCCTTATTTTTGTACATAGCATTTCGGTTTTGTTTGAATTCATCTCCTCCAGGATCGGAGCTGCAGTCGGTTCGCTTTCGGTAAGCGCTTCGCTGCCTCTTCTTCTTCACTTCTTTCTCCCATGCTTTTATAGCAAAATCCGTGTTTGGTCTTCGCCTCAATTAAATCCGTTTGGTCATTCACGAGCCCTGGTATTAACCAGAGGGTATTCGCACGACAATATTTATTGTCATTTATTTGTTTTTGATTATGGCTTTGATTTCCGGTTTGACTTCTTTTTTTTACCATTTGATCTATTATGTAATATTCTATTATGTAAGATCTATTATGTAAGCTGAGTGTGGGAGGTCGGTGGTTCAGTTCGAACCCCGGCCGTGTCATACCAAATACTTTAAAAATGATACATGCTGCTTCATTACTTAACGCTCAGTATTTTAAAAGGTTAGAACATGGCCATACTTGTTTTATACCATACATGGCCAAAATACATGGCCAAAAATGATACCATAAATGGCCATTACCATATACCATATATGGCCAAAAATAAGATTTTATATACCATACAATACCATATACATTACCATATACCATATATATATAAATATATGTATATACATATACCATATGCAATACATTACCATATACCATACAATGATACCATCAATGATACCATACATGGCCAAAAATGATATATGTAATTTGGTAATAATAGTGCAGGTTTTAATGGGCCAAATGGCCTCCTCCTGCATCGAAGCTCTTTGTAAGGGAACATATATTATTAATGTTAGTCAACCCCGTCGCAACAGTTAGTCACCTGCAGAAGAGTACAGATCACCACTGCAAGCCCAAACCAGCTGTGATAAGTGGTAAAATGTGGTCGCTCTTGGTGCTCCTTATGTAGGATAATAACCACGAGGCCACCCAAACTGCAGGCAACTACAAATGTCTGCAGCAACCAATGGAAGCATGTTCGACGGGGTCGTGGAGAGCCAGGCAGAGAAGAAGCATCCGGAGAAAACACCAGCACAGCCTCAGTCATGAAAAAGGAGAACTGATAAGCGAGCAAAAGACAAATAAACATGAGGACATTTGGAAAAAATGTAAAATCCACTCGCACTCAGTACACATTGTTGTAACCAATATTGTAGTAGAACTTTGCAAGGTAAATAAACGTCACCAACTTTGTCTTCTAAATGCGAAGAAAATGACTAAGGTTGCGAGCAAGTTTATTTATAATATACTGTGGCGGACACAAAAGCCCACTGGCGTGGTGACATCATTCCACGCACCAAGTGGGCGGTGGCCACGCCCGAGGGGTAGGCGTGGCCTCATGATATACACCGGGCGACCAGCCCGGAGCAGTTCAGTGTTACAGTGTGCTCTTACAATAAAGACGTTTATATGTTACCGCTTGTCCGCTTCCTCCTTGCTCACAAGCAGCGCGCGTAACGCCACGCTTTACTGGTGACCCTCGACGTTGGATCTGCCGTAGCGATCCTTCCGAACACGACGCCATTGCAATGGCCAACGACAAGGCAATGGCGATTAAACTTCCCGAATTTTGGGAGGCCCAGGCCGAAGTCTGGTTCGTTCAAGCCGAAGCCCAATTTCAGCTTCGGCGCCTCACCAACGACGACCTGCGCTACTGCCATGTCGTCGCCTCCCTCGGGCCCGGCACGGCCGCTCGAGTTGTGTCCGTCCTTCGCCACCCACCAGACGGCCACAAGTATGAGGCACTCAAGCGGCTACTCCTAGCCACGTTCGGCCTTACGGACGACGCACGGGCCGACCGCCTCCTGGATCTCCCCGAGCTCGGTGAGACGCGCCCGTCGGTCCGAATGGACCATATGCTGTCACTGTTGGGCGACGAAGCCCCCGGTTCGCTATTCCGGGCGCTTTTCCGGCACCAACTTCCACCGCAGGTTCGCCTCGCGTTGGCCGGGACCGAGCTAACGGAACCCCGAGCATTGGCAGCCGTGGCGGACAGGTACTTCGCTGCTTCGGACACGCGGGCGAGCGTCGGCGTGGCCGTCACGGCCCTCGACGCTGATGTTCAGCAGCATGTTCCACAGCATCAGCTTCTACAGCACGCTGATGTTCAGCAGCATGCTGATACGCACCTCGTGAACGCCGCCACGCCCCGCCCACCGCCGCGGCGAAAACCGCCACCGCGGGGAAACCCGCCAACTCTACCGGCCTGGCGGAGCCAGCCGCGCTCCTCCAGCTCCACCACCTGGTGCTGGTTCCACGCCGAGTTCGGCCACGAAGCTCGGCGGTGTCATCCGCCGTGCTCCTTCAACGGGTCGGGAAACGCCCGGGCCGGCGCTCAATAGTGGCGATGAGCGCCGGCCGTTCGAGCAGCCTGCTGTTCATAACGGACACCTTCTCCGGGCGCCGTTACCTGTGCGACATGGGAGCGCAGGTGAGTGTCATTCCCGCCGGCACGTCAGACAAGCACGCCGCGGGTGGGGGCTCCGCGCTGCTTGCCGCGAACGGGACGCCCATCCGTACGTAAGGAAAACGCTGCCTCTCTCTGCGGTTTGGAGGGCAGGTTTTCCGATGGATGTTCGTCACCGCCGACGTGCCCATGGCACTGCTTGGCGCGGACTTCCTGTGCGCTAATGGGCTCCTGGTCGACGTCAAGCGCAGACGGCTGGTCCAGGCCGAGACGTTCAGCTCGCTCGCTTGTGCGTTGCCCAGCTCAACGAGCGGCTTGCCGAACGATTCGGTTCCGGCCACGTTGGTCTGTACGCTTCCGGCAGCGGACGCATTCACCCGCCTCCTCGCCGGCTTCCCGGCCCTCACGCGGCCCACCTTCTTGGCGGGGGCCGTCAAGCACGGGGTGGCCCATCACATCCCCACCGTCGGGCCACCGGTCTACGCCCGGGCATGCCGCCTCGAGCCGACGAAGCTGGCGGTGGCAAAAGCGGGGTTCGCTACCCTGGAGCGACTCGGCATCGTTCGGCGCTCAGAGAGCGCTTGGGCGTCGCCGCTGCACATCGTGCCGAAGCCCGGCGGGGGATGGCGGCCGTGCGGGGACTATCGCCGTCTCAATGACGCCACGACTCCCGACCGCTACCCCGTCCCCCACATTCAGGACTTTTCCGCCCGTTTGGCGGGCAGGTCCTTCTTCTCGAAGGTGGACCTCATACGCGGCTACCATCAGGTCCCCGTCAGGCCGGAGGACGTCCCGAAGACGGCGGTCATCACGCCATTCGGACTCTTCGAGTTCCTGCGCATGCCCTTCGGTCTGAAGAATGCGGCTCAGGCGTTCCAGCGACTGATGGACAGCGTCCTGCGCGACTTGGATTTTGTCTACGTCTACCTGGACGATATCCTCGTCGCCAGCGCGTCCCGCGAAGAGCACCTACGCCACCTCCGCAGGCTCTTCGAACGCCTGGGCCAGCATGGCCTGATTGTGAACCCCGCAAAGTGTCGGTTCGGCGCCGCCACAATCGATTTTCTGGGGCACCGTGTCACCAAGCACGGAGCCGTCCCCCTGCCGGCCAAGGTGGAGGCGGTGAAGGGGTTTCCGCGCCCCCGCACGATCAGAGGGCTGCAGGAGTTCCTGGGCATGGTGAACTTTTACCATCGGTTCCTGCCCCGTATCGCCCAGCTCCTGCGCCCCCTGCACGAAGCTCTCCGAGGTAAGCCGGGCAAAGGCGACGTTACCTGGACCGAGCAGATGGACACGGCGTTCACGGGCGCGAAGCTCGCCTTGGCTAACGCCACCATGCTCGCGCACCCGGCGCCCGATGCACCGATCGCCCTCACCACTGATGCCTCGGACTACGCGGTGGGCGCGGTGCACGAGCAATGGGTGCGTGGAGCTTGGCAACCGCTGGCGTTCTTTAGCCGGCAGCTTCGCCCGCCCGAACGCCGTTACAGTACCTTCGACCGCGAGTTGCTCGGACTTCACTTGGCGGTCAGGCACTTCCGCCATCTGCTCGAGGGCCGGGCGTTCACTGCCTTCGTCGACCACAAGCCGCTGATCTTCGCGATGGGCAAGGTCACCGAGCCGTGGTCGGCCCGGCAGCAGCGTCACCTCTCGGCCGTGTCCGAGTACACGACGGACATCCAGCACGTCGTGGGGAAGGACAACCCGGTGGCGGATTGCCTTTCCCGGGCCGTCGCCCACGCAGTCCACCTCGGCATCGACTATGCCCGGATGGCAGCGGACCAGGCCGCTGACCCCGACGTCCAGGCCTTGCGGACCGCCGTCACGGGCCTCCGCGTCACCGAGGTGCCGTTCGACGGCGCGGGCGTGGCCCTCTGGTGCGACGTCTCCCTCGGGCGTCCTCGCCCCATCGTGCCCGCGGGCTGGCAGCGCCAGGTGTTTGACGCCATCCACGGCCTGTCCCACCCGGGCGCGAGGGCCTCCCAAAGGCTGATCGCCGACAAGTTCGTCTGGCATGGCCTCCGGAAGGCCGTCCGCGGCTGGGCCAGGACGTGCCTCGCGTGCCAGCGCGCCAAGGTGCACCGGCACACCCAGGCCCCTTTGGCCCCGTGCACGGTGCCGGAACGCCGGTTTGACCACGTCCACGTGGACCTGGTGGGACCTCTGCCCCCCTCGCGGGGTTTCACCTACGTCCTCACCATGGTGGACCGCACCACCCGGTGGCCGGAGGCCGTGCCCTTGGCGTCAACAACGGCGGCCGATGTCGCGCAGGCTTTCATCGCCACCTGGGTCGCCCGGTTCGGCGCCCCCTCAGACATCTCATCCGACCGCGGCCCCCAGTTCACCTCGGAGCTCTGGGGGGCGGTTGCGCAGGGGCTCGGGGTCCGGCTGCACCGAACCACGGCCTACCACCCCCAGGCTAACGGCCTGTGTGAGCGATTTCACCGCTCATTGAAGGCCGCGCTCCGGGCCACCCTCCGCGACGGCGGCTGGGTCGACAGGCTCCCCTGGGTCCTGCTGGGCCTCCGGACGGCGCCCAAGGAGGACCTGCGCGCATCCGCGGCGGAGTTGGTCTTCGGGCAACCGCTGCGGGTGCCGGGCGAGTTCCTCCCCGACTCCACGGCACCATGGTCCGCGGCACAGCAGCGCTCCGCTCTGCAAGAGACCGCCCAGAGGTTCGCCCCGGTGCCAACGGCATGCCACGGGCACCCACCGACGCACGTCGCCCCGGAGCTTCGCACGGCGGAGTACGTCTTCGTCCGCCACGATGCCCATCGGACACCACTGCGGCCCCCGTACGACGGGCCTTTCCGCGTGCTGGAGACCGGGGCGAAGCACTTCACCCTGGACATCGGCGGTACTCCTGACCGCGTTTCGGTAGACCGCCTCAAGCCGGCCCACCTCGATGTGGACCATCCACCGCCAGTGGCCCGACCCCCACGTCGGGGCCGCCCTCCTGCGGGCGGACCCCCGGCACCGCCCAGCCCCGCCGCCCCCCGGTCCTGCACCCATCCCAGGGGCAGCCAGGGGCATCCCACCTGGCATCCCTGCACCCCGGACGCCGCCGATCGCCAGGGGGCGCTTCGGCCGGGTCATTCGTCTGCCCCGCAAACTGGCCCTCCAGGTGCGCGGGAATTCTGGGGGGGCGCGTGTGGCGGACACAAAAGCCCACTGGCGTGGTGACATCATTCCACGCACCAAGTGGGCGGTGGCCACGCCCGAGGGGTAGGCGTGGCCTCATGATATACACCGGGCGACCAGCCCGGAGCAGTTCAGTGTTACAGTGTGCTCTTACAATAAAGACGTTTATATGTTACCGCTTGTCCGCTTCCTCCTTGCTCACAAGCAGCGCGCGTAACGCCGCGCTTTAATACCATACAGGAGATAGGCATGAAGTAGAAGATGTGGAATGAGAGATAGTTCTGCTTACAACTGAAACAATTAAAACCGCCCCTGGTTTCTGTCTTGAGGAGCATCTTAGCCAATTAAGGCATTAACGGTCAAAATAACTCAATACCACATACTCTAAGTATCCTTCTGCTCAAGATGCCTGCCTCTACATTGTTGATGCTCTTGCCCCTATAGTCTATAGTCTATAGTCTATACTATACACACAATTGTGTATGTTTGATACCATGAGATACAACACAACATTTAAAGATAGGCAAATTCTGGGAATGAAAAATATTAGTCAACTCCAATTAGGAAATTGTTTAAACATTCTGATATTTATAAATAACCGCTTTTGTAATAAGCCTGGTGTTGGCTTAATGGTTAGGGTGCTGGCTTGGGATTCTAGGGTCCCAAGTTAAATTCCCGGTCGGCCGTTTAATTAACACAGGGCGGGTTGACTCAGCCTGTCATTCTTCCGAGGTCAGCAAAATGAGTACCAGCTTACTGGAAAGAATTAGCCATTGAGGTATCCTGCGTTGGAGTGATGACCTGTCCAGGATTGTGCCTAATAAGTAATAGCCGAAGAAACTGTTTTAGCAGCCCTATGCATCTAGAAATGTAAAAATAGTAGTACTCTTCTTCTTCTTCTTCTTTTGTAATGAGTGATTTTTGGGACACTCACGCATGTATGCACAAGTTTTTCTGTGATGAAAAGTCAAGCTTACCAGATGCCTATTAGGTAAAAACATGGGATCAAATGCTGAAAATGCTCAATCCCATTTAATTTAAGGTCAGCACCCAGAGATATAACAGAAATCTTGAATATTTAGAAGAAATGTCCCACTTTACAGAAGAGGCCTTAGTGGCCTTTTAATAAGAGTAAGGTTTTAATAGGACCAATAAAGAACAAGATTCGCTTATGTACGTTCTGGGGAGAGAGGGGTGAGGGAGTACCGTAATGGCGAAACGTTGGCCCGAGAAGTCACTCAGGAAATGATCGCATTTCACTCGGATTCATGTGCTCGACGTCAAGGTTTTACTGGAAAGCTGCCATAATAAGGAATCTACTTAACAACATTTAACAAGTATCCATCAAATCATTAACCCAATAGCAATTCAAAAATAGCGTAAATAAATCATCTTCGTAGTTAGCGATTCCTGAATAGCACCTGATGATTCGCCACCAGCGGTTACATCGTATGGATGTCATTGTCCATTGCTAGAGCTGCAGACTGAGTGTTCGGAGCATTTTTCTCATGAAAAGCACTTTCATTTTTCTCCCCAACTACTCTCCCAACAATGGATGGAGGCCCTCAAT
The DNA here is from genome assembly GCF_964187855.1 of Myxine glutinosa. Taxonomy (NCBI): domain Eukaryota; kingdom Metazoa; phylum Chordata; class Myxini; order Myxiniformes; family Myxinidae; genus Myxine; species Myxine glutinosa. The sequence goes on along the minus strand of NC_136264.1, from coordinate 74,916,429 downwards.
ATCAGACATGACATCAGAGCTGTCTCTCTTGATATATCGCATGCTTTTGATACAGTCTGGCATTCTGCCTTACTCTCCAAACTCTCTGGCTGTGACATCCATGGCCAACTCCACACATGGCTTATTGACTTCCTCTCTCTCGTAGCCACAGTGCGGCTCTGAACAGAATCCTTTCACCTCCTCTCACTGTTTTTTTTTTTTTTTTTAATTTTTATTTAAAATTTTATTTTTATTTAAAATTTTATTTTTATTCCTCTCAATTTAAAAAAATAGATATCGCAAGGAAACGAATCAAAAAATACACATCTAGTAGTCAGTGTGGACAAATAATTATTTGTCTCAAGTCGTTAATTGTGATGAACTCAATTCAATTGTAATTTTGTAATTGTAACAACTCAAAGAGGTGTGTAATTAAAATTAACCCAAGTAGCATAACCAACAACAGGAATACAATGAGGAAGAAACTTAGGGCAAGGTACCATTGATAACAGTAATAACTCTCACAGATATCTGCGTTATGTCAGCATTGAATGAAACAAAAAGGGGTGGAGGGGGAGGAAAGACCTTTGCCCTGAGAATCAACCAAGCGACATATAAAAACATAGACCGACCAATCCCATTTTTTGGCCATTTAAGTTTTACCAGAAAGATTTAAACTTACCGCAAGGCTCATGAGTAAAGGATGCCATATAAACAGTCCTGCTGGGATAGATAAGGGAGGGAAAGAAGGCAATGATGATGATGATGAAAAACATTTTCATAAAATATACCAGATAAGTCATAATTGAAAAAAAAAAAAGCACGTGACTGATTATGAATCATTGTCAGTGAAATATTCCCCGATAATGAGAAAAGGTTATGGAATTAATCATTGCAGTCAGTATCAGATCTCATCTATTTTACCTTGCTTATCACCGACCTACAAGTTGCATTGTTCAGATCACCCAGTTGTTTTTATTCCTATTCCTTGAATTTTAAAAGTCTCATAAAGAGCTTGCACATTGATTACATACAGCACAATGACATGAGAAAAGTGTGCTTTAATGGAAATTACAGGGACATTAGGAAACTAGAACGGGCACTCGGTAGAGCGCATACCTTCGCCGCAGCTACTGTTCTGTACTTGGCATGGGAGTGTAGGGAACAGAACAGTGAACAGTTTGGTGCTGATTTCATGCAAATCGGATAAGAATTGACCGAGTTATGACAAAAAACGCACATTTTGCAAGGTCGTGACCCCCCTGACCTTTGACCCCCAACCGCTAACAAGGGTAATGTCTTCACTGGGTCATGTCGTATATCACAAGATCGGGCATTGAATTCTGAACATTTTGGCATTAGTTGCATGCCAATTGGATAAAAATTGACCGCGCTATGGTAAAAATACGATTTTGACCTTTTCGTGACCTTGACCTTGACCTTTGACCCGATTGCTCCCAAAATCTAATCAAATGTGTCCCGTATAATAACCAATCATCCCACCAAATTTCATGCAATTCGGTTGAATACTTTTTGAGTTATGCGAATAACATACACACACACACACACACAGACATACAAATAAATACACAGCGATCAAAACATAACCTTCCGCTTTTGCGAAGGTAACAATGTACTGTACAACACAACATGGTATATTACAGAATGTATGTTCCTAAAGAGATACTCCATATGTACCAATTTGTATCGCTCATTATTTTTTCCATGAAAGTGTATTTTCACACAATGCCCAACCAACAGAGTACTATTCTCCTTTCATTGGAAGTACTTGGTTTTGGCACCCTACCTGCCTCCTTTGACCACCCCCTCCCATCTATTTTCCCTGGTGAGTTGTGCTGTTGTTGTTGTTGTATAGCCCCAGACAGTTCTCTCGACCAAGCCCGCGGCACAGCGACAGCTGATCGATCTCCAAGGAGCGACCCAGATATCCCCCACATCCATGATTGTGTACCCCACCTTCACGAAGTGAGGGCCACGACGGAGTTAGAGAGTGAGCGAGAGAGCGAGAGAGCGAGAGAGCGAGAGAGCGAGAGAGAGAGAAAAAAAAAGAGAGAATGAGAGAGCGCGAAGAGACAGACAAGAAGGAAAGTGCCAATCCAAGGGGACTGATCGGTTCTCTGACCATGACCGCACTGCCCTAACGAATCGGGGCAGCAGGGAGGAATGGGGAAGATTTGGCCCCCGACTTGCGTTGGGGGTACAACCACCACAAAGAGGCGTCCCCGATAGTTGTGGCGAGTTGTGTTAATAATAATGGTGACTGAGAGTGACAAGTTAGCTAATGTCTTCAAGCCAGCAGTTCACCCCCACCTCAGATCACCCCTATCCAAAACTATGATATTTTCTACACCCGTTAAACCACCCCCACCGCTCCTCAAATTTGCTTCTGTGTCCATCTTGTCCACCACTTGCATTCTGCCCTACACCTCATCATTCCCTTGTTTGTCAGTGTCTAGTCTATTTTCTCTGTCTGCCCTGCTGTTGGTGCCTTCGCCCTATCTTTCTGCTGTTCCTTTTGTGATGTTGGGTCCTGATATGTACTGTGTTTTCGCTCTTCCACGAGCCCTGGCTGTGTACAAAAGAAAAAGAAAAATAATAAAATTAATAAATAATTTCTCAGTCCTGTGAACATCTCAACGCCACTCCAAGGCACATGATTTCCACTTCAGTATTACTTTGCAACCTCAGTCTGTATAGAGGCGTCGAAGAAAGACGTCCACAGGGCTTCAGTCGTGGAACTGCAACTCCAACAATAGGCCCAAGTGCCACCAACACTTGCTATTCAGCCGTTGAACCCATTGATAACTGACTGTAACCATAATAGATGTAAAAGCATTTTCAATTCTGGGGACGTATCTACGTGTGGGTAATACGGAAAATTGGTTGTGTGGCACACAGGAAACTGGTTCTACCATCTATGTGTGGGTAATATGAGAAACCAGTGTACTATCTGTGTTGGAAATACAGGACACAAGTTCTACCATCTATGTGTGGGTAATACAGGAAACCGGTTCTACCATCTATGCGTTGGAAATACAGGAAACCGGTTCTACCATCTATGTGTGGGTAATACAGGAAACCGGTTCTACCATCTATGCGTTGGAAATACAGGAAACCGGTTCTACCATCTATGTGTGGGTAATACAGGAAACCGGTTCTACCATCTATGTGTGGGTAATACAGGAAACCGGTTCTACCATCTATGTGTGGGTAATACAGGAAACCGGTTCTACCATCTATGTGTGGGTAATACAGGAAACCGGTTCTGGTCCCTTAATTTAATTTAAAATATTCGTTTTCACGGGTCAGTCACAATTAAACCCAAAACAGATTATATAAATTTAACCCAAGACCTGTTGAAAATATAAAATTTCGAAGGAGATTTGTGAGGGTGGAAGGTGAGAAACTGGGTTGAATTTCAATTTTTAGGGACCATCTACTTATGATGTACGCAAGATTAAACAGACTAGATGAGCCTGAAATAATGCGCAGGAAAGGGCTGAACGTTTTTACCAGTTTTGAACAGTTACGTGGCTATGACTACGAGTATGACTCCGTGAGAGTTTGCTACATGGTACAGATACACCTTCACGTTGGTTATTTACCTCCGGATCTGCTGCCAAACGCCACGTAACACGTGGCAAAGGTGAGCAAAAGGCATGAGATGTGGGCACACAGGATGGCCCACCGGCGCAGCCAGGTATACACGGAATGTTCACGCGCGGCTCCACCATCATGAACCATTAGAACAAAAACAGGAATGTTTTAACTCATCACAAATCGCTTACGTACATTCGCTGCTTTGGGATGAACGAACGGATCTCATTCGATCGTGCAAGTCACGTGATTGTCGACTGACGTCACGGCGCCAAGCCGTTTACTATTTAAAATGGAAATTCCATTTTCCTCGAAGAACTCAGCCATTGTAATCCGTAACTACATCGGTGATCGCATTTTAAAACATCTGTTACTGAGGTCTTCAAAACACAAAAAACCAGAGCCGCGATTACAAGCCAGCAGATTCAGCACAAGAAGGCGGAACTGAAACACAAGGAAAGGCAACAAACATCCAGACCATTCGTCCTTGGCATACACCAATCGGCTTGTTCTAGTCACTTATCAAACTCATCCACCTAGTTTGGTTCATAACTCCTCCACAACCTTTTGAAATATCGTGATATATATATAGGCCTATCGTGTTTGGCCCATCTTTAAATGGTGAAGAATCACTTTAAAAAAAACTTTAAACATGGTCGGATCCGGATCTTCACAAAAATAGAATCGAATCTTCCTCGTCCCGTCCCCAACCTTGTCCACCAAGTTTCGGCCGAATCCGTTACGACCACTTTTTGAGATATGCTCACAGACAGATAAAGAGACAGACAAACAAACACGGACAGAGACAGACAGACAAACAAACAGACTCACATAGAAAGAGATACGGACACAGGCAGACATACAGACATACAACAGACAATCAGAGAGACAGACAGACAAACAGACAGAGAGAGACAGAGAAACAGAAAGAGACATACAAGCAGACAGACAGACACAGAGACAGACGACTAGACAGACAGAGAGACAAACAAGAAATATGCTGCATGATACGTGCGAAATCCCTAAAATGAGTTGCTCACCTGTAGCTTATGTTGACATAAATAATTGGTGGTTAAACCCAGTGATCTGATATGCAAAAACACTGTGGACAGATTTTGACAAAACTTAGTGAACCAGTTGGGTAGATCATGTTTGGTGAGTTGTTGAACACTCCTTTGACTGATAGGAGGGCTGCAGGTTCGAATCCGACCTTTTACTAATCATTGAAAGATGACCAAATATGTGATTGAGAAAATGATTTCATTTAAATAACATGGCCTATGTTGACCTCAAAAATAATTTGTGGTTGAATTCAGTGACCTGATTGTTTCAGACTCTTGTATAAAAGGACACAGAGCCGATGTTACTTCAAGTAAGCCATGTTCCACGTCCATCCTGGAGGTGACTTCGGATGTACATCTCCACAGTATTGCCACACATGCCATGGTCACCCACTAGGCGGTGTATGTGTTATGCAACAAGCTAACCCCTGTAACACTGACGTGCAAATCCTCTACAAATTTAAAGTCAATCAGATGTAAATTGAGGATTTTTGTAGCTTCACCTACGTTGTTGACCTTTGGCCTATGTTGACCTTTTGGCCTATGTTGACTGACCTCAAAAATAATTGGTGGTTGAATTCAGTGACCTGATATGCAAAAACGTCGTGGACAGATTTTGACAAAACTTGGTGGACAGGTTGGTGAGATTGAAGGAGCTGTGCTCCAACTCAAATCGAAAGAATGGACGCGAAAAAAGCTGGAATTCGTCCGAGTTTCTTTATTGCATCAAATCAACTCGGGTACTCTGAAAAGCCCGTTTATCGGGCAGCATTATATACAAGCACTCGAATATCTCATGCCGGAGCGTTTGCCCTTAAAAGGTGCGACTGGGCATGTCCGGGAGACCTGGGCGAGTCTGGACATGCCCGGGAACGGCGAGACTGGGTGTCGCCGGACGGGCCGGGCGAGCCCGGGACGGGAAAGGCGAGTCCGGGCATGCCCGGGAAAGGCGAGACTGAGCGTCTCCGGGCGGTCTGGGCGAGCCCGGCACAGCGATCGCTCCGTGGTTGCGTCCTCGGCAGGTGTAAGGCGATTGTGTATGTTCAGCGGCAACCGCTACACACGCCCCCCAGAATCGACTTGCACCGGCAGGGTCAATTTGAGGGGGGTCCTGATGACCCGGCCGAAGCGACCCCTGGAGGGTCGTGGGGGGGGGGGGGGGTCCGGTGTGGGGGTGGGTGGTCGAGCGGGAGGCACCGTGGATGGGGGGCGGCCTCGCCGCGGAGGAAGGGCCAACCGAGGTGGTTGGTCGATGTCCACGTGCGCCGGCTTGAGGCGGTCCACCGAAATCCGGTCTGACCTGCCGCCGACGTCGATGACGAAGGACTTGTCGTCCCGTCGCAGGACCCGGAAGGGTCCGTCGTACGGCGGCCTGAGTGGCCCCCGGTGTGCGTCATGACGCACAAAAACGTACTCCGCTGTGCGAAGCGCTGGGGGGACGTAGGCCTGGCGGTCACCGTGGTGGGACGTTGGCACGGGGGCAAACCGTCGGGCGGTCTCCTGGAGGTCCGTGCGCTGGCGAGCTGTGGACCAGGGACTGGTGGCGTCGGGCACGAATTCGCCCGGGACGCGTAGCGGCTGGCTGTAGACCAGCTCGGCGGTGGACGCCCGGAGGTCCTCCTTGGGGGCCGTGCGGAGGCCCAAAAGGACCCACGGTAGCCGGTCGGTCCAGCCGCCGTCGTGAAGGCCGGCCATGAGCGCGGCCTTCATGGAACGGTGGAACCGCTCACGCAACCCATTGGCTTGGGGGTGGTAGGCCGTGGTATGGTGGAGCCTGACCCCCAGGTTGCGGGCGACCGCAACCCACAGCTCGGAGGTGAACTGCGGCCCGCGGTCCGAAGAGATGTCCGCCGGTGCGCCGAAACGGGCGACCCAGGTGGCGATGAAAGCCTGCGCCACGTCGGCGGTGGTGGTGGAGACGAGGGGAACGGCCTCCGGCCACCTGGTGGTCCTGTCCACCATGGTGAGCAGGTGTGTGAAACCCCGTGATGGGGGGAGGGGGCCCACCAGGTCCACGTTGACGTGGTTGAAACGCCGTTAGGGCACGGTGAAAGGTGCCAGCGGGGCCTGGGTGTGTCGGTGGACCATGGCCTGTTGGCAGGCCGTGCAGGTGCTGGTCAAATCGCGGACATCCCGTCGAAGGCCGTGCCAGACGAATCGCGCCGACACCAGCTTCTGGGAAGCTTTCCGGCCCGGGTGGGAAAGGCCGTGGACGGAGGCGAAGATGCGGCGTTGCCAGGTAACGGGCACGATGGGGCGAGGCTGGCCTTGGGAGACGTCGCAGAGCAGGACAGTGTCCGCGAAGGGGACGTCGGCCAGGCAGAGGCCCGTGTCCACCGCCCAGAGGGCTTGCACCGTGGTATCGGTGGTCTGGTCAGCCGCCATAAGCGCGAAGTCCACGGCGAGGTGGACCGCGTTCGCGCAGGCCCGAGAAAGACCGTCGGCCACGGCGTTGTCTTTGCCGGCGACGTGCCGGATGTCCGTGGTAAAATCCGACACGGCGGAGAGGTGGCGCTGCTGGCGGGCCGACCACGGCTCCGTGACTTTGGCCATTGCGTAAACCAACGGCTTGTGGTCGACGAAAGCCGTGAAGGGTCGGCCCTCCAGGAGGTGGCGGAAATGGCAAACGGCCAGGTGTAGACCGAGGAGCTCACGGTCAAACGTGCTATATTTGAGCTCGTTCGGCCGGAGTTGCCGGCTGAAAAAAGCGAGTAGCTGCCAAACCCCGTTCACCCATTGCTCATGTACGGCGCCCACCGCGTAGTCGGAGGCATCCGTGGTGAGGGCGATGGGAGCGTTGAGCACCGGGTGAGCGAGCAGTGTTGCGTCGGCGAGGGCCCGCTTTGAGCTTGTAAATGCCGCGTCCATGGCTGCGGACCAGACGACGTCGTGTTTGGCCGGCTTGCCCTGGAGGGCTTCGTAGAGGGGCCGCATGAGCTGAGCAGCGCGGGGCACGAAGCGGTGATAGAAATTCACCATTCCGAGGAACTCCTGCAGGGCCTTGATGGAGCGGGGATGCGGAAACGCGGTGATGGCCTCGACCTTGGTAGGCAGCGGCACGGCCCCGTTCTTGGTGATGTGGTGGCCCAAAAAATCAACGGCCGTCGTGCCGAAGTGGCATTTGGCCGGGTTGACAATTAGGCCGTGCTCGCTGAGGCGCCCGAACAGTGTTCGGAGGTGGAGGAGATGCTCGGCCCGGGACGCACTGCCGACGAGGATGTCGTCCAGGTAGACGAAGAGGAACGGCAGGTCACGCAGCACGCCGTCCATCAAGTGCTGGAACGCCTGAGCCGCGTTCTTGAGGCCAAATGGCATTCGAAGGAATTCGAATAAGCCGAATGGCATGATGACAGCCGTTTTTGGGACGTCGGCCGGCCTGACAGGTACCTGGTGGTATCCCCATATCAAATCGATCTTCGAAAAAATGACCCGTCCTGCCAAACGGGCGGAGAAGTCTTGAATGTGCGGGATCGGATACCTGTCGGGGGTGGTAACGTCGTGAAGGCGGCGGTAGTCACCACATGGGTGCCAGCCGCCCCCCGGCTTCGGTACGATGTGCAGTGGCGAAGCCCACGCGCTATCGGAGCGCCGCACGATGCCGAGGTGTTCCAAAGCATCGAACTCGGCTTTGGCCACGGCGAGCTTGGCTGGGTCGAGGCGGCGGGCTCTGGCATAGACTGGCGGGCCCGTAGTTGGTATGTGGTGCTCGATACCATGTCATACCGCGACGGCCGAAAACGTCGGCCACGTGAGGGCCGGGAACTCCGCGAGCAGGCGAGCAAACTCGTTCGCCGCCGGGAGGGCGCATGCTAGCTCGGTCGGCGCGGAGCTGCTCAACGTGCATGCCAGGGAGCTGAAGGTCTCGGCGTTGACGAGGCGACGCCGTTTGACGTCAACCAGCAGCCCGTGTGCGCAGAGGAAGTCGACGCCCAGCAGAGCCATGGGCACGCTTGCGGTCACAAAAGTCCAATGAAAGCACTGGCTGCCGAAGCAGAGGGTGACGTTGCGCGGGCCGAAGGTGCGGATGGCCGATCCGTTGGCCGCCACCAAGGAGGGGCCGCAAACCGCGGACTGCCTGTCCTGATCGGAGGCGGGTATGATGCTCAGTTGGGCGCCGGTGTCACACAGGAAGAGCCGTCCAGACGCTTTGTCCCTGATAAAAAGTAAGTTGCCCGTGTGGCCGGCGCTCATGGCTGGTAATGAACGCCGGCCCGGCCGTTTCCCGACTTGCCGAAAGTGCACGGGGGTCGGCATGTCCGGGCCTTTTGTCCGAACCTGGCATGGTAGTAACACCACGCCTGGTCAGGTGTAGGCCCCGGTCGTCGTGCTGGAGGTGGTCGGCGCGGCGTAGCGGCCGCCAATTGCGCCGGCAGTTCGGCCGCCGACCGTGCCGGGTGCTCGGGCGCCACGGGCGTTGCTTCGGACGGCGGCGGACTCCAGGTCGCTGCCCCGATGTGTTGGCCTGCCGAGGAGATCTTGTTGGCTTCCCTGACGAGGGCGCGGGGATCCGTGATCTGCGTGCTTGCCAGGGTGAGGCGTACCTGGCTGGGCAGCTGACGGAGGAACAGCTCTTGAAAAAGAAAATCTGGGGTGTGCTCCCCGAGCAACGAGAGCATGTAATCCATTCGCTCGGACGGGCGCGTGTCGCCGAGCTCGGGCAGGTTGAGCAGGCGCCGTGCGCGTTCCGCCGATGAGAGGGCGAAAGCGTCGAGGAGGAGCTTCTTGATCACGCCATACTTGTCAGCGGCTGGCGGGTGCTGGAGGAGGCTGAGGGCGCGGGCCGCGGTGGCTGAGCCGAGTGCTGCTACCACATGATGGAAGCGGGTGTCGTCAGCGGTGATGCCTCGCAGGGCGAACTGGGAGTCCGCCTGGGCGAACCAAACCACCGCGTGAGCCTCCCAGAAGGTAGGCAGTTTGAGGGCAACTGCCATGTCCATGTCGGTAGGTCACCAATGAAGGAGCTGTGCTCCAACTCGAATCGAAAGAATGGACGCGACAAAAAGCTGGAATTCGTCCGAGTTTCTTTATTGCATCAAATCAACTCGGGTACTCCGAAAAGCCCGTTTATCGGGCAGCATTATATACAAGCACTCGAATATCTCATGCCGGCGCGTTTGCCCTTAAAGGGCGCGACTGGGCATGTCCGGGAGACCTGGGCGAGTCTGGACATGCCCGGGAACGGCGAGACTGTGTGTCGCCGGACGGGCCGGGCGTGCCTGGACATGCCCGGGAACGGCGAGACTGGGTGTCGCGGGACGGGCCGGGCGAGCCCGGGAAAGCCGAGTCCTGGCATGCCCGGGAAAGGCGAGACTGAGCGTCTCCAGGCGGTCTGGGCGAGCCCGGCACAGCGATCGCTCCGTGGTTGCGTCCTCGGCAGGTGTAAGGCGATTGTGTATGTTCAGCAGCAACCGCTACAAGATAATGTTTGGTGAGTAGTGCCACAGTCCTTACAGGTTCGAATCCTGACCTTTTACCCATCATTGAAGGATGATAAAATACGCGATGGAGAAAATTATTTAATTTAAATGACGATGGTGTGATAGATCGGGACAGAGCGAGGTTGTGTCATAACCACGGAAGAGCACGCACACAAAAACCACGAGCCAGGTACAGTTGGTTGCAAAATGATCTGTATTGGACAGTGCTCCGGAAGAGGAAGTACCCAAAAGTCATGTATATAATAAACTCAACAAAAGCACAGAATTATATGAGCAAATAACGTACAAGTTATTGTTGCACAGAATTATTGGTAATGGCAAAGACCATTACTAATTCAGTGGTTGACAGATGGGGTCGGGCAAATGGGTTAAGGGTGTTGTACTGGTGAACAGGTGTTTTTTTTTGTTTTTTTTTAGCTGAACAGTTTCCTTATAGTCTTATAAACAAGAATCATGCTATTAGAGGTCATAGAAGTACCCCTAATTATTGAAAAATTCAAATTTCAATTCAATTCAATATAATATTTTGCATGAAATTTGTTATAACTTTAATTTGCATCATTCTTTTGGGCTGAAATTTGGACAGGATATTCAGAATATCACTTCCTTTAAAATGATGAAGGCTTTTGTTTATAGGAGTAGCCATTGTGGATTTATTGAAGGACAACCAAGTTTTATCTGGTAATTGGCATAATTAGCTAATTAGTGAACATTTGACATAATTTCACAAAATCCTCTCATCAGGTAGTAGAGTAACACATGTATAATACATGTACCAAGTTTTGTGTGAAAAGAATGATAGGTGACATAGAAGATAGAAGTAGAAATGTGTTCTTTGTTTTTCCTTGTTTTTTATTGACGGTCTAATTTATGCAAATTATATGCATGTAATATGACAAAGAAGCGTTGAAACTGATCTGAGTTAAAGCCAAGATTATATCTTTCAAGAAAAACTGAAAATTAGATATTAACTTGACTTTGTTTTTGTGTAAAGGCCTCTCAAAGGTACCTATGTAGTTTTCTCAATTTTTCACCAGTACGACACCCTTAAACATTGGGGATGTGAGCGTTGCAGGTTTGAATCCTTTCCTTTTAGTTTACCCATCATGAAGGATTATAATTAAATAATTGATAACTAAATTATTTAATTTACATATCTCGCTGGTTGCTTGAGTGGGTTAAACACGTCTGTTGAGGCTTGCGAGTTTGAATTTCATATTTTTATGCCTCCGCTGACAAAGTCGCCGGAGGCATTATGTTTTCGGGTTGTCCGTCCGTCTGTCTGTCCGTCCGTCCGCACGGGCTAAACCTCGTTTTTCTCAGCAACCATATATCCGATTGAGACGAAACTTTCAGGGTAGGAGTAATAGTAAAATAATAATCAAGAAACAATCCTGAGTTTCCAACTTATTGCTAAACTGATAGCTCAGATGGATGCACATAATATGCACCCATAATATAAACCACGGTGCCAATGAAAAAAAATATGGACTAAAAAGTTTCTCCAAACTGTCCCTATTTCTTGATTATTATTTTTTTGTATTAGTGACTGTCCCTATTCACCCGTAAAACGGGGGTGAATAGGGACAGCCATAAAAATCCTATTTATTCCTATTTAACCCATATATGGGGTTAATAGGGACTATAAGTTGCTTTTTAAAAAAACAAGAGAACACATTCAACCCAAAATATCAACAAATCAGTATTGTTATCAATTTTCAGCGAAAAAAGTTTCCGAACTTTTTTTCAGTTTGTGTCCCTATTCACCTTGCTGTCCCTATTCACCCAATTTTACGGTACCTCCCTATACCCACCCTCCCTCCACCACCACCACCCTCAGGGGCCCGTCTCAAAAGATATTTTATCACGATTGGTTGTATAGGGGCCCTTCTTGCATTGGGGCCCCATGCAAGTTGCATGGATTGCATGATCGTAACGTCACACACACACACACACACACACACACACACACACACACACACACACACACACACACACACACACACACACTGATACCTGGTAGGTCTCCGTTCCATCTCCTTAAACCCACCCACGTGTAGACCTAGCAGCCAACAACTGCAACTTGCATACACACACAGATACACACACACACATGCGTATGCATGTGCGCACACTAATATATGCACACCCCCACGAAGGTGGATACTTTGAGATCTGCGAAGCCTCCCTTCCACCTTCTAAAACCTGCATACGGAGATGACGACCAATAATACACACCCGCTTCTCTGGGCTTTCTCACAATTACAATTTTTCTTAGTTTTGTCCTCATGTTTGTGTCCGTTTGCTGTTTTTAACCACAGCTTCCGCTTGGCATCAGGAAGTGAATGCCAGTTCAAGGGCGGTAGTTACTCGAGCGATTGAGTGGAGAGATTGTGGCTGCTGGATGCGGACGAGAGGGGTCGTTCTCCTTTGGACAGTTGGCACTGCTACAAGCGAGTTGCAGGGCAGCTGCTGCCTGCTTGCTTTACACATTTCGTCCATTTCGCTGTTGTGCATATTATTGCCGCATGGTAAGTCAAATGGCCTCTCTCCCTCCGTGCCATCTGCTTAGTTCCTGTTTTGTCTCTGTGTTTGTTCCACACTCGTGTCGTTTTTCATGGCAAGAGCTGAATTGTTTTTTTCTTTGTATGGCAGTTCTGGTTGATGGCAGAAGATGCAGTGTAATCGAAATCTTTTCGGCAGTCACGGGTAGGCACATACGCCCGACGATACATACCGCGTACCACACGTACACATATTTTATTACATCTAGTGTGGCAGCTTTTGAAAGTCATTCATTAATGTTTACAATTTAAGACCTGGTAGTATTAAAATCACATCACTGAAATGTGACCACTTTGTTCAACTCTTGTGTGCTTGCAACCAAATACAGTAAGTAACCTGAAACATAGTCCCGAGCTTCATTTGCACTGTACTGTTCGTTCATGCACCATGCTCGATACAAAGTGTCAAACGATTAAGCACTCCAACGCTATTCGATAGGACACCCAGTTTAACGTCCATCCAATGGACTGTGCGCACTTTGATGAATCACCCTGCCCGTACAACACCGGGATGACACTTTATAGCTGGCTCAGGATTTTAACCCAGGCTAGACAACGAAGAGGTGATTGTACGTACCTCGAGGCCATCCTGCCAGTATGTGTATATACAGTGGGGAGAACAAGTATTTGATACACTGCCGATTTTGCAGGTTTTCCCACTTACAAAGCACGTCAAGGTCTGTAATTTTTTATCATAGGTACACTTCAACTGTGGAAGACGGAATCTAAAACAAAAATCCTGAAAATCACATTGTATGATTTTTAAGTAATTAATTTGCATTTTATTGCATGAAATAAGTATTTGATACATCAGAAAAACAGAACTTAATATTTGGTACAGAAACCTTTGTTTGCAATTACAGAGATCAGACGTTTCCTGTAGTTCTTAACCAGGTTTGCACACACTGCAGCAGGGATTTTGGCCCACTCCTCCATACAGATCTTCACCAGATCCTTCAGGTTTCGGGGCTGTCGCTGCGCAACACAGACTTTCAGCTCCCTCCAAAGATTTTCTATTGGGTTCAGGTCTGGAGACTGGCTAGGCCACTCCAGGACCTTGAGATGCTTCGTACGGAGCCACTCCTTAGTTGCCCTGGCTGTGTGTTTCGGGTCGTTGTCATGCTGGAAGACCCAGCCACGCCCCATCTTCAATGCTCTTATTGAGGGAAGGAGATTGTTGGCCAAGATCTCGCGATACATGGCCCCATCCATCCTCCCCTCAATACGGTGCAGTCGTCCTGTCCCCTTTGCAGAAAAGCATCCCCAAAGAATGATGTTTCCACCTCCATGCTTCACGGTTGGGATGGTGTTCTTGGGGTTGTACTCATCCTTCCTCTTCCTCCAAACACGGCGAGTGGAGTTTAAACCAAAAAGCTCTATTTTGGTCTCATCAGACCACATGACCTTCTCCCATTCCTCCTCTGGATCATCCAGATGGTCATTGGCAAACTTCAGACGGGCCTGGACATGCGCTGGCTTGAGCAGAGGGACCTTGCATGCGCTGCAGGATTTTAATCCATGACGGCGTAGTGTGTTACTTATGGTTTTCTTTGATACTGTGGTCCCAGCTCTCTTCAGGTCATTGACCAGGTCCTGCCGTGTAGTTCTGGGCTGATCCCTCACCTTTCTCATGATCATTGAGGCTCCACGAGGTGAGATCTTGCATGGAGCCCCAGACCGAGGGAGATTGACTGTCATCTTGAACTTCTTCCATTTTCTAATAATTGCGCCAACAGTTGTTGCCTTCTCACCAAGCTGCTTGCCTATTGTCCTGTAGCCCATCCCAGCCTTGTGCAAGTCTACAAATTTGTCCCTGATGTCCTTAGACAGCTCTCTGGTCTTGCCCATTGTGGAGAGGTTGGAGTCTGATTGATTGAGTGTGGACAGGTCTGGAGACGGCTTTGCGGTCGGTCTTTGCGGTCTTTGTGGTCGGAGACGGTCTGGAGACGTCTTTTATGCAGATAACGAGTTCAAACAGGTGCAGTTAATACAGGTAATGAGTGGAGAATGGGAGGGCTTCTTAAAGAAAAAACTAACAGGTCTGTGAGAGCCGGAATTCTTACTGGTTGGTAGGTGATCAAATACTTATTTCATGCAATAAAATGCAAATTAATTACTTAAAAATCATACAATGTGATTTTCAGGATTTTTGTTTTAGATTCCGTCTTCCACAGTTGAAGTGTACCTATGATAAAAATTACAGACCTTTACGTGCTTTGTAAGTGGGAAAACCTGCAAAATCGGCAGTGTATCAAATACTTGTTCTCCCCACTGTATATATATACACACACACAAACACACACACAGTGGGGTGAAAAAGTACGAGTTCTCTGAAATAAATGCCAATCTTACTGAAATCACGATTTCAAACAAAGATTTGCCATATTATTGAAGATGTGCATCCATATTCTTTAATTTATTATGGTAATTATTGACTGACTTTGTCTAAACAGAATAAACTAGAATGGCTCTTGGAAGAGAGCATACAGTGCATTCAGAAAGTATTCAGACCCCTTCACTTTTTTCACATTTTGTTATGTTGCAGCCTTATGCTGAAATCGTTTAAATTCATTTTTTCCCTCATCAATCTACACTCAATACCCCAAAATGACAAAGAGAAAACAGGATTTTAGAAAGTTTTGCAAATTTATTAAAAAGAAAAAACTGAAACATCACATTGACATAAGTATTCAGACCCTTTGCTATGACACTTGAAATTTAGCTCAGGTGCCTCCCATTTCTCTTGATCATCTTTGAGATGTTTCTGCCCCTTGATTGGAGTCCACCTGTGGTAAATTCAATTGATTGGACATGATTTGGAAAGGCACACACCTGTCTATATAAGGTCTCACAGCTGACGATGCATATCGGAGCAGAAACCAAGCCATGAGGTCGAAGGAACTGCCGGCAGAGCTCAGAGACAGGATTGTGTCGAGGCACAGATCTGGGGAAGCCCACAAAAAAATCTCTGCTGCATTGAAGGTTCCCAAGAGCACAGTGGCCTCCATAATTCTTAAATGGAAGAAGTTTGGAACAACCAGGACTCCGTTTCGAGTTTGGAACAACCGAAAGCTGGCCGCCCGTCCAAACTGAGCAATCGGGGGAGAAGGGCCTTGGTAAGAGAGGTGACCAAGAACCCGATGGTCACTCTGGCTGAGCTCCAGAGTCCTGTGTGGAGATGGGAGAAACTTCCAGAAGAACAACCATCACTGCAACACTCCACCGATCTGGGCTTTATGGCAGAGTGGCCAGACGGAAGCCAAACAGTTCAATCTTGGTTTCATCAGACCACAGAATCTTGTTTCTCACACTCTGAGAGTCCTTTAGGTGCTTTTTTGCAAACTCCAAGTGGGCTTTCATGTGTCTTTCAATGAGGAGAGGCTTCCGTCTGGCCACTCTGCCATAAAGCCCAGATTGTTTTCTGGAACTGGGACATTGAGACTTTTGCAGATATGCCAGTGGATTACGCTACATACTTTGTTGTGCCTTTGGGTATACAGGTGCTCTGACACAAGTGTTTTACATCCTGATAGGTGGTGACTCGTACTTTCTGTTTCTACCATGCAGAACCTACACTTGTCCCATTGACTCAGTCCCACCATTTTCATGAAGTAGTGTAGCCTTTGGTGTAGGGTCCTTGGTCTTGGGCATTTATAATGTTACGTTTGTGGGGGGTAGGCATTACCTTAGTCCAGGTAGAATTGCATAGGTAGTGTGCTCCGACTGTCGTGAATAAGAAGAAACCACATGTATCATAAGTATGGATGCGGTAGACCGTATGTCGTGCAAGCGTGTATCTTCGTTCCCATCATGAGGGGTGCGGTTATGTTAATTAGTTAGGGATTATGGGTAATGAATCCCCTGTATGTAATGGCCTCTGTTATATTTCCTCTGTTCCTTGTGACATCAGGAGTACACACACATAGCCAGGAAATCACGCATTTACCACACTTTTACCACAATAAAAGCGACCGGAACTGGGATATTCAACTACCGCTGGCACTGCCAGCTGCGACATCGCCACATCGAGCAGGCTGGGCCATGGGGCCACGCCCCGAAGAGCAGTGATTGGTCCGGGATTGATTGGCGCAAGGACGGCTAAGATGGGACTATGGGATTGGTGGAGCAGGCACAGATGACATCAGAGCCTGGAGTACAAAGGAGTTGGAGGGCGGACATTTGATCTCTTGGGTCCGGACTTTGATAGAGAATGGTCAAGGCTCTTGACTTCCTCACTTTTTCTGGCTTTAGTGGTGAACGGTCATGATTTCATATCTCGCTCTGCTTCGTGTTTTCATGGCGAGCAGTCGGAGTTCATAGTGCTCCTGCGCGAGGGGAATTCATTGACGATCACGTGAACATTTTGTTGTGCTCTGTTTGCGTGGGGTTCGGATTGAAGGCACGGCCGCATTTCTTTTCCTTGCAACGTTCGTGTTGGTGAACGAGAACGTGAGGACGAGCACGGCTGGAGCGACCGAGCAGGCGCGGCCTGTTCGCCTCGCGCATGGAGCCAGGAGTGAACGGACCGCGCAGCGAGGCCTAGTTCCCACCCATAAGCAGTGCAGCCTGCGGTTTCCCGCGAAGGACGTAGAGGCCTGTGACGAACCGGGACAATTCCTGACGAGGTTCAAGAGCAGCTCCGAGCTAAGTGCCCACCAAAATAACACATTTATTCTCGTTATTTTATATTTCCCTTTGTCTGTATTCGGGTCTGTATGGGGACAATAATGATTCTTTCTCCATCCCAGTTGAGCTGACCTCTTCTTAGCCATTCCAAAGAGCCTTCTTTGTTTATTCCCAATCTGTCCAACTCTTTTTTTTTTAATACAATCCTGCTATGTCATCATTTTCCCAGTTGTCGCTGTATATCTGCTGATATTTTGTTTCATTTTTTTCTTCTTCTTTTTTGCTATTGTTGGGGTTGTACTCGTTGTTTAGGTTTCTTGTGTGACATCTTCGATTCGCACCTGTCTTTGTAATTTTTTTGCTAGGTGGGTTAGGGATACTTCTGGTTTGTTGTCTTCGTGTTTGCTTACAAATTCGATTCAGTAGTCTTGCACTTTTTACATATTCGGCCAATCCTCCAGTTGTCATTCAGTGCACTTAGTTGACCTAGATCAGGCTGCTACATCCTTCTCATCTCAGCAGGTGCATTCTCGGGATGCATTGATTTTTGGAAAACGTTTTGTGGATGGTAAGGAGTTTTCTTGTTTTGATATCCAGTTTATTGCTTTCTGGGAGTGGCCAGTTTATTATTCCACAGCTGTACTTTGATCAATGGCTTTGAATTTTTTTCCTTGGATAAAGTTATGTTTTCTGGATCAGCCTCGTTTTATGCTGGTATTCTTTGGTAATTGTTTTGCGCATTTGTTTGTGACATATTTGGTGGCCCTCTTCTTCCCCAATATATTTGTGTGATGCTTCATTGTCTATATCTTGTATTGTTGTATTTGTCAATTTTTATGTTGTCCGTTTTTGTTGGACTATCTTGCATGAGTGTACACTTGGCACACTTATCCAGGCCAAATTCCATATGAATGCCGTTGGAGTACTGTTTCACTAATTAGAGTTTATTAGTTGCCAATTTTTCGTTGTTTGGTGCAAAGAGTTTTAAATCATCCATGTAAAGTAGATGTGTCGCCTTTTTTTTGTCTCTTTGGACATTCTCTTATTTTATGTGAGGGCGCATCCATGTCCTTGCTCATTAATGAGGTTGCTCAGTGGGTCAAGGGCCAGGCAAAACAGGAGGGGGAATGGCTGTCTCCCTGGAAGATTCATCCATGTATCTTCACTCGTGGTATTTCAATCTTTCCTTCCGAATGCTGTACTATCAATGTGGTATTCCAAAACTCCATTGCTTTCTCTATCAGTTTGCTTATTTTTTGGGGGTTGATCTTGTACAATCACATGCATTGTATCATCCATTAATGTGGGACACTGTTGAAAGCTTTCTTTTAGTCTATCCAGGCGGTGGACAATATAGTTCTTCGCATTTTGCAATTTTAAAATATGGCCTTGTTCAGTATGGCTAATGCACCCTGACATAATTATTCAAGCTGTTTTGTAGTCTCTCCATGCTGTAGATAATTTTGTTCTTCTTGTATTGTTATTTTTTGAGTATGGCCTTGTTTTGTAGGAGGTGGTCTATCATTCCATAGCATCCTCTTTTATATCCCTTCTGTTCTGCCCATAAGCCTTCTTCTTGTGTTTGGTGGTGGTATATCATTTCTGTGATGTTTCTCGTCAAGAGTTTGTAGGTTATTGGCAGACAGGTTATTGGTCTATACCTGTGAGGTACTATACTTGTGGTGTGTGTGTGTGTATGTGTGTGTGTGTGGGCACATGTGTGTGCGTGCCATTAGGTTTTATCTCCATATGTGGGCTTCAAAAGGTGGAATGGAGTCCTCCCAGGACTCAGAAGTATTCACCGCCATGGGACATTTTCCTAAGAATTATGTCTATTTTCTCATCATCAATAACCATTTTCCCAAAATTACTGAAGTATTCCTTCTGAAATCATCTTCTGGTCAGATCATTCAGGTTAAGTATTTGCACACCAGATTTTGGTGTGCATATACTGACCTTCTGCCGCTATGGTCCCCCTCAATGACAAGTCACCAATAACGGACTCAATTAACTTCAAAGGCCTTGGCAGGCGGTTGTGCAGAGTGGAATGTTGAATATTCATTTCGCCGCATCATCCGCAACCTATTTGGGTAGAATGTGTGAATAGAAATTTGAAAGAAGATACAATTTCTGGGTCCGTTTTGCTGATGTAAGGTGTCCCTTTCAGAGCATTGGGTGTACCCACCATCTGCACCTTCCTTTTTGGTTTCTTCTTTGACTGTATTTTTATATGCACTCAATATTATAATCAGAAACTCTTCCAGCAGAGAATGTTTCCTCCTTGACATAGCTGGTGCTATCTTACTCGTTTGTACAAGAAAAACCTATTTACAGACTTATATTACGTTATATTTGTAACCGTGTCAGTGTATATGTGAACAAAAGTCTGATTTCCCACATGCGTTGGCCATATCCGCAATGCCACGTATGTGAACACAGCTTTTGTTGCTGCTAATGAGTATGACTTGACACATAAAATAATAACTACAATTAAGATATGTCAACTTTATTAAACTTCCAGGTGACATAATTGATTTGTCCTTTGGACAGGTTTGTTTAGATTTTCACGTGTCTGATGGACGCACCTACCTGTGCTGGACATTTGGACAACTTTTGACGAGTTCTTCCCACATCCCAATAATACCCTACTTACTACCCACCCATACCTCAATCTTTTCTCTGTGCTTTACCCAAAGTATTCAACCCACCTTTCACCTCACTTCTCATCCCCACACCCTCAATGTCACCCCAAAATCCTCCCATTCCACCTACAGCCACATTCCCTCTCATTCACTCCCTCAACCATCACCACTATCTTGTCGACATATAATAGTTAAGTTATTTCACTGTTCCATATTCAAATATGAAAAAGATTCTTCTGCAGCTCCTTCAGCTACAGTTCTTCAGAATTAGAAGGTAAAACCGAAATATATATGGGGTCAAACTAGAGCTGCATTGTGGCTGTTTTATCTTTCCAGGCTTTGCAAGTCGCAAGAAGCAGTACCCGATACTGATCCCGTTCCAAACCAAACCTATGTCTTTATCGATGTTGAAACAACAGGAGTGAAGATCGACCGACCGCGAATCACAGAACTGTGTCTCATAGCCGTGAATCGCTTTGGCCTGCAAAATGTGCATTTGGGACCTCCTTCGCACAAGAATTCTAAACAGTTGCCTTTGCCACCTCGTGTCCTTGACAAGATGACTGTGAGTGGGTGCAAGATATTACTTATCCATATTACTACTCATGTACAGTTACTTTATGACTTTTGGCTTAGCTTTGTTTTTTAAGCAAATGGAATTTAGAAATCACTGCAACAATGTCTCCTGAATTATTTACTTTTAATTACTTAAAGTTGTGGCGGGCACAAGGGGCAATAATTCCGTGCACCAGTGGGTGGCGCGAGCGTCCAGGCGGGGAACGAAAGCACATGCCCCGCGTTTCGACCGATCGGCCACGTCCGGGGACTAGGCGTGGCC
This sequence comes from Myxine glutinosa, assembly GCF_964187855.1. Lineage (NCBI taxonomy): Eukaryota > Metazoa > Chordata > Myxini > Myxiniformes > Myxinidae > Myxine > Myxine glutinosa. Next base: position 74,895,663 of record NC_136264.1, on the reverse strand, counting down.
TCGGGACATATATGCGGGCTCTAAGCTCGAGCCCACTCAGTGCTGAAGTACAAGCTTTGAATAAAGACTCTTTGTTATACCAACGCGTTGTGGCCTACCTCTCTGGCAATCGAGTCGTGTGTGCGCAGCACCACACTGGTGACCCCGATTGGTTCAGCCGTTGCTGACCACCAAACGCGCCATGGCCACCAACGCCATCGCAGTTAAACTCCCGGAGTTTTGGGAGGCACAAGCCGACGTTTGGTTCGTCCAGGCCGAAGCTCAATTTCAGCTACGAGGCATAACGGCGGACGAGACCCGGTACTACCACATGGTCGCCGCCCTCGGGCCCGGCACTGCCGCCCAAGTCGTGTCCATCCTTCGGCACCCGCCGGGCGACAACAAGTACGAGGCGCTCAAACGTCTCCTGCTCGCCACGTTCGGGCTCACGGAGATCGAACGGGCCGACCGCCTCCTGGACCTTCCCGAACTTGGCGACACACGACCATCTGTCCGGATGGATTTTATGCTGTCGCTGCTTGGTGACCAGCCCCCGGATTTCTTATTCCGGGCGCTTTTCCTACGCCAGCTACCCGCACAGGTATGCCTCGCGCTGGCTGGTTCCAAGATAAAGGAACCCCGCGCCCTGGCCGTAGAGGCCGACAAGTTTTTCGCGGCCTGCGACACGCGGTCGGTGTACGGTGCTGCCGTAGTGGATCCCAGGGCAGAGGCTACAGCGCCCCCGGCTTCCCTCGTGGCCGCTGCTGCGCCCCGCCCACTACCACCGCCGTCAACACCACGGCCACCGCGGCCGCCGCCACCGCAAACCTGGTGCTACTACCACGGCAGGTTCGGCCGCAAGGCTAAAACGTGTCGCCCGCCGTGCTCTTTGACAGGTCGGGAAACGACCGGGCCGGCGCTCATTAGCGGCTCTGAGCGTCGGCCATTCCGGTAGCCTCCTGTTCATCACGGACACCTTGTCCAGGCGCCGTTTTCTTTGCGACACAGGAGCGCAGGTAAGGGTCCTCCCCGCCTCCACGTCCGACAAGCAAACCGCGGGCCGGGGCCCTGCTTTGCTTGCCGCCAACGGTATACCCATCCACACATTCGGGAAGCGTTGCCTCTCACTGCGGTTCAGAGGGCAGCGCTTTCAATGGTCGTTCGTGACCGCCAGCGTGCCAATGGCACTGCTCGGTGCGGACTTCCTATGCGCGAATGGGCTGTTGGTCGACGTGAAGCGCAGACGGCTCGTCCAGGCCGAAACCTTCAGCTCGCTCGCTTGTTCGCTGAGCGGCTCGTTGAGCAGCTCACTGAGCGGCTTGCCAAGCTGCTTGCTGGAGGGTTCCGTCCCGGCGAGTTTAGTTTGCACGATTCCGGCAGCGGCCGACTTTACCCGCCTCCTCACCAGTTTCCCGGCCCTCACGCGGCCCACCTTCTCAGCGGTGGCCGTTAAACACGAGGTGGACCACCATATACCCACGGTCGGGCCACCGGTCTATGCCCGGGCACGCCGACTCGAACCCACGAAGCTCGTGGTGGCGAAAGCGGAGTTCGCCACGCTGGAGCGGCTGGGGATCGTACGGCGCTCCAACAGTGCTTGGGCTTCTCCTCTGCACATTGTGCCGAAGCCCGGCGGAGGATGGCGGCCGTGCGGGGACTACCGCCGGCTCAATGATGCCACCACCCCCGACCGCTACCCGGTCCCGCATATCCAGGACTTTTCCACCCGGTTGGCAAACACGACCGTGTTTTCCAAGGTGGACCTCATCCGGGGCTACCACCAGGTCCCCGTCCAACCGGACGATGTCGCGAAGACGGCCGTCATCACCCCTTTCGGCCTCTTCGAGTTCCTGAGAATGCCTTTCGGGTTGAAGAATGCGGCCCAGGCGTTCCAACGGCTTATGGACAGCGTCTTGCGCGACTTACCTTTCCTCTTTGTTTACCTGGACGACATACTAGTCCCGAGCGCGTCCCGGGAGGAGCACCTGCTCCACCTCCGCACGCTTTTCGAACGCCTGGGCCAGCATGGCCTAATCATCAACCCCGCCAAGTGCCGTTTCGGCGTCACCACCATCGACTTCTTGGGGCACCGCTTCACCAGGCACGGGGCCGTCCCTTTACCGGCCAAGGTGGAGGCGGTCAGGGATTTCCCACGGCCCCGCACAATCAAGGGGCTCCAGGAGTTCCTGGCCATGGTAAATTTTTACCACCGCTTCATGCCCCACGTCGCCCAGCTCCTCCGCCCCTTGCACGAGGCCCTCCGGGGCAAGCCGGGCAAAGGTGACATCACCTGGTCAGAGCCGATGGCCGCGGCGTTTGCGGGCGCAAAGCTGGCCCTGGCCAACGCCACCATGCTGGCGCACCCGGCGCCCAATGCGCCAATCGCCCTCACCACCGACGCGTCGAACTACGTGGTGGGCGCGGTGCACGAGCAGTGGGTGTGTGGTGCTTGGCAACCGCTGGCGTTTTTTAGCCGGCAGCTTCGCCCGCACGAACGCCGCTATAGCACCTTCGACCGCGAGCTGCTCGGGCTCCACCTGGCGGTCCGACACTTCCGCCATCTGCTGGAGGGCTGCCCGTTCACGGCTTTCGTCGACCACAAGCCCCTTGTGTTCACGATGGCCAAGGTCGCCGAGCCATGGTCGGCACGGCAGCAGCGTCACCTCTCTGCCGTGTCCGAGTACACGACGGACATCCGTCACGTGGCGGGTAAAGACAACTCGGTGGCGGATTGCCTTTCCCGGTCCATCGTGCACGCGGTCCACCTCGGGGTCGACTATACCCGGATGGCAGAGGACCAGACCGCCGACCCCGGCGTCCAGGCCTTGCGGACCGCCGTCACGGGCCTCCGCGTCACCGAGGTGCCGTTCGACGCCACGGGCGTGGCCCTCCTATGCGACGTCTCCCTCGGCCGGGCTCGCCCCATCGTGCCCGCTGGCTGGCGGCGCCCAGTTTTCGACGCCATCCACGGCCTGTCCCACCTGGGCACGAAGGCATCCCAGAAGCTCATCGCGGCGAAGTTAGTCTGGCATGGGCTCTGGAAGGACGTCCGCGACTGGGCCAGGACGTGCCTCGCGTGCCAGCGTGCAAAGGTCCACCGCCACACCCAGGCCCCGTTGGCCCCGTTTGCGGTGCCCGAGTGTCGGTTCGACCACGTGCACGTCAACTTGGTGGGACCTCTGCCCCCCTCGCGGGGGTTCACCCACCTCCTCACCATGGTGGACCGCACCACACGGTGGCCGGAGGCCGTCCCATTGGCGGCGACGTCTGCGGCTGATGTGGCACAAGCCTTCATCGCTACTTGGGTTGCCCGGTTCGGTGCCCCCTCGGACATCTCGTCCGACCGCGGCCCCCAGTTCACCTCGGAGCTCTGGGCTGCGGTGGCGCAAGGGCTCGGGGTGAAACTACACCGCACCACGGCCTACCACCCCCAGGCCAATGGCCTGTGTGAGCGCTTTCATCGCTGAATGAAGGCCGCACTCCGGGCCAGCCTCCGCGACGGCGGCTGGGTCGACAGACTCCCCTGGGTCCTGCTGGGCCTCAGGACGGCGCCCAAGGACGACCTGCGCGCGTCCTCAGCAGAGCTGGTCTTCGGGCAACCACTGCGGGTACCGGGTGAATTTATCCCCAACTCCACGGCTCCTTGGTCCGCGGCGCAACAGCGCTCCGCCCTTCAGGAGACCACCCGGAGGTTCGCCCCGGTGCCAACGGCACACCACGGTTGTCCGCCTTCCCATGTCGCCCCGGAGCTTCGCACGGCGAAGTGCGTCTTCGTCCGGCACGACGCCCACCGGGCACCACTACGGCCCCCGTACGACGGGCCCTTCTGCGTGCTGGAGACCGGGGACTTCACCATCGACGTCGGCGGTGCCCCGGATCGCATCTCCGTGGACCGCCTCAAGCCGGCCCACCTCGATCCGGACCACCCCCCGCAAGCAGCTCTGCCTCCGCGTCGAGGCCGCGCCCCGGCGGTCGGAGCCCCGGCACCCCCCAGCCCCGCCGTCCCGCTACCCCCCAGCCGTGCACCCACCGCCAGGGGGCATTTCGGCTGGGTCATCCGGCTTCCCCACAAACTCACCCTTCAGGTGCGCGGGAATTCTGGGGGGGGGGGGGGGTGCGTGTGGCGGGCACAAGGGGCAATAATTCCGCGCACCAGTGGGTGGCGCGAGCGTCCAGGCGGGGAACGAAAGCACATGCCTCGCCTTTCGACCAATCGGCCACGCCCGGGGACTAGGTGTGGCCTCGGGACATATATGCGGGCTCTAAGATCGAGCCCGCTCAGTGCTGAAGTACGAGCTTTGAATAAAGACTCTTTGTTATACCAACGCGTTGTGGCCTACCTCTCTGGCAATCGAGTCGTGTGTAATTTAAATTAATAATTTATTACTTCACTTCCCTTTGTTTAATTACTCCTTTGTTTATATAAAATATTTATAGACAAAATGTGTAAATTGCAGTGTTTTGTTTGTGCTCACTTTCAAATTTGATACACTAGTGAGGTACCCGTGCTACGCACGGGTGGGAGGCTAGAAGCAAACAGACAATGCAGAAACGGCGAATGCTAAAGCATGAAACCAATAAATTCCACATTCCTTTCGCACCGTCAGTCACACGTCAGACATGGACAGCAAGTTCGTGAAGGACTACCATGAAAAACGTTCCCGTACACAAACAAACGGGTACGTTCACGTATTGAAACATCGATCGTGGGTCCATGGCGAATCTGCATATGGCGATCCGCGAATTTCATGTTTAGAAAGTAGAAACCATCACGGCATTTCGTCGTTCACTTGAACTTGATATCTCTTTTTTCATTCCAAACAGCATAACTCCAATCACAAATTAAATAGCATTAACATAAAAAATAAACTTTTAACAACATTGTTAATGTTTCCTTCATGGTAAAAACTACCAAGTCAACAGTTAAGAATTTTGAGCCGATAGGTGTTACGGCCTTGGCAAGATCGATGGAGGCAACGATCTGTTAGCTTATACACCACCCAAATAGCTATGTGGAATTCTCTCATGTAGAGATTAAACCCACGGCGTTTGAACTTTGGCCGTGGTCATTATTTACTTTCAATGATATTTATATTTGAATCAAAAAGATGATAATTAGTTTTGGGTCATCCTTTCCACATATCTCGTTGGATTGTGAGTTGGAGAGATGACCGTGATGGCAGGGAGGGGGTTGGCATTCTCTCAAGCAGGGATTCAACCCATGTCCTTGTAAAAGGTCTTTGTCCGAGGTCATTATTTTTAACTTTGTGTTTTCATTCATCAGGTTGCGATCGGTGCAGCCATTTGTGCGGTACCTGGGAAAATAACGTTATTCGGGAGTCCAAACCTGAAAATGTGGGAGACAAAAGCTGAAATTGGAAAAACAATATAGCCTATTTTACTCCAGGGCATCCCAGGATTACCCACCCAAAATATCGTTGCGATCGGTTCAGCCGTTTTTGCGGTACCTTTGAACGGACGGACGGACATTTGGTGAATTATCGTAAGATGGAGAAAAACACATACAGACTGGTACGGCACTCGGTAGAGCGCATTCCTCTGCCAGGCTCAACAGTTTACGTTGTGTATCCCACTGATAGGCCGGATCGGGATTCTGACCTGACCCAAAATTTAATTGCTTGTTCTTGTCACCTCACCAACTCCATCACCAAGTTTCGTCTGGGTCCGTCCACAACTTTTTGAGATATCTTGCTACATATCGATTTTAGCCCTATCAGTGGTGAAGAATCACTTTTAAAACTTTGTCTTATCCGGATCTGCATTCAAATCTTCACCAAAATTGAATCAATTCTTCCTCGTCACATACCCAACCTCTCCCCCAAATTTTGGCCAAATCCATCCACAACGTTTTGAAATATCTTGTTCACAAACAGACAAACAAACAAGAACTATGTCATGCATAGCATAATTTTCAGGTCTGAGGATTTTAGAAATCTGGCCTATGTAGACCTTTTGCCTTTGTTGACCTCAAAAATACTTGGTGGTTGAATGTAGTGACCAGATATATGCAAATCCTCTTAAAATTTCAAGTCAATCGGATGAAAATTGAGGATTTTATAAATCTGGCCTATGTTGACCTTTTGGCCTATGTTAAGTTGACCTCAAAAACACTTGGTGGTTGAATTAAGTAACCAGATATGCAAACCCTCTTAAAATTTCAAGTCAATCGGATGAAAATTTAGGATTTTAGAAATTAGACAAAGTTGGTGACCTTTGACCTATATTGACCTATTGACTATTTGACCCCAAAAACAATAGTTTCTTGCTTATGACCAACTCTACCATTTGGTGAAGTTTCGTGAAGATCGGTTGAAAATTGTGACTTGTAGGCGACTGACATACAGACAAACAGACAGACAGACATAATGGAAAATCACTCATAGAGCGACACTTTGCAAAATAGAACAAAGTAGAATTGGCACTCAGTAGCGCATCCTTTTACCCCACAAATAATTGGTGGTTGAATTCTGTGATCTGATATGCAAATCGTCTTCAGATTTTAAGTTAATCGGATGAAAATTGAAAATTTTAGAAATATGGCCTATGTTGACCTTTTGGCCAATGTTGACCTCAAAAATAGTTGGTGGTTGAATTCATTCAGCTGATATGGAAATCCTATTCAAATTTCAAGTCAATCGGATGAAAATTGAGGATTTTAGAAACTTGAAGAAAAGTGGTTGACCTTTGGCCGATGTTGATCTTTTGACTTTTTGACCTCAAAAAAATAAACAATAGGATTTTGTCAGACCATGAACTGTACTATTTGGTGAAGTTTCATGAGGATCGGTTTAAAATTGTGACCTGTAGGCAAGTATAAGTGAGGACACACACACACACACACACACACACACAAGCTGGAGTGATCAACATACTTGTCAAAAAATAATTTTTTTGCCAATTAATAACGCACAAGACCGACCAATATACTTGAAAAATCTTCGATTTATGCAAGTAACAAACAAACAGAAAGGGGTGAAAACACAACCTCCTTCCACCTTCGGTGGCGGAGGTAAAAAAAAGACAATTTTGCTCATCTAGCTTATGCCTGATTATTCCTGTGGCAGAATTACACCGCAAGCTTTATTTCCGTGATGGAAGGTATACATACAACACAATATACATACACAGGCAATGTACAACATGAATGAAGGTAACCCAACAAAACCCTTACTCATCAATAACCTCAGTTACCCTTACCTTACCCTTACTCATGTGCTCATGTGCCCCCTTTAGCACATTTTTGATTAGGCTCTCTTCTCCAGAAACGGACCCTGGGTGCTAAGCGAGGTATTACTGTATGGTTGAATTGTCAGAAAAATGTTCGAGTAAAAGTGGATTTCAACAGATTTTCAAAAATTGTTTTTGGAGACCATAATAGTATTGGACCAACCATGCTACTTTGAAGTATACCAGCCTCCAATGGCAAAGCAGATAAGAAGATTCGATGAAAAGCTATTTTATGATTGTGAGTGCGGAGTTTGTCTGTACAAAGCTAAAGTTTTGTGCATTTTTGTACATGCATCATATACTGACAAAACTGATTCAAATTTGGTCACAGTCTAGTACAAATGACAATCAATGAAGAGATATTGCCCAAATTGCCCTGTTGACCTCAATCTCGAGAATGCAAAGCTGTAGAAATACTAAATTTGCATTTGAGTTGAAAAAAGCAATAATAATAGAAAGCTCAGATTTTGTGTGTGTGTGTGTGTGTGTGTGTGTGTGTGTGTGTGTGTGTGTGTGTGTGTGTGTGTGTGTGTGTGTGTGTGTGTGTGTGTGTGTGTGTGTGCGTGTGTGTGTGCGTGTGCGTGCATTATCCACAGATTTGTATAGATCCACAGAAGGTTGTACGTGATGATGCATATCGTCTCACTGGTCTCAGTAATGAACGACTTGCAGAGAATCGTCGCAAGGGGTTTGACCAGCATGTGATTGACATGATATTGGCATTCCTGGCTCGCCAACCCACTCCAGTCTGCCTCTTTGCTCACAATGGCTTTGCCTTCGACTACCCAATGCTGAAGGTAATGTTGCTGCATTGTCTTCTCTCTTTTTGTTTCGTGTTAACCATCTCTTGATCTTCCAAGCCCTTGTACATCCTACCGATTCTTAAGCTCATTTCATGTAGAACATATCGCTTTCCTCATTTCAGCTCATTGATCAATTAATGTAAAAATATCAATTTGAAGAGCATTAGCAGATTTAGCGAAGTGTTTTAGAATAATAAATAGAATAACGAGGAGGCACATAGATCAGAATGTACACCAGAAGTCCAGGGAGGTAGATGCACATCTACTATATAATGGACAAGCCAAACAAGTGTGAGGCATGTTTTTGTGGAGTTCTACTGGAGCTTTCGGATGTAGTTGTAGAGTGTGATACACCGAGGGGCGATGAGGGGAGTTGAGGGGGGTTGCTACCAGGGGACCCGGGACCGGTTGAGGGGCCCGAGCTTCTTCTGTAATTTTTAAAAACAGTACAGTGAAACCCCTCATGGGCTCATCCTCATTTCCTCATCGTTACATTTAAATCCAGAAGCTGATTTTGCTTTCCTAGCCGGACAAAAAACAAAAAACATTTACCGCTGTTAATGGTACAGTTTCAAACTTCACAAAAAATGGTTATTAACCTGAAATGTGCGTTACAAAGAAATAGGTTTGTATCATCTTTGTCCAAAAAATTTTTTATTAACCATCTTCTTAGGTATTTTTTTTGCCAATCTTATGGAGAAATAGTGTTCAACAGTCGAGGGTGCGAATTGACACGATCGGTCCAAACGTCCCGCTATCTCCTTTATTTTTGACTAGTGGGGTCACCCGTGGGAATCCCACGGGCATGGACGTGTGTGACATTTCGACATATTTAGTTAGATGCTGCACCTGTACATTCAGTTTCACAAAATGGTTACTGGCAATTTATCAGATCCACAAATAATGTAATCTACACAATGTATTTACTTCTGATAACATGTGAATGCATGTGCGTGCACATGGGAAATACAGTTTGAAATGTGTTATTACATCTCATGTAAAATGTGACTTTAAGAGCTCAAATCCTCTCCCTCCCACATCACGCATACGGGGGAGAGTGGGTCACACACACACATACACATCCACACATGTACATACACATACACACACACACACATATATATATATATATATGCACATATATACACATATACACACACATACACACATATATACACCTACACACATATATACGCCGACACACACACACACACACACACACACACACACACACACACATATATACACATACAGACACACACATATATAAACATATATATATATATATATATATATATATATATATCTATATATATATATATATATATATATATATATATATATATATATATATATATATATATATATATATATATATATATAAATATATATATATATATATATATATATATATATATATATATATATATATACACGTGTATATATATATATATATATATACACACACACACATACACACACACACATACACACATACACACACATGTACACCGACACACATACACATATATACACACACACACACACACACACACACATATATATACACATACACACAAACAAACACAAACACACACACACACACACATATATATATATATACACACACACACACATGTATATACATATATAATATACACATACACACACACACACGCACACACACCATGCATGCACATACACACACATACACACACACATATATATGTATATATATGCACATATATACACATATACACATATACACATATATACATCCACACACATGTACATGTGTCTTTTGGGCGGTGTATAAGAACTTCACATAACGCCTATCTCTCCCGGGAAAACAAATGTTACTCTTTTTGTTACAGAATACACGACATTTTAAAAATTAAATATTTCAAATAAACTTATTTAAAGTATATGTGCACATAACTTATCAAATAAGAACAAAGAAATATCTCTCGGCAATTTCTGGTCTCTGTTTCTTGGGCGGTGTCAGATATATCGAGCAGCGAAAAGCTGCGATTATTTAATAGGCAATTTACCGTCTGTGGCGATACGTAAACGAAGCTACGCCCCTCTCCACACATTATTGACTATGTATAAAGTTAAACATTTAATCGTGACGATGGAAACGTCCGCCGTGAATTCTTCATAAATCTCGGAAATTTCCTGTCTGCCATTTGGGCGGTGTAAGATATATCGAAGGGTGAAAGCTGCGATTATTTAATATATGTCGGCAATTTCCCAATTCCCGTGTGTGCGTTTCTTTTTTCAATTAATGCTGAAACCGAGTCTAAAACCATCAATAAAATTGAAATCACATGGCGAATTCGAGATAAAATAGTGAGGGTGACTCAACGAATGAGCTTTATTTTACAGGCCTTTGAAAATGCATTTTGTTCTATATAAACCACACCGTTCTATATATATATAAACCTATATAAACCACACCGGCGGTGTATAAGACGGGTTGGCCCCCCCTTTGGAACTCAAGAAGAGGCACCTTGAAGCAGCAAATGAGGTTTAATGAAAAATCGAGCAAACACAATATTGTGGAGCACGCCTTGAAATCGCAGGGCCCTGTCACACAGGACCTGCAAGTCCAAGCCACACTAAAAACTCAGCAAAATACAATTTGTTATATACATGAAATAACAGAAAAAACGCTGCGCTAATTATGACCTCAGATAAGAGAGGGCCTTTGAAGACACAAAAAGGAAGATATTTCTCAGGCTCTAATTCCAAACGAGTTGGGCTTTCCAAGGCCCAAGGATGCGTTCCCATAATAAAGTTCAATGGGGTTTACATTTGGCAGTAAAACACAAGAAGCCAGGCACACAGAGATCAAGGGATACATATTACATCATCCCCTGTTCGAGGTTAACTTACAACTATTCCCATAACTTTCTTCCTTAGAAGATGGTGAAAAAATGTCCCCAAGGTTGGATATGACCGAGCCGTGAATCAACATGTTTTGCAGTGAATCTAGTTTTTTTTTGAAGCAAGCAAAATAAAGACACAATTAAATATATATTTCTCAGGTGCCCTGTGTCACGTGGTGTGCCCCCCATGGCCCCCCATGGCCCCCGACATATTTCTCCCTTTTGTCTTTACGACAACTCTTCGGAAAGACAACGTATTACCCCAGGGGGTCAGCATCTCCCCCAGTCACATGCCAGGCGCGCCAAAGCGTCACGCATGCTCAGGAAGGGATACCGGCCCCTAATTGTGGCCGTCCGACATTAACACATAAATTGCCAGCCATAATTCGCGACGAGGACGCCTGGTTAGGAGATAGCTGCCGCCCGGCCGGGTTCTGAGCCCCCCTTCCTCCAGCGTGGGTGCGACCCAGTCGCCGGCCTGGTGAGGGGCCCCCCTTATGCAGGTGCGGTCCTCGCGAATCAGGGCAAACAATCCACGTCCAATGCCATCAAGCCTGGCACATGTGATTGTTCTGTGGGAGAGAGGGTGGCACATCCATCATCACAAATCTCCATCTCCTCATAGTCACAAATCTCCATCTCCTCATAGTCTGCATCAACATCAGTATTCATAGTGTCGGGTGCCTTAAGCTGAAACGACCCCAAATTGCTTACTACAGGTGGTGTAGGTGGTGGTGTAAGTGGTGGTGAAGGTGGTTCTCCCGGATATCCCAGATATTTGTTTGCCATCCGCTCCTCACTACTTGCATAATAGCAATAGCTCTTAAAGGAACCTACACTACTTAAATCAAGGGTAAAAGAATCCCAATCCCAATGAAGTGAACTAAAATCATAATCGTCATCAGAATCCCACGCATCAGCGCCATGAGACGATAGAGTTGGCCGGTTCGCCGATGGCCTTTGGATCCTTCCCATGTAGCGAAAGAAACATCTCGGTGGTAGCGGTGGATGGGGTCCATCCTGTGAAACATTTTCTCACACACACCATGATCAAATTTCTAGCCCCCCAATTATGATCAGTCAATGGAGAAACTCACTACATTTTCTCCATCCTGCTCTGCTGTCTTCCTATGTGCAACCATCATTTTTTGTAAACCCATATTTGTAAACATCATCTCGTATTGCTTCCATCCCAGCGGTGTCTCAAAATCTGAAGCACAATTTTCCCTATACATCTCATCTCACCTGTGTAAGAAAATTATTTACATTGACCCATATCACTATTTACATTATTAGCAGCTCGTAGTTAAATATCAAAATACATCAACTGGTATTCTTCCTTTGATAACCTCTCCCTTAACATATTCAAGCGAATTTCGCACCAGTATAATCCACTGGAAAAATATTTCCTTTCCCTGCGCTTTGTCCTCGGTTCTAGAACCTAGAGTCAACCATGTAGAGTAAACATTTATTTACACATCTTCCTAGGGGAAATTGCCCTATCACCTCCCCTTATGAGTAATAATTCAATTGCCCAACATACCTGATGGAGTTCTGTTCACCTGGTCTGCAGAGCTGTGATCCAATCTGCGCCAGCACCCAATCACCTCTTCGATTGGGGCAACCTGCCTGTAGCAATCTAACGCAACATTATTAAACGAAATTCACAACTTTACATTCATTGGTCCCCCCAGGGCAAGCCAACCCTTGTATCACCTTCTTATCACAAAAACAACAGTTCATAACCAACCACTTTCTTTTATTTCCTGAATTTACCATTCACTTTTTCCAACCTTCTCCCTTTTCTCAGCAAATCCTGCAGATTCACTTGTCATTGACAAATAATTCATCTGATCCGACTTTCCTATAACTGGCAGACAGACAATGGCGAGCCACAAGCCCCAACCCTACAAGGCTCCAGCTCCCATCCAAAGGACACAAACTCCCTCAGACTGGCATAATCTCTTTGCCAGCTTATGTACGAACCAAGACTGCAAACAAATAGTTTTCCAATAAAAATCAATTGTCACCCTATTGCACCATATTGGCAGAATTCACTTCAGCTCTCTACCACTCTTGTGTCGAGTGGTGCCCCAAAATGACATTGCACGAACCCTTTCAATACCTGTCTAAACCTACTGCCATTTAACGACGCTTCCCAGATGACGGTTCCCCATACACTATTCTGGCACAAAATTGTTGCATCCCACAGATGCCACGATTATTTGAACAAACTCATTTTCCTAATCCACCTTTTCAATTTTCATTTCAATTTAAAGTCAATCCAATGTCCTCTAATACCTCTCTTAGCATCCCATGCACCTGTTGCAGACACCTGTTTTAGCCTCTGGCCCAATAGCTGCCCAATATTATGAATATTCCCAATTTTCCCAATAAACAAATAATAAAAAGAAAATAACCTGATCTATTTATTGAAATAAAACATTCTCATGTTGGTCAATTTTCTCACCCACGGTGACTCTCTCGTCAATCCTGCCATCCCATTCCCCACCACATTTCCAGCGAGGATGACGTCACTATTTCACACCTTTCCTCCCTTGAACAGCTGGTGGTCCTCCATGAGATGCATTCCGATGTTAATCACTTCAAAGTGCCTAATTGGCCCTCCCTGGAATCGCACCTTTAACATTACCGGCACCGCCCTTTCTTGGTTCAAATCTTACCTCTGACAGACACAAATCCACTGCTCAACTCTATCCTGACGGACTGCATCACTGAAATAAAATCCTGGCTTCAAATCAACTTTCTCAAACTTAACTATGATAAATCTGAAATAATCGCATCATCTTCCTTCGAACTCAGAGCACACCGACCAGTATACATCAAACATTGGATTCATATTTCCACAGAACTCCACCACTCTGTTAAATTCTAAACATGCCCAATGGGCAATCCACGAAAAAATCAAAGCATTTTCAGTCCCCCTTTTCCCATACACTAGCCAGTGTAAGCCAGCCAAACGCGAGCTGTGACCTTCATAACTCTAAACAAATCCACTGGCACTTTTTAAAACAAACTTTCCCAGTCATTTACTAAAATAAAGTGCAGCTCTTGTCCGTAGATATACGTTAACCAAGATCCACCACAATTCACAGCAGGTGACCACCCACCTGCCTTCTGTCGAAGTCCAGTCCAATTTTCTGAGTTTCCATTCACAGACAGACACAGACAGACAGACAGACGAACCCCCAACGTACTAACAGGATGGTCTCACAGAGGCCATTCCATTCAAATCTGTAGGCTGCCACGATTCTTCCCGCCAGGACACACCATCATAGTCACACTCACACATCATAGAGTCATCATAGTCACACGTCACGTCAGCAGACACAGTGAATGACATTCGACACCATAACAGACACCACAGACACTGCTCCTCCTTGATCCATATCTGCAGACGCAGTCAGACACACCCAGTCGGACAGACAGACTGGCTCCACATTACAACTGCAAACATTTGATGAACCGAAATGGCAACAGCTAACACCAAATATTTATTGTCCCATTTTCAGGGAAGTCAAATCAACCAGCATTAAAGCACAAAACAGAAAGGGAAGTAGGACGACCATATACTCAGAGTGAGACCCGAAAATCAAGCAGACAGACCGACAATCGAACCTGTCTTTCGACACTGCCGAACGACAAGTCTGCAGACACTGAGGGAGTGACATTCGACCCCCAGTAGACTCCGCGGACACCGCTTTGGTCCGCACCTGCAACTCCATCACGCGCCTCCAACTTCTTTTTCGGCGCATCGATCAACACAAATGTACCGACGCATCTTATATTCTACACGTGGCTATCCAACTTTTCACCACAGTCCCATCACAAACAACGTATCTCTCGCGGCATGCATGGCAGGAATCACACTCGCATTGCACCAACATGGAATTCGAGCACATTCCATAGCTGCGAAAATATTGTGCTGGACAAGACATTATTATCATCGACTTGCGCTTTCACACGCATGGCAAAGTCCACGGATGTACAAAGTCGAAGTGCCCTCTCCCTTAATTGATCCACACTGCACCTCGGCACACATCCTCAGATAATTAAATACATGTTTTAATCCAAGCGTGCATCCTCACACCCGCTCCACCACCACCTTCCAACCACCGCAGGTGCACCTGAACTCCATGGCACACCCGCAACTCCCTCAAAATCAGTGTCCAGAGACATGACTCCATGGACAGCCAGAAAGCCAGACAAATACGGACACACACACACACACAGAGATAGACACAGGTGGGTTATCGCCTGCATTCTGTACAAATTCCATGTTCCTGCCCATAAGTCGTCCCATCAAGTGTAACCCCTTTCATGAAACCGTTTCCTCCGATCTGGAGAACGACCGAGAGAGCTCAGAGCTCCCGTCCTTAGGTATCTCCCTTTATTCAACGCATTCTGCAATCCCAAGTCAGCCAAATACAAGCCCCTACCTGCCGTTGAATAAACACCCAGTCGGTTGACAGCCTATCATCTTTGACTTTTACTCCCATTCTCCCTTGCTACATCTGGAGAGCCGTTAATGTGGGGATGTAATTGAACACTTGTTTTAAAGCCCTGTCTACACATGCTCTCCATAAAATACTCATTATTCCCTGCCAATTTTCCCCAGCAGACTGAGTCCCACATGGCATCTCAAAATCTAAACTGATACCTTTTATTTCTTCCTAAATGTACTCAATCAATTTTCACCTTCCAACATATAAATAATATCATTCCAAAGTACTCATCCGGATTGCCCAACGCCTGCAGGCAATTTGGGGAACCCCTTGTCAACTGTCAATCACACGTCAATGACACACATCAATGACACACACACAATAAACACAAATACACGCTGTAATGACAGATCATTCATTCCCTTATACACACATACCATGTGACTGACACTTCATTTTCCATACAATACAGTATAAATTCATGCACACTCCATATACTTCCTACCTGTGAACTTACCTGGCCCCTTGCTGTGAGCCTATCCATCCCCTTCAGGCTCACCTGTTGGTTTCTACCTGGATTTCTTTCTTCCTGTGCTTTATCTGCTTCTTCCTCTGCCCTTGAAGGCTCAGCACTTCTCCTGCCTTCCTCCTACCTGGTACCTGCGCTCTTCTCCCAGTTTAATTTATCCTTCTCCAAAAATCACATAAACTTTCCTATTTCCACATATAAGAAATCACCGATATCTCCCTTGAGATACAAAACAGAAACGCTTCCAACTCTAGCATCCCAAAGTCTTCCTTGGAAGCATGCTCGACAATGCAGCACCGCTTCCACTCAGCACACAACATACATGTGCTCACTCCAACACATCACTTCAAGCCACCTCATCACTCGCATTGTTCACGCACGCGAATGCGTCCCCTGCTGTGCACCGCACGGGATATTCGCATTCCCGTCTCGATTCCCTCCCACCTCGAGGTTCCCCGCGAGGCAGCCACCCCGTTGCCCCGGCAACCTGCCTGCACGTTTTGGCTCACGTGTTCACAGCTGGATTCCACACACCTCGTACATTATAATCTTCTCTGTTACTTCTTGCAGATCTAAACTCATCTCTTGTCCGGAAAGAGCTAATACTTGACCTGCCTTTAGCATATATTGTCAGAACTCCCTACCTTTAGGTAAAATGCACTGGATGTGCATGCCTTAAATCCTGAGACAGGACAAAGAAGGCCTTGAGGGGGGGGTTTATCAGATACGCACATCCAGTCCGTAGCTTAACTTATTTATCCAAGCCCTCGCCGGGGGTCTAGTCAATACCTATGACCTATTCTTATCCTTATCCTTATCCTTATCCATAGTCTTATCCTTATCCACCCATGCCTGGGTCTAGTCTTCCTCCCACGCCGGGGTCTAGCTACCTACTCCCACGCCGGGGATACCTTAACCTGAGGCTATCCCTCGAGGGCTATCCCTCCTAACCTATGGCGCCCTCCTGGCTCGATTCATTAATCCACTGGTTGCTGCTTCAACTTGGTTCGAGATACATGCTCAGGTACAGTCGACAAGGTTCCCATACATCCAAAGGGAAGGAAAGAGGCTTTAATTTTAGGTATGCAAATATGCTTACCTCAGCCCAAATGGTGCCAGCGCTGGCTTTTTGCCTCTCCCCGACCTGAGGAGTGTGCCCCCCCCTCGACATGCACCTGGATGTATCCCACTCCTGACACCAGATGACGGGTTGGCCCCCCCTTTGGAACTCAAGAAGAGGCACCTTGAAGCAGCAAATGAGGTTTAATGAAAAATCGAGCAAACACAATATTGTGGAGCACGCCTTGAAATCGCAGGGCCCTGTCACACAGGACCTGCAAGTCCAAGCCACACTAAAAACTCAGCAAAATACAATTTGTTATATACATGAAATAACAGAAAAACACTGCACTAATTATGACCTCAGACAAGAGAGGGCCTTTGAAGACACAAAAAGGAAGATATTTCTCAGGCTCTAATTCCAAACGAGTTGGGCTTTCCAAGGCCCAAGGATGCGTTCCCATAATAAAGTTCAATGGGGTTTACATTTGGCAGTAAAACACAAGAAGCCAGGCACACAGAGATCAAGGGATACATATTACATCATCCCCTGTTCGAGGTTAACTTACAACTATTCCCATAACTTTCTTCCTTAGAAGATGGTGAAAAAATGTCCCCAAGGTTGGATATGACCGAGCCGTGAATCAACATGTTTTGCAGTGAATCTAGTTTTTTTTTGAAGCAAGCAAAAGAAAGACACAATTAAATATATATTTCTCAGGTGCCCTGTGTCACGTGGTGTGCCCCCCATGGCCCCCCATGGCCCCCGACATATACACATATACACATATACACATATATACATCCACACACATGTACATGTGTCTTTTGGGCGGTGTATAAGAACTTCACATAACGCCTATCTCTCCCGGGAAAACAAATGTTACTCTTTTTGTTAGAGAATACACAATGACATTTTAAAAATTAAATATTTCAAATAAACTTATTTAAAGTATATGTGCACATAACTTATCAAATAAGAACAAAGAAATATCTCTCGGCAATTTCTGGTCTCTGTTTCTTGGGCGGTGTCAGATATATCGAGCAGCGAAAAGCTGCGATTATTTAATAGGCAATTTACCGTCTGTGGCGATACGTAAACGAAGCTACGCCCCTCTCCACACATTATTGACTATGTATAAAGTTAAACATTTAATCGTGACGATGGAAACGTCCGCCGTGAATTCTTCATAAATCTTGGAAATTTCCTGTCTGCCATTTGGGCGGTGTAAGATATATCGAAGGGTGAAAGCTGCGATTATTTAATATATGTCGGCAATTTCCCAATTCCCGTGTGTGCGTTTCTTTTTTCAATTAATGCTGAAACCGAGTCTAAAACCATCAATAAAATTGAAATCAGATGGCGAATTCGAGATGAAATAGTGAGGGTGACTCAACGAATGAGCTTTATTTTACAGGCCTTTGAAAATGCATTTTGTTCTATATAAAACGGAAACTTTCATCGGATTTTATTCCAGTTTTTTTTCAACCGAGTCGAAAAACATGTTAGCGACTGTTAAAAATGAAATGATATATCGAATTAGAGTTGAAATAAACTGTGAGAGAGAGGAAGACACCACGGGCCTACAAAACAGGCCTCAAAGCTATGCGAGTAAATGAAATGGTGGATATTTGTTTTTGAAGCCTCTCCCAGAATGGGCGGCGCTGCTCTCTCAACAGAGTAAGCCACACCCCCGGACAGATGCCCGGATCACCTACGGAGAATATATAAATAGATAATACGGCTAAATAAAAGTGACCATTTGTTTTTCTCAATAAAAATATTCAGGTAAATGACACGGATAAATAATAATTTTGTCCTTGTGTGCATTTTATTATATACTGTCTCAGGCCGTTTGTTTGGAGCATTCCATTACACTTTGGACAATTGGACTGTACTGTTTGTTCCGTGCTCTGCCACACGTATGAGGTGCACAAAGTTCAACTTGTATAATAGATTTGTTAATACTTTATTGATTAACTTTTCAACACTTGTACTGTGAGCTAAAAAAAACAAGTACAAAAAGTTTTAATTAAAACAAAAGCCGCGTCGATGTTACACAATGCCTAGATGCAGCTGTGCCTATAACGTCGATGTTATAGGCACAGGACATTCCTATTGATTCGATTACTTGATGTTATTTTTGTGCAAAGTGAAAATATATCTCGGCAATTTCCCGTGTGTGGCGACGAATTTTTAATATATCTCGGCATTTTCCAGTCTGTTATTTCAGGCGGTGTATGACTGACCATGCCGCGATTTAAAAAAATATATATCTCGGCAATTTCCCGTGTGTAGCGACACGTGAACGAAGCTATGCTCCTCTCTCCACATTATTGTGACGACGTATAAATTAAATATTTCATCGTGACGATTGTCATCAAATGGACGAATTTTTAATATATCTCGGCATTTTCCCGTCTGTTATTTTGGGCGGTGTATGACTGACCATGCCGCGATTTAAACAAAATATATATATCTCGGCATTTTCCCATCTCTTATTTCGGGCAGTGTATGACTGACCATGCCGCGATTTAAAAAAAATATATCTCAATGGACTTGAAGGTACAGGCCTTTGCGAATTCATTTCGTTCTATAAAGGGCAACTTTCATCGGATTTTCTTCCCGTTTTTTTTCAACCGAGTCTAAAACTATGTTAGCGACTGTTAAAAATGAAATGATATATCGAATTAGAGTTGAAATAAACTGTGAGAGAGAGGAAGACACCACGGGCCTACAAAACAGGCCTCAAAGCTATGCGAGTAAATGAAATGGTGGATATTTGTTTTTGAAGCCTCTCCCAGAATGGGCGGCGCTGCTCTCTCAACAGAGTAAGCCACACCCCCGGACAGATGCCCGGATCACCTACGGAGAATATATAAATAGATAATACGGCTAAATAAAAGTGACCATTTGTTTTTCTCAATAAAAATATTCAGGTAAATGACACGGATAAATAATAATTTTGTCCTTGTGTGCATTTTATTATATACTGTCTCAGGCCGTTTGTTTGGAGCATTCCATTACACTTTGGACAATTGGACTGTACTGTTTGTTCCGTGCTCTGCCACACGTATGAGGTGCACAAAGTTCAACTTGTATAATAGATTTGTTAATACTTTATTGATTAACTTTTCAACACTTGTACTGTGAGCTAAAAAAAACAAGTACAAAAAGTTTTAATTAAAACAAAAGCCGCGTCGATGTTACACAATGCCTAGATGCAGCTGTGCCTATAACGTCGATGTTATAGGCACAGGACATTCCTATTGATTCGATTACTTGATGTTATTTTTGTGCAAAGTGAAAATATATCTCGGCAATTTCCCGTGTGTGGCGACGAATTTTTAATATATCTCGGCATTTTCCAGTCTGTTATTTCAGGCGGTGTATGACTGACCATGCCGCGATTTAAAAAAATATATATCTCGGCAATTTCCCGTGTGTAGCGACACGTGAACGAAGCTATGCTCCTCTCTCCACATTATTGTGACGACGTATAAATTAAATATTTCATCGTGACGATTGTCATCAAATGGACGAATTTTTAATATATCTCGGCATTTTCCCGTCTGTTATTTTGGGCGGTGTATGACTGACCATGCCGCGATTTAAACAAAATATATATATCTCGGCATTTTCCCATCTCTTATTTCGGGCAGTGTATGACTGACCATGCCGCGATTTAAAAAAAATATATCTCAATGGACTTGAAGGTACAGGCCTTTGCGAATTCATTTCGTTCTATAAAGGGCAACTTTCATCGGATTTTCTTCCCGTTTTTTTTCAACCGAGTCTAAAACTATGTTAGCGACTGTGAAAAATGGAATGATATATCGAATTTGATTTGAAATAAAACTGTGTGAGAGAGGAAGACACCACGGGCCTACAAAACAGGCCTCAAAGCTATGCAAGTTAATAAAATGGTGGATATTTGTTTATATGAAGCCTCTCCCAAAATGGGTGGAGCTATGGTTCCCAGAATGGGTGGAGCTTTGAGGTTTTGTCTTCTCTGCAAGAACAAGAAGAAGAAGAAGAAGAAGAACAACAACAACAACAGCAGAGGGCACTCTATGAGCAGCGTCTGCGACGCGGCTAAAAAGCTGCTGCTGTGATTTTGCTTTATTTACGAGCTCGTTGCTACTCTAATTTAGGATCTTCATTAAAGAAAGTTCTTTAAAAAGTTATAAAAGAGAGAAAAGGTGGGGGTGGGGGCCCAGAGGTTGTTTGCCTTAGACAGAGCACGTGCTGGCTCTTGACGTCCCTAGATACATCAAAATGATCGTCATGATCTCCTGAGTTGATTAGGCTCATTAACTACAAAGAATCAGAAAGAATTTTCATGTTTTAAATGCACACTATGTTAAGGTGTATAGATAAGTTTAATAGGTCATTCCACAGCTTGGCCTTTTAATTACAAAATAAATAACAAAAAGAATGATAACATTGTAACAAAGCATATATTAATTGATACAGTACTAATAATATTAACAACAATAACAATATATTATTAGTACTAGCAACGGTACCCGCCCTACGGGTGGGGCTTCAATTGGGAAGCCGAAATGAAAAGGCAAAATATCAGAAATTGAAGGCAGAATTTTTTTATTTTACACGATTCACACAAACATCCGTTAAATCATATCACACGTAAATCATCAAAATCAAAACAGTATCTTTAGAATTTCAATAAAAGCCACATCACTGTTCATATCGGTAAATATTATTCCATCGTGTTTCAAATCGTGATATCAACTGTACACTTTTCTTTAGGGAAAATAACCCGTTTGTGACGTTTGTCACATTGTCTCCAGTACCCGTTTGTGACGATGTTTTCATTGTGACGAAAATATTCGAATTATTATTCGAATATTCGAATTCGAATTTATTTATTCGTATTTATTCGAATTGCATGAATATGTGAATTGTGATTGTGTTTCATTGTGATGTTTGTGTGGCGATGGGCGGTGTGTACAAAGGGCAGGGACTTAATCAACGCTAGCTGATGACTCGCGCTTACTGGGAATTCCTCGTTCGTGGGACACTGTCTCAAGCCCCAGTCCCCATCACGGATGGGGCTCAGCGGTTTACCCAAGCATGACGGCGAAGGGCAAGGTACACGCTGGTCCGTCCAGTGTAGCGCGTGTGCGGCCCCGGACGTCGAAGTGCATTAAACGTTCATTAAACATTAAACGTTCATTAAAGGATTACGAAACGAAAAACATTACGAAATTACGTTCACACCGTCACGTCAAACACTACCGTGAACACATACATCGTCATAATGAACGTTATGCGAACGCGAATGTTATGCGGGAGTCCAAACCTGAGAATGCTGGAGACCAAAGCTGAAATTGGGAAAACTAAATAGCCTAATTTACTCCCAGGGGTCCCAGGATTATCCACCGAAAATATCTTTGCGATCGGTTCAGCAGTTTTTACGGTACCTTCGAACAGACAGACGGACATTTGGTGAATTATAGTAAGATAATTTGGCAATAATAATAACGAATGTATAATCCCCCTCCCCTCCACCCATCATGGCCCAAACACATTGGGCCTGGTAAAAGGCAAGCTAATGCTCAAACAGTACAGCAGGCAGTATGCTACAAGGGCATGAAGACCATTGAAAATTTGGTCCAATGGACCAACGGGCCCACTAGTTTTTTTAAAGGAGGAGAGTAATAATGGAAATAACATTCGACTGTTTTGCAATGAGTAGTTTGTTTTGAAGATTTTGCATGCAATGGCAGCATAAGCAAGCAAAGACAGTAGCTTTTTCTCTTTTTGGTTGTAAACCGATGAAGATGGACTGGGCTGTGTGGTTGGCTGGTAACCTGTGCGTTAGCTGAAGCTATTTATGAGACCATAAATTACTATTCTTTCCCCAGTGAGAGCATTGCATACATGGGTGCCAAAATTGTAGAGATGCCTCCATCATTCGTGATGAAAAAGTAGTTCTAGGTTCCAGGTGTCTGCAAAGATTACACAGAGAACATCTGTGAAAATCTATGAATTTTGCCACATTTTTTGTTGTGTATGTTGATCCAGTATATAACTTGAATATTTAAGTGGTGTTCAAACAGCACGGTTAGTACAGAGTGGATCCAAAGTTTTGTGTCCTGATGTATGTGTAAATACAAAATAGTACATCAGAACTTCGGATGAGTTAATCCTCCTGCACCATGGATTTGTAGTACAGAGTACAGTGCGTTTGGAAAGTATTGACACGTCTTGACTTTTTTCACATTTGGTTGTGTTACAGCCTGAATTTAAAATGGATTAAATTGAGATTTTTTTGTCACTGATTCACACATAATGACAAAGCGAAACTTTTTTTTTGACAAATTTTTACAAAACAATTAAAATAAAAAACTGAAATGTCTCGAGTCAATAAGCATTCAACCCCTTTGCTATGACACTCCAAATTGAGCTCAGATGCATCCAATTTACTTTGGTCATCCTTGAGATGTCTCCACAACTTCAATAGAGTCCACCTGTGGCAATTCAATTGATTGGATATACTTTAGAAAGAGAACAGCGACATTGGGGGATCTGTGGGAAGGAGAGGGCTTGGGGTGAGGGGGTAGTGGAAAGGTGGGAGGGAGGGGGGGGGGGGGGACACTACTCAGACTTCCTGAAAAGAAGTCGGTATTTCAAAAAGGTGGATCTGGGGTGAAATAACGGGGGTGAAAATATGAAGGTTTTGGATTGGGGAAGATAAGAGATGGTGGTGAACAGCTGTTTTAAAGACCTGGAGGGATGAGAGGGACTGAAGAGAGTGAGGGAGTTTGTTCCAGAGGCGGGAGAAAAGAGGAATAAAAGAATGAAGGTGAGCAGAGAGTCTTGATTTTGGCAGTTTCACCAGAAGAGGGTTGCTGGCAGAGCTTGAGTGATCTGAAGGAATATTTGCTGGACAGAGCACAGACAGAGCTGGGGGAGCTAGGCCAGAGAGGAGTCGGTAGAAGACAGAAATACCACCAACCTGCCTGCTGTGAGTGAGTGAAAGGCCCTCAGAATCAGCTTCATTGCGGGAGATTCCAATGATTCTGAAAGCTTTGGTTTCAACAGCGTGAAGCCGAGATAGGTGTGAGGAAGGTGCACCAGCCCAGAGGGGAGACCAGTGTTCCATCAAGCTGCGGATGAAAGCTTTGTATTTGGGGAGGAGCTCAGGTGTGCCAAGGAAGGACTTCGCATGACTGAGGATTCCCAGTCGGCAACTGGCTTTGGAGGCCAGCTTGGAAATGTGGTTTTCCCAGGAAAGATCATGGCAGATGGTGAGACCCAAAAGCTTGAGTGACAGAAGTTCTTGGAGGAGATTGTTGAGGAAGTGGATGGGAGGGTTATCCAGATGGTCTTTTCGGAGAGACATAGTAAGAGTGTGAGATTTATCAGGGTTGAAAGACATATTCCACTTGTTTGACCAGTTTGTGATTTTTCCAGGTCTGCAGAGAGTGAGGGGGCTGCAGACTGCCGATCTGAGGGATGAGGTATGGAGCAACAGAGAATGGAGTCATCAGCAAAGAGATAGAGAGGATTTTCCAGAGTCAGAGAGATCATTGATGATGAAGACTAGAAAAAGCACAGGGCCCAGAGCACTACCTTGGGGAACTCTAGCCTGAACAGGAAGGGGAGATGAGAAAAATCCATTCAGGGCCACACGTTGACTACGACCAGAGAGGAAGTCCGCAAGCCATGCGTGGAGATTTCCATCGATACCATGGGAGGAGAGTTTGGTGAGCAGAGCGGGATGCCAAACCGTATCGAAGGCATGAGATATGTCAAGGGAGACAGCTCTGATTTCCTGTTTGGCATTGAGGACCTCCATCCATTGTTGAGACAGCAGAAGCAGCATGACCAGAGTAGAGTGACCTGGTCTGAATCCAAATTGATGATCAAAGATCAAGCCACTGGAGAAGAGGAAGGATTTGATATCCGAAGCAATGATGGATTCCATGGCTTTGCTGATAATTGGGAGCAGGCTGATTGGTCTGTAGTTGCAAGGATCTGTTTTTGCACCTTTTTGTGGAAAGCAGGAATGTTGTCTGATTTCCAAGCTGATGGCAGATGACCTTGAGGAAAAGAGAGGGTGAAGAGAGCAGAGAGAGGGTGTGAAAGAGCGGCAGAGCAGGATTTTACGACCCGTGGGCTGATGCCGCTTGGTACAGTTGCAGAATAAGAGTCGAGGTTTGACAGAAAGTTCTCCACCTTGTCGGGAGAGAAGGACACAGAGTCCAGGAGCAGCTGCGTAAAACTGGGTAAGGTGGGTACAGAGAGAGACGGGTTTGGGACACAGGATTTTGAGACAAACACAGAGTTTAGGCATTCAGCTTTTTCACGTGCAGA
The DNA here is from genome assembly GCF_964187855.1 of Myxine glutinosa. NCBI lineage: Eukaryota > Metazoa > Chordata > Myxini > Myxiniformes > Myxinidae > Myxine > Myxine glutinosa. The sequence continues at coordinate 74,870,341 of NC_136264.1, read as the reverse complement.
GTCAGCTGTGTAGCCGTTTGAGGTAAGGGAGAGGTTGGAGGGAGAACAAACACCAATCCGCAGCTCAAACCATCCAAAACCAATCCCCCATCCAAAAGCTTGATCTTTTCTACCCCCGTTGAATCACCCCAGATCCACTTTTCTGAAATACCAACTTCTTTCCTGGAAGTCCTCGCAGTGTCCATGTGTTTTATACCTCTCCCACCCTCCTCCCCTTCCATGCCTTCTCCTCCCAAGCCCTCTTCCTCCCATAGATTTCCCGATGTCCCTGTTCTCTGCTGTTGTACTTGTGTGTTTCCCTCTCTCTCTCCATTCTGTCTCCCGCTCCCTTTATTGTATGTTTTGTGTGTCCGTGTGTTTTTTTTTGTGATAATGTGAGCTCTTACACGAGCCTTGATCTTGTATACAAAAAAACAAACAAACAAAAAAACCCAGAAACGGACGCCACCAGGTTTTGAAGGAGGGAGACAGGTTTGAAAGTTCAGTCTTGAGATTAGAGAGATTTTGATTCCTGGCTCTCCTGAGTGTAGACACACACTTATTCCGAGCTTTGTGAAAGGAACGGAGATTGCCTTCCATTGGATTTGCCTTCCATGAGGCAAAGGCAAGTTATTTTAGGGCAACTGCCTCACCACAAGATGCAGTGTACCATGGATGGGAGGAAGGGTATGACAACTGAAGACGAGATGGGGTAAATCTGTGCATGAGAGAGATCAATTTACTTTGGAAGAATTCCCAGGATGAGTTTATGTCAGAGGCAGTAGAGATGGGAGACCAGTCCAGGTGATTGATGGCTGCTTGAAGACCGTGCCAGTTGGCCTGAGTGAAATGCCAGACTCGTCGGTGCTTAGGAGGCTCTCAGAGAACGGCCAGAGAGATGTCCACTTTAACAAGCACATGATCAGATGCGCCGATTGGAGCAGAAGAAGAGCAGCAGACATTTTCAGGGAAGTTAGTCATAACCAAGTCCAGAAGAGAAGATGCTCCGTTGACTGAGATCCGGGTCGGGAAATTGACAGATTGTGTCAGTCCCAGTGAGTCGCAGAAGTCCTTTGCTGAAGAGCCATGGCTGGTGAGAGAGGTACCCACACCCAGCCAACTGGCATGGTGACAATTGAAATCACCACATATGAGGAAGAGAGAGTTGGAATGGGTAGATAGAAGTTGGTCCATATTATCAGACAGGGAGATGTAGATGGAGTCATTACTGTTTGGTGGACTGTACAACCCACATATGAACAAAAGGTGGGAGCGAAGGGGAAGCCCTAGCCAAAGGTATTCCTGGGGGTGAGGTGGAGAGGGGGCAGTGCAAGGCGAGTGAGGAGGAGAGTTTTTTAATAAAGATAGCAACCCCACCTCCAGGACGAGGCTCAGGTCTATCATACTGGAGGAGGGAATAACCTGGGAGAGATACCAAGGAATCAGAGACATCATGAAGGAGGAAAGTTTCTGTTAAGCAGATCACGTCTGGTTTGTCAGAAGCAACCTGTATGGAGAGATCAGTCAAGTTTGAGTGAAGGCCCCGGATGCTTGAGGTCCATACCGTTAATGAAGAGGAAGGGGGAGCATCGGATACAGAACAGGGGGTGGGGAGGGGTAGGGTAAGATGTGGAAGAGGAGGAAGTGGTAGGGAGAGCTGTTGAAGGTGTGTCAGAGATTTCAGAATAGCTTGGAGAAAGGGAAGAATGGGGTGGACAAAAGGTTTGATGGTGATTGGGTGAGGCACAGTGAGGTGTTATTTGAGGAGGGGGAAGAGCGAGGCAGAAGGTTGGGGGAGATGAAGGTGAAAGTTGGAAGGGGGAAGAAGCGGGAAGGACGCTTTGAGGAGGAGGGGTGAGAGGGGAGTCTAGGAGGGGAGGAGCGAGGGAGAGTCTCGGAGGGGAGGGGTGCGAGGGAGTTTAGGAGGGAAGGGGCAAGGGGGGAGATTTGAAAGGGATGGGTGATGGGGATGATTTGGAGGGGAGGGGAAAGGGGGAAGATTTGAAAGAAATGGGTGATGGGGAAGATTTGGAGGGGAGGGGCAAGGGGGTAGATTTGGAGGGGAGGGGTGATGGGGAAGTTTTGGAGGGAAGGGGTGATTGGGAAGATTTGGAGGGGAGGGGCAAGGGGGAATATTTGGAGGGGAGGGGTGATGGGGAAGTTTTGGAGGGGAGGGGTGATGGGGAAGTTTTGGAGGGAAGGGGTGATGGGGAAGGTTTGGAGGGTAGGGGTGAGATTGGATTTTAGAAAGTGTACGATTAATGGAAAACGAACATTTATTGCAAAATGAGTTTCTTGAGACCTTCGAGTCAAAAATACGTTTGAGGACGCTGAAGGAGGGGTGGAGTGCAGGAGAGTTTCGTGAATGTAGAAAAGAGGAACTGTAAGAGATGGAATTTTTTTTTGGAATGAATAGATTTGGTGAGCAAGTCGAAAGCATCCTTTTATAGAAGAAGAAGAAAAAGGTGTTATAATATACGACAGAATAAAATTCTTCAGGGGAAATTTTAAACATTTTAAAATTGAGCAGTGAAAACTATCTGGGGAAATGGAAAATGGAAATGGGGGTGAAACACGTGATCGAAGAACGAACGAACAAATAAGAACAACGAATAAACGAATAAGACCAGAGAAGGAAATATTTTTTTGGGGTTTTTTTTTTTTTTTTGAGTTCAGTTTATAAACAAGGAAGTATGGGGTGAAAGACTGGGACAAAAACAGAGAACGAAAGTAATTGCAGCACAATCGACGGACCGCTGAGAGAAAAACAAAGCCTCAAGGTCGGACACGGTAGCCTAATAGGCCTCAAAATACGCGACACGAATTAACCGACGATTTTGTATACATGTATGAAAAATTAACACCGAGAATCTTACTAAAGACACACTATAGGTACACACACCGAAAGATAGATACAGTTTCGACAAAAACCCAGTTGTGAAAAATTACTTAACTTCGAAAGCGTGAGTGCATGGACAGCTTCGAAAAGACGTGACCTCCAATCTTGCGCATGCGCAAAGAATCCCCAAGAATCCCCAAGGTAATAATTACGATTATTATTATTATTATTTTTCTTTTTTAGTACAGTATTTAAAACTTTAGACAAAGGGTAATATGTTCGAGGGCGGTAGGGGGTGAAAAGAAAAATAAAAGAAAAAGCAATACAGTGAAAGAAAGAACTTAAGTTTACACAATACCGACGGGGCGAGGGAATCCTCAAGGGACCAGGCCCCGCACACTGTGCGAACAAAAAACGGCTAATTACACACCAGTTTGCACGAATTACAAACTAAGACTAACGAGAAACACACAGTAACACATACACAGTAAAATAACCAGTGGAAATTTGACAAAGACACGATTAGGAAAATACTTAAATTTGATGACGTGGAGAACTTGAAGGCGGTATGGAGTTAAGGTAATCCACCTAATGGAGTTAAAATGAGAGAATCCACCTCAGAATGCTCGGCTTGCATGCGCAAAACCCCTTTGCAGCAATGTTGATTTGGGCATGTTTCCATATTTTGTGTGTGTGAGATAAGGTTTGTTCTAGGAATTCTAGAAATTAAAATAATCTGAAAGTACTTGGCAAAGTACCTAAGTGAAAGGGGTATGCCTTCTGCACAACAAAACAGTTCAACAACTTTCTCCGCTCACCCAAAGGACGGAGATCTTGCAACTACCCATCATGTAGAAACTCCGGACGATGTGGTCCTGAAGAGGAACACATCATCAGGAGTTCCACAGATATTTCTCATATTTCCTATATTTTCTTGAGTCCGATTTGCATCGAGGAACACAACAATTATGGTTAACCATTTTGAAATTGACACTCTTTCATTTAAATGCTGAAAATTATATTAAAAAGACTATTTTAATTACAGATTTCTCGCTAGCAACGGTATGTTAAAAGTTCCCGTGCCAGCACATGCGAGTCAATGTAAATGCACACAGCTCGTGCGCGAAAGGCCTTGTTAGCATTCATACATCATTTAGAAAGTCCCGTAATGGTTGTTGTCATTATACACTTGAAAGTTTAGGGTTAATAATTTAACTTTTGCCAAAATTTGCAAAAGTCTGTTTTCTCCATGTTTTGAATGATGAAAGTATGTTTGAGAGCACTTATAATGCACTATTCTAGTGCTTAAACATTTAAATTGCTTTATACTAGAAAAATATACCTGTATACATTACAGCCTATTTTAAACCACACATTTTAAGCAATGCATTAAAGAAGCATTGAAGTGCCACTTGTGATGTGGTTTACCTCCACCAGGTAGAGTTCTTCCGATTGAACACCAACCTTCCACCCAATATACGATGTGCCGATACCCTTGTGGCTGCACGGGAAATCTTTCGTTTTGATGGAAACGAGGTTTGTGCATGTGATTCCCACTTCTTTTACAACATTCATAAAAAAACATACATACATCTAATATATAAAGCTCGTTCTAACCACTCGCTCACTCACTGATGTAAATGTTTAGTACCTTCTAGATAGGTTAGAGGCCAACTCCATCCACACATGGCTCACTGACATCCTCGACTCTCGTTGCCAACGTGTGGCTCAATGGAATCCTTTAATCTCTTCTCCGTTAAGGCTAGAGTGCCCCAATGCAGTGTTGTTCGCCCAGTTTTTGTTATTATTTTTGCTTGTTCCTCCTTGGACAGTGTTCTGGGCCCAGTTGTATTCCTGATCTTCATGCATGATCTCTCTGACTCTCTGGAAAATCCTCTTTATCTATTTGCTGATGACTCCACCCTCTGCCATGACATCCCTCATCCTTCAGACAGGCAGGCTGCAGCCTCTTCCCTCTTTTCAGACATTGACAAAATCACACTTGGAATATGTCTTTCAATTCTGCCAAATCTCCCTCTCCCTCGCTCCCTGAAAGAACCGTCTGGCAAATCATCCTATCTACTTTGTTAACAATCTTCTTGAGGAAGTTCAGTCATTCAAACTCCTGTGTCTCACTGTCAGCCATGATCTTTCTTGGGCAAACCACATTTCAAAGTTGGCATCCAAAGCCAGCCGCCTGGGCATCCTCCGTCATATAAAGTCTTTCTTTGGCATACCTGAACTCAAAACAGAGTCAAACAGCCACTGACCTTGGGGTAAGTGCCATCACTTTCCGGGACACTCTGGGTACCAGCGACGTCACAACAATGACGCCGCCTTTCTCACCACACTCAGCGGGACATTTCCTAAGGAGGAATTTCCTCCCCCTCACTGCCCCATCCTCCCCTGCCCCTCCATGGATGCCAGCCGATGGGGATTGTCCATGCTCCGATCCTTTTAAATTCTGAACATCAAGCAGGAAGCAGAACGTACGATTTTAAAGGTGTTTGGTATGACTCAGCCCGGGTTTGAACTGCCGACCTCCCAGATTTGGATAGATGATCTAAACTACTACATCATGGACATTGTATTTGGCCTTCCTTTGAGCTTCTATTATATACTATGCCCTCAATCATGTCTATTTCAAAACCCTGTCTTCTTGCAACATGTCCAAGGTTTCTTACTTTCACTCTGTGTATCCTTTCAACAGTCTTGTCTGATCCTTTATCTGTTTCCGAACCCATTTGTCCATTCTTCTTTTGACCCATTTCACTCTTAATAACCTTCGATAACACCATTGCCCAAACGCTTTCCATTATCTTCCCGGTCTTTTTTCTTCAGTACCCAGGATTCTGCTGCATAGATTGCTATTGGGAACATCAGCGCTTTCATCAATCACAACTTTGTTCTGTTCCTGATTGATCTTTCTTTTGAAATTAATTCTCATGCAATTAACCACTTTCTTTGCCATTTCCCCCCATCCAATCATAATATTTGTTGAAGAGACATCCCAAACAAGTAAGTAAATCTTTCTACTATTTCCACATCGTCATTGTTGACAGTAACCATTCCATCTCCTGGCCTTTGTTTTGAGATAATTATTATCAGCCCCTTCATATAATACTGGACATTTTTACCCATCGCCTTGCTGAATGATCTAATCAAAAGATGGCATGTTGCATTTCACAAACATTCTGCTCTATTCACTCCATGAATTGCCCCAGGTCATTTTCCATCTGCTTGGAAGTAAGCAAGCATCACCTTCATCAAGCATCCTTGCTGCTAATATATGGCACGAGCAAAACCACTTCCACTTTGCTATGAAGCTCTGTGTTGGATGCTTTAGTTTGAACCTTCACTTAAATTGAGTGAAGTGAAACATTTTGAACATTTCAACTTATTCTCACTCAGATTTTAACATCACCGTAACGCATATTGTTAGGTTGTTTAAACTTTGTTTATAAAAGAAGATGATTTGTAATGCCGGATACCACCGGGTTGTGCGATGCGATGAGAAAATTGGGGTATTTCACCCACCCTGAACCCCCTCCCCCAGATACGCAACCCAGACAGAAACGATACTTGGGGTACACTTCGGCAACATGCAAAATTTGGTTGGATTTAATTCTTTTTTTTTGTATACCAAGTCGAGGCTCGTGTAAGAGCTAACACAGACCATATAATAAAGGGAGCGGAGACAAGAAGGGGAGAGAGAGTGATTCAGTGGAGTGCATTCAGAAAGTATTCAGACCCCTTCACTTTTTTCACATTGTGTTATGTTGCAGCCTTATGCTGAAATCGTTTAAATTCTTTTTTTCCCTCATCAATCTACACTCAATACCCCATAATGACAAAGAGAAAACAGGATTTTAGAAAGTTTTGCAAATTTATTAAAAATATAAAACTGAAATATCACATTTACATAAGTATTCAGACCCTTTGCTATGACACTTGAAATTTAGCTGAGGTGCCTCCCATTTCTCTTGATCATCTTTGAGATGTTTTTACACCTTGATTGGAGTCCACCTGTGGAAAACTAAATTGATTGGACATGATTTGGAAAGGCACACACCTGTCTATATGAGGTCTCACAGCTGACAATGCATATCAGAGCAAAAACCAAGCCATGAGGTCGAAGGAACTGCCTGCAGAGCTCAGCGACAGGATTGTGTCGATCCGCAGATTTGGGGAAGCCTACAAAAAAAATTCTGCTGCATTGAAGGTTCTCAAGAACACAGTGGCCTCCATAATTCTTAAATGGAAGAAGTTTGGAACAACCAGGACTCTTCCTAGAGCTGGCCGCCCGGCCAAAATGAGCAATCGGGGGAGAAGGGCCTTGGTAAGAGAGGTGACCAAGAACCCGATGGTCACTCTGGCTGAGCTCCAGAGATCCTGTGTGGAGATGGGAGAAACTTCCAGAAGGAGAACCATCACTGCAACACTCCACCGATCTGGGCTTTATGGCAGAGTGGCCAGACGGAAGCCTCTCCTCAGTGAAAGACACATGAAAGCCCACAGAATCTTGTTTCTCACAGTCTGAGAGTCCTTTAGGTGCTTTTTTGCAAACTCCAAGCGGGCTTTCATGTGCTTTCATTTGTTACTTTCTAATTCATGAATATAAACTACGCTGAATTATCTGTGATCAGTATGTACACGTATAAACAAACACAAGCATACAGTCATGGGCAAAAATATTGGTACACTTGCACTTTTTTCAAATAATTCACAATTTTCTCTAAAAATAAGTTTAAATTGACAAAAGTATTTGGTCTCCACACTTCCTTATGTCACTGGTTAATATTACAGAACCTTTGCTTTTGATTTAGAACTTAATATATCCATTTAAATCAGAAAGCAAAAATAAATGGCATTGACAAAATTATTGACTCCCTAGACTTAATATTTGGTAGCACGGCCTTTGGACAAAATAACTGCAGTCAAGCGCTTCCTATAGCCATGAATGAGCTTCCATCACCTCTCTACTGTCAGTTTGGCCCACTCTTCCTGTGCAAACTGCTCCTGTTCTCCCAAATTTGAAGAGTGCCTTCTCCCAACTGCCATTTTCAGATCTCCCCACGGGTGTTCAATGGGATTTAGATCTGGACTTATTGCTGGCCACTTCAGAACAGTCCATTGTTTTGCCTTGAACCATTCGTGGGTGCTTTTTGAAGTGTGTTTGGGGTCATTGTCCTGCTGCCGTGGAATAGGCTAAGATTTAATATTTTTTTCAGCTTTTTTCTGTTTTGTTCCACTGCAAACCAAAGAAATACACATGTGGATACCAAAAGATTGTTTGATTTCAAGAATTTTCTGGAAGAAATGGTGTATTGTTTGAAAAAAGTGCACGGGTGCCAATATTTTTGTCCATGACTGTATGGACAAACACATGCTCATAATTGGTTTGTCTATGACTCTATATGTTTGCGTTGTTTAGGTGGGCTCTACATATGATGTGCCTTTAGCAAGGTGTTTATTTTAGTGAATGCATAGTTGAGTCTGTAGATAACCTAAATGTAAGGTGGTAACTCAGCTTTCACGATTGACTATTCTAAGTGGTCTTTTTTTTGTTTTCCTCACCCAATGTCCATTGTATTGTGTTCAGCCTTTACGCTTTGGCCTGGTGGACCTGCACCAGCAGCTCTTCCAAAGCCTGCCGAATGGAGCACACAATGCAGAAGATGATGCTCTTACTCTGTTGAGGGTTGTACAGAGCAACGTGGTGGCCTTTATAGACTGGGCTGACAAACATGCACTGTCATTTAGTGATTTTGATCTTCTTTATGCACCTAGTCCTTCTAAGAGACAGCGGAGAGATTACACGACTGTATAAGTATGCTCTTTTATACAAAACAAAGTAAAGCATAAAGTATGTTGGCGTTGGGTGTAATCTTGAAAGAGGCCGTCCTATGGTCCACTAAAAAAAACATAACCACCTTTAGAGGCCATTTTTCCCCGCAAGCGGGGGTTGGCCTTTTTCGGGAACCGTGGTTGTTGTTGTTTTTTGGGTCCCCTTTTTGAAGCAATGTTTTAACCACTGTATGTTCATTTTTTTTGAAGTTTACATTTCATTGACAGAGTTGTGATGTTTTTAAGCTTAAGCAAAGGAATAATTTCCTGTTTTACACAATAGCATCTTTACTGATCAAAGGGAACTTTTAAGGGTTGTGACTCGGCCTGGGCGATAATGGAAAACCTATATCACGATGATGGACCTCATTATCACGATTATCCGCGATAACATAAATCATGTAATTAGCGCCTTGAGAGCCTTGTAGCACACAATAACAATGCACATAGAAACGACCTGAATACCCATAGAGCTATATTATGTGTGTTTGGTCGGACTCTATTTCATAATTCTGTTGCAATTTGTTTGAAGTCAAACCTCATTTTTCCTGGAGGAAATTATTGCTTGCTCCGTTTGCCAAGCGACTGGACAGAGCAGTTTTCAAATTGGTTGATCCGGAACGTCTGTCTTGGCAAGCGATAGCAAGCTGCTTGCTAACGGAACTCACTAAGGAAGCTGCTTGCCAATTGGGACATTTGTGGAGAAAGTCAATCATGATTATCTTCAGACATTTAAAATATCGTCTTTGATGTGGAACTTCGCGAATAATAAATTCCAAACAATCCTATGCCGTGACAAGAATAGGACAGCGGGTCCTGAAGCTCACCTGGATCAGGAGCAACAGTCACTCGAACCCCCTCCCCCCCCCCCCCCCCCCCACAGACCCTGATCTTTCTAATGGCGTGAACGAACCTCCCCTTAATGAGTGCAGATTTTGATGCGGTAAATACACCTTCGTTAGGCATCAGATATGAAGCTTGTGGCCAAAACAAGTTTAATCGAAGTCGTGTGTTTGGTTCAAGTGTTAATGACTGAAGTGTTTACAGACTCACTCACTCACTCACTCACTTACTCACTCATTCACTCACTCACTCACTCACTTACTCACTCATTCACTCACTCACTTACTCACTCACTCACTTACTTACTCATTCACTATTCCGTTTGTTACTTGCCGGAAAAGATTCCGGCAAGTACGTTGGTTGGTTGGTTTGTCTGTCTGTCTGTTTGTCTGTTTGTGCGTAGCACTACGTCTACATCGTTGCACGTAGAATCGCCAAACTTTACACACACATTTGTCTTGCCCTGGAATAGACTGTGCCCAATTTTTAACTCTCTCGGCCCAAGGCCTCCATTATGACGTCATAATTTGATAATTCGACAAGTACAAAACTTCATCCAATCAAGATACAATTTATTGAGCGACATGACGGCATAAACTGGTGGAGAAAAAAAAACATGATGACGTCATCGGTCACGTGGTTCGGCCGCCATCTTGGAAAAACCGAAAAACTTTGCACCTCTGTATCTCCGAAAGTGCTGAATAGAAAAAATTGAGACATGGCTCATTGTAAAGAACCCTCCATGGGGAATAAAATATGTTAATGATGATGTCATAGGTGCCTCCATTATGACGTCATAATTCGACGAGTACAAAACTTCATCCGATCAAGATGAAATTTCTTGAGCATAATCTAGGAATAAATTAGTTTAGAAAACAAATAATGATGACGTCATCAGTCACGTGGTTCGAACGCCATATTTGTCCAAAATGGCCGATTAAAAAAGGACATCCCGGCAAGTCCTCGGTCTCTGACCGATTTTTCATTTGTTTGTTTGTTTGTCTGCACAGAATAAATATGATTTTCTCTGCAACCTTTGGTCCGATTGACAGGAAATTTTCACCATAGGTGCAACTCCACCTGCAGAATTTTAAAATTATAATTATGATGTCATACGCCCCCCACCCCCCGAGAAAGACTTGGTATGGCCGCCATCTTGGAAAAACCGAAAAATTTTGCACCTCTATATCTCCGAAAGTGCTGCATAGAAAAAATTGAGACATCGCTCATTGTAAAGAACTCTCCATGGGGAATAACATATGTTAATGATGTCATAGGTGCCTCCATTATGACGTCATAATTCGACAAGTACAAAACTTCATCCAATCAAAATGAAATTTATTGAGCGTCATCTAGGGATAAATTGGTGGAGAAAAAAAATAATGATGATGTCATCGGTCACGTGGTTCGGGCGCCATATTTGATTTTAACACAAAAGCCTTAAAAACCACTGAAAACACATCCTGGCGAGGGTCTGCAATCTCTGATTGCTCTTTCTTGTTGTTTTTGTTTCGACGTTTATTGTTTAATGATGAAACCACTTAAAATACATCCTGGAGAATATACATGTGATATCATATCGCCTTCGTTATTTTATAGAGCTGCATTTAATACAGGTATATCTTTTGAGAGAAGCTAAATGCAGTCAAGACAACGTCAATATCCAGATTCAAGGTGTGATTTACATTCCACAGCATGAGCAGCAGTTATCACGATTATAAATCCCCATTATCGTTATCGCGATAGTAAATCTAAAGCACGATTATCGTCCCATCGCGATTATCGCCAAGCATTAACTTAGATGTGACTGAACAATCGTAAAAGAGCTAAGTTGCTGTTTCCATTTGAAACTCATTTGTTGTTATTTCCTGGTATCTCTGTGACTTTTTTAAAAAATGACCCAACTCATTCTGACTATTACTGTTATGGTGTCAAGTTGCTTCAGTTGTCTTTGTTTTGCTATCCATACCTGGCCACATGAGTGAGATCTTCTGAAGGATTTTGAGGAAAGCCGTTGTGGTATTGATTCTTCATCTAGCAATGACGTCCTTTCTTTTTTTAATTTCACAGTATGATATATGGTTGCCCTGTTTTGTTTTCAATATCCATGGACTAACGTCATGCTCAATGGAATGTTTGGGTCATATATGTGATGTATGTCAAAAAATGATTCCTTTCTGGGCCACTGGACTGGTACGTGGTAGTTTTTGCATATGCGTCACTGGATATTGCACACATTGTTTTGCTTTTACGTTTTTCAATGTTCCTGATGTTATCATTTTGAATGCTGAAAGAAGTGATGCTTTTCGTTTAACTTTGCAGAAGCGGTATTTGTCTGTCTGACTCAGCCCAGCTACGAGTTAATATGACAATACATTATTGCGAATTAGGAGTCGTGATGAATTGGTAAACAGGAAGACACAGAAAACAAAATGGGAATTTAACTACTGAGATGGTTTTAGACAGACAGGTTTTAGACACTGTGTGCTGAACGCTTTTTAAAACCCAAGACTAAAATGTAATCACGTACAGCAAAGCGTAAGATGCTGGTAGACCTTTGCTATAAGTTATGATGTCATCTATTTCTTCTGAGGTCATTCATGCAACATTAAAAGTGTTGACATATACAAACTAAGCTGATCTGGTTCTGGAATTGGTTCCGGTTCCAAGTTCCGTTGTGATCATATAATCTCTGCTCAAGGAAGCCGTCTTCAGAATCTGAGAATACCTGAATTGGAATGATCTGCTTGAACAGCTTTTGTTGATGTAATGTCTTCACACATCTCGCTTTGTGCCTTTGCCTTTTTTTCCCTGGGTTCAGACCCGAACAAGAGGTTGCAAAAACTTGAATGGAGCATGTGGCCCTTGTCCTGGCCATGCAGGTATACTTTTGAGGTCCTTGTTCAGGTCTGCTGCTATGTATCCTTTCTTTGCTCTTTCCTTGTTACTTGCAAAATCGAAGATTTTTCAAGTATATTGGTCGGTTGTGTTTGTGGTTCTGTCTGTCTGTCTGTCTGTCTGTTTGTTTGTCTGTTTGTTTGTTTGTCACCGGCCTACAGGTCACATTTTTCAACCGATCTTCACGAAGCTTCACCAAATGGTAGAGTTGGTCAAAAGCAAGAAGCCTATTGTTTTTGGGGTCAATAGGTCAAAAGGTCAACATAGGCCAAAGGTCACCAACTTTGCTAAATTTCTAAAATCCTCAATTTTCATCCGATTGACTTGAAATTTGAAGAAGACTTGCATATCTGGTCACTAAATTCAACCACCAAGTATTTTTGAGGTCAACATAGGCCAAAAGGTCAAAATAGGCCAAATTTCTAAAATCTTCAATTTTCATCCAATTGGCTTGAAATTTGAAGAGGACTTGCATATCTGGTCACTGAATTCAACCACCAAGTATTTTTGAGGTCAGCATAGGCCAAATGGTCAACATTGGCCAAATTTCTAAAATCCTCAATTTTCATCCGATTGACTTGAAATTTGAAGAGGACTTGCATATCTGGTCACTGAATTCAACCACCAAGTATCTTTGAGGTCAACATCGGCCAAAAGGTCAACATAGGCCAAATTTCTAAAATACTCAATTTTCATCCAATTGACTTGAAATTTGAAGAGGATTTGCATAATTGGTCACTGAATTCAACCACCAAGTATTTTTGAGGTCAACATAGGCCAAAAGGTCAACATAGGCCAAAAGGTCAACATAAGCCAAATTTCTAAAATCCTCAATTTTCATCCAATTGACTTGAAATTTGAAGAGGACTTGCATATCTGGTCACTGAATTCAACGACCAAGTATATTTGAGGTCAACATCGGCCAAAAGGTCAACATAGGCCACATTTCTAAAATCCTAAATTTTCATCTAATTGATGTGAAATTTGAAGAGGACTTGCATATCTGGTTACTGAATTCAACCACCAAGTATTTTTGAGGTCACCATAGGCCAAAAGGTCAACATAGGCCATCATGTATCATTGGAAAACTTTTGGGGGAGGGCGGATTTTGCAAGTATCGTGCTACGCATGACGTCTTCTTGTTCATTTATTACCCTGCTGGTTGCCCCACTTCTCCCACTGTTGGTGTGCTGTCTTCCCTTTTTCCCTCTGTCACCTTGCTCTTCCATAAGCCTCAATGTCGTCGGGAAAAAATTGTTGTTGTCACTTTTCAGAGGAGGATCATTGTCAAAATACCGAGACTCATGGAAAAAATAAGTGAGAGAGGGTTCATAATTTAACATAATGTGGGGAAAATACCTGACAGAGAGGAATGACATAAGTAAAGAAAATCTTGATCTGGTTGACAACAGATTCAATTTTAGCAAGGATAAAATAATCAGATGTACAACTATCAGGTAAGACATGAAACATGGCTAAGCATTTGTTTTGAAACATTTCCTGCATCATTCCAATGAGTGGAAGATTGATTTGAAAACTCAGCAGTGTGCTCTGTTAGCTGAGCAGCTGTCGGGCAGGTGTGCCCAGCCTCCAAAGTGAGCCTTGCGTAGATTTTTTTTGGAGTGTTGATGACATTTTTGGGTTTTTTTGGACATCAGATTTGATCCTCGTCTCCGCCACAGGAAGGTGATTCATCGCTGGTTGCGCTGGTTGGCTGAGCTGCCTATAACCTACCGTCGAATTACCTACTTTTATCAGAGAGCTTGTGTTCCGTTTAACAGATGTACTGCTTACCCCCAATCATCATTGGTTGTTCAGGAGACAACACTCTTTGTGTTGTCTTGTCTTTGTCTCTTGTCTTTGTCTTTGTACTGCATGTGTTCCCTATTTCCACTTGATATTTGTCTCTGCCAGCAAAGGTGGGCGGAAGTTATGCTTTTACCTGTTTCTGTTTGTCTGTGTGTGAACAGGATATCCCAGAAAATTATGGACGGATTCAGACTAAATTTGGAGGACAGGTTGGGTGTTAGACAAGGATGACTTTATTCAATTTTGGTGAAGACGGGATCTGAGAATTTAAAAATTGATTCTTCACTATTAGGACCAAAAACAATATATATACACAAAGAATTAAGTTAAGCACCCCCCCCGTTTTTTTACAACCTCGCACATTACAAGTTTGTTGTCGTCAAAACAGTGTAATATACCCATGATATTGCTATATTTTCTGGAGAAGTGATATTATGGTCACATAAAAACATAACAATCATGCCGTTTTCAATATTTTATTCTGAATAATTTAAGGTGAAATTTTTTGGGAATTTTAGGCATATTTTCACCTCAATTTAAGTATGGAGCTATAGGTCCATCACGGACAGTGTGGATGACGTTTATGTTTTCTAACGTACAGTCATTGTTCTGAGAAGACCTCTAGCGATCTTTGCGTCAATAACGTGTGTAGGACCCACGTGATCGGATCACTGACTCAACCCTACGTCTCATAGACCCTGTAAGCCGTCGTATGCGTTGCTGTGGCAGGTTGTTCCATTCCCGATGTAATGCACGTTCCAATTCATCCAGATTGGCTATTGGAGGGACCATCTTCGCAATTTGTCGTCCCAACATGTCCCAAACGTGCTCGAGGGGGTTCAACCTGCCACAGCAACGCATACGACGGCTTACAGGGTCTATGAGACGTAGGGTTGAGTCAGTGATCCGATCACGTGGGTCCTACACACGTTATTGACGCAAAGATCGCTAGAGGTCTTCTCAGAACAATGACTGTACGTTAGAAAACATAAACGTCATCCACACTGTCCGTGATGGACCTATAGCTCCATACTTAAATTGAGGTGAAAATATGCCTAAAATTCCCAAAAAATTTCACCTTAAATTATTCAGAATAAAATATTGAAAACGGCATGATTGTTATGTTTTTATGTGACCATAATATCACTTCTCCAGAAAATATAGCAATATCATGGGTATATTACACTGTTTTGACGACAACAAACTTGTAATGTGCGAGGTTGTAAAAAAACGGGGGGGGGTGCTTAACTTAATTCTTTGTGTATAGCATGATATCTCAAAAGGTTATGGATGGATTTGGACAAAACTCAGTGGACATGTTGATAGTGTGACAATGAAGAACTGATTCAATTTTGGTGAAGATTCAAATTCGGATCTGGATAAAGGAAATATTTAATTACCCTGTGCTCATAAAGCGAAAATCAGGGTTCGGCATTTGGTTGCGTACGTACATGTTGCATACGTGCTTACGTGTGGCATGCCTGCATTTTTTAAATTCTTTTTTTTTCGGCAACCATTGGTCCGATTGACATGGAATTTTACCATAGGAGTGCCTCCCCCTGTATACATTTTTAATTTACAATTATGACGTCATAGGTCACGTGGTACAGACGCCATCTTGGAAAAAACTTACACCTCTATATCTCCCAAACCGTTGAATGGAAAAAGTTTAAACAAGGCTCATTGTCAAGTACTCCCCATGGGGAATAAGATGTGTTGATGATGATGTCATCGGTGCCTTCATTATGACATCATAATTCGACAAGTACAACGCTTGATCTGATCAGTATGAAAATGTTCTTTCCCTTTGCAACCGTTAGTTCGATGGACATGAAATTTGTACCATAGTAGCGCCTCCTCCTGTAGAAGTTTAAAATGATAAGTATGACGTCATAGGTCACGTGGTACAGGCGTCATCTTGGAAAAATCGAAAAGCATTGCACCTCCATATCTCTGAAACCGCTCCATGGAAAAAATTGAAACATGGCACGTTGTCAAGTACTCCCCATGTGGAATAAGATATGTTAATGATGATGACAGTAACTTTATCTTGCACAAATGCTGAGTGTACAAATGCTGAGTGAAAAGCTGAACGCCATTATCCACCTACAGGATCTCAACTTGTTTAATATCCAACACATAATGCCATTCTCTCCCAAGCACCAGTATCTATTCGTTGTGGGCTCGGAGGATGATGTTTCTTGCCTTTTACTGTGAGATATCTTCCCATGCTTTGATACAAAATAAACACGGATGTATGAAAATGTGGTTAATGATCTCTAATCGAGAAACTTCATATACGGTATGGAATATTTATGCGAAATTGATATTTTTGTGATGTATTAAATTTTGAAGGAATTTCTTGGACCGAGCTGTTTGTTAACACTCTAATAAACACTCATTAATGGCGGTTGGCTGATTTTCTTGCAAACTCTAGACTTTTATGACATTCGCATGAAGTCTAGATCTTTGTTATGGTGTTGTTTTATATAATGTTAACAATATGTGTCGTTTTGCTGAAGAATCGATTTGAAATACCTAGTTGAAGAGGGGCAACTACACATTAATATAAAAATGGCCGAATTTTTACCCCTTCCTATCTGTACCCCCCAAACTCCCTCATATAGTCTCCTCCAACCACCATTTCCTTTTTATTCCCTACTCCCATACCTACCCATCTTCCTTTCTCTCCCCATCATCCCTTTTTTTTTTTTTTTTTTGTATACAGAGTCGAGGCTCGTGAAAGAGCTAACATTTATCAAACAAACAAACAAAGTATATAAAAAGGGGAGCGGTCGACAAGATGGGGAGAGAAGGGGAGGAAGCACACAAACACAACATTTGAGAGCAGGGACATCGGGAGATGTGTGGGAGGGAGAGGGCCTGGGGGGAGGCAGGATAGGTATAAGGCGCAAGGACACCAAGGACTTCCAGGAAAGAAGACACAGTCACCTCAAAAAAGTGGATTTGGGGTGAAATTAGCGGGGGTAGAAAAGATCAAGGTTTGGGATGGGGGAAGATAAGAGATGGTGGTGAACAGCTGTTTTAAAGGCCTGGAGGGAGGAGTGGGATTGAAGGGAGTGAGGGAGTTTGTTCCAGAGGCGGGAGAAAAGAGGAATGAAGGAGTGAAGGTGAGCAGAGAGTCTTGATTTTGGCAGTTTAACCATAAGAGGGTTGCAGGCAGATCTTGTGCGACCTGTAGGAATATTTGGGGGACAGAGCCCAGAGAGAGCTGGGGGGGCAAGGCCGGAGAGGAGTCGGTAGAAGACGGAAAGACCACCAACCTGCCTGCGGTGATTGAGTGAAAGGCCCTCGGAGATAGCGTCATCGCGGGAGATTCCAATGATTCTGAACGCTTTGGTTTCAACAGCGTGAAGACGAGCTAGGTGTGAGGCAGGAGCACCGGCCCAGAGGGGAGAGCCCTTATCTTCCATTTTTATTTAAATTCAGTTCCTACATACTGCAGTACACAAATCCTTCCAAGTGTTATTGTTTTGCTTATTACAAACATGGCTACCTGAATATATTTAAAAAAATCAATGCAGGAAAGAAAGAGAAAGAAGACTCATTTGTTCCTCTTTTCTCCAGCCTGTGGAACCAACTTCCACATTCTCTACAATCTCATTCTTCCCTCCAGGCTGGGCCGGAATACCACGAAGGCCAAATAGGCCCAGGCCAAGGGCCCAAACTTCACAGGGGGCCAAAATTTAGTAAAAAAGAGGATTCTTTGCTGAGATCTTTCTCCTGCTCAGGGGAAAGATCTTTTTCAGTTCTGAAATGGGTGAGGAAGCATCTGTAATATAAATGGGCAGGAAAAGCTCAACGCCATTAATTTACTTGAAATTGAGGATGCATTCATGACATCCCTGTCATTCGATGATATTATCGAAGAACTATCCATCAGCAAGACATGACGGAGGCTTCTGTGATCTATTGTCAAACAGGTAAGAAATAACTAATTGCTGGTAGTTAATTATGTATTGATTACTTTGAAGGAACTGCGCTCCAACGCGAGTCGAAAGAATTGACGCGACCAAAGACGGAATTCGTCCGAGTTGCTTTATTGAAACAAAACAGCTCAGGTATTCTGACAAGCCCGTTTTTCGGGCAGCAATATATATACACATTTATGTCGGGAAGTTTGCCCGGCAAAAGCTATACCGGGCATGCCCGGGTATCAAGGGCGAGCCTTGGAAAGGCGAGTCTGGACCTGCCCGGGCGTGCTTGGCTGCGGCCTGGCAAGTCGAGGCTGGGCGTGCCCGGGCGCTCTGGGCGAGCCCTGGAAAGGCGATAGCGGGCATGCCCGGACGCTCTGGGCGTGCCCTGGAAAGGCGATAGCGGGCATGCCCGGACGCTCTGGGCGAGCCCTGGAAAGGCGATAGCGGGCATGCCCGGACGCTCTGGGCGAGCCCTGGAAAGGCGAGACCGGGCGTGCCCGGGAGGTTCGGGCGTGCCCGGGAACAGTGAGTCCGGGCATGCCCGGGATAGGCGCGTCTGGCCGTGTTCTGGCCGGTGCAAGGCGATTATGTACATCCAGCGGTAACCGCTACACACGCCCCTCCAGAATCGACCTGCACCGGCAGGGTCAATTTAAGGGGGGTCCGGATGACCCGGCCGAAGCGACCCCTGGAGGGTCGTGGGGAGGGGTCTGACGTGGTTGTGGGTGGTCGAGCGGGGGGAACTGTGGACGGGGGGCGGCCTCGCCGCGGAGGAAGGGCCAACCGTGGTGGTCGGTCGACGTCCATGTGCGCCGGTTTGAGGCGGTCCACAGAAATCCGGTCCGGCCGGCCGCCGAAGTCGACGATGAAAGACTTGTCGCCCCGTCGCAGGACCCGGAAGGGCCCGTCGTACGGCGGCCGGAGTGGCCCCCGGTGCGCGTCATGACGCACAAAGACGTACTCCGCTGTGCGAAGCGCCGGGGGGACGTAGGACTGGGGGCCACCGTGGCGGGACGTCGGCACGGGGGCAAATCGTCGGGCGGCCTCCTGGAGGTCCGAGCGCTGGCGAGCGGCGGACCAGGGACTGGTAGCGTCAGGCACGAATTCGCCCGGGACGCGGAGTGGCTGGCCGTAGACGAGCTCGGCGGCGGACGCCTGGAGGTCTTCCTTGGGGGCCGTGCGAAGGCCCAAAAGGACCCACGGCAGCCGGTCGGCCCAACCGTCGTCCTGAAGGCCGGCCATGAGTGCGGCCTTCATGGAGCCGTGAAACCGCTCGCACAACCCATTGGCTTGGGGGTGGTAGGCCGTGGTGCGGTGCAGCGTGACCCCCAACGTACGGGCGACCGCGCCCCAAAGCTCAGACGTGAACTGTGGGCCGCGGTCGGACGAGATGTCCGCTGGTGCGCCGAAGCGCGCGACCCAGGTGGCGATGAACGCCTGCGCCACGTCGGCGGTGGTGGTGGAGGTGAGGGGCACGGCATCCGGCCACCTGGTGGTCCTGTCCACCATGGTGAGCAGGTGGGTGAACCCCCGCGAGGGGGGCAGGGGACCCACCAGGTCCACGTGGACGTGGTCGAAACGCCGTTCAGGCACGGCGAAAGGTGCCAGCGGGGCCTGGGTGTGGCGGTGGACCTTGGCTCGCTGGCAGGCCATGCAGGCGTTGGCCCAGTCGCGGATGTTTCGTCGAAGGCCGTGCCAGACGAAACGCGCCGACACCAGCTTCTGAGAAGCTTTCCGGCCCGGGTGAGAAAGGCCGTGGATGGAGGCGAAGATGCGGCGCTGCCAGGAAACGGGCACGATGGGGCGAGGCTGGCCCTGGGAGACGTCGCAGAGCAGGACGGTGCCCGCGAAGGGGATGTCGGCCAGGCGGAGGCCCGTGTCCGCCACGCGGAGTGCCTGCACCGAGGCGTCGGTGGTCTGGTCGGCCGCCATGAGCGTGAAGTCCACGCCGAGGTGGACCGCGTTCGCGCTGGCCCGCGAAAGGCAGTCGGCCACGGCGTTGTCTTTGCCGGCGACGTGCTGGATGTCCGTGGTGAACTCCGACACGGCGGAGAGGTGGCGCTGCTGGCGGGCCGACCACGGCTCCGTGACCTTAGCCATTGCGTAGACCAACGGCTTGTGGTCGACGAAAGCCGTGAACGGGCGGCCCTCCAGGAGGTGTCGGAAATGGCGAACAGCCAGGAATAGCCCGAGCAGCTCGCGGTCGAACATGCTGTAGTTTAACTCGTTCGGCCGGAGTTGCCGGCTGAAAAAAGCGAGTGGCTGCCAAACCCCGTCCACCCATTGCTCATGGACGGCGCCCACCGCGTAGTTGGAGGCGTCCGTAGTGAGGGCGATGGGCGCGTTGAGCACCGGGTGAGCCAGCAGCGTTGCGTCGGCGAGGGCCCGTTTGGCACTGGCGAAGGCCGCGTCCATGGCCGCGGACCAAACAATGTCATGCTTGGCCGGCTTGCCCCGGAGGGCCTCGTAAAGGGGCCGCATGAGCTGAGCAGCGCGGGGCACGAATCGGTGATAAAAATTCACCATGCCGAGGAACTCTTGGAGGGCCTTGATGGAACGGGGACGCGGGAACGTGGTGATGGCCTCGACCTTGGTCGGCAGCGGCACGGCCCCGGTCTTGGTGATGCGGTGGCCCAAAAAGTCAACGGTCGTCGCGCCGAAGTGGCATTTGACCGGGTTGACAATTAAGCCGTGCTCGCTGAGGCGACCGAACAGTGTTCGGAGGTGGAGGAGGTGCTCGGCGCGGGACGTGCTGGCGACGAGGATGTCGTCCAGATAGACGAAAAGAAACGGCAGGTCGCGCAGCACGCCGTCCATCAAGCGCTGGAACGCCTGGGCCGCGTTCTTGAGGCCAAACGGCATCCGCAAAAATTCGAACAGGCCGAACGGCATGATGACGGCCGTCTTCGGGACGTCGGCCGCCCGGACAGGTACCTGGTGGTAGCCCCGTATCAGGTCAATTTTCGAAAAGATGACCCGTCCCGCCAAACGGGCGGAAAAGTCCTGAATATGCGGGATCGGGTACCTGTCGGGGGTGGTAGCGTCATTGAGACGGCGGTAGTCGCCACACGGGCGCCATCCACCCCCCGGCTTTGGCACGATGTGCAGTGGCGAGGCCCACGCGCTATCGGAGCGCCGCACGATGCCGAGGTGCTCCAACGCGTCGAATTCGGCCTTTGCCACGGCGAGCTTGGCTGGGTCGAGGCGGCGGGCCCTGGCGTAGACCGGCGGGCCCGTAGTGGGTATGTGGTGCTCGATCCCGTGCCGCACCGCGACGGCCGAAAACGTCGGCCGCGTGAGGGCCGGGAATTCCACGAGCAGGCGTGCGAACTCGTTCGTTGCCGGGAGGGTGCACGCCAGTTCGGTCGGTGCGGAGCTGCTCATTGTGCACGCCAGGAAGCTGAAGGTCTCGGCGTGGACAAGGCGACGTCGTTTGACGTCGACCAGCAGCCCGTGCGCGCAGAGGAAGTCGGCGCCCAGCAAAGCCACGGGGACGCTGGCGGTAACAAAAGTCCATTGAAAGCGCTGGCTGCCGAAGCAGAGGGTGACGACGCGTGGGCCGAAAGTGCGTATGGCCGAGCCATTAGCAGCGACCAAAGAGGGGCCGCAAACTGCGTCCAACCTGTCCTGCTCGGAGGCAGGTATGACGCTCAGTTGGGCGCCGGTGTCGCACAGGAAACGCCGTCCAGATGCTTTGTCCCGAATAAACAGCAAGTTGCCCGAGTGGCCGGCGCTCATGGCTGGGAATGAACGCCGGCCCGGCCGTTTCCCGACCTGCCGAAAGTGCACGGGGGGCCGGCACGTCCGAGCCTTGTGTCCGAACCTGGCGTGGTAATAACACCACGCCCGGTCAGGTGGAGGCCCCGGCCGTCGTGTCGGAAGCGGGCGGTGCGGCGTGGCGGCCGCCAGTTGCACCGGCAGTTCGGCCTCCAACCGCGCAGGGCGCTCGGGCGTCGTGGGCGTCGCCTCGGACGGCGGCGGGCTCCAGGTAACCGCGCCGATGTGCTGGCCCGCCGAGGAGATCTTATCGGCTTCCCTGGCGAGGGCGCGGGAATCCGTGATCAACGTGCCAGCCAGGGCGAGGCGTACCGGGTTAGGCAGCTGACGGAGGAACAGCTCCCGGAACAGGAATGCCGGAGAGTGCTCGCCGAGCAACGAGAGCATATAGTCCATGCGCTCGGACGGGCGCGTGTCGCCGAGCTCGGGCAGGTCAAGCAGGCGCCGTGCGCGTGCTGCCGGTGAGAGGGCGAAAGCGCCGAGGAGGAGCGTCTTCAGCGCGTCGTATTTGTCAGCAGCCGGCGGGTGCTGGAGGAGGCTCAAGGCGCGGGCCGCGTTGGCGGAGCCGAGCGCCGCCACAACATGGTGGAAGCGGGTGTCGTCCGCGGTGATGCCTCGCAGGGCGAACTGGGAGTCTGCCTGGGCGAACCAAACAGCCGCGTGAGTCTCCCAGAAGGTAGGCAGTTTAAGCGTCACTGCCGTATCCATGTCGGTAGGTCACCAATGAAGGAACTGCGCTCCAACGCGAGTCGAAAGAATTGACGCGACCAAAGACGGAATTCGTCCGAGTTGCTTAATTGAAACAAAACAGCTCAGGTATTCTGACAAGCCCGTTTTTCGGGCAACAATATATATACACATTTATGTCGGGAAGTTTGCCCGGCAAAAGCTATACCGGGCATGCCCAGGTATCAAGGGCGAGCCTTGGAAAGGCGAGTCTGGACCTGCCCGGGCGTGTTTGGCTGCGGCCTGGCAAGTCGAGGCTGGGCGTGCCCGGGCGCTCTGGGCGAGCACTGGAAAGGCGATAGCGGGCATGCCCGAACGCTCTGGGCGAGCCCTGGAAAGGCGATAGCGGGCATGCCCGGACGCTCTGGGCGTGCCCTGGAAAGGCGATAGCGGGCATGCCCGGACGCTCTGGGCGAGCCCTGGAAAGGCGATAGCGGGCATGCCCGGACGCTCTGGGCGAGCCCTGGAAAGGCGAGAGCGGGCATGCCCGGGAAAGACGAGACCGGGCGTGCCCGGGAGGTTCGGGCGTGCCCGGGAACAGTGAGTCCGGGCATGCCCGGGAGAGGCGCGTCTGGCCGTGTTCTGGCCGGTGCAAGGCGATTATGTACATCCAGCGGTAACCGCTACAACTTATGTATTATAATCAATGAAGTAGTTTATCGTCACTCTGTGTGGGCTCGTCCTGACTCACTAGCCCTCTGTGTGGGCTCGTCCTGACTCACTAGCCCTCTGTGTGGGCTCGTCCTGACTCACTAGCCCTCTGTGTGGGCTCGTCCTGACTCACTAGCCCTCTGTGGGGGCTCGTCCTGACTCACTAGCCCACTGTGTGGGCTCGTCCCTGACTCACTAGCCCTCTGTGTGGGCTCGTCCTGACTCACTAGCCCTCTGTGTGGGTTCGCCCTGACTCACTAGCCCTCTGTGTGGGCTCGTCCTGACTCACTAGCCCTCTGTGGGGGCTCGTCCTGACTCACTAGCCCACTGTGTGGGCTCGTCCCTGACTCACTAGCCCTCTGTGTGGGCTCGTCCTGACTCACTAGCCCTCTGTGGGGGCTCGTCCTGACTCACTAGCCCACTGTGTGGGCTCGTCCCTGACTCACTAGCCCTCTGTGTGGGCTCGTCCTGACTCACTAGCCCTCTGTGTGGGTTCGCCCTGACTCACTAGCCCTCTGTGTGGGCTCGTCCTGACTCACTAGCCCTCTGTGTGGGCTCGTCCTGACTCACTAGCCCTCTGTGGGGGCTCGTCCTGACTCACTAGCCCACTGTGTGGGCTCGTCCCTGACTCACTAGCCCTCTGTGTGGGCTCGTCCTGACTCACTAGCCCTCTGTGTGGGCTCGTCCTGACTCACTAGCCCTCTGTGTGGGCTCGTCCTGACTCACTAGCCCTCTTTGGGGGCTCGTCCTGACTCACTAGCCCACTGTGTGATCTCGTCCCTGACTCACTAGCCCTCTGTGTGGGCTCGTCCTGACTCACTAGCCCTCTGTGTGGGTTCGCCCTGACTCACTAGCCCTCTGTGTGGGCTCGTCCTGACTCACTAGCCCTCTGTGTGGGCTCGTCCTGACTCACTAGCCCTCTGTGTGGGCTCGTCCTGACTCACTAGCCCTCTGTGTGGGCTCGTCCTGACTCACTCGCCCTCTGTGTTGTATTGCGTTTAGGACAAGAATGATACAATTCATACCTGTGCCTGTGCGTATGATGCCCTGCCTCCTGGTGTTCAAGACAGCTGTTCACCACCATCTCAGATCATCCCCAATCGAAAACTATGATCTTTTCTACCCTCATTAACCTCCTCCCTCAGGTCAACTTCTCCAAGTTTCCAGTTTTTGCTTCTGTAACCACATTGTCTATCCGATACATCTTTCCCAACCCCTCATTCCTTATTTGTCCAAGTCTACCGCTATTCTATGTTCCCCTCCTCTGTCTCTTTCTACTGTTCCTTTTGTTCTGTTATGTCCTGATCGGTTCTGTGTTGTAGGTCGGGTCCTCCATGAGCCTCGACTTTGTATACAAAAAAGACAAAAAGAAAGAGAAGCATGTGCTCTTTCTTTGTGCAATTGCAACGAAGCACACAAGGTAGAAGCCAAACTGTGCAGACATATAATGCTTCCTTGCCAATTCCCAACAATTTACCAGTCGGGGAGCTAACGTCTCGCCCACAAGCCGGTTTCCCGGAATATGGGCACCATGTTGTCATGATTCACAACCTTTGCACAACTCGATGAAATATTTATTCTACAATTGTGCAAAGGACATGTGTTTACATTATCAATGGTCATCAAAATATTTGACTTCAGCGTTTGCAGGTCTTGATACTGACCATTTTCTTGCTAAATGATGTTCAAAACAAGGCCACAGGGTGGGTAGGCTATGGATGTTGTTGTGGATATTTTTCACATTCCATTCTGGGGCAGTCTATAAACTCCAGAACAAATATGGCAAAGTTTTTGGAAATTAGCCCCAAGTTATGTTTATACAAAAAACGTTTTTAGTATTTATTCCTTCAATGCAGCCCTCCCCCAGAATTTCCATGTTTTAAACGTTTCCCAGTGTGTACCCTGGTTAGAATAGGTACACCGTATCCCTGCGTGTCGTCGGAGACGACTAAGAGGGTTGGCATCAGGAAGGGCATCCGGCCATAAAAAAACATTGCCTCAAAAAGAGAACCATGACAATTACAACTACATATGGGCAGGGTGCAGCCCGAAGTGGAGATCGGTTTCTGAGGTTTGGGACATGGAATGTAGGGACAATGACAGGGAGATCAGGAGAAGTGGTGGAAGTATTGGTCAGAAGAAGAGTGGACATATGTTGTGTGCAAGTGACGAGATGGAAGGGAAGTGGTGTGAGAATGGTGAAGGGTAGGCAGGGACAGAAATACAAGTTTGTGTGGCAAGGGTGCCTGGAGGGCGTGAATGGTATTGGTGTCCTGTTTTCTGAGGAGTTTGTAGACAGTGTGGTGAGTGTGACTAGAGTGAGTGATAGGTTGATGATGGTGAAAATGATGATTGGAAAGCTCTTGGTGAACGTCATCTCGGGATATGCTCCGCAGGTTGGTCGGAGAGATGAAGAGAAGGACAAGTTCTGGTGTGCGATAGAGAAGTTGATGGAAAACGTGAAAGATGAGGAAGTTGTTGTGGTAGGAGGAGACCTAAATGGACATGTGGGAAGGAGTATGGACGGTTTTGAGGGAGTTCATGGGGGTTACGGATACCGGTGTGAGAAATGGAGAAGGTGAAAGGATTTTGGAGTTTGCTGATTTGTTGATTTGTAATACTCAGTTCCAGAAAGGGGATAATAAGCTTGTTACATACACGTCAGGTGGGTCGACGACAACTGTTGACTACCTGCTGGTGCGTAGGCGAGATAGGGGGCACCTCCGGGACACAAAGGTGATCCCGTGGGAGGAGGCTGTTCCACAGCACCACTTGGTTGTCTGCGACATAAGGGTGAAAGGTGCGAGGAGAGCTCGGCGGGTAAAGTACCAACCGAGAATGAATATGGCCGCCACCATATATATGTCTGAACCTTGTCAGCGAAATATCTTGAAAAGTAAACGAACTACTAACTTCTCATCTGGTGTGTGGGTGTATCTACGCATAAGGAAGAATGCTATTGAAAATTGGGTCGCCACGTCAAAATCCAAGATGGCCACCGCCATGTATGTCTGAACCTTGTGAGATGAATATCTTGAAAAATAAGCGAAGTACCAACTTCTAATCTGGTGTGTGGGTGTATCCAGGCATAAGGAAGAACGCCATTGAAAATTGGGTCGCCACGTCAAAATCCAAGATGGCCGCCACCATATATATGTCTGAACCTTGTGAGCGAAATATCTTGAAAAATAAACGAACTACTAACTTCTAATCTGGTGTGTGGGTGTATCTACGCAAAAGGAAGAACGCTATTGAAAATTGGGTCGCCACGTCAAAATCCAAGATGGCCGCCTCCATGTATGTCTGAACCTTGTGAGCGAAATATCACATCATAGCATGTTTTCTGCGTCTTCCACTTTGTCAACTCACATCACTTCCCCGACGGGGGACCGAGGCGTAACGCTTGTTATTTTTTGTATACTGAATCGAGGCTCTTGAAAGAGCTAACATTTACTTCACAAACAAATCAACGAGACAAACAAAATATATAAAAAGAGGGAGCGGAAGACAAGAGAAGGGGAAACACACAAACACTTGAGAGCACACAACATTTAAGAGCAGGGAGATGTGTGGAAGGGAGAGGGCTTGGGGGGAGGAGGCGTGGGAAGGGGGGGGGGGCGGGGAGAAGTATAAAACACAAGGGCACCAAGGACTTCCAGGACAGAAGTTGGTATTTCAAAAAAGTGGAATTGGGGTGAAATTAGCGGGGATAGAAAAGATCAAGGTTTTGGATGGGGGAAGATAAGAGATGGTGGTGAACAGCTGTTTTAAAGACCTGGAGGGTGGAGTGGGATTGAAGAGAGTGAGGGAGTTTGTTCCAGAGGCGGGAGAAAAGAGGAATGAAGGAGTGAAGGTGAGCAGAGCATTTCAGATTGAGGTGAGCATTTCATCTGCAACCGTACCACAAAATAGCTTTTTAGGAATGTTGCTGTCTAAGAAAGCCATTCGGACAATATGGAATGGAAAAGCATCTCGGTAATGAAATAATTTGGTGTGAAATTTATTAATAGCCGGCGAAGCCGGTGTTGTCAATGAACGCGTACGTATTATGTTGAAAAAACAGATTATGCTGGATCCCTTGGCTTGAGAATTTCGAAGCTTTGACACACCAAATCGCTCAATGGAGGCCGCCATCTTGCGGATGCGGAAGTATGCATAACAAATTTGCAAAAGTTCCATGGGAGTTTGTTTCACCCGTCTTTGTTTGATTCACAATCTTATGCACCTCTAATTTGTAATTAAAATACTTTAAGACCAACCTCGGCCCACACGGGCCTGCTTATCTTAAACGAAAATCGTCACCAAACACTGGAACCAATGAGATTCGAGCATTTGAAAAAATATTTCAAAAACCAAATCACTCAATGGAGGCCGCCATCTTCCGGATGCGGAAGTATGCATAACAAAATTGCGAAAAAGTTCAATCGGATTTTGTTTCACCCGTCTTTGTTTGATTCACCATCTGATGCACCTCTAATTTGTAATTAAAATACTTTAAGACCAACCTCGTTATCTTCAACAAAAATCGTCACCAAACACCGGAACCAATGAGATTCGAGCATTTGAAAAAATACATCAAAAAAGCTTATTACGCGTTTCGGAGGATGAAAACGGCGTCAAATATTCTAAAATTGACGAAGAATTATTTTTTAGAAATCTCGCGGCCGTAGGGTATAGTTTTTCACGGCCGGAAATATCCGAAGTTGAGACGGAATTTACCGAATTAATCAAGAAGTAAATTTTATCAATTTAATCTCATCCAGAATGCAAATGGTGTCATTTTAGGTCTGAATTTGCGAAATTTTGTGAGCTGACCAATCAGCGATCAGTTTAGGTCAGCCAATCAGCACCATCGACACGGTTTGATTAACGACAGTCACACATTGCCGTTGAAACGGCGCTATCGTCTGATCTGTCGGCACTGATCTTACTGCAAGCTAACTTCTTCTGGTGGAGGAAGCCGCAGTGCCCGGAGAGAACCAGTCCTGACAGCGACTGAAGTTAGAAGACTACACACATACTGTGAAAACGTATATTAAGCCCAGTTAAAATTTCTTAAAATAAGCCCTAAGCTAGCACATCGTATAGTTACTTCCTTAAGCTTCTTGTGACATTTATTGTATGTAGGTATTGGGGAGGACTGTCTGCTCTTCTCTTTTACCAAGTCTTACCAGGTACGGTACCTACTACACCTACCTACTACCAACTACCTAACCCACTGATGCCATCGTGATGGGTAAAATAGTGGCAAGAGGCTTTGGCTTCGCCGGCTCATTGCGGCTTTGCATTCGGGTACTAGTATGCATATCAATTTGTAATCCTACGAGGATTAATATGGACCGAATTCTAATTTGGTGTGTGGGTGCAAGTAGGCATATGGAAGAACCCCATTGAAAATTAGGTCGCCACGTCAAAATCCAAGATGGCCACCACCATATATATGTCTGAACCTTGTGAGCGAAATATCTTGAAAAATAAACGAACTACTAACTTCTAATCTCGTGTGTGGGTGTACCTACGCAAAAGGAAGAACGCTTTTGAAAATTGGGTCGCCACGTCAAAATCCAAGATGGACACCACCATGCATGTCTGAACCTTGTGAGCGGAATATCTTGAAAAATAAACGAACTACGAACTTCTAATCTGGTGTGTGGGTGTATCTACGCATAAGGAAGAACGCTATTGAAAATTGGGTCGCCACGTCAAAATCCAAGATGGCCGCCACCATATATATATCCGTCCGTCCGTGCGGACGTGCGTGCGTAAGCGAAGGACCGAATTCTAATTTGGTGTGTGGGTGCAACTAGGCATAGGGAAGAACCCTCTTGAAAATTAGGTCACCACGTCAAAATCCAAGATGGCCACCGCCATGTATGTTTGAACCTTGTGAGTGGAATATCTTGAAAAATAAATGAACTACTAACTTCTAATGTGGTGTGTGGGTGTATATACTCAAAAGGAAGAACGCTATTGAAAATTGGGTCGCCACGTCAAAATCCAAGATGGCCACCGCCATGTATGTCTGAACCTTGTGAGCGGAATATCTTGAAAAATAAGCGAAGTACCAACTTCTAATCTGGTGTGTGGGTGTATCTACGAACAAGGAAGAACGCTATTGAAAATTGGGTCGCCACGTCAAAATCCAAGATGGCCGCCGCCTTGTATGTCTGAACCTTGTGAGCGAAATATCTTGAAAAATAAACGAACTACTAACCTCCAATCTGGTGTGTGGGTGTAGCTACGCATAAGGAAGAACGCTATTGAAAATTGGGTCGCCATGTAAAATCCAAGATTTCCGCCTTGTGTCTTCACTTTGTCAACTCGCATCACTTCACCGACGGGGGACCTCGGCGTAACGCTTGTTGTTCCCAGTCGCACAGCGGAGCGAAAGGGGGACTATGGTTTCCCCCTCCGTCCGTGTGTCTGTCCGTCTGTCCGTCCGTCCGTGCGTGCGTGCGTGTGTGCGTGCGGGCATGCGTGTTTGCGTGCGGGCGTGCGTGTTTGCGTGCGGGCGTGCGTGAGCGCGTGCGTGCGTGCATAAGCGAAGGACCGCATTCGAATTTGATGTGTGGGTGCAACCCACGTCAAAATCCAAGATGGCCGCCGCCATGTATGTCTGATGCCATGTATGTCTGAACCTTGTGAGATGAATATCTTGAAAAATAAGCGAAGTACCAACTTCTAATCTGGTGTGTGGGTGTATCTAGGCATAAGGAAGAACCCTATTGAAAATTGGGTCGCCACGTCAAAATCCAAGATGGCCGCCGCCATGTATGTCTGAACCCTGTGAGATGAATATCTTGAAAAATAAGTGAAGTACCAACTTCTAATTTGGTGTGTGGGTGTATCTCGGCATAAGAAAGAACGCTATTGAAAATTGGGTCGCCACGTCAAAATCCAAGATGGCCG
This sequence comes from Myxine glutinosa, assembly GCF_964187855.1. Classification (NCBI taxonomy): domain Eukaryota; kingdom Metazoa; phylum Chordata; class Myxini; order Myxiniformes; family Myxinidae; genus Myxine; species Myxine glutinosa. The sequence goes on along the minus strand of NC_136264.1, from coordinate 74,840,125 downwards.
CCGCCATGTATGTCTGAACCTTGTGAGCGGAATATCTTGAAAAATAAGCGAAGTACCAACTTCTAATCTGGTGTGTGGGTGTATCTATGCATAAGGAAGAACGCTATTGAAAATTGGGTCGCCACGTCAAAATCCAAGATGGCCGCCTCCATGTATGTCTGACCCTTGTGAGCGAAATATCATATTAAAGCGCGGCGTTACGCGCGCTGCTTGTGAGCAAGGAGGAAGCGGACAAGCGGTAACATATAAACGTCTTTATTGTAAGACTACACTGTAACACTGAACTCCTCCGGGCTGGTCGCCCGGTGTATATCATGAGGCCACGCCTACCCCTCGGGCGTGGCCACCGCCCACTTGGTGCGTGGAATGATGTCACCACGCCAGTGGGCTTTTGTGTCTGCCACACGCGCCCCCCCAGAATTCCCGCGCACCTGGAGGGCCAGTTTGTGGGGCAGACGAATGACCCGGCCGAAGCGCCCCCTGGCGATCGGCGGCGTCTGGGGTGCAGGGATACCAGGTGGGATGCCCCTGGCTGCCCCTGGGATGGGTGCAGGACCGGGGGGCGCCGTGGCGGCGGGGCTGGGCGGTGCCGGGGGTCCGCCCGCAGGAGGGCGGCCCCGACGTGGGGGTCGGGCCACTGGCGGTGGATGGTCCACATCGAGGTGGGCCGGCTTGAGGCGGTCTACCGAAACGCGGTCAGGAGTACCGCCGATGTCCAGGGTGAAGTGCTTCGCCCCGGTCTCCAGCACGCGGAAAGGCCCGTCGTACGGGGGCCGCAGTGGTGTCCGATGGGCATCGTGGCGGACGAAGACGTACTCCGCCGTGCGAAGCTCCGGGGCGACGTGCGTCGGTGGGTGCCCGTGGCATGCCGTGGGCACCGGGGCGAACCTCTGGGCGGTCTCTTGCAGAGCGGAGCGCTGCTGTGCCGCGGACCATGGTGCCGTGGAGTCGGGGAGGAACTCGCCCGGCACCCGCAGCGGTTGCCCGAAGACCAACTCCGCCGCGGATGCGCGCAGGTCCTCCTTGGGCGCCGTCCGGAGGCCCAGCAGGACCCAGGGGAGCCTGTCGACCCAGCCGCCGTCGCGGAGGGTGGCCCGGAGCGCGGCCTTCAATGAGCGGTGAAATCGCTCACACAGGCCGTTAGCCTGGGGGTGGTAGGCCGTGGTTCGGTGCAGCCGGACCCCGAGCCCCTGCGCAACCGCCCCCCAGAGCTCCGAGGTGAACTGGGGGCCGCGGTCGGATGAGATGTCTGAGGGGGCGCCGAACCGGGCGACCCAGGTGGCGATGAAAGCCTGCGCGACATCGGCCGCCGTTGTCGACGCCAAGGGCACGGCCTCCGGCCACCGGGTGGTGCGGTCCACCATGGTGAGGACGTGGGTGAAACCCCGCGAGGGGGGCAGAGGTCCCACCAGGTCCACGTAGACGTGGTCAAACCGGCGTTCCGGCACCGTGAACGGGGCCAACGGGGCCTGGGTGTGCCGGTGCACCTTGGCGCGCTGGCACGCGAGGCATGTCCTGGCCCAGCCGCGGACGGCCTTCCGGAGGCCATGCCAGACGAACTTGTCGGCGATCAGCCTTTGGGAGGCCCTCGCGCCCGGGTGGGACAGGCCGTGGATGGCGTCAAACACCTGGCGCTGCCAGCCCGCGGGCACAATGGGGCGAGGACGCCCGAGGGAGACGTCGCACAAGAGGGCCGCGCCCGCGCCGTCGAACGGCACCTCGGTGACGCGGAGGCCCGTGACGGCGGTCCGCAAGGCCTGGACGTCGGGGTCAGCGGCCTGGTCCGCTGCCATCCGGGCATAGTCGATGCCGAGGTGGACTGCGTGGGCGACGGCCCGGGAAAGGCAATCCGCAACCGGGTTGTCCTTCCCCGCGACGTGCTGGATGTCCGTCGTGTACTCGGACACGGCCGAGAGGTGACGCTGCTGCCGGGCCGACCACGGCTCGGTGACCTTGCCCATCGCGAAGATCAGCGGCTTGTGGTCGACGAAGGCAGTGAACGCCCGGCCCTCGAGCAGATGGCGGAAGTGCCTGACCGCCAAGTGAAGTCCGAGCAACTCGCGGTCAAAGGTACTGTAACGGCGTTCGGGCGGGCGAAGCTGCCGGCTAAAGAACGCCAGCGGTTGCCAAGCTCCACGCACCCATTGCTCGTGCACCGCGCCCACCGCGTAGTCCGAGGCATCGGTGGTGAGGGCGATCGGTGCATCGGGCGCCGGGTGCGCGAGCATGGTGGCGTTAGCCAAGGCGAGCTTCGCGCCCGTGAACGCCGTGTCCATCTGCTCGGTCCAGGTAACGTCGCCTTTGCCCGGCTTACCTCGGAGAGCTTCGTGCAGGGGGCGCAGGAGCTGGGCGATACGGGGCAGGAACCGATGGTAAAAGTTCACCATGCCCAGGAACTCCTGCAGCCCTCTGATCGTGCGGGGGCGCGGAAACCCCTTCACCGCCTCCACCTTGGCCGGCAGGGGGACGGCTCCGTGCCTGGTGACACGGTGCCCCAGAAAATCGATTGTGGCGGCGCCGAACCGGCACTTTGCGGGGTTCACAATCAGGCCATGCTGGCCCAGGCGTTCGAAGAGCGTGCGGAGGTGGCGTAGGTGCTCTTCGCGGGACGCGCTGGCGACGAGGATATCGTCCAGGTAGACGTAGACAAAATCCAAGTCGCGCAGGACGCTGTCCATCAGTCGCTGGAACGCCTGAGCCGCATTCTTCAGACCGAAGGGCATGCGCAGGAACTCGAAGAGTCCGAATGGCGTGATGACCGCCGTCTTCGGGACGTCCTCCGGCCTGACGGGGACCTGATGGTAGCCGCGTATGAGGTCCACCTTCGAGAAGAAGGACCTGCCCGCCAAACGGGCGGAAAAGTCCTGAATGTGGGGGACGGGGTAGCGGTCGGGAGTCGTGGCGTCATTGAGACGGCGATAGTCCCCGCACGGTCGCCATCCCCCGCCGGGCTTCGGCACGATGTGCAGCGGCGACGCCCAAGCGCTCTCTGAGCGCCGAACGATGCCGAGTCGCTCCAGGGTAGCGAACGCCGCTTTTGCCACCGCCAGCTTCGTCGGCTCGAGGCGGCGTGCCCGGGCGTAGACCGGTGGCCCGACGGTGGGGATGTGATGGGCCACCCCGTGCTTGACGGCCCCCGCCGAGAAGGTGGGCCGCGTGAGGGCCGGGAAGCCGGCGAGGAGGCGGGTGAATGCGTCCGCTGCCGGAAGCGTACAGACCAACGTGGCCGGAACCGAATCGTTCGGCAAGCCGCTCGTTGAGCTGGGCAACGCACATGCGAGCGAGCTGAACGTCTCGGCCTGGACAAGCCGTCTGCGCTTGACGTCGAATTAGCGCACAGGAAGCCCGCGCCAAGCAGTGCCATGGGCACGTCGGCGGTGACGAACGTCCATCGGAAAACCTGCCCTCCAAACCGCAGAGAGAGGCAGCGTTTTCCGTACGTACGGATGGGCGTCCCGTTCGCGGCAAGCAGCGTGGGGCCCCCACCCACGGCGTGCTTGTCTGACGTGCCGGCGGGAATGACACTCACCTGTGCTCCCGTGTCGCACAGGTAACGGCGCCCGGAGAAGGTGTCCGTTATGAACAGCAGGCTGCTCGA